>NC_132938.1:78442000-79642000 GCF_034638445.1 Ciconia boyciana | reverse complement strand
CTCAGTTACTGAATGTGAGTCTGGTGGAATGAATATTTGGTGTAATGAGTAATTTTAAGTCCAGAAATAAAGGCAGATGTTTCCAGGCCAGTATCCGGTTTTCCTCAGATTGAATGGAAGTGCTTTTACATTGTTCACTGGATATATTATTGGATTTTTAAAAGAAGTCTTGTGTTCCTGCTGAGTCAGAAACAGCACTCAATATGCTGTAAAACGTTTGGTGTTTGTTCACACATTTTCAATCCTAAAAAAGGACTCAAGTATTTCATACTCAAAACAAAATGACCTCAGGAGTGTTTGTGTGCATGCACACCTAAGTTGTTTTTTTTTTTTTCTGGAGAAAGAAAGGTAATGGTTAATTAATAGATGTTAATGGAGAACTAGGAAAACATCTTGTGCTGTGGTACAGTCCAAATACGGCTGGAAGGTTACAATATAAATGACGCACATATAGCAACAGCCAAAACATCAGCGTCTTATCAATATTATTCTCATACTAAAATCCAAAACACAGCACTATACCAGCTACTAGGAAGAGAATTAACTCTATCCCAGCCAAAACCAGGACATATAGAAAAGAAGGCGTTGATAAACCCCTAGCTATTAATAATACCTAGATCTATTTTAAAATAAATCAAAACCTCAGGATAATTTTGTCTAAATAGTGCAGAGGTTCATGACTGCTTTTTTCCCTACAAATAAAGAAACCTAAGGAAAGATATGCTAATTGCTGGAAAAATAATTTTGTATGTTGTAAACAATAATTTTAAGCAGGCTGTAGACAAGCAGAATTTGCCCAAGGCAAAAATGGAAAATAAGAAGCTTTACGGCATTCAGAATCAGAATAACAGATGTATTGGTATCTTTTCCCAGCATGGACAACCTCACGGGACTATGGCAGTTATAAAACAATTGCCACTTTTCAATATTAATAACAATTTCCTAAGGCATCTTAGTTTTAATCAGTCACTTCCTGTTATTAATGGATGCACTTGAGTTTAATCTCAGAAAATCAGTAATTTTTTGAAAACAAGAATCAACATACAGTCAGCATATGCTCAACTCTACAGTATTTCTAATCATTTTTTCTAACAGAAAAGCTTCTAAGCATAAACAGCACATAGCATTTTTGATCAGGCACTCATCAGCTACTCTGATTTTCAGGTTTGTTCAAGACAGTTAATATTTACAGTTAAAGGCAAATCTCTTGCCTATTAAATAGTTTGTATATTGGAACACAGAGCTTAAACTGAAGCTCTCTGGTGATCTACTTGCATGCACAAAAGAATAGTCTCAGATGCCAAGACGAGAAACAAATAGATAACTTCCCTAGTTTCCAAGAAATTCCCCACTATGGATCCACATAATTTCATGTCTTATGTGAAAATTCCAAATTATTTTCTCCACTATTTCTGTGGAGTTCTCCACCATTCTTTACTTCCTCTGGCAGTTTAAAACTCCAAGAGATTTTCCATGTGGTAGTAAAATAAATATGAAATGGATACATTTACCTACTGAATAAGAATGCCCTGAGAAAAAAATGCAGTTCAAAGAAACACCAAGAACAGAACAACAAGGCAACAAAAATCCTTTGACTACATGGAGCAAAATCCTGATCCCAGCTAAGTCAATGGAGCTTTATTAATTTACCACTTATGTCAGCAGGGCAAGGATTTCACCTCACATAGAAATGTGCAAGACCACAAAACACAACTGGTCATGAATTCACAAGCACTGAACTGGTGTCAGCAGTTCTGTAGTATTTTGAAGCCTGTAGTTTTAAAAAATGTGATCGACAAAAAAATAAGAGGCATTAATCAGATTTTCTAATGTCATCTTCTGCTAGGAACTTGCCCTTTTCAATGTGCAGAAGTATGGATAGTTATCTCAGTTGGGACTCGGTTGAGGCTCAAGTCACTGGCTTGGCCCCCTGTGTAATCAATGTGCAGAGGCATTCTTAAAAAGAGATTAATTCCATCCCCAAATAAATGCCTAAAATAGGTGGACTGGATGCTAAGTCTACAGGATATTTGGACAGATTAGGATCAAAGAGTTTTTGACAGTGTGGAGAGTACTGGAAGATGGGTGATTATACATCTCCCTCTCTCTCTATGTATACAGTTATCTCTTCAGTACAAGTATTGCAAAATCTTTGGCATGTAAATTATTTTTTTAAAAGACTGAAGCTATTATGGGAAGTGAAATTTTAATTTTGGTCACATTAGGATAAGTACACCGTTAAGTTACAAGCAACTCTTCATTAAGCTAGATAGTAAAATAAAAAGACAACTTAGCAAACAAAGAAACAGAATACATGCCTCTGTTTCTGGACCTGGGGTGTTTTTTGTGTTATAGTATATCCTGGTACAATGAATTCTGAGAGGACTTAATAGCTCTGAAGCCCAGTCTCAGAAGCTATATAATTATGCTAATGCAGTGCTGCACCTGAATTTGCTCCTCATCTAGCCAGACTTGATCTGGTATGAGAAATGAAGTCCCACAACCCCAGACACATACATCTGCCACTCCAAACTCATCTAGGTTTGCAGAGGTCAGATTGGATAGTTCTGTACTTGTGACACGGATCATCAACAAACCAGATAATCCATCCAAGCACAGTGAAGTGATGATTGTTGTTATTTTGGTAGCCGTAAATATCTTGAACTTTAGGTAGATACTTTTTCAAAATTGACATGAAGATTTCTCAAAGGAACAGATCGTTAGTCATCTCTTCCTGTGTTTTAATAAGTTGCTATTTACCCTGGCAGAATTAGATACAGATCACTGTGTTTTGGATATGTATTACTGGAGTTAGATGTGACTCCTCTGTATTTAACCTCAAATGAATAGCAGTATAAATACAGGTTTGGATGGCAGCTGGTAGATGTTTGGATGGATAACATTCAGACAGTAGCAACAGTAGCTTTATTTTTCCTGGTGACCTTTACAATAGTTTCTACTCCTTTGAACGCTCTGCCATAAACTGTGTACCAGAGGGCAGAGAACATGAAAGTACTTAAGGACTAAGTTCACAACTACAGTGAGGATTAAGAGCATTTCCAAGGCACGTTGTAACTTTTTTCTCAGATAAGAATTTGACTGTTTGTGTCTTACTTTGATATTTATTACTTTGCCCTGCTTTAAATTTTTGCCATTATTCATGATCTCCCTTTCAGACACTATAGTGTATATGAGATGCATTACATTTTTTGACAAAGCATATATAACTCCTGAAAAAGCATAGTTAAGCCAAACAGATAGTGCATTATAATGAACACTCACCTACACGTACACAGAATGCTCACAGACCACAGAAGATGTGAGGTAGGCAGAGAGCAAGAGGGGGAAAAAACCCCAAGAAATCATGTGTTAACAGAGAAGCAGGAAGATACCTTTATATTAGACTGTAGGACATGGTACGTTTCCATGCTTCTGTTTCCCCTCTGCATTTTAGGGCCTGGTGCAATCTCTGGAACACCTGACTCAATGTCTAGCACAGACAGAAAGACAGCTGGGGGAGTACAAGAAAACAGAGCCAAGACAAGTTAGCAGGCAACAGTGCTATTCAGTATTCTAAATGGACTTGCTGTTCCATGATGTCTTTCTGCCACTGGAGACTTCATGCCCTGACCAAGTCATACTGGCATAGCACGCCACTAAAAAAATAAAATCAAAGAGACTGTATTTACTTTGTATCCTCTTTTATGAAAGAGCTAAGCAGACTAGCATGTTATGGACACTCAGCAATGTGAAGACCCTATGCAATCCTGTACTTAGCTGCAATAACTAAACTGGTTAGTGAATTTCACTTATTTTCTGCTAAAAGACAGTCAATTTGTCACTAAACACTTCAAACTTACTTATAGAATATTATCATGTTTCTCCTTTCTCAAGTTTTTCCAAAACTTGTTTGGTTGGGGTAGGCTGTAGCTGTTAGATGCTTCTCTTTCCTTAGCCGATGAAGACACAGGTGAGTCTGACACAAAATTTAGCTGGCTGAATTGCTAAGTCAGTATCCATGAACAGTGATATCTAAAGTTATCTGCAAATCTTCAGTACCAGTGAAACCTAATCTTTGTTAATGGCTGAGGAAGTGGAAGATCCTGAAGTGCACAACTACTGACAAAGCAATTGCCTTTTTCAAAACTCAAATTCCTGAAGAAATGTTTGGTGCATTCTTTCAGTGTCCAACTTGCAAGCCCAAAACAAGATAAGCACTTAGTAACTAAGTCTAGTGCTGTCCAATAGAGGGCAATGGTACACAAACCATATAAGCTAATATATCATATGCTCTCCCTGACAAGGCCTCTATTTCAATAGAGAAGATACAGTACAGTTAAAGGAGATCAGTCTGGACACCAGACACCAAACAATGTAATTATCAGCTAGCCCACATACATGCTGCAGCAGAAGCAGAACTCAAACACTATAAAACTTTACAGTTTGAGCTAAGTAAGATGATATAGGAGGTATATGAATATACAGCACTACTTAATGACTACCACATCGATACTAGCTAATTATTCCTGACCTCAACACCATGGGGTGGATAGATGTCATTATCTCATTTTACAAGTGGAAGAAAATAGGGCAATGAAAGAACACGTGAATTGCCCAAGGCTGTTGAGACAATGGTAACAATGGACTTCAACGCAAGCATTCCTGGCTCTTCCCTTCACCTATAATCCACTAACTATTTATAGTAGTAGTGCATACTTAACAACCAGCACAATTACATTCTTACAGCTCAGAAAAGAAATAGCAAGGAAGCTCCAAATCCTTTGAAGAAACAATCTAGTAATTCAAGAGACTGATCAAGTTATGGCCCAGTCTGCCAGACAAAATTCACCAAATTCTGTGACAGAGAATGTAAGGCTTTGGAGTTGTTTACTGATAGTAACCATAGCAGAATGAATAGGGATTAACCTCAAAGGGCAGTAGAAGGATTAGTTAAAAAAATCAGAAGAAATAAAAGGGGAGTCTGCATTTGTCTTATCCTAATGGGAGCACCTGTCCTCTCTCATGTCACCACTCTAGTCTCACATAACATCTATAATATAGCAAACACAACCCATCCAAATTAACAGAATCTTTGAGTTTCCCCATGAGCCACTGCCAAATCATCACTGTCAATGTCTTCAGTCTTAAATAATTGAGACTCAGATGGTCTTGATGATGTCTGTTACTAAGGAGCACATGTTTTTCTGTATCTATTCTAACAGTAATGTAAAATATACACTCAGCTGCTACCAAGGTGCTCAACTGTAGCACTAAAGGGAAAAGAACAGCACAGCCATATTCAAAGGCACCAAATGAAGGCATGTTTATGTCAGGAGTCTCTTCCATTAACTTGGGGAGAAGGTGACATACATGAAAAATTATGTCACTGTAGATGGTGTAAGAGTTTCTTTTGTGACTCCTTGAAAACTGCTTCAATAAGAAGTTGCATGATTAATTTAAAAATGAGTGAGTAAAACTTGTCAAACTTGCCACTTCTTTCTCAACAAAGAGGAGTTAACAGTTAACCTCTGCTTCTTAACAGGCGGCATAATAATAAATGTAGATAAAATCAGTTTGCTGGCAGAGTATTTTCATAAACAAAAAGCTTAAAGAAAAAATCTGTTCTAATGAAAAAGAGACAGAAAGTACATGAATGGAAAACAACATGTACATGAATGTACTAAAGTACATGAATGGAAAGCAAAGTAGCTAGGAACAGCCTTAGGATAACTAACAAACATATAGTAAGATTATGTGAATACATGTCCACAAAGTCCAGCCACTGCAGACTCAATATAAAATATCAGCCATTTCTGTTCAAGATACTAAGAGTAAGTGGCACAACATAGACTGGAGAAAGAGAAGGAAGTTGGCACAATTAAAATGCGTTATGTGGACTGTCAAAAATCATGCAGACATTAGTGTTTCCAGCTTCCTTGCCATGCATGCCCAACTTATCTTCCACTTCCAAATAGGATTATGACAGTATTATATAGCTGTTTATTTCAATTTCATTTCTAACAGTAAATACAATACAGGGAAAAAAGCAAAAACATTGTATCTGTCCTCCCTAAGATACGGCTCATCTATGCCTCTTCTTTCCTACGGTTACAGATCACGGCTATTTGTTCTGAATCAAATATCATAGCATCAAGATAAATATTTTCTTAGGAAAAAAAACTTTCAGCCTTTGTATTTATGTGTATACTCTCTATATCATACGTATTTTTTTTTCCTACTGAAATGATGTTGAACAATAGCATCTGTCAGAGTTCAGATGAAAGGGAGTCCACATTTCTGGGAAAATAAGCTTTACAATCCTAGTTCCCCATTCAAAAAAGCCCTAAGTAAGTCCTGCACCAATTACTGTTATTCTTGCAGTAAATTTTTTGAGGGGGGCGGAACTATAAAGACAACTTGAAGTTCCAGACCTTTGCATTCAATAGTTTCTTGTTCCTTTTAGTTCTGTTCACTATCCTAAGCAAAAAAGGAATTTGGAAAAGTAAATAATCTGCAAATGCTGGCAGTTTCTATTTGACAGATAAGCTTCATCTGAATTAAGGCGTATGAAAGTGTTGGTACAGCAAGTGTTATTCTACTGGGCACAATGCCCACATTCAGTGTAGCTAAAGTAATGGAGAAATTACTCAGTAAAGTAAAACACACATGTACAATTCCACGATGCGTTCCCATATAGTGTAAGGAGTTTTAATTCCACATCTGTAGGATATCAAGACTGAGAATGGAAAATATCTATGGCATGGTTGGACTCTTGTAAAGTGGAAAATATGAGATGGTAGGAGTTTTGTTTTCTGTTAATCATCTAACAAGCCCATTAGTCGTGGAATGTTTCTAAACTAAGTGAATCTGTGAAGAAATAAATAAAAGCAACAACATTAAGAGGGAATAAAGCATGTTTCAAGAGTGAAGTATTCCCTCTCCTATTTGAAAATATTTCTTCTTGCAGCCATCTATGCAAAGATGGAACTATGGATCAAAATTCGGCCTTTGATTCTCCATTGTTTAAGAGTTATGTACTTGAATTCACAATTATTTGGACGCAGTAAATTACTTTTTATAAAAAAAAATTACAGGGGCAGACTGATCATGGTGTAATCTGGATATAGTAATCCAGCAAGTATTACTTCCAATGCTGTTGCTCATACTTGGTGAAGAATAGTATCCAACCTATTGTACACCTTCCAAAAATACTGTAAAACATATACTTACTATGGCAATCTGCTCCCTGGGGGATCTTTTGTGCATGACTAATAACAGCTAAAGGAAAAAAATGGAAGAAATGCCAAGAGTTAATCACAAACTTATAAATTATCCCCAAAACAACTGCACAGTAGTATAGTAGATGTGCTCTACACAACGAAAACTACTGCAATATTTTTCACTTCATAGGTGTCAAATTGAAAGGTATATTTGGGGGGTATAATATAGTAACACTTCCCTGGTTGTGATGTGTTACAGTTTTAAAGTTTATACTTGCTTAAGCTAATGATACAGCGTTCAATTTCAGGTGATGAGGTTAGGTATTGACATGCAGAGCCTTCTAAAGTTCTTTGGGAATAATGTTAAAACTTTTGAAAGACAAGGCCATGACACATCTTGATGATCCAGCAACAAAGAAATGGTACTTCTAATTCAGTACTTTTATGCTAACTTTACAAAAGGAACATCTGCTCAACTACAGGCTTTCTACATTTCATCCATGAAGTATTCCAATTAACTTAGCAGTTAATGGGATCACCAGGAAATACCCAAACACTGGAAATGTCACAAAGTAGAACAGCAACATCATCAGTACCATTTAGTGAAAATTCACTAAAGATGGTTGCTAATGATTTGCACCACTAACTGAGTGCAGAAATTGATTCCCTTCATGTGAGATAGGAAAAATAAAAGCCCAAATATTAAATTTGATTGATTTTTTTTTTTGATGGTGACAATAATAGGGTTGATTCTTTTTCAAGTTGGGCTTTAGTTTCTGAAAGAAGAATCTCCATTTTCACATGGAGACTGCTTTGGTGCTGGGCAAAGGCATATCTTTTTCCTCAGCAAAATTAACTGTGACAAGACAGAAACTCTTAAGCTTCTTTGATAATGAAAACAGCAAATGGAAAACAAGTTCAGCCAGACTATAACTTCAAAAATGGGGTCTACATCTCATTTCTGATTCTGGAAAAAACACAAAACCAACAGACCCTACTTCTTCCCTGCTAATACTGAGTCTGTCTATGCAAAAACACCTTGGGAAGAACCTTCACAAATGCCAGAGATAGATTTAGAGCTTTAGAAGTGTCATCTTACTAGTAAATAGTCATATTGCTACTTTATTAAACAAATAGTCTCTGAAAGCTTTTAAGACACATCCAAGTGTCCCTGCTTCACAAGCCTGGATGTTAACTGACACTTAATAACTATAACGTCAGCAAATATTGCATGGGTGCAAAAGGAACATCACTTGCTTTGGTCATATGCTTGTCAGCTGAAGATGACCAGAAAGTTTATTTAGACGACTTCTTAATTTCTGCTACCTCCACTACGTAAGGATTTAATTTCTCACCACAAAATTGAAGAGGTCAGCAGAAAAGCTTGATTCTTAAGTACTTCATTATCTGAATGAAATCAACCTATTTTGCCTTAAAAATTCTGGTCTTTTTTGTATTGTATATTTATTTTCCAAAATATAACATGTGCTCTTCCACAAGACCAATGTAAATTCATCTCTCTTCAGAGGCCAAATAAGAAACTCATTTTCCATGTACAACTAATCCTGAATTCATTTCTTACATTTACTTTAAAAGAAAATTCAATCTGTCCTGAGGGTGAATCTTCCTCAGATCTCTTCACTGGAGAAAGCTGACCTCTAGATATAGGATCTATTCCCTGAGGATCATCTACAACCAGCCTTTAACTTGCTATCTCAGTCTTCCTAATTAATGTCCTGAATAAAAAGAAAGAGCCAGTTACTGAAAAATGTTGGTCAAAGTTTGTGGTTTTACAACCAGTAATCTCTGTTGCAAAAGTCCTTTTGCCCAGTATCACATTGTGAAGTCTAAAAATAACCCAGCCTCTATATTTACAGTGTTGGATAAGTTAAGTCACTAAATCCATGTTCAAAGCATGTAAATAAAAATTACTTACTTTTCAGAAGCACTAAGACCCGAAAACAGTAAAATGCATAAACACCCATCATGTCTTAAAATCAGCCCACTGTTTTGTAGCCTGAATATGGTGCTGCATATGTAATTTTAGACATCTAGATTTTAAATGCTTTCTAAAAACAGTCTCAATAAAGTCGGTGACAATCTTATACAGGAATTTAGAGGCCTGCTGGTTTTTCCTAGTTGTATAGGTGCTTTCTAGAACGTACTGCTTTTCCAGCCAAAGTGTTTTTAGATGTAGATATGACACAATAGGCTGTAGGATTCAATATTACATTTAAGACTCAACTGCAGGTCTCCCTGCAATGAATGCACGCACTTTCCATTGACATTCAGAGAAGCTATGCATGTGCTAAAGGAGAAATCTTATTTGGCAAGTGACACTACCACACAGCATTGCAATCCACTGAGTACAGAGACAAATCCTGGTTTCATACTTTTGCAGTAGCAAAGGCCCCATTAGCTGACACTCCCTTCCCTGGACCAATCATGTATATATACTTGTTTTGATTGAAATATGTTCCTGTGCAGGAAGGGCAGCAGAGGGTAATTTATTTTCACAGAAAAAGATGAGCAGCTATAATGATTAATGGGAACATAACTTTCATAACACTGGGATACTAAAAAGAGAAAGAAATGTGGGACAAGTTATGTAATGTGTACTTACTGAAATATGCTGCATGTCTCTGAAAGGGGACATGATCCTGCTCTCTCTGAAGTGAAGAGGAGCTTTGCCACTGAGGGAGACCTCAGCTGCTTTAAATCACAAATCGATTTCCCCCAGCTTATTCTAATTTACAGTAAAATATTCTTGCGAGTATAGCATCAGGGATATGTTAAGGAAGAAGAATTAAAAACTACTAGAAGAACTAAAAACCCGATACCAGAATATCCACTGCATGACGTATTCCCACCTCATAAAGCATAGTATCATCCCTGTGACACTTAGGCCTAAAACTCAGTGATACCAATGAGTACCAGGGCTGCCTTGCCCCAAACGACCCAGGATAAAGCAAGGCTAACGCAGTTGCCCTGTGTCAGGACTGAAGGTTCCTCCACACTTTGAGACATTAGTCTGAATCACAAATAGCAACTGTACCCAGACAAACCAGCGTCTTGGAAAGAAACCACTGTTACCTAGGATGACACTTCTCTTGGAACTGTGCTGAAGTTTCCAGGATAGACTCACCTCAATTCAAGGGATTATATCACATGTTCACATTTTTCCTCAGGGCAGCAGTTCTCCATTCTTCTGTAAAATAGGATTAGGTGCCTGGTCATAGGCACTCAAACAGGATTTTTACCTCAGGTCTACTAGTCACCGGGGTCACCTTTCAAACCTGTATTACAGCCTACACAGTGACTTAAGAAAGGGATGCCAAATTATCCGAGTCCTTTCTACTGCAGGCTGCAACTCATCAAAGAGAACAGCCTCTAGAGGGGTGATGTTCTTTACCCTTCCTCCGCCATGGCAGCGTGGAAAGAGAGGCTTCAACGCTGTGACTCCAGTGAGGGGCTGTGGGAGCACAGGCAGGCTGGTATGGAGAAAGTTGTCTCTCTCAGTGACAGCAATTGCAGATTGTTTCACTGCTGCGTGAAGGAGGGAACTGGAGACACTGTGCTTGGCGGTAACATGGCTCTTGTTTGTCCCTGAAGCCTGTAGCAAAGTTACAGTCTAAAGCCCATTTAGGGGATGCAGACAGTGTTATGTGCTTGGCGAGAAGTTGTGTATCTCCAATGAAATTGGACCGTGGTATATGCGTTGGATGCCCCATTTCCTCACCACACACAAGTTACCTCCCAGGCCAGAGGAAGCAGAACTTGAACCTACAGCTTAACCTTCCGCATCTCACAAGTTTAACCCCTACATCACTGGCCAGAAGCATCAACAGTACAAAAATGTTTGTTTTACTAGCCAGGAAGGAAATTTAAATTACGTGGCACAGCCTGAAATTCTGCAAGTAAATGTGTTAGTATTTTTTATGTCAGATACTTCCATTACAGAAAACATAACAAGCAACTCCCACAACTCCAAAAGCCCATAAACCCTACAGATCTACTATGCTTACAACACGGGGCATCCCCTTGGTAAGATATCTACCGGACCCTTAACCAGTACAACAGTATAAAACATTTAGAAAATATTCTTAGAAAGCGCATTTGGAAAATATGTCAGCTATGAATTTAATTTAATTTCTTTACTAAATTTATTAAATTAATTTTACCCACTTAGTCCTACTATGCTTGGACATGTTTTAAGGGAAAATAAGTAATATCTGATAATAAAATAACAAGAACTTCCAGTAGCTGCTACATTAGTTATCATCAATTCTTCTGGTAGAATGTTTGCCAGTATAAAACACATTTATATTTAAGCCGTGTATTTGTGATATGGCATACCAGGTGGTTGGGAAGCTGCAAGACTGTACTATGATCTGGTTTCTGTATTTCTAGTGCTGGGAAGAATTCGGTCAAGGATTAATAATAAAACAGATGGAAGAGACATTTTTTATTAGCAAGAAAAGAACTTATTACTTTCCTCAAAGAAAAATAGCAAAATGTTTTTCAGTTAATGGTTATAATAAAGCAGATGCTTATACACTCTAGGGCCCTATGAAAGTAGTAATTCGAAGTTATGTTAGATTATATTCTTCATGTAGACAAAAAAATCTGACTGGAACACGAATAAACCAAAAGAAGAAAATTCTACTTCAGAAGGTGATGACCTCTGGATACAGTTTATAATTATAGAAGAGGGCATGTTCTCCCTTCTGGGAGAATTCAATTGGCTTAAAAAACCTACATGAATAAAAAATATACCTGAATAAGTTTACATCCCGGTAAGTTTATCAGTTGGGGGAAAGAATTACAGCAAGTGATAAATGAAACCTGAGATTCTAAAGGAGTATTGACATTGGTTGTCAAACCAGAAGTCCACTGAAGTACTACGCAGAGGTCCCAGGCAGGATGATAAACTGTACAGAGTACCAAACAACGGAGGAACAAACTGAAATAATACAGAACTCCTGGTTTTAGCAAAGTAGTGAAGAAAAATGGAGACATCTAGATGTAAGACCACTGACAACATTTTTCTTAGAATAAACTACTTTTCCTGCAACAGTTTTACACTATTTGTTTTTCTTTATTGATAGGCTGTAGGAGATGGCTTTGAAAAATGGCTTGCTTCTTTTATTTGTACCATCTCTATTCATCTGTTTATTTTATATTTACAGAAAATGTGCTTGCTTTATGTATTTGTTTCAGGAAAAAGTGTTTAAAATAATCGAAACATGTCAGCAATAAAACAGTTACTGTGTTAACCTTCTGTAGAGTGCTTCTTGCCGGATGGTAATGGTTACCATGAAGTATTAGTATCAGCCACAGAAATGTTTTCACAGCAGGGCTACCTATGGCCGCCAGCCAGGCTGCCTGTTTTTGAAGCAAGTCAAAATGTTGATAACTGTTCTCTTTCTCAAGGGTGGGAAAAAAAGGAAGCACTACAGTAAGCTTTTCCACCTTATTTGTACTGGTTTTTTTATACAAGGGCGTTTTCCTCCAACTTTTTCCTAAGAAAACACTTGGCCACCTGATTCCTTTTTTTTTTTTTTATTGACTATTTCCTGCCAACACAGTTCCTGTGAGTGCATGCCACAGTCTTCCTACTTAGCCACAACTCCATCTCAACTTCTTTGCCTTTACACTCAGGTGATATTCTCAGGTTGGCAGTTTTTATGTTTAGTTTAAAATTATTTCATCATGAAAAGCTATGCAAGCCATACTTAATAAACACAGGCTTGATATTGCTCATGCTTGGATCTAAGAAAAATAGTTCAAATACTCTTCTTCCCGTTCAAATTTGTTTCTAGCTCTGGAAGTTTTTATTTTGTCCTGCAGACCACGTTTCTGCTGAAGCATTCTTGAACTTGTGCTTCAACTAGTCCAGTCTTGCTTTGGAACTGTAACCCCCTAGCAATCAGTAGACCAAGCACGCATAAAATTGAACAGGTGTTTACTGGTAGGATCCAAAGTTTATTTTTCTTTAAACCACAAATTATTTTCCCTACTGATTATTCTCAGCTTTACCAGTGTTTACCATTTTAAGGCAGATTTTTAAGTGGTGGAATTTTGCTCTATTGTTTATTTTTAAGAGTTCACACTGTCCTGATTTAAAAACAAACATATGAACTGTAAACCACATATAAAGACACTTGCCCTGCTCATAACAAAAGTCTTGTTGTCTTCTCCGAGTTAGTTTCAAACGACCAAATTTACGGAAGTTAGAGCAACATTTTAAGCCTGGTGACTGAGTTCAGAGTTGGTTGTTGAGAGAAGCTTTTAAAACACTTTTCAGATAAATTTTATCAGACACAGATTGAGGAACTCTTGGGAGTTGCAGAACAGCTTAATCAGTGGAGTCACTTCAAAGTTAGGCTGTGAAACTGGAGGCAACATTCGGCCTGAACGCCTCTGTGGCTGAGTCTGCACTGGTGTTGCTGATCGTGATGGCATGGCTGCTTTGGTCTGCAGGCTTTGGTCCTGCTTCTCCTCTCACAAACAGGAGCTGTACCCAGCTAACTTTTCTGGAGATTCCTCTGATTCTCAGTAGTTCAAGGCAGAAAGAAGCCACATGCAAAGTTTTTGTCATCTGATGGCATTTCAGCGACTGCCTCTGAACTCCTACTAAAAATGAGTACCACCAGCATCACTGGGCATAATCACCAAGCTTGTAGCTGCCTTAACAGATAGAAAAGAATTAAATGGATATGAACAAGGCAAGTATTTTTTCTCCGAGTCAGGACTGACAAAAAGCAGCAAAGCAGAGCCACGACAGCAATGCTGTTAAGATTTCAGAATTTAATCTCAAGTTTTAAAGTATTTTTTTTTTAATTTCCAGCTCCTGCATTCAGAAGAATCTCAGCTTTCCATTAGTTTCTTTTCAGAGAACTGAAAAGATGCCTGAAGTGCATGTCAGACAAAAATTAGTATGTACTTTCCCCGCAATGCAGTTAAAAACACACATTATTTATAAACCATTGTCCAGACTGTGGATCTTAATTCTGAATAGTTGGATTTGTCAATATAAAGCCAAGAAAATAAGTATGAAATTAATCAGATGATCTAATAGTATCAATGGAGCTCATAAAAATCAGATATACATTGAAGTCTGAGTTGGATCTGCATCTTCAAAAACATACTTTAAAAACATACTACATACTTTACCATTAAGAAACATATTTTGGACTAAAATTTCCCCCTTCACCTTCAAAAACAAAAGCCCCAAGATACTCTGCCAATTTGATGTTTGGCACTCTTCAGCAAACAGAAGTAGTTCAACACCTTGGCAGAATGGTAAGTTAAGAATCTTTTCACTGAACTCATTTTTCTTTTGGAATGCTTCCTGTTAAAAGCACAGTACCAGCACCAAAAGCTAACAAAATAAAACTGTCAGGTATTTGAATCCTTTAGTGAACGCACCTAAATGGATTCACTGGATATGGAGAAAGAAGTTAGAATTAAATGCAGTATCAAAAGGACTCATTTCCAAACAAACATTGACCTGCCAAAGAGATATAAATGCCATGCAACATTTAAGAGGCAAGGCTTCTCTCTCTAAGAGCTCCTTATGCAGGCATAATACATGCTTGTGACACTATGTCAAAATGTAATGTTGTTATAAGTAGTGAGAAGACTTGTATCCTTCTGATGAAAGAAGAAGAACAAGTACTATGTCAGCCTCACAGTGCAGTGGACCACCCACAGAAATGAATGAGTTTTCAACTAGTGATCATCAGAAAATGTACATACTAAATTAAAGCTTCCTGGCCAGCTGCTGGCTCTGATTAAGTCTTTGACAGTACAGGCCTGTGCTTGTGGCCTTAGCTCTTGGGATTAAATTGAGCTCTCAGCTTTGTGTTTTCTTAAAACGACAGTCTTTCAACTCTCAAAGACTGGAAATAAAGCTTGAAAGTGTGAGCCAACCATAAGTGATAAATCTTGAAAAGTCACCCCTAATCTGTTGCTCTTGTAGCCCAAACTACAACCATCCCCGCCGTACTACAGCATCCCTGGGGCTGCTGAGGCAATTGCACCATTCTCAGCGAGGAGCAAAGGGCGATACTGTGCCTCCAGGAAAAAATGAAGCTCTGCTCTGTCACCACCTCTGCACAGAAAATGTATTTCTAATATGCCTGTCCTAAATGCAGAAGAGTCCCACAGCATGGAAAAATGCTGTTGAAGAAAGGTGCCTTGCTTCTTGTACCTGTTATTATGGATTATTTAACTTCAGCCAAATACAGACCACAGTCTCCAATGAGTTACAACTATCAAACCATTCATTTCAACGAGGGGAAGTATTATTTAACACGTGGCAAACTAGGATGATTAAGCCAGCCTGTAGGCCTGTGAACAAGGGCAACGTTTACCTGTCGTCTTCCTTTAGGTCATTTTATGTTACAGACAAGGCAGAGAGCTAAAACAAGAGGGCTCTTTTTTTAGTAGGTTGCTTTTTTGGGTTGTTTTTTTTTGCAAGCTTTCTATGTAAATTGTTACTAGATGAGATGTGGTAAATGTAAATTGTACAAAATAAACCATCCCATTTTCTTTAAAAAAACTTGAGGATAATGAGAATACTAAATCATAGAATGCATTCCTATGGATCCCAGAAAAACAACGATAGTCTTTGGATCCTGAACAGAAAGAGAACACTAATAACATTTTGAAAAGTCTATCAAACACTTTATACATTATTGAATACATTATATCAATACCTCAAATGTATCGATCTCTTACCAGTCTATCCAACGTAGCTACAGAGAAACTACCAATTCAGCACATAACTGAAATGAAAATACTTCATTTTTCAGCTGCAAAAATAACCTTTTTTTTTTTTCCCCTAAGCAAAACTTAAAACTGGACATATTCACAAAAATGGTTTTTTCCACACTTTTCATAGGCAGGGAAGTATATTCCAGATAACTCTACAATTTTTTTTTTTTTCATTCAAATGAATTTGACTTTAGAAGTGAAAATAGGGAACCCTTTACTGCCTCTGTCAGAGTGCAAGAAGCATTTCATGAAAATTTGTAACAATAATAGAACTTGGTTTCATTTGCAATGCATGTGGGAGGTTTAGGTTAGCTTAACTTCAGAATTTAAGTAAAAGCAGGATTATAGGTCTATCTTCTTCAGGATTTAACTTTTACAAAGACAAAACAAACTTCCCTACTATTGTCAAGAGAAACATCCATTCAGTTAGATCATGCTAAATTTGTGAGAAACATGTCTGCAGATTTTCCTGAAAGTGAGAGAACTGACAAAGAAAATTATTCAATGCATTAGAGGCAAAAATACAAGTTGGAAAGACCTGTGACAGAAAATGACAGGTCTCTCTAAGATTTTGTTTTAGCAAATATATTAAAATACAGGCTTTCTTTAGCAACTCATTGCTTGACAAATGGAACAAGCTTTTTCCTAATGCCAGCCTTTACTTACATTCATTTCTTTGTTACATACACATCATCTGACTTCAGCACAAACCAAACATGTCCTATACATACATGGAAATCTATTGTGAGGTACATCCGGCCACAACATTTGCCGCTTGTCTGTGGTTAAAAAGTGTAACAGTTTTATTGTGACAACTGAAATTAAGCACTGCAAAAGGAAAGACTGGAATTTTTCTTCAGAAGGGAAACTCCTGCATCCCTTATTTTTGCAATGCTTTGTTGGCCTCTATTTCTATAAGGACCAGTTTCTTTTAAAAAAGCAACTGTTGGCAGTTTACCTCTAACTAATTTATTCTTTGGCTCCAGTCAGGTATTTCACAGTAACAGTTATACCTGTAAATAGCTGTCTGAAGCTAAGACGTATACAGAATACAGAAACGTCAATAAAGTCATTAATTGAGCAATGACTTTGTTATTGTGTAGTAACTCCAACCCCCTTTTTTACAAACAGACATATCTAATCCCTGAACCTCTTGATTTCACTCATACTGCAAGTGAGACAAAACACATATATTAACTTTAATACCCTGAAAAGTTCATTGATTTAAATTCATGGCATAAAATTAAGCACATATGGCAGTCACAGTCTCAGGATGAATTTAAGCACCTACTAAGAACTGAGGCATTATTCAATTACATTGCCTCCAGTTTAAGTCCTGTTTGAGAGAAAACTACAGTAACTCATTCTCTTCCATGCTGAAGAGAAGAGAAGAGAAGAGAAGAGAAGAGAAGAGAAGAGAAGAGAGAAAAGAGAAAAAGCAAAATAAAGAAAAGGACAGAAAAGGAGAGAAAATGAGGGAGAAATGAGTTACGGAAGTGCATGACTGTATGTAGTTCAGGCTTTTTCCACTTGCTAGCCTGGACCTCCCTTCTGGTCAATTATGCAATTCAGAGGAAGCAGTGTGGTGGGAAAGATCCCACAAGGTGCTGGAAAAGACAATACCAAAAGGAAAAGTCTTTCTTGGTTAAACAAAAATGACCTAAAGGAAGAGGACAGGTAAATGTTGTCCTTGTTCGCAAGCTGACTTAATCATCCTAGTTTGCCACTTGCTAAAGAATACTTCTCGTTGAAATGCAAGGTTTGATTGTGTTTATGATGTCACATGGTACTGTAATTCTTTCACATTCCTTAACCTTTACTCATTCTTATGGACATTCTATTAGTCACGTAGATATATGAATGATGTTTTGGCAACTTGGTATATTTTATGGGGCCCTGAACTTCCTTGAGCATTATAAAAGAAAGTAGCATTCAACAGGATCAGTTCTAGTTTTGCAGCTACGACAGCTAAACATTCTTTAGTCCAACTGCAACGACATATGCTTATTTCTACTTCAGTTAATGGCAAAATCTTGACACACTATTAAGCAGTAAATTAAATTCCGAGATAGCCATTCTACAAAGTTTTTTAAAGTTCAACTGCTAAATGATAAAATGTACAGGTAAAAATATCTGTCAGTAAAGTTTCAGGTTGTGTCATCTGTAAGTTGCTATCACTGCTTTTTCTTTGGAATAAAATATACTTTTGAAGTTCAACAATGCAGTAAGTGACAACACATAAAATAGAAAATTGTTTCAAAATAAACAAAAGTACGAAAAACATTCTTAAAACTCTAATCAGAAGCACCTTGCTGAACCGCAGATATTGCCATAAACATTTGGACCAGACACAAATATCACAAATAAGTAGGTTGCATTCACAAAACTTCCAAGCATGTCAGTGTTTGTTTTCACATTTTTCCTCAGGGCCACCAAATGCGACATCTGATATTCTTACGGTATTTCCATTATTCAGATATTAAAATATTGCAAACCAAATCAGAAGCGGGTCCTGGATGCATGAGTGAAAGCTTGTGAAAATCTTAAACACAAAGAAAACATATGTGCGTAACTGCAATCTGTGAGTACTGCCCCTTTGTGAAGGCCAAACAGGAGCTCCTGGATTTGCTAAGTGCTGGAAATAAAACTTCAAAAATATAAGCTAATTCCAGTATCAATTCCAACAAAAAGCGAAGCACTAATCTAATAGGTTAACTGGTGGGATTGTTAAATAGTGATTACTCCTATATAGGGGGTATCTGTTTTCATGTGCATTATACAAAAATTAAGGCTGAAAGTGAAATCTAAAGTCATCAAGTTCATACCCATGCTCTGAGGCAGAACCAGTATGTCTAAACTACCTGCTTTTAAAAACTGCCAAGGATGTTCTTTCCAAAACATCACTACGTGTTCTGGTCCAATGCCAGTATCCTCCAAGGAAGAAAGTTCTTCTTAATATGTTGTCTATACTTCTGATATAAAATAAGCTGATTACTTCTTATTCCAAAGTTTGTGGACAAGATTGGAGTCTAGATTACAGACTCATTTTATGTGCGAAGAGATAGCTATCACGACTCACCTCCTTCCTGTCTTTGCTAAGCCAACCAAACTAAATTCTTTCACTCTTTCCTCACAGGTAATATTCCTTAGCACATGTTGCCTGGATTTTATTCAGTTCTTGATATCTTTATATCTTTCTTAAAGATGATCAAAATATTCCAGCTCCTCAGTGTCAGTAAAATGAGATTATCTTCCTTTTGATATTCTGTTCACAAAGCTCAAAATATTTGCCTTTTTTTGTACCGCACTAGTGACTAATATTTATTTTGCGATTCAATAGAATTCTTCTGCCATATTGTTTTTGGCAGTTATTGCTTAGTTTCTTTCCCTGCAATTGATTTTTCTTTCTTATGCGCAAGAACTTTGCATTTTATTTCTGAATTTTACTGATTTTGAATTATTTCGACAATTTTTCAGTGTAATTTTGAATGGTAATCTCACCATTCTCAAGAGCTTGCAGTCATCCAGAACTAACAGTTGGCTGAATTGTACGTGCTGTTCCAATAGTGTAAAAGCACAATTTATCTTACTAGTGTATTTTTTATTCTATCAAATAATTAGTTAATGGAAATTGGAACAGACTTAACACGGGACTATCCCATTTGGGATGCCTCTTGATAGTTCCTCCTGGATCAAAAATTCAAGTATAAAGACAAGTTCAGTGTCAATTAGTTGAATGCCCACTTTATAATTTTATTTGGATGTGGTTTTACTGAATTGCATTTGATTTTTTATTTTTTTCAGTTCATCAAGGTAATTTAACATTTAAATTCTTCCCTATAGATCGCTTGTAATTTTCCTAGGTTGGCATTTAATTGACATTCTCTACTTCATTACTGAAGTTATTAATGAAAATACTGAATAGCATGAACCCTTGACAGACTCTCCTGCAATCTCACCTGACAGCTTGGTGGTGAACCACTGAGGACAATCTTAGCCTTTAGCTGAATAGGTAAGATTCAACCAAGACTTTGACCATGTTTGCTGGTACTGTCGAAAGTGGCTGATCCAAGCACAAAAACTAGAAAGGAATTACCAATGAGTAACAGCAGCAGGTAAATTCCGATAGTGAGGATTAAAATGAACACCTCTTTGGGGCAGAGATGTCTAGGAACCCAGCAAAATGTTTTGGAAAGCTAAGCCTTGGAATAGAAAACTTGAGGAAAAAACAATGCAATATTTTGGTTGGACAGGCAGACTTTTAGGACATTGTATCAGGCACATACATTCTATCTGTCTCAGAGTGCTACTTGCTTGAAAAGTTATGCACATTGTGTTGGTGTATTTTATTACTCTCCAGATTCCATTTACAGTCAGAATTCCTTTCTCCTGTCACATCAGGATCCAAGCAATTTTCTGATCAATCCTCCACAGCAAAGACCATAATTTTCCATAAGAAAAAGAAAATTCCTAGAACAAACCCAAAAGCAAATCAGAAACACAAAAACTTTATCTTGCTTTTACTGCCCCATAATTCAGCTAGCTGCATTCAGACAGGAGCGTAAGGGGGGAATGTTTCCTTCTGCCACTCTTTTTTTCTGTCCGAAGTTGGTTGCCTTCATGAAATATCTGTGCTCTACATATCACACATTTCTTTGATAAACTGATACAACAGTATCCTGGAATGCTGAATATTACTAAGTTTCAAATTACTGCAGGTTTCTGTTCCTAATACACAACGAAAATTAAGAGATTTTTAATAACAGTTTGCAAGGCGTGTGCTTGTTGAGCAATTACTCCCTACCACATATAATACTGAAAAATTTCTCATTCTTTTTCAGAACAGACTTTGTATATCAGCCATCTGCCACTGACTTTAGCCATCCTACTATTGAAGCACGGTTTCATCTTTCACTGAAGGATTAGCCCATGCCATTCTCATCTGATATAGTCTTGCCCATCCATATATTTAACACCTTATTTTTAAATGTCTCTTTCCTGGTTATAACACGGAGATTATTATTCTCAGAGGTGATGAGGAGATGATCTGTACGAGTATGAGGGGAGCATTCCATTAAATCTTCCAATAAGCTCTGAAAGGGATATAAACTCTCTTTGTTGTGGGTGCAGTTGAATCTTTTCTGTTCTCTTCTTTCGCCAGGAAGATATGAGTGGCTGGAGTGTTTGATTCTATATATAACTAGTTGATGTCAGCTGGATGCCAATCCCTTTGAAGAGGATCAGCCCCCAGTTTGTCTCGGTACTAGGTACCATGCAGATCCAAGCACAAGGGTAGAAACCATCCTGGACCAGGCAGGTCATCCCCATACATAAGTAACTCCTGAAGCTTCAACTAAAGGGTTGAGATCGCTTTTTTCTGCACAACAAAACAGTAGGGTAAGTGTATTGTTTCCTAAAATATTTTGACATTGTCTGTCCTACAAACTGTCATATAAAAGACATTTATGTAACCTCTTGACTCTGCAATTAAAAAGTTGTTTATATCTTTAGTCAGAAATGCACTTTCTTTAAAGATGCCAGAGCATCTCATTTAGTTCCTCAAATTCTTTATTAGATTAAGAAATGTCAAAATGTAACATTTCTGAAATCATAAACCAAGATGTAATTAAAATATTAGTTATGAATTTACATCTTTTAATATAATGTGTAGATGTGAGAAGGCCTAGACCACTGACACTGATTTTGCTACAGAATTTATGTAGCCAACTCAAAGTCCATTCCTTTGAAACTTCTATCCATCAGAACATGTCCTAGCATCTGTCTGCAAGCAAGAACTGCCAGTGCATTTGCACAATTAAAAGTGCAGTATTTCTAAATCAGAAATAACGAACTTCACTATTCAGCCACTCTAAACAGGCTATTAGAAATTAAAGTTGGCTGAATTGTGCAAGCTGGCTCAACAATGTAAAAATGTGTTGTTTTTTTTCAGCAAGGAAAAATCATACCAGAAAATCACAATGTTATCACATTCTGCCATGGTCAAAGAGAGGAAACAACAAGCATCAGCCATTATGGATGAAATACACAGAAATGGTATAGCGCTGAACCCAGCTTACTGTATATGCAATGTCCTCTAGCCCTCCCTAATATATTTTTTTAATCATAGAGTTTAACTCTCTTACAGCTTTGTCTCTGGGTGTTTTGCCATAAATAATCTTGTGGGAGTATCATGCTGCCTATGGTAACTAATCCTTTTGTAGTTGCCTCTTTTCATTTGAAAGCTATTTTCAGATGAACAACTGCTGTGGAGGAATGAAGTAATCTAACAGCTGATGTACATTCTGCTAGGATAGCCTTTCAGAGTATTATTTGGGGTTAATAACATGACTTCATTCCATTTTAAAAGGCTATCATCTAAGAAACATGCTGATCTGTACCCTCTTTTTTTGCTGTTTCACTCTGCTTTTCTATATGAATGATAAAAAATTTTGAAACAAATGTTTACATCTCTGTTCCTTCCTCTCAAACTTTATCTTTGTAACTAACAAAATTTACTAGCATTTGGCAATTCTCTCTAATGCACAGCCACCAATTAATCTTATATGAAGAAATTTTACTTTTCTGTTGTTGCACTGATGAAAATGCAGACGCTTATGAGAAGGTAGTTTGACTTTCCAAAACAGGTTCTTAAAATTATGCTTCTAGTGTGACACCTTAGGAAGCAATTAACTCAGCTGGGAATACAAATCTGCTTGGCTTTCATTAGGTATGCACTGGAGGCTTTTGGAGATCCTTCCAATCCTCCCCATGAAGCCTTTTTTACTATCTACGTAAAAGATCAATGTTTTAAAAGTGATAAGCACCCCACAAGCCTCACTGAAAAACTGGGAGCTCCATTAATATTTAGAATTTAT
Organism: Ciconia boyciana; assembly: GCF_034638445.1. NCBI lineage: Eukaryota > Metazoa > Chordata > Aves > Ciconiiformes > Ciconiidae > Ciconia > Ciconia boyciana. Next base: position 79,619,124 of record NC_132938.1, on the reverse strand, counting down.
GAAAATTATACCACTCACAGAGGATAAAACACTGAACATTAAATTCCAGTATTTAAAATCTTTCTTGTGGGCTTTTGCTCCAAAGAATTTGGGGATGGTTTCTGTACTCACTGACCACTGTGATTGCAGGAAGAGCAGGACAAGAGACATGAGGGGTTTAGAAAAAGAAGCTAAGAGTTTCAGTGCCTGGTCCTAGTCCTTCTGATATTTCCATAGTTTTTTTCTGTAATTTCTATTCCTAAGCAAATACCTCTTTCTTATTTCCATTCTCCACTGAACACACACTTAAGTTTGAAAGCCAGTCTGCCCTTACAGATTTCATTACCACTCCTTTTTTTTTTTTTTGGTATTGTAAACCCAAGTATTTGTATTGTAAACCAAGTACCCATATGTACCTGAAATAGCCTATAAACTCTTCAGGGCCAAAAAAAAAAGTCTTTCTTATGTTTGTTTGGAACTAGGCATTTCACATGGTAAATGTTGCTACTATTCATAGCAATACTAATAAATCTTCCATACAGTCCTTGAAATCATTGGAGTTACTGGATAATCTGTGCTGATGCTTGGCATTTGCCTCACATAATCTGTCCTTTTTATTATTTACGTATTATCAGATTTGCTGTCAAGTTTAGATTCATATGCACAGATATGACAGCTTATCCTACAAGATATGCTGTGATATGTGGCCACTGAAGGCAATACTAACTCTTTAAGTGTACATTCTACTTTTGCATCTTCTTTGGATGCCTGGGATATTTAATTGTGGGGAAAAAAAAAAGAAAGAAATTTCACGAAATGGGTGTGATAAGAGTCTGAAATTTATAACTGTACAAGCTCAGTGAAACCAGTTAAGAAACAGAAGGATAATCAAAGCTGTAATTACATAAAGTATACGCTAGTTCTTTGGGACCAAATCTGAACAATTCTTGGAAAAATCAAGGAGAAATCTGGTTTTTAAATGACTAAATTCAGCTCTATTAATTTCTGACACTTTATTTTTCCCCTAATTGTTAATTCAACAAGCTTTACCTGAGATCTGGAGGGTGAACTGCTGTCTTTCTGGGTTTTGCATCACTATTAGTAATGAAGGTCCTGCACCTGGTAATTACGTAAAAATTATATGTACTGTTTCAGCCAGTCTCACAGACCTACAAAACTCCCCACTGTTAATAGAGGTAAACAGTAACAGAAGATTCTGTAACGCAAGCCCCGGTAGCTTGAATGACACACAGTAAGCATACCTACTGCAGTTTTATTTCAGCCCCTTTTTATTATAATGCTTTTGGGTAAACAATGAATCTCAAATTCCTTGTTAAAAGCTATTCATAGCAGAAACAGTTGTTGATAAGATACAAAATCAGCCAAGTTTTTATCAGTGCCTCAAAGATTACCAGTCTCTGGGCAGGACTGGTAATGACTGAAAGTCCACATCTCCTGTTGGCTTGTGGGACATGACTTTGTGTTTTAGAGAAGTTTGACACGTCATAAAATGCTGCAGGGATAGACCCTAACTATAAACCCTCTTACGGTCTCAGAAAAGAGACTGTAGTAGCAAAACTCAGCATGTGGATGTAGTGATCTCCCCAACCCCTTGGTTTTTCACTGGCAGACTTGGCCTAATCATAACATTTCTAAAGCTACTCGGTAGAGGTAAACATGTATGTAAACACATATGTTTAAGGAAGCTCTTGGAATTCCTCAGGTTAGCCTTCAATTACATCTAAATCTCATGGCCAGTTCTGTACTATTTCTTAAATGCATTCTTCAGTAGCTACATCATTAACTATCTTTCATGATATAGTTAAAAAATCTTATTTCTGATACTACAACAAACATACTATCTGATACTCATTATTAAAATTTATAATCCAGATTAAGGTATTTAGAAGATTGTAAACTGGAGGATTAAAGGGGGATTAGGCGGTGAATGCAGGAAGAACTATATAAATCATATTTAAATACCGTCTGTTATAATTTTAAGCACAGGACAGGAAGGACCTGGCAGGAACAAATTAAGAAATGAAGCTAAAAGGTTAAGATTAGGATTAAACTATGAATTAAACTTCCAGTATTAATTTACAATGTCCATTTATGACATTGATGTTCTCTTTCTATCATCCTCTAAATGTCCTCCTATTCTCATTCTTCATCACCTTTTCTGCACTGACACTGAAACAATCCCTAGACACATCACAAAACTAGACAGATGATTAGATTTTAGTTGGCAAGGGATTCAAATGAACTTCACACTTATGTTTTTGGGATCCTGCCTGGATACACAATAGTACACAACTGTGGGTTACAAAGTACCTTGGAGCCTTCCATTACATTAACAAGAACAGCACCTATGTAAGGGAACAGCAAGGCCCAAAATAGTTAACATCCAGCATGTCCCTGAAGAATACTGAGTGGTTTGGACAAAGACCTGCAATCACCTTGGCACCCCAGTCTCTGAGGAGGTACATGCTACCCACTCTGTGTGCAATGAAGAAAAGCTTTTTCTACATGAAAATGTTGCTGATTTGAGGGGTAAATTTCTTACTCCTTACTAATATAAAACCATCCAACAGTCCATACCCCTGGAGTAATCTTGAGAAATGACAAAATCAAAATATGACTTGTGGGTCTAAATTTCAGGCCACAGGCCAATAACTAGTGCACTTAACCACAGAGCCAAAACCCCACCACTATCTGTCACTGATATGGCTACACTGGGCAAGCTGAGTCATTTTCTTCCATGTTAAGAACTCTCTGTTTTGTAGTTACCTCTTAAATAACAGGAGAGTGTTAGGATTCTTTGCGCATACTATTTTTAAAGCAGAAGTGCATGCTCTGGCTCACAATACAGTTAGCCTGCTCTTGCTCCAGTTAAATCTATTGCAAACAATCGATTGAAATCAGTATGAACAGAAGTGGATCAAGTGATGCACTCCAGGGCCCACAAACTTGTTTGATTTACTACATGGAAAACTCTTGTCTATACAGCTTCGGCCAAGTATTTAATATACCTGTCTCAATTAAGTTTTCCTAAACGTCAGCAAATCACACCGTTTTTCCAACATAAAGTTACTAGGAGACATACACCATGTTGAACATGCTATTTACTCAAAATGAAACTCCGCATATGCAATATTAACTTTGACATTAGGTACCTTCTGCAGTTAACTAATTTGTAATGTTAGTTTTAAACTGGGCTTCCTGTGTGCTTACTCTGGAAGCAAGCCACAGTGTCTTACATATAATTTGCTTTCATTTCATTTTAATGCATTAAAATATACGTCAAAGTTCAGAATTTTAAATCCTGTAGACCATGAGACTATGTGAAGAATAGAATTTCTTATTATTAAAGAAATAACAGAATGTGACTTTGAATAAGTGGATCAAAGAAACATGCTAGATCATTGATATAATCCTCAAAGCACACTGCATCTTCCTATTTTTCCTCCTGAAGTTTATGAACAACTGAGGAGAACAATTTCAATCAATAAATGATAAATATTAAAGTAAGTGGCAATAGGAATTATTTTCTTCAAAATTCTGGTTTTACTATGCGATCCAATTATTGTTACATTTGTTAAATTCTACAACCTTCTAAGCAGAAGTACATTAGTAGAAAATATACTTTGTTCAGTGTTGAAGTTACTGTATTCTAAGGTTTAAGCTTTATCTATAGGTTGAGGACATCTAATGAGAGAGTTCAGTCACTAAGCAACAGCTTGCTCATTGCCACCAGCATCCCAGTTTCCAGAACATTACCACAAAGATGACCAGTAGAGTTTGTGATATTCAGAGTTCTCCATTTACAGTCCCAATTGATCTCCCCTTCCCCTGCTTATGCATTTTAATTTTCAAATCACCCAGGAGGTCACTAAAGACAAAGAAGGAATTTTTCCCAAGCAGTGAATAAAGTAATATTGCATCTAGTAATTCAGTTTCCTCTTAGAGAGAATTAAAAAGAAAATGTTCTAAATATATCAATTCCTAGAAGCATGTTGCAATTCTTTGTTAGGGCTCTCATTTTCAACACCTTGAGCTTTATTTTGAAAGCTTCTTTTAAAAAAGTTTAAAAATACTATTTTATAGAGACTTTCTAATGCAAACTTTTCTTAAAGTACAAAACATGCCCTGGATTCCGAAAGCACGCAGAATATTAAAGAATAATTGAAAATAAAATGTTTTCAAGCAATAAGAAACTGGTAGGCATGTTTAAAAGGGGTTACTTGCTCATCTATCCAATGCAGGACACACAGAGCTAACTGAAGGTTTGATGTGGGAACACTGGGGTCAGATGGAATTTTGTTCCTGGTTTCAGCAGAAGCCAGTTTTTACTAGTCTGCTATTAAGATGGTATGTAGGACATTATAGACCTGATTTTGATAACAGCTGAATGCCATTCAACTGAAGTAAATTTGGAGCTTGAGGTGCTTAGCATCTTTGAAAAAACAAGTTTGTGATGTTCAATACTCTGCTCCAAAATTTTGGAAGAATGGTTGATTTCCCTAACACCGTATGAAGCTATGTATGTTATGTATTAGATAAGTACACATTAACATGTTGTTGAATTTCAGTGTAGGGTATGCAATATCAGGCATTTAAGAAAAACGGAGGTATGTATTTATCCATTGTATTGCAGTCTCACCCAGCTTAAACCTTGGAAAAAAGGTCAGCACCCCCAGAGATATCATGGTAGAAGAACTATCGACACTCAGCAACAGAGGTGCAAGACTCTTCAAGAGACGTCAGCGGAGATCTGACAAATATACGTATGAAAATTATCATTATGTAGCAAACAAGCCAAGAAATGTGAGTATTTGGTAATAACTTACTAATGAAACACAGTGAGACTAGCTTGGGGTTCCCTTGGTGCTCACGATACACATTGTGCATGATTTATTTGTAGTTTCAGGAAGAATAAAAGCAAAATCCTGTACTAGAATGAGGCTAATATGAAGTGAGCCATTTGTATTTTATTGAGCTCCTATAAACAAATAAAAAACCTGAAAGCCTTATACTTAAGGACATCAGATTCAAATCATTCTCATTCAAATCTGGTTCAGGTTACTAGTGATCAGAGTTCTTATCCTCTAACAACTGGCTTGTTGACTACTGAAAATTCACTAGTTAATGATATTCAAAAGGCTGGAAGAAGTAAGAGTCTGTTTCATGCAACCAGTAAGTATTTTTATTAAAATAGGTTGGTGGTCTCAACGTGGTTCGCAGGCAGCAAAATGACTGTCACAATTGGCATTAATACACTTCTGGCCTGCCTGTCTCAACAGGGAGAAAAAGGATGGAGCTTGTCACTGCAAGACAATTACTCTTTGAACCAGTCCTTCAGGGACTGGGTTAAAGCATTAGTGATACCCTGGGAATCCTCATCGCAGGAACTAAATGCACCTGGCGTTTGTCTAATCTGTGGCCTTTGCAAAATACTTAAACCTTTTGCTAAACCTCTGAAAACAGGGACAACAACATTCATAAATTCTACCTAACTCTCCTATGTGATGCAAGGTTTAATTATTTGAACATGAATACTCTATGCCCAGTCTAATACAGCACGCAAGCAGCCCCTCTAATTCCAGTATTGTATTAAATTCTGCTTATCAGTTACATGTACACATCCCCACTGATTTCAGATACAAAGGTACATGACTAAAGAAGCAGAATTTGTCCCAGTACTTTTAAGCTGCTTTGAGAATGAAAAGAAATACGTGCTACAAAAGTTAATTATTATTAACTAACCTAGGAAATATTTCTTGTAGAACAGCAATTCTCTTTCCCTGAAGCTTTCACAACTAATCATTGCATAGGTGGTGCTATGATTGTGTTAGCATCCAACCCCTACAGAATCCATATAAAGACTTTGACTCAATTCTTCTTTAATCTTCACTTGGGATAAGAAAAATAGTAACTATACGTAATATATTGTGATATAATCTAAAGTTTGTGTCGGTACAAATAGGAAACAATTAGTTTATTAATCAGAACAGCAAAGCACCAAAGGGCTTACTCATATTATGTTTGATTTTACTAAAGAAAATACACAGACGCTTGCAAATTAATCAGAAACAATAAAATGAATGCAACTTGTCGACTCTAAAGAAAATTTTGTCTAGTTGCATCTCATAACTCTGAGGCTTTGGGAGCAGACAATAAAAGATGCATTTGCAATTTACTGTTGTCCATGCTAACGAAAAAGTTGAGGGATCTCACAACAGTTAGAGAGGTGATTATTGGAGCTGAGTTCAGTAATTCCAATATCACAGCTGAAATCTCTAAAATATTTTTGCTCCCTTCTTGAAGAAGGAATTATCTATGCTTTGTTGACTGTAAAGGTAAATACATTCATAATTCTGTGACCTTTACATTTCCCATACAAAAAATGAACTTTACTTGGGAATAAAAGTATGTCTTAATATCCTCTGTCAAAGAAGAAAAATTTTTACGTTTCTTTTTTTATGGTGCAAATATTTCAAACTTCTTTGGTCGCTCACTCAACAGAAATTAAATTACACAGGGATCAAATGGGATCATGTTTGAGTTTTGATAAATCTGCTTTTTAAAAATAAATCTGCACAAAAGAAATTCTGTATAAAAAAATCTGAATAACTCTATTGAACACCCAAAACTACTTTTAGAACCCTATTATTTAGAAGCCCATCTATGAATACCGTCCCTCCAATTTCTGCCTCTATTGAGTATTAGAAGCTACACAGATAAATTCTGAGCACATCATCAATCTCGTCAGAATTTCTGTATCCAGCTCCATGCTTTTGCTATGAAGTCTGACAGATCAGTTCCTCTCTAGTCTACTTCTTCCCACAAAAACACAGAGTACACACGCTGTACAGTCACTATGACGTTCTGACATGTGAAAAAATGATGCCTCTTTGGTTTCTGTTCCCTTCCCTTAAATGCCTATTTAGCCACCACTGGTGTTGTCTTCATCATCTTTATGATTCTGCCTGCAAAAATTATCTTTCTAACATACTTCAGGATGGCTGGAACACATTCTACTTTGATTTTTTTTGTTTCAAGTTTAAACAAGTATTATTTGTTTGCCTTCCTACTTCAAGAAACTCTTACTCTAAAAGAGTCTATATTTAAATTGCTTTTAGCCTATGTGTCATAGCTAAAATAAGATACTGACTTCTTATGAGACTCTAATTCTATATTTACGCAACAATGATTAAGCCTTTGGATGCTTTCTTAGAACTGATGACCCGATAGGAGGGTGGAAAATAACAGCATATCATGAATCTCCAAAAACTGACCTGCACTGAAGTTGTTATTTCTATTACAAATAAAGAAAAAAAAAATCCCAAACAAAAGCAATTCCGTAAATGCAGTGAATTTTCAACTGATATGGGAAGAGACGCTTTGAAGAATCAGTGCTTTGAAACTCATATGGCTCAAACTTGCCAGATTTCTTGAATCTTTGGGTAGCAAGGGTGCTCTGTCTGGTACATAACAGCTTCTAGTGATCCAAGGGACACATTTTATGGCCACCCCACCAAAGTGACCAAACGTACTCTTTGCTGTGAACCACACAGCCCACGTGCACAGGTAGATTTTGTGGTGATTGGTGCAAGCAGCAGATGGGATCAACTCTCTTTGTAGACTGCATACCAATATTTAAATATCCCAAACTTAGGAAAAGGTCAGACAACTCAGCTGGACAGTTATAAGGCTTTAGGAGTCTTGCTGACCTAGCTCACACCACCTCCAATCCTTTCAATAAAGCATTCCCACACTTGTAATACAGACATTTAAAATTGTGCTGGGATATCATTCTTAACACTGAAAAATTATTCATTTTTGCTTACATAGCCAATGTAAGAGAGTTGTCAAACTGTTCCATCTTCTGGCTAACAGCCAGAAAATCCTGGGGAGTGCTATGCTATCTAGCAAACAGGGTACCAAACAGCAGGACAATATGCCTTCAGATAGTATGCCCTGGGTCTCAGATCTGGGCTGTAAATTGGAGTACCACTCCAACCCTCAACAGAGAACCACAGAGGCTTCTTTTGCCCATGCTGTCAATGATATTTATTTCTATTTGAATGCAGCGTGGAGAGCCCATACAGAGTGTTAAAATGGATGGCCTCAGTGTGGAAGGAATTCCCCAGCATGCCCCAATGACACCTCCTAATACACCTGATCCCCGGAGTCCACCACATCCTGACAACATTGCCCCAGGTAATATGTGAGTTTACGGACATTAAATATATTTAGTTCTCATTTCACAGCAGAGGAAGGACCTCTTTATAAAACAGTATCTTCAACAAGAATTTGTTCATGGATTTAATATTAGAAATCGATAAATTTGAGTCAGATAACTAATCAGAATCTCCCACAAAAATGTAAAGTGGTGCTCTTCAGTTGCTTCTGTTCATTTTTAAATATTTCACATGCCTTTTGTACTACTTCTCCCTAAACTGAAAACATACATTAATATCAAGAGAGACTGCTCCTATATTTACTGGTCTTACAAACATTGAGAAACAGATCCTCAGACTTAAAACCAGATTAATATACCGATTTTTCTTTGCCAAACCTTTGTTTCTAATATGCAACACACTGCTCAACAGTCTGAAAGTTAGCCATTGTAGTTTAATTACCCATAAAAGTAAATCTGGAGTCACTGTAAGTTTTGCTAGAAACCTTTACAGAGGAGCAACTTATAGAGGAATTTGCCTCCAGCTGCATAAACTATCCTTTTTTAAGTCCTTAACTGTGAGGGTACTGTTGTCTTTAAATAAAGCAGTGAGCTACAAGGTGGCCTTATTTTGTATTCTTTAAAGACTAGAGAAGGCTAATTTGTTTTAATTAATTTATTCAGTGATATAGCCCTTCTTCCTGTTTATGAATTATCCATGAGCAGGCTGTGGTTTTTATAAATTCATTCTTTGTTCAGAATTACTCAATGCATGTTTTATGCAGACCTTTTCCAGCCTATGTAAACTAGGTCAATGCTACTCTGTTAGTGACTGCTAAGACTGTGCCTCCATTGGTCAAATACAATGTGAACAGAGGTAATTTCCATTGCTAAGACATGACAGAAATCTTCAAGCCCTTCTTGAGGCAAAAAATATCTGGCAAAAGGAGTAGATATTAAACCACAGGGTTTTTTTAAGCTTATAGAAGGAAAGAGCATTAATTTAAAGAGCTAGATGTAGTGGAAAGGTAAAAGGGTAGAATAAATTTCCCTTGTTTTTCAAGTAAATAATGTAACTCATATAATTGGATAATCCCTTGCTGGTTTTAATTCTTCAAATTGTACATTAAGGTCTGGCTTCCCCCCACCATTTATTCCCGCCGTATTGTACTTGGCTTTAGAAGAAATCACACTGAATATGGAATTTATTTATTTAGTAAAATTCTGATCAGAGCCCGATCCTCAGATGATTATGCAGAGAGAAAACAACTGATTCTTCACTTTTTCAGATGATGAAAAGGACCAGAGAACCAAGTAGGTAGGACATTTTAAAGCATCTAAGGCAGAGGCAAAGACAAAAATTCCACTGTAATGGCTGTGATCCTAACTCCTTTTAATACTTTTGGAAAATTTCACCCAAAGACTATAGAATTATCTTAGTTTTAACCAAAAGACTGTTTTTAAAATCTTTTTGTGAATTCACCCCAAGGGCTGTGTAGCTATAGTCTAGTTTCAAACAAATGCTTATAATGATAGAAACAAATTTATCTAAAACTAAAATAAACAGTAGCCTCAAAAGAGGGTGGAATACTTTGGAGCAGTTATCTAAAAGGCTACAAATTCCCCGGGCCAGCTTTCTGCTTCTGTGTAGCTTTGGCCAGGTGACTTGATCCAATTGTCCATTTTACCTAACTGTGAAATGATGGTATGTTACCTCCTAGTTACATAGGATAGTGGTAAGGAAGCAGAAAACGCAAAGTATTATTATAATGGTTTTGCCCTGATCACCTTGCAGGATATTCTGGACCACTGAAAGAAATTCCTCCTGAAAAGTTCAACACTACTTCTGTGCCAAAGTATTATCAGTCTCCCTGGATAGAAGCCATTAGGGATGATCCAGAGCTGCTGGAAGCTTTATATCCTAAACTTTTTAAACCTGAAGCAAAGCCGGAACTGCCTGACTACAGGAGCTTTAACAGGTAATTCTGAATGGACACTGAATTTTACAGTGCAGAGAAAAATTACTATGAAATGAAACGTTTCCACCAGCTGTAAAAAAACCCCTACCACCTGTGTTTGCAAGTATATGAATAAACATGAACACACACACAGATTGCAAGTGGCAAACAGGAGCGTTGAGGAGGAAACTAGTCTCTCTCTAAAGCATGGACCCAAAATTAAATTGCAGAACCAGGAATGTAAGATGAATTGTTGAAAATATTGAAAGAAAGAAGGGAAGTATCAGAATCCAGTGTACTCAATAAATGGGAAACATGAGCTATAGCAATGCTTCAAACTCCTTTCAGTATTTCTGTTGTTGACTTCAGTAGGTACGGGATTGTACGATCTATCAGGGAAACTCTCAGTCAAAACTTTGTTTGTAAGCTGTATAATGCAAACTACTGGTTTTTTTTTTTTAATACAACTCACATGGCTTGTTTTTAGGCAATAATAGTACAATGAACTTTATCCCTCAACCAATCTCTCACACCAAATAGTTAGCAGACTGCATATTTTATTGCATTTAACATTTTTTATATCTTTGACAACCTTCAGTAACAAATTAACAGATAAAACATTACAAGCAGACTTAAAAAGCATTTAAAGTAGAACGGGATCTGAGCATGAAGTTATTTACATAGTAACTAGTATACTAAGGCTTTCAGATGAACTTCTAGATATATGGCCAATATTGGGTTTTGAACTATTTTGAAAGTTTTAAAACACATTCTTATGGTTTTTGCTTTCATTCATACCATTCACACTACCTTTTCTTTATTGAAGTTAAGGACAATTTTTCTCTAAGTAACCCCTGCTGAATTCCAGACAGCTGAGCCAAACCAAAACCCTTCCTCAAAACACCAGATGGCAATCTATTGAAAAAGAAAACGGCTCATGGCAATATAAACTTAGAGAAAAATACCACAAACGTCACTTGTGTTCCTTTCATTGAGGTGGGCCTCGACTATGAGTGCAAGGACTAAAAAAATTGCACAATTCAACATTACAACTGGCACTGCAGACACTACACTAATTCTGATTTCCTAACAGCAATATACATCGCCATGTTAATAATTAAGTCTGTGTGGCACACTCTTCTCAGCAGACAAAATAGCAAATACAAGTCAGAGAGATATGCTACAGCTGCTAACATTGGAACAGTAACAGCACAGTTTATGTACTATGGTTACTGTGACTGAAAAAAAACCCCAAAACAAACAAAAAAACCCCCATCAAAGATACATAGATATATATACATGGAATAGAGACAGCATCAGTTCTCCCTCTCACAAGAGAGATTCTTGAGAGAGTCCAGCACACGAGTCTACTGTGAAAGATAGGATGAGACAGGGCACAGAGGCCCCATTAATAGGGATATGTGTCTTGAGATGGTATCTGATGGCTTCTTTGTGGATTTTTAAGCTGCTCTGTGGTCCCATATTCTATTAGTTGTCCTCTTTACAACGCTAACCGGATTTCTTTGTATGAGGATTTTCTCTATGTATTAATGACATGGCAGAACTGTGGCTCACCACAGTCCAAATTTCTTGAACATTCATGCATTCATATAAGGGAAAGGTCAATATTCTCCCTTGTAACTGCCATAAAAACGTAAAACCTGGCATATAAATCCAGACTGTGAAATTGGTAAATCCAAAACATAAGGCATACAAATATAATCCACCACGACTCTCCTTCTCATGGAAAAATCCACATCCAGGAGAAAATAAAAGGATGCCTGATGGACCTAGAAAAGTTGTTACATACAGTACACTCAGATTTACGTTTTCTAGCAAGAAGGAGTAGATCCAAAAAGAAATTGAGAATTTGCAAAATTGAAATTCAAGATACTAGCCTCTTGGAGAGGATTTTACGGCCATGACTTAGGTGTCTACACTCCTAAAAATGCACAGGAGAGTGGGATGTCTGATTATGGGACTCAGACAGCACACTGCAGGCCAAGCTAACCAACATAGAACATTACAGAGAAGGCTAAATGTGACCCAAATTTCTCTTTGCTAAGGCCATCAGCACCTAATTCTGTCTGCCTGTCTTCAGGTCAGGGCTTGATTAAGGTCTTCCTTTCCAAAAATGGAACAGGGATCACATGTATTCTTTCGAAATTTGTATAGACAATAAGGTTCATTTCTTTGGAAAGAGCATTTTCCTAGAATGTGGCCAGCCTGGATTTATTTCTACAGGAATGTCAAACCCTGAGGAGAGGTGTAACAACCTGGTTTCTGGCTCTTCCATGGAAGAGGTGGGAACACTCATCACTTCCCTTATTAAGACCTGTGCCATAGTACAGAAAATAATAAACCTCTTTGGGCTAGAGGGAGTAAATATCTTTCTCTAGCTGAACAATTAAGAAACTCACTTGGGGAAAGAGACACCTGGGCCTACATCTCCGTTCCCAGATCTTTCAATGCACGCTCTTTCATTACTGCTTACAGTAAATTAAGTTTAAGCAGAAAACAGGACCTACACTTCTCTGCTGTCAGTTGTGTGGCCTGATGTCTAGGCTAAGAGTCCTACTCTGCCTAATCCAAGTAATTTTTTATTTCTGGGTAGCATTTTTGCTGGAATACTATATGTGAGCAGTTAGGTCCACTCTTACAAAGAGATGCCCTCAGACTGAAGAGAATCCAAATCTCTTGCAGAATAGCTCTGGTCACAGACATACTGTTATTTGACACAGAGGTTCAACACTAACAGCCATGGATTTTGAGTGAAAGTGCCATGATGTGCTATTTTGCTCAGAGCTTGCTGCAGTAGCATATTATGTGTGTTTTCAAGCAAGGAAGCTTAGGCAAAAGATTATTAATTAGAGAATCACAGATGAGCTTTGGTGCAAGATAGGTGCAGCTGCCAGTATAGCTAAGATAAAGGCAGATCTGAGCATTTGTATAAGGAAAACACTAGGCATCTCAGGAATTTAGGAGCCTATGGGCTTTGCGCATAAGGGGAGATATCTCTTTGGACTTCTGTGTCTAGATCCTACTAAGTCATTCTGTGCATCTAGGTCACAGCATCCTTGACTTCTTTAATTGCAGTCTTGGAGAGAAAGCAAATGATACTGTAAACAATTAAAGTGCAATATAATGACACCATTTTGTTATCAGTGAAGGTATCAATCAAGGCTTTCTATCATGCTTCATCGTTCAATAAAGTGCCATTATGTTTGTTCTCCTGCAAAACACTGGTACAGTCATCATTAGTCAGGAGGGGGTGTGGTTAACATCAAGTGTGATGCATAGGACTCCCAAAGGAAATGGGCCTGAGATTCTTCCCAGTTCATTCAGTGGTATCTGTTAAAACGGCACTCAGACTTTACAGGCCATATTCAGGTTCCTTTCAGCTTTCCTTGTTACACAACAAACTGCAAAAGCAACACAACTTTAGCAGCTAGGGATGTCTGATGTGTTGGAACAGATGGACATATGCATGGTTTAAAAGTACATTCAGCACTAAACAGCATTCAGATTTTTTTTTCGGCTGCCAGCGATGAAGAGGCAGCTCTGGACCCTGTAACAGTGCAATTGTTATAATAGTAGCAGAATCAGAACTAAGGAATTCATAGAGGTACTAGTTGGGGTCTAGTACACATTTTATGCTGCAGGGATCTTGCAGTGCTGACAGGTCAATGAAGGAAGAAGCAGTGGCAGCAAATGTCACGCACATTTGCCTTCTGAGGCAGGCCTTTCTGTGAGACAGCCAGTAATGGTTTAGCAGCACACAGCACTAGTCAGAGTGCATGATCAGAGGAATTGGGTTCTGAGGATCTCTGAACAGACTGTTCAGACCGGGCTACCCTTCCTCCTCCTCCTGGATGAAAATGAATCTGTGCTAGCAGAGAAATGCTGCAGAACAGAGCCAGGCCATCTGATTTCTCTTGGAGATTAATTCCTATTAGGATTGAAGAACTATTTACTGGTGAAGAATTTTCTTGCCTCTTTTACCAGTGTGGAAGCACCTAGTAATCATCTGTGGGAAAGACAGCATGAATCTACATTTGTTCAGGAGTTTGTAATATTAGTTAAATTAGTACCTCTATTCCATCTGCTTTCTTGGAGTTGGATAAAATATCAAAGGTAGGGTTATGAGTAATATACAAAGCACTACATCTTACTCACATAAGACAAGCAAGTCTGACTAGTTCTGCCACTCCTACCAGATAAATTCTTGCTCAGCTTTCTCAATTCCCAAAGACTACTGTTTCAAAAACACTACAGGAATCCAGTCCATCTGGACTGGGCTCTGTTTTTATTGATTAATGGATTCTGAACTCTATTGTAAAAATGCTGAGATCCAGAGCCTCAAAGGAATTTTGGGTACTAACTTGAAGTGATCTGAGATTAGTGGAAGCTGGGTGCTTAGCCAGTTCCTTGGCACCTAAATACCTCTGTGAAACTGGCATTAGCTCTTGCACTAAGCTACCATGAAGCTCTGAGCATTTTGCAGGGTCAGGTTCTTTGCTCCTATGTCTCCTTTTTGCACAGAATCAACAATAAGCAGAATGTTCTAAGAATGACAGTCCCATTTTAAAATGTGAAACTCACATTTTTTGTAATTATGTAATTGGAGGTGCTAATCCGATACAGTTAAAACATTTCTTCAGACTTTCCCCCATGATCAACTACAAGTAGTCTCCTATGTTGAGACAATATAAGAATAAGAAACAGTGCAGGAAAAAAAAAAAGAAGCCCTGCTAAAACAACAGTTAAAAATAAACGTGGTTGTGCCTGCTATTGTTAAATCATGCACCTACTTTTTAGGAATATGCAAAGTGAATATTAAACAATCTCTTACACTTCCTGGTGCCACTTCCTGTGGCTCTGAACCAGCAATTCCGCCCTTACTACGAGCAATGACTAGTGGAATTTTTTACACATGAGTTTTAGGCTTCTGTACAGTGAATCAGAGCTCAAGTGATACAGTTGATGTGCACACAACACAGGTCATTACGACACCATGTTGTCAGGCAAGTTATTGCTCACAAAAATATACTGCTGCTGTAAAGGAAAATTAACATCTATTAGCCAACTACTGTACTCTCCTTTACGCCGACCATCATGTGCTTCTGCCTAGCATGCAGGAATGCATAATTCTCTGAGGCCAGACTTTGTATCAGAACTACATGGGGGTTTTTCCCACCTAAGACATTTGAATTTCCATAGAACGCCCTCCTGTTTCTGTTACCGACAGAAACATGATGTATTTAAAACCCAAGAATGCTACAAAGAGGAAGTTTTACACTGTGGAATTGTTTTGCATTTTATACAGCTATTATTGTTCTGTTCATGTTGATTATCCCTTTAATTTACATATTGATGAGAGTTAAATATTACAACAATGTGAGAATGTGTATCTTAATTAGAGCAGCAATTAAAACAATCTTTATTATCCTGTAAGATGTAGATCACTACATTCACTCTGTGCCAATTACCAAGCAATTATTTTTAATCAGTATCATACGGTATCCAATTTGACATTGTGACCTAGAAGACAGTTTCACAAGAAAAGCTTGATACCACAGTCACTTTGTATAAAGAATTTCCTTTGACCTCAAGAGAGTTTAATGCCTGGACTGGCTGCTGCTGCAAAATCTTGTCTTACCTTCATTTGAGAAACAGTTTTAGAGCTTAAACCAAAGCAGTGCTCTTCTCTCAGTAAGTGTGCATGCTCAGAACTTTCATGATTTTTTATATTTTACAGGATTCACCCTTTGGAATTAACACCATCCCCTTCAACAAATGCTGCTCGTACTGAAATTCTGTGAATTATCTGTGTAATGACACAGCAGTACCATTTCTTTTAGGTCACAGATTCATTTTTCTGAATTAATCTCTTTTTTGTGTGCATACTTAATTCTCCCTAGGTCTTATCTATAGTTACCTTGCTGAAAATCCTAGTCAGATCTTCAAATTATCTCTTTTCGCTTATGTTGGCATTAATTTCTCTGGGCTTCTGCTATAATACCTGGAGCCACTGGAAATATACACCAGCAGATCTGTTGTTTTGTATCAAACACACAAAACCCACCAAGGCTGGTGAAATTCCATTTCAATAAAAATTCATTTTCACATGCCACTATGTACCTAGCTTTGCAGAAATCAGGTGCTCCTGTCTAGCTTAAAAATCTGACACTCTTAACTGACCAGAATATATCCCAGCAAAGTTACGCAGCTGATCAAAATGCAGAGCACATACAACAGTCTGTTTGGTCATGTTTGCTTATACAAAGGAGTCTGGAATAAGTGACAGAAAAACTCAGTTGTTTTTTTTTTCAGCCTAGAAACCTGCAAATATAGAAAAATCATGGGAAGTATTTGGAAATACTGTTGTTTTAAAATATTTGCAAATGTATGTAACAGTCAGTTCCTGCTTAGTATTTCTTATCTTTTAGTTTCTCAGTCTTATTGCTCGAGGGAACATTTAAATTTAACCAACATGAAAGATACTGACCAAAGACTAGGGGCCAATTTCAGCCAGTGTTTCAAGGTTTAGTTACATAAACATTTTCTTCAGCAACAAAGCTGGTGTAAGAAGTCCTCACCCATTCCCCTCCTTTCCAGAGCCTGTTGTCTTTGGCTGTTCCTTTCTGCTTCACATTACACTTTACTGTCTCCTCACTTGTATTGCTACAATTGTTTGAGCGTAATGATATAAACCAGATTGCTGAAATAATTTGGATTTTAAAATGCTCCTTTGTTTTGAAGGGTCTTTGTTTAACCCAGAAGTGACCCAAGTTTATAGCACAACCCACGTACATTCTAACTGGTACAACAATATGGTGCTGAAATATAGTGTAGTGGGAGGAACATGCAACCGGGGATAGGAAAAATGGGGTGAGAACTTCCTAAACTAACTACCTGCTAGAGAGAATGTGTTGAACTATGTTTTCAGATTTATCCTTATCACCAACAAAATAAGTTTAGTAACTGTGACTCACCAATGACAAGGTTTTCTTGCAACATCTTTTTCCCTCAGCTTTTCCATCCATTTGAATTTTGAAGAAGTCTGAAGGCTTTATCTAAGGGAAAATAAATCGGATCTTAAAGAGAATTTGCCAGAAAAACAATCAGAATACTTTTCCCAAAAGCTTGAAAATGTAAACAAGACATGGTACCAAATCTGTATCATTAAGATAGCTTCTGTTCTTTTCAGCTCCTGGGAGGAAAAGAAAACAGGTATTTTTAAAATCACATTTTACTTTTATTTCTCTAATATCTACAGAGTTGCGACTCCCTTTGGTGGTTTTGAGAGAGCATCAAAGTTGGTTAAATTCAAGGTACCAGATTTTAATCTACTGATGCTAAATGATCCCAGATTCATGATCCTTGCAAACCCTCTTGCTACCAGAAGATGCTTCAATAGGACTCCTAAAGGATGGACGTCCGAGAATATTCCTGTAGTGTTCATTCAGCCTTCGGATTCCAACAAAGTTCCAGAAACAGAGGACCTGTGAGAGAAGCTGCAGTCTACATCATACAAAATGCTGAAAGCTCACATCCATGTATTTTTGGTCCAAATATTACTATAGGCTACTGGCAAAATTTTTCCTTGGCAGCTGGAGTGTAAGTAATAACGTCTGATGCAGTGTCTCTTTTCTGGCACCTAGTTTCATCTGTAGACACAGTATAAATAAAGTAATTTGGCAAATGTGACTGAGATATTTTCTATCTGTGTTTACATGTTCTTCTTTTACTTCAGTGAAAACTACAATTTCTCTAAAATCTTTGCTTGTCATTTAACAACAAGTGTACTAAGAAAAAAAAGTGACACGACTATCAAGGGATTTGATTTGATAGGTATGCTGATTACAGTAAAACAACCGAGCAATACCACAACAGTGCAGTCAGTGCACTCTGAGTACCGCCTGCACTGATAAGCTCTGACAAATCAACCTTTTTTCCCAACCCTGCTTTCAGCCAAAGTTAAGAATTTTATCATTACTTCAGTGACAGCAAGTTTAGGCCATTTTCCTCCTTTCTGAATCTTAGCTTTAATTATGGACATCAATATCCACGTCACCTGGATTTGTTTACAGAAAATGCAGTAAATTTGGCAATGACAAAGATTACCTAGTGGTATGAAAAAG
Source organism: Ciconia boyciana (assembly GCF_034638445.1). Classification (NCBI taxonomy): domain Eukaryota; kingdom Metazoa; phylum Chordata; class Aves; order Ciconiiformes; family Ciconiidae; genus Ciconia; species Ciconia boyciana. Next base: position 79,600,864 of record NC_132938.1, on the reverse strand, counting down.
TACAGAGGTATTTCCTGGATAAGTCTAGAATGTTTGCGTTAATCACAACTAAAAAACCCACCAATGACTGGTTATGTCAAACATACCAAATTAGTATCACTGAGCTATGTTACCACAAATGCTTTTGTTACTAGAAAGAAATTTCATAGACCTTTTTCCCTACAGCCATAGTATATACAAGGACTTAAAAGCATGAGAGTTTTCTTGCTCTTGATATGCTGGCAAGCTCTGACATTTTAGAAATACAAGTATCAGACTCTTATTAAGCATTTGTAACTACATGGGGCAGGCAAAAATCAGTAAGAGGGTGCTGTTTTTCAGTGTCATTTTTCAGGTTACAACTACATTCTAGTGAGAGGCAAGCATCAGTTTAATAATTGTTTGTTTTTAAATGTTTTCATGTTTGAGAAGTATCCAACATCTAATACACTTTAGTGTGTATGTGTTTTGAAACAGGAAACTTTGCTTCATCCAATAGGTCACCTTCATATATCCTAGATGCCTCTCCAGGGCATTATGGTCTCTAAGCATGCATGCGACATCCAAGAGGTTTCTGGGTGTCTCAGATACTCATTTTTTCTTTAAATCAGAGCATTCATAAATTTTGCAAGCTCTATGGTAACATGTTAATCAAATTTTATCTCAAAATGAAACCCACAGAAGCTGATGACGGTAAGCAAATAAAATAATGTTTTTCCAGATATTTTCCTTATTAATGGTTTTGGTGGCGTTGAACTGCAGAAGTGACTATTTCAGAAAGAATCACAGCAACTGAAGAAAAGAATGGTAGAATGAGATTTAAAGTGAAAAGATCAACAAAAAGTTTTGCCTATATTTTTGCGGCTGAAATTTGTGTCTGTAAAAATGGTTTCCACGTTTCAAATCTGGTTTCAAGGCAGGTAGTTGGCAAAGGAAATTCTGTCATCTATTTTCTTTAATTTACTTTGTCACACAAACTGCACAAACAAATGTACAGGCCTTGAACAAATTTATGAAAGAAAAAAAAAATCAACCTCGTTGACCAAGAACACTTTCCTAGCAGGGCATTAGTTTGGGGACCTTAACTGTGCACATTGTACAACAATTATATGGACAATTACAAAACCATGAATTCTTCAAGGCTAAAAATGCAAAGGCTAAAGAAAAAGACTATAGTGAGGAGCAATGCAAACAAGTTCAGGAGGAATTTGTTTTTTATGAGCCAGCATAGCATTCATAAGCCTATTTGAACAGAAATACGAGAAAATTGGTGCACAGCAGATACACAGTGTGGACTGTGCAGAAGGGATACATCATTTTTATTGTATACTCTGTAAAAATAACCTATACATGCAGAGCATGCCACCTCGCTTCTTACACAACACACAAAATGGTAACTTTAGTTTCCTATACATCTATGGATCCACTGGCACAGAATGGGCTCAGGAGGCTTAAGGTGTTTGAGAAGTACTTAGCCTGCTATGCATGCGTTCAGTTGATGGTCCAAATAACAGCATTAGTTGTGGCTGGAAATTCCCGACAGTCCTTAAATCCTCAAATTCTGTCTGAGACTTCTGAAATGAGCTGTGTCACAACAAAACTGGTAGCTCTAATTCAACACTCAGCTACAGTTATCAACTGCAGCAGACGAGTAAGAGCTCTGTGCCTCCTTGCTTTCCTAGCTCTACTGCCACAGAGCTACATGTACACTAGTAAATCAGATGTGCCCAGATCGCTCTTTTTAAAACTGAGGCCAACTGTCAGAGAAGAGTCTGCAGCCATACTATTTAATCTTCCCATACTGGTGGCTTTTGGCAAACTGCCTATTTGGAACAGGCCCTTGACCATGCCAAACTCTTGAACCATGCTTGAAAACTGTCTGGGAGAGCATTAATTGGCAGAAGCTAGGACTGCGCAATGTGCTAAGTATTCAACAGCACAGAGGATCAGTGCCAGTGTCCAGGAATGTTCCCTGGCTGCATCAGCCTAGATGTAGCTTTATTGTGTAAGTCCCACTGCAATAAACAAATCTCTCTGCCAAAAAACAATTCCTTTGCCACAAAGGAAGATCTCTTGTTAAGGTTGGGAATTCAGAGATTCTCTATTAACTTCATTGGGTTTTAGCACCTGCATTTATTTTGTGAGATATTTCTATGGCACTTGAAATGTATCCTACAACTAGAGGAAAGACTAGCTTTAGGTAACTAATGACAAAGAACTTCAGAGATCAAGATTTCTATTAATTTTTGTAGACAAAGAGATGGCTCTGAAGTGAGAGAATAAAGGTTTCTTTAGTAATAGGTCTGGTTATAGTTATAGTCTGGTTATAGTTATAGATCAACAAATACATATTTTTAAATTTTCAGTGGTGCTTCCAAAAGCTTCTTTTAGGTGTTACAAATACAGCTGAAAGGATAGATTAAAAAGAAGAACCCGAGCAACAGCTTTACACAAACATAAACAATCAGAGGCATATAAATATTATAGAAAATGTGCTTATAACATCAAGTACACTTTATCACAAGACACTCATATTTGCTTCCAAAAAAGAAAGGGACTGAAGGGTATGATGAGAAAGCAGAAATGTGGTGGAAGTAAATATATAGTTTAAAAAGTCTAGAGGTCTTTGTTCCCAAAGTTTTTTTGGCCTCATTTTTATTTACATTAAGGTACCCATTGCAGCAGTATAAAGGGAACTTCAAAATTCATTTAAATGTTTTCACTAAAAATGTGGTGAATTGAGGAAATAGATCTGCTATTTCGCAACCTCTACAAAATACTCTGATTACAGTACGTAAAAAAGAAATGAGATGTACACTTCTGAGTAGCTCCATGAATATAAGGGTTTTTTAAAAACATATGCACCTTAAACCTCTTTTGACATGAAAAGCCAGGGTTCATGGCCTGTACTGTCTGCACTGTTGAGGATAAATTGGTATCAGCAAAAACAGTCATCAGGAGTTCGTATTTTAACCCTATACAGTTATGGCCTGAAACTATGCTTATCGGTCTCACTTATGACATTCCTATTTCATATACTTTGGTCAGATTCATAAAAATTACATATTCATATTTCACTTTACTTAGCTAAGCTAATAGGCCAAATTACCCTAGTATGTCAGTCCTTCACTGGCAGCACTGGAATAATTTCAGAAGTACTATATACAGTAGATTATCTGAAATTCGTTCTTGAATCCAGCAGGCCACAGTCTCTCTGACGCTGATTTCTGATGATGTACTATTTGCTTATGTCCGGTATAAGGTATGTTTGCATGAATGGGGTAATAAAAAACCCATATGGTGTCTCTCTCAATTTCAGCAAATAAACTGCAGCTGATTTGTTTTCTGGTTGTTGTGTAACAGAGATTACATATCAGTACCAGGAAATGAACAATTCATGTTGCTACTTTATTACAGTCCAGAAACCTTTTGTTTATACCTAATCTTGTACTTTGGATGTATATCTTTTTTTAACTGCGTACTCACTTCTTAGACGTCTTAAATATGTCAGCATGTCTTGGCTGCTTTCCCTCCTGCATAATCCATACAACTGACAATTGTCGAAATAAATTATTATTCTATTGTCTCAAAGTATGTCTGTGTTTTAATTAATTTAATACACATTGTCTCAATCAGAAGCAGGAAAAACACATTGGAGATGGAATTCTGATCCTAGTGAAATTAAACATGGGTTTTGGCACTGACCCTTGTGCAGATAGAATTTCACCATTCATGGCATTTATTGCATCTCAAATGTGTACTTGTAACTGAAATTTACGCCACTACCAAAGCTACTATGTGTTCAGCATCAGAATGGATGTTTTGCATTATAGAGCTGGGCCTAACTACGTATGATGTAGTTCATTTTGCATTGCACATATGAAGTGCAAACAACCCTAACAATGCCTCAGAAATACTCTGGGAAACTGCATGGAACCGTGGGGGAAAAAAGAACACATATCTACTAAGCTCTTTTTAAAATTATTTTCAGACCAGCCATGAATAACCTGCACTCTGCTTCAGTTCTTAGATGGTCTTACTAACCAGTACAAAATATTCTGGGCCATATCTAAGACAACAGGATAAAATATACTTCCTGAAATACAGTAAGACTGTGGAGCATAAAATCCCACATATATTAGATTTGAATTTCTCAGTGTGGGGTCCATAAATTATTAGCAGTCTACACAGAAATACCAGAAGATCCCCATAGGGCTGACAAGTCACACAGTGATGGCTCCTTCATTATTCCCAGAGGCTACATACTGTTCGAAAACAAATAAAGTGCTCCAAATTATTTATAAATAATGTTTGCCACAGAGCTGTTATGTAATTGGGTGTGAGAATATAGATGATAAAAAATAGTTATAAAATGCAGTCAGCTTAGTGATACAGTTTAAGAAACAAAAGTTGCATATAAAACACTCTTATTAAAAGGAAATTAAAAAGCAACTGAAAGGGTAAAATCCATTCAAAGAAATAATACATTATTTTAAACAGCCTGAAGGCTAAGCGTTCAGAGTAAGTAAAAACTACTACAGAGCTCTAGCCCTTCCCTCCAAAAAAGTTAGCATGGTTTAAGAGTAGAATAGAGGAGACTCAGAAAACAAAAAGACAAAGAAAAGTTCTCTGCAAGGAAACAGTAATTAGACCATCTAAACACAAATAAAGGAAATGATGACAGAGGTCTCCACAAATGGTATGGAGAAGATGAGGAGGGAACAATAACACAGGAACAAACTGACTCTTAATAAAATGATAAGGAACCAACTTTGAAATTAACAGAATAAATACTTTTTCAAGAAATGCCTAGTTGTAGAACCTGGTCCTATACAATGTTGTGCGTCAAAAACTATTAATAACTTCCAAACAGGACTAAATAAATTCATAGTGGTAACTATGCCTATTATGGATAATGGCTACTATGTGATCTGAATCGGGGGCTTATCACTGGAAAATAGAAAGTTGTGTGAGAAAGATCACCCCACATTTAGCTGATTTCTTTCTATAAATATCTTCTACTGGGCACTGTCAAAGATCGATAATGGATTAGACAGATCTGGTCATCCTCTGAAATACTTGCTGGCTGTCTTCTGAAAATCATGTGTTAAAGTACCATGACAATCCTAGCAAGTGTTGTTAGTACAGATGTTTATTAATTTACATCAAAATACCCATTATGGGAGCAGTTAGAGGGAAGCCAATTTCCACATGTGAATGAGAACACTTAAAATGTAAGTTAGAACCAGAGAGAGCCAGGGTTAACTTAAGACCTCCCACACAGAGTATGAGTGCTGCAGGGAACACAAAAGCCTGACCTCAGCTATGCCTCTGGCAAGACTCCTGATCCTGTGCAGTGAGACCTCACCCTCCGGTGTCCACACTCACCATGTTCCACATGTTAAGTACACATCAGCTCACAGTATATCAAAGGAATTTTTCAGTAAGTTATGATTATTATACAAAGTTTAAGGAAAATAGATACAAGAGAAAGGAAAGTTTCACTTTACTGATTAGAACACAAGAAGAGTCTTGAGGGAAAAAGGTCTGAAAAATCCAAGCTTTGTACCTGGGTCCATCACAGACTAGGTTTGGACACAACATATAAAATTTGTTCCTCAGTTTTCCTATTAATAAAATAGAAATACTAATTCAGGCTGTGTAAGTTTTTTGGGTTTTGGTTTTTTGTTTTTCATTTAAAACAAGAAATTTCATGGCAAAAAAAAAGAAGAAAGTAAAAAATAGGTTTACTTGAGTACATACATAATATTCCAGGCTATGGTGCATAATGAATACAAGAACCATTACTAGCAGAGTAACATTCTGCTTTCATTTTACTTGAAATAACAGATTTCATTCTACAGTGGGCAGATTTTAACTGATAAAAGTATCAACAAATTAGTATCTGATGTTTTTAAATAGAAAGATGTAACTTCAGTTTTTAAAAAGTCCAAATAACTTCTTTCTTAAGAGTTATTTTTGGCCAAAACTCTAAACTAAATTCAAGATGAATTCACAAATATTTTGTTTTCAGATGGAAACCGCATTTCCTGTGAACAAACCATTCATCCAAAACACCTGGCCCAGCATTTGCAATACTTCCCTACATCACAGAGACATTGTGAGACAAAGTTAAATAACACTTGCAAAAGGCAGAGGATTTATAAACGACTGTATGAGTAAAAATAACCCAAAATATTGTGAGCCAACTGTTATTTCAAAAGCAAATGGAGATTAAAATATTCGATGGAGTTTGTACAAAGAACAGCCTGAACTTTGCCAGTTCAGAGCTGGCTGTACTCATTAACGCAGGAATGCCCTCAGGCTGCTTTGTGCAGAAGGTACAACTTAAAACTGGATTTCTCTGGAGTTCTGAAGGACATCTGGACAGTCATCTCCCACCAAAAAAAAAAAAAAAAAAGAGCTTCAAATCTTCTTCTCATAACATGACAGGACCCTTCTGCAAGAAAATACATCCAGTTCCTCTGATGCAGGAGCGGGAAAAGAATGGAGAAGGATTTAAAAGGCCAGCGTAGGGAATGAGATCGTAGGTGGCCTATAAGCAGGCTAAGAATTCCCACGGTGGGAAGGCTAGCAGCCATGCAGCAGTCTAGAGAGTATCACTCTACTTCCTTTTCCTTTGTAAAGTTTCTCTGTAGAGCCAAGTTAATCAAACTAGGCAAAATATTAACTTTAAACAGTAGTTACTGTAGTCATTACACTCAAGATTACTGAAAGATGACCATGCAAGATAACTACAAATGGTTATAAACAAACATTTAAGGCATGACAGGCTCTTCCTAGGCTGGCCTACTGTACGTCAAGAAGCCAAGTAAGGCTTAATTCTGGCAGCTGAATTCCAGCAATATGTCATTCCTCAAGTTCTTAATGAGAACATTTTGACTATTTGCTGGCAAGGAAAAAAATAAGAACATGCTGTTCAAATACGAAGGAGAAGAGCAAGCTGACCAGTTACAGCAAGCATTATTGAACTAAAATGGAATACGCTTATTTTCTAGAAGGGTTTTCCAGTGATACAAATACATTTCATTAATGTATCATTGCTGAAAAGAAAGTGATACTACACACAGTTCAAAATAAAAATAAGAAAGTCTCCCTATATTTAATGACGCTACTTTATCATTCTTTCAGATTTGGCTTATAAAATAGGCACAGAGAATGGAAAATGTGGAAATCAGAAACATCAGTGGGAAGGAAGGGGCAGAGCAGACCTGCAACTCTACAGTTCCATGAGATGAAGAGAGGAGGCATCTGCCCCAGCCCTGCTGTCTTTCTCTTCTAAGAGGCAAGAGAAACCACTAACAGCACGCTCAGTTTGGCACAGCGCTCATATCTGTCACTTGCAGCACAGTGGAGAAATCCAACAATTCTCTCTACCACCTGTATCAGTCTGGTTTAACCCATGGTTGCTTTGAGCTAGTATACATGAGATAGAGCACACTCAGGTCTGAACTAACTACAGCTTAATGAAGCACAGGACAAAACAAGTTCCATTCTATAATGTGTCCCTTGCACATTATAGATAATTGTATCATACAATGATCACATTTTCTCTTAGCAATGTTTAGAGGCTTGGACAGTTAAAAAACTTCCTCTAATTTCCAATCTAAATTTATTCCTACCCAGCTTAGAGTAATTTCTTAACAAAACTTTTATTTTTTAATTAAAACAAGCTTCCTTTCCTGTCACATTTGCTTCAACCAGTGTATTCAAAGACTGTAAGGTCTTTTATGCTTCACTTGTCTAAACTAAACAATCCAAGTCCTTTGAGTCTCCTGTCCACTCCTCTCTTTTAGTAGGGGTTTTGAAATTTGTTTTTACAACTCTTCTAAGTCCAATTTCTTGCATGTAGATTTCCAGATCTGTTCTCAGTTTTAGAGATTAAGTTTCACCAGCCACACGTACCACACATGGCATTAGTACTTCCTTATCTGTACAAGAAATATAGGGCAGAATTTACTTAGGACTGAATTTACATCTTCCACAGTAACATCAAATCAGTGGCTCACAGCCACCCTTTCTTTGGCTTATACATCCAGTTCTTTCAAATTCTCTCATCTTCCATCCGACAAGCTTATATCAGAGAGTGTTTCCTATTAGTCCCAAAGTACATGAGCTTGTACTTTATATTATTCTATTTTATCCCATTTTATTTCTCCACTCCTCAAGCTCATCCAATTATTCCGGTACAATACCACCCTACAGGGACTGTTTCCCAACTTTGTGATGTCAACAAATCTCATTAGCAAGTTCTAGTTTTTGTGCCAAGATCGCTAATGAAAATATTAAACAATACCAGTTTCAATATCAATTTTTGGACAGAGCTCTAACAACTTCCCCCTACCATTCAGCATAACATATTGCCACCTTTTCCTCTGAGGTATTTCTTTGCCCATCTGACAATTAATTTACTAATTCCCCTCTTCTTGAGTTTAACAATTTCGTTTCTCTAGAAAAGCAGTTACTGTATCACAGAAAGAATGCAGGCAAGTCTGGCATGATCTGTCTATGGAAAAAAGATGTTTTATTCTATTTACTTCCAGGTCCTTATTTTTTTTCCTCCTCCAGAATTTGTTGAGTTTTTTGTTTTGGTTTTTTTTTAAATCTGTACAAGGAGAAGCTAAAAAGTGCCTGTCCTCTACAAAAAGCCAATCTGCCTTAGTGTCCAAGTCCTGTCCATGTTACAGAAAACTAGTCAGTTAAGATGTTCATTTCACCTTTGAGCCTCGCCAAGCAAATCTTTACTCTTGACTCCAGGAGCAAGTGGTTCCTACTCCTCCTTTGCCTGTCCTGAAAAATAGGAGTGACATGCTTTTACAACAGAATCAATAACTGGGGACTAAAAGTTTTCACTAAAGGTTAGAATTGATGTAGCTTTAAATTTATCTGACAACTTAAAAAAACCCACTCCCATATAAGTAGATCGTAGTACAGAGGCATTTGAACTAGCTAGCTCTGGAAACAGAAAAAAGTATGGATGTCTCAGCATGGTAACATCTACGAAGTCATCATGTTCTCTGATTACTGGGATTTAAATTTTGTACAGACTAAAGTAATATATATTAAATTTACACCTGCAAAGTAACTTACTAGTTTGCAACTGAAAACCAGCTGCTTCTGTGCATAGAAGTGGGGCTAAACATTTTTATATTACACTATAGACTATATTCTGGGAGCTCTGAAAACTTCAGAAAGGATTAAAAAAAAAAAAAAAGAAAAAGGATGAGCTAAATCCTGAAATGCAATGAGCACTGAGAACACTTAAGAAATCAACTGCTTTTTTTTTTTTTTCTTTAAATCAGCCTATTTTATAACACAATCCTGTCAAATTTTGCTTAGGTATAGACTGAGGTGTGGACTCAACTCATATTTTACATCAAATAATGTTCAGTTTCTCACACAGGACAAAATCAGTTTTTTAAATACTTGCTAACATTTTTGCATTCTAGTACCTGAGGTATTTCATGTATTTTCAAATTTTAACGAGACAGAGTATATATTATGTAACGTTAACCACTGTATTACTCCTAATGTTACATTCATTGAATACTGCCCTCTTGTTTTTGTTTTACTTCATGTTGGGTTTCACCCAAAAAGCTCAATTTAGCCACAGAAATTGTCTATGTGAATCCAAGGAAGGAGACCTTTAAGGGAACCTCACTCTCATTCTTTTCTTTTCCTGTTGCAGACATCCATTCTTATTGGCTTATATCCTAAGAGAAAGCAATAAACTAGACCTGCAAATTTGAAAGGATTGTGCAAGACTGATGCAACACAAAGATAGATCATCATTAAAACTGCATTTTCAAGAGCACCCAGATGAGGACACAGCTTCAGAAAAGTGCCTGATACATACAGCATGCACAGAATTTTCTCATATTTCCACTGTTCCAGGAACTAACTTTAAAAACAGAGCAGCCTAAAACAGGAGAGGATTTCAGTTGCATTGTTGTTCCACAGAAGTAGATTATTGGACTGGAAACTGGATTATCCAAGAGGAAAAATAGTCATTTGCAAGACTTATGCAACCCCCACCCTTTCCCTTGTTCCTAAAGAATGAACACAATCATGCACACGCAGATCTTGTTCCAGGCCCATTATCATCAAAAAGTCTGGAGAAGAATGAAAACCAATGTTTCTTTTTCTCAGGGTGAAATTCTAGATTACTTCAATGAAATTGCTTTTGCTACCCCATTGAACGTTTTAGCACTTGAAAAACTACTGGGAAAAAATTTATAGTCAGGATACTGTACAGTGAATAAGTAAGAGCAAAATATATTGCGTTTATTCCTGCACCTAAAGGAAGAAGACTTAAAAAACAGTGGTTATGCTCTATGAAAGTTTGTCTACAGCTAACTGAGAGGAGGAGGAAGAAGAAGAAACTTGAACAGAAATGATAGGAAGTTTAGAATCTCAGCCCATAAGACAGCATGCAGCAGGCTCCTCCCTGTAAGTCTGTAATGCCTCTTTATTTAAACTCTCTTGTGGTCTCTCCTCTGTTCTGTATTACTTTTTTTTAACCTAGCTAAAATAAAACAACACTTCTTAACACTCTCATTGCTTCTGAAGCTTAACTTAGAGCTTTTAAGACAAAAAAACCCAGTGATGCTTTTTCAGACAGGATCAATTTTCTCCTTCTTTCATTCATGTCTTCTTATATCCTCAGTTTCTTTTTCCTTCCTTCTCCTCTTCTTACTGCTGATACTAACCCTTGTTTACTTCATTCTTATTTTTCGCCTTTAATTCTGTCATCGCTATTCCATATCCTCCTCCTAAATTGTATTTCTCCTCCTTCTGTTCTCAACTCTGTTTTGCTCTTGCTTAGCCCTTTCTCATAGACCCAGTAGGCATGGAGCAGGCCTGCAGCATGTCCATAAGCAGAAGCACAGACAGAAAGGCTACGAAGAGCAAAATACCTTTTAAACATAGTGCTCCAGATAGGATGAAAAAAAAAAGGAGTGGGAAACTAGCTGACTGAACACAGCTGCCTGAATGAGTCTTTAAAGAAATGCTCCACTAGCCTATTTTGAAGAAGAAAATGGATGTGGATGTGTGTATAAATTTTAGACTCTGTACAGGATGTGGGAATGAGAGCAATCAGATGACTAAGCTCCAGATGACTGCTCGCTACAGGCTACATAAGGAAAACTTTGCTAGAGTATGTTTAAAAGACAAGGTTGTGGGTATAGGTACTCATGGTAGGGGAGACTTGAGGACTGGAATATAGTTAGATAAAGTTACCCATGAAATAATGTGTCCTCAGTTAGCTTACTGCAAGCTGAAGAGATATTTTTTACTTTTTCTGCTCTTGTTTTGGATCTTTTTGTGATAATACAGCTGAGCATACAACCTAGAGAACTTGGACTAAAATGTTGTTAGGGCTTCCCTTCAGCCTCCCTAGCAAATGCATACAATTATTATTTTACGTTGCAAATAATAAAAATACTATTTACTTTTTCTCTGGTTCTTTTACTCCTGTACGGCTCTCCTTCCTACCAATCTGTTTTTACAGGTAACTCTTGCAGTATTATGAAGAGCACTGAGCTTACCGCTCAGTGAAAAACCACTGCTCCTGAAGACAAATAACTACAAGAATGTCTCGGAATTTGAAAGATTTCTTTTCCTCTCCAGGCAGAAAAGTTTAAATATATGATCTGACGATACCCCAAAGGCTTAGAGAACATGGAAAATCACGTGTTCCTAAGTAATTTAGCAATACTGCATCTTAAGTAACCTCCGTCTTAATCAAACTTTATCCTACTACTGTCTATGCAGATAGGGCCCAGTTTCCCTGATATCTTTCAAATTGCAGGTTCTTCTAGAATAATTATTTTCTTCGTTCTTTTTCTTCTGAGCAGAGTAGCACAGCCTTAGACACTCTCTTAAGAGCTCAATAATTACTTCACAAAAACGTGATGGCAGTTCCCAGCCACTGGAATTAAACATACTCTTCAATTATAATGGGAATGTCCCACAAGCATCTTGAAGTCAATGATAAATGGTACTTGATCACGTAACATTCTTTATGATAGGCAAGTAAAACAGACTGGACCATAACAGGCAGTATAATGTCTAGTGCTGAATTACATTCAGTGAAAATACATTATAAAAAGATTTAACTAATAAACCACACCTTAAATTCTGCATTAGCTTGTGGAATTTTCTGCCTCAGACCCCACACATAATTTGCTAATTTATTTTTTGCAAAATCCCCCAGTGAGTACAGACACAGTTCCTGTTAAGTTGATTTCACACCATTACCAGCTCAAAAGGAGGAAGAAAGATCGGTGCAGAAGAACAAGAGTAACAATGACAAAATCAATTAGCTAGTCAATAAAACATTACTTACTTAATTTTTAAAAAACTGCAAAATTTAGTCTTCTACCCCCTCAATCTGAGAAGATTTGAAGCAGACATAATTTCTTTATGAATCATTTGAATATGAAGAGGATCGCAACTGTTTGAAAAGGTTGTTGTAAACATGTTCCAAGCATTAAGAAGAAATGTGAAAGAAACTAGAGAACAGGTGTTCCAGTACAGCTACAGGTATGAAAATGTTCATAGAAACACTGCATATACAAAACACATGATACAATAAAATTATTTCAGAGGAAGGAATCAGAATTTATTTACAGATCAGCCAGAGGCAACAACAGTATAAATGACACTGGAACAGAAAAGTTCCAACACAAAAATAAACCCTTTTGTGTGCAGCTGTGAAACACAGATTTGCAGCTCATTAATCAATGAAAATTATGTACGATGCCTGCAGCTTTGAGAAAAAATATTTAATGCAATTACTTTTAAACCTTTTGATGTCTCCTAACCATGTTAAAATGTCTCTTTTGGTACATAACTTTCCATAAATGTGTTTTAACCTGGATTGGACACGTGCAAAAACCCAAGCCCCTGGATATGCTGAAGGATCTGGATCTGGTCTGCCTCCATTCTCTTCCAGCTCTGAGTTCCGTGTCACATCCCGGACCTCCCCCCCAACCATTTGGCCACATTGTTCTTTCTTCCTTTTGAAAATCTTAATATTGGCCCGTTAGCTGGGAGCCAAGCTGAATGCTTGGACTACTGAGCAGAACTGTAAAAGCCTATTTTACCTTACTCTGGATCCCTTTCCTCCAAGTTTAACACCTTTTCAACTATCTAGTCAACTCTCCAGTTGAACAATCTGTGTTACTAATACTACCAAACTTTACATAAACATCAGTACTAAAACCACGTAAACATTCTTCTGCATCCCTGCATCATGCACAGCACATATCCTGTACTGACAATAACTGCAACAGGAAATCATTTGCCCTTGTAGCATTGTTTTGTACTTGCACCATTTATTCTAATTTTAAAATTCTTCTTTTAGCTCATTTAGGGCTTCCTGTGCCACACCTGTGTCATTCTCTGTCTGAACTGTGTGGAAGACTCTGTTAAGATTCACTGGTAGAGAATCTTAAAATATACCATAATTAAAGCTCACAGACTACACTTACTCTGAGAAAAAAGGAATAGAAGAAACTGATATAAATCCTAAGGGACTTCTAAAAGATTAGCAGCGAAAACCAAATCTCTGCTGAAGAAAGGGCAGAGGCAAACAAGAAAGCAGAGTCCACGGAGAAGCAAAAATATCAAAACGAGGTCATAATCAGAATGAGGTCATAATCCTACTCTGGGATTCACAGATGCCTTTGCTTGACTGGCTTTGCAAAGAAGTCATGCAGGGATCAAGGACTAAACTGGTACTAACCAAAATGATAAGCACAATGTTTTTATAAATATACAGTAACAAGATGCACTAGCACAAAGCTGGATTTTTAATGGTAATGTTAACATACCGACTTTTAACATGTTTTTAGCATAAAATTTCTAGTGAGAACTAGAAATTCAAATACCTATCAATAAACAGCTAAGAACGAACTACACAAAAAGCCTAAGAATGCTCATTGTGCCAATACACTGTATGAATCTTAGGACGAGAGAATCAGATATTCAATTCCCTTCAAAAATCACAAAATCTAGGAAACTTTTCAGAAAATGAGAGGCAAACAAATACGGTATCTGTTAAAAAATTAAGAAGTATATACATGTCAATTACTGGCCATAACATCTGAAAGTCTCAAGAAAAAACACTTCATACAAATCCTGTATTAGGTAACTCCAACTTGTGAATAGAAGATGACTATCCAAATCACTGAAAATGTGGCCATATATATATATATAAAACAAAATTGGAAAATATAATTACGATCTCCCCAAAGAATTTTTTGGGTTTTTTGAAGTAAGAAGTTGGCCACTTGATGAAAAATGTTGGAGAGTGAAACTGAGAAAATTGCCTTTGCCAGCAGGCTTCTTACACTAGCAATATAAGGGAAGAAACACTACCAAGAATAATCTCATCAAAAGGCATTAAAATTGATTTTTTAATGGAAATGGATACAAGAACAACAAAAGTGTAGTATTTAAGTAAGGCAGCGAACTTATTTTATGCAGTGCCTTGTGTTCCACACAGTAAGTTCTGGAGTGAAATGTTACTGCTATCTGGATGACCTAAAGAAGATGCAGGAAGGGAACTTTACAGGGAAATTATTTAATTTACTATTGCAGAAGATGCTATTGGAAAAGTGAACATGCTTTTTTATATACATAAGCACTTTTCCAATCCTGAAAGACCATGAAAAAGTGGAAGAGAGAGAATACAAAAAGTTGTATTCAGCAGCATGTGCTAGGGACTGATGTTGGGTGTGGTAATACTTGAAATATCATTACTAATCTCAAAATGAAATGTGTTAATGAAATCTACATGTTTACCCAGGAATATGATAATAATAGTGAAATATAGAAAGTACTTGAGCAACTAGAAATATCAGTATTCATCAACTTATAATTCCTTTTGCAAATAACTAAAGGAAAACACCCCTCCCACCCTTCCCAAAATAATAGGCCAGATAAAAATCACAGGGAACACAACTTTGGGGCAAGGACCCTCAGGCAGGTGATATATAATACAGGCTTTTTCTGGGCAACATGGAGCTCAAATGCAATGCAACTTTGAGATATATGTACACTCGTTCAGGATTTGGCTTAAAAGCTGCCCTCGCTCCATCAGCCTGTGTTATTTCATGGGCATCTTCAGTAAAGCCAGTGTGCATAGACAGATATCCTGAAGTGAGCACTAGAAAACAATTGCTGGAAAAACAACCGCTGCCTCGTTCATTTTAACGGGTTATTAACTCGAAAACCCAGTGGTTTGGAACAGCCCCAACAGAGGCTTCCTGGCCTGCGACCGGACGACTTCGAGAGCTGCTCCCAGTTACCTGAGGTGCAGCCACCGCCGCTTTTACACTTGGGACAACCGCGTCCTCAACCAGTGATAAAACGGGAAGGAGGAGGGTGGTTGCGGCAGCCCCTTACCTTGCCACGGCCCCCCCAGCCCTCTGCCTTCGGCAGGCCGCGGGGAGCTCCAACCCTACCCGTCCCGCCGGCCGAGGCGCGGTAACGCCCTCAGGCCCTCGAGCGCGGGCCGTTGGGGGGGAGAGCCCTCCGCGCCCCAGTTGCGCATGCGCGGCCCTAGCCGCACGCCGGCTGGGGCGGCCACGCCCACCTACCGGGCTTTCTCCGGCCGGAGCGGGAGGCGGCAGCACTGGGATTGGCCTAGCCTCTCCAATCGCCTCCGAGTGCTTCTCCCCGCTCCGGCTGTCCTCCCTCCGCGCCCCCTCCCTCTTCCCGGCGCCGGGCACGCTCGGGAAGATCCGGGCTACGGCCGGGGAGACGCGCGCCCGCCCCCCCCGCCCCCCATTGCGCAGGCGCACCGCTGGGCGGGAGAGGGCGGGGGGAGAGAGAGGGAGGAGGGCGCGCGCGAGGCCGCCCCCGCCTCCCGACGCGGAGTGGCCGGCGCGCGCCCGCGCTCGCGCCGCCCCGGAGCGCGAGACTGGGGGGGGGGGGGGAAGAGCAAAAGTTGCTGTGAGGGCGGGGCCGCGCCCGGAGTCGCCGCCGGGAGGGGGCGGGAGAGGAGCTGCGTGCGGGAGCCGCTGGGGACGGGAGGTGAGCCGGGGGTGCCGGCGGGGGCGGGCAGGGTCCTGTCCCCGGCGGGGCCGGAGGTGAGGCAACGGCCTCGGCGGGGGAGGCAGCCGTGGTCCTGAGCTGGGGAAGGGGGAGCGGGGTCCGCCTCTCCTCCCCCACGGGACGGGGCGAGGTGTGCGGGGCGGCAGCGGCCGGGGGACGGGATCTGCCGCCGGCGTCGGTACCGCCGCGGGCCGTTCACCTGCTGCCGCCGCGTCTGCCGGCGGCCAGGGGGTTCCCGTCCGGCGAGGGGCGGCCGCCGCGCGCTCGGCCGTTGGGACGGGAACCGTCGTCTCCTCACGGCGCCGCGCTGAGCCCGGCGAACGGCCGGCCCGGGGCGCCACCGGCCCCTGCCCGGGAAGCGGCGCCCACCCGCGGAGGGGGCCCGCGTGGATGTGGTGCCGGGGTTAAACCCCTCCTGAGGACGGCGTGGGTGAGGAGCAGATCGCGGGGCGAGCTGCTGGCGCGGTCCTTGCGGCCGTGTAAGCGGAGGGGTGGGCTGCCTGTGGAGTGGGCACGGCTGGCGTGTGCAGACGGCGCGGGCTCGTGTGTCGGCTCGGTGAGAGGCAGAATGTAAAGTTAATGTTTAACGTGGTAGTCACATGCCCATCAGCGAGTTGTTCTGGAGTGTTTTCAAACACTGTTTAGAACAGGAAATGCCAGTACAGGTAGTATGGAGCTGTTTAAAATTTAATCAGTTTACAGTATTTGGCGGCTGTGCTGTTTTGCTGTATTCATGCAGATGGAGTGTCAGAGGCATGTAGGTAGATGTATGCAAATTGTCTGCTTAGCATCTGGTCTCAGTTTAAGTTTATCCCTTACTTTGATTTTCAATGCAAATATTTTAAAATTAGCTTTTCAGAGGAAATATGTTTTTGTTCTCTCGGCATGTATTTTTCCCTTCCCAAAATAAGTGTGGGTTTTACATATTTCTACTTAATGCTTTAGTTTGCACATGCAGAAGAAAAGTCCCCTCTTGCTTAACTTTGAAGACACCAGGATTATTTTAAGAGCAAGAACTTAATCGCGTGAATAGTATTGCACCTGATTGATGATGCAATATCCCCTTCCCCCTCAAGGCAATGGAAATTGCCTTGACTGACTTTATTATTTGTTCTTGTAGAATGAAAGGGTGATTTTAGGTATCAAAATAGTGAGAGCTCATGTTATAATCTGAACATAATTGAGCCTCATCAAATGATACTAATCCTTTCTTCCCCTAACAAGTTGTTGCAAAGTAAGATGTATTTTACTGGTGGTTTTTTTTAAGTATCAAATTACTTGTGTGAAAAGTTGTTATCCTCAACCAGTGAGATGCTGACAGTAAAAACACCTAAAATACGCACTTGATTTTCGTATCACAACTTGATAGTGCAGAATCTTTTTCAGCTATACAGTGTGCATGATGTACTACTGACAGAATTGTTTGGGTATGAGACCCATAGGACTTCAGGGTCAGGGTATTAGCACTATCGTGTGTTTCAGTTACATTGCTTTCCAAGATCTTGGTAGCAACACTTCGTCATTTTTCCTTGGTTAATGCCTCTTGATAGAGTAAAACGGTTTAGTCACTTGAGGGACATAGTGATGGGAATAAAACCTATTCAAAGAGTTCTTCAAAAACATCCTTGTAGTTTAAGCGGAAACAAGTTGGAGTTTGTCGGGACCAGGTTAAATGATGATGGGTTGAGGCTGTAACAGGGAGATGGACTGGATCAGAATTTTAGATGTGTGGACTGAGTGAAATGTTTGTAGATAGGTTTGTACAGATTTGTTTGTGAAGAAATATATGAAGTGTAAAGATTCAGAACATTCTTTTTTTGTCAAGCCTATAAAAATATGGGTAGGCTTAAAAGATGGTGCTCGTATTTACCATTCCTTCTAACTCAGCTATATAGTTTTTCCTGGTAACTTAAGAAATCAGAAAGCTTTTTGGGAAGGAACAGAACTTGGTATTTTGCAGTTCTGTTAATGATCAAACATCTACACAGAAAACTGAAAGGCAAGGTTACAGTTTGGACAGGCAGTTAATCTGGGATAAAAAGGCGAGTGTGAGAATTATTGTTGTAAAGATACCTTCTATCTTTCTGAGGTTCAAAAAAGAGCACATGGTAGTCTTTGAACAAAGCACTTTGTAAAGGAGTAGGAAGATGGAGAAACAAAAATTTTCTTCTCTGTAGTTTCTGTGTGATGATTCACTGTAAATGCTGGCCCATGTCATGGGTTCGGAATTTGTATTCTTTAATGTCTTTACTCAGAGTTCCCATTGTAGCTATTTCTAAAGTTGGTTTCTAGTTGTAACAGCCCAGAGATGCTGAGCTGCGAACCTGTTGTTTTGGTTTTGATGCAAACAGGAAAGTTTTTATTGGAACAGCTTAAAGAAAAAATTGTGTGCTTACACAAAAGCCATCTGGGATAGCATCTACACTTCTGGTTCTCCCATTTTGAAAGGATACAGAGAAGTATGACGTGCAGGAGCAGTGGTTTGGCATATGAGGGACAGCTAAATGGATGAGGGCTGGAGAAGAGACCATAGAGGTCTTTAAAATAGAAAAAGACTGAGTTTAAAATCTTCAGAGATTGGTTGGAAAAATTTTTGGAAGAGATAACCATCAAACACCCATTTTGTCTCTTGGGGACTTCTTGAGTCAGTGACTGAAGGCAGAAAGAATGTGTCCAACCAATGCCACTGGCTGGTGTGCTTGCAGATGGCCTGTAAAATCAAGGCTAATGGTCACTGCTGGGAATGTGATTTTTTTGTTGTTGTTTTTTGTTTTGGTCTTGTCTTATAGTGTTGTTTATGTTATGTGTGTTGCAAGTAAGTGCTATTAATGAAGATTTTTTTTTTCTCTACCTGATGCTTCAAATAGTGACAATTTGCATTCCTGTAAACATATTTATTTCTTTGACAGCTTTTGAAGTGAATAGTATCATTTGCAAAGGCAAAGACTGGTGACTACTAAAAGCATTAGGTGTATCTTATGGCAAATGAAATCTGTTGACATATACAGTTTCACGCAACGGTAAAGGTGGAAGGGGACAGGATTTGTGCAGAGACCAAAAAAATTATGAGTCAGCCCCACTGAGGTGGATGTAAAAGTTTATTCACTGCAAATTTCAGTCTTTTTCTACATTTTTAAAGCAACTTCACTGTTTTGGGTTTGGGTTTTGTGGGGTTTTTTTTTTCCAAATGTGGGAAAAAATCATTGCAACCTCCAATATTGTCACAGTACAAATCAGATTTTTGTTCTGTTGACAAAAATTGGCAATTTTAAATGACAAGCTTTTGAGCTGTGGAAGACACTCAAATTCTTGCAATTGCAAGTTTTTTAATTTTTGATGGATTTCATTCCGTTGAGGAGGAGAAAGTAACCACAGCCCTAATAACGTTGGCTCGCTGCAGAAAGCTCTAGTGGTTTCCCATCATAAGTTTATTCCCTTGCAATACATTTAATTGCTCTTCCTTCCAAATTTTTGTTGTCTTGTATCTAAATTCCTAATTTATAATATATAACAGTTTAGAAATTGATTTACCAGAGTTGTCAGACCATTGGATGGGTTGCCAGGCTCAGCACAGAGGCGTGAACTGCCAGCAGAAGCAAAAAGCTGTGTTGCTTAAAAGTAACCTTAGCGTTGGGCATGAGAAAGGTTTGCCATTAGTCATTTATGCAACACACTGAGAATAGTTGCAAAATGAAGCTGAGAAGATGTAAATAACAATTCTTCAGCCAAATTTGAGACATACAGAGTCAACAACTTTTGAACCCATTGGCAGGTTTCCACCCAATTTGACAGAAGTGATAGAAGTCTTAAGGATGATTATGTACTTACAAAGCACATGCAAACAGGCAGCTGGCTGGAAGAGAGAGACCTTGTAAGAAGATGTAAGGAGCAGAGTTGGCATATGCCCCAACTAGGGAGAAAACTGTGTGAGAACTCAGCCGTGAGGCGTAAAACTTATCAGGAGCCAGGCGTTGATAGTTCCAGTATTCACAGAACCAGCTGTTTGTCTCATCAGTTTTATCTAAATGGATATCAAAGACGCCTAAACCCAAATGTTCCTGTAGAAGGTGATTTGTTTAGGTAAAATAGTAACTGCACTGATTCCTAAGCCAATTTAGTGACATTACTTCTTACATTGAAAAGACTGTGCCAGCTGCAGTTCCTTATGTGTTAGCGTATACCAACAAAACAGGTGATAACATGCGTTTTTGCTGATTAGTCTATTTGTTGTTCTGGAAGCTATAAAGGCAAGTGCCAGAAATTTGTGACAGGCATATATTTTTTCCTGTAAGGCTGCACAACTAAGGGTAGCCAGGTGTTTCATGCGATCATTGATGACTGAAGAACAGTGACTGAAATTAGGCAAGGTAGAAGAACTTAGGCTGATAAATACATGTTGGTTTGAGAGTTCATAGCCCTTGTTTAGTGTCTTTGGTTGAGAACAGTCATCCAAAATTGATCCCTTTAGTCTGGAGGGCAAGAATATTTCTTTAACTCTCAGCTGCTAAAAAAATCTTATGTAGCATGTCAATAACACTATGTGAAATAACTGCTTTGCTGAAAGATTGCACCTGTTGAAGACTCTGTATGGTTCAATGACTTACGATCTATCCTCAGTCACCCACAGCTTTGTCAAGCCAAGAACTTACAAAGAACTGGTAAACCCCAGTGGCTAATAAATGCTACAGTGCTCTTGGCAACACTGACTTACCACAGACATGTAAGAACAATCTTCAGTTCCTAATTATAGTCCCATAGAGTATGGAATTTAGGTTAAGGGAGTCAGTGGTCTGAGTCCCAGTCACCTAAAAGCTTAACCAAATGTTACGGGAGGTGGAAGAAACCAAGGCTGATCAGCATCAGTTCTCTGGTTTATGGAACAATCTACAATGAGGGTAGGCTTGTCAAGAGGAATAATACTCCAGGGGCATGGTCAAAATCCAGAAAAATCTGCTGTGGCTGAAGAGCATACATCCTTGCCAGCGTCTTCCACAATAGCTTTCTTTGATCTTGCCTTTTTTCTTTCTTCTTCTTTTTAAAAAACCCACAAAAACCAAAAACAAACAAACTTTGAGATATTAGTACAATGTAAATTTCAAAACAAGATGCTACTATAAACTTTCTCTCCTTAGGCAGAGGCTGTGATGACAAATGGATGACAGAAGTTAATCCCGTTGCATACGGCACCATTGGAAGGCTCGTCTACAGTGCCCCTCTTACTAGTGAATAAGAAGCTATGCACCATAGAATTTGATACAGGGTATTAGTGGGGAAAAAAAAAAAAGGGTAGTGGAACTTCCTACTCCAGGCTAGGACTTACTGGTCATGTTGACAGAGAACTGTGTGTCAAAATAGTATTATTTCACAGCTACTGTCTGTTCCTTGGGTTGACTGTGACCGTTTTGGGGGAGAAAGAGTAGTAGATAAAGCAAAGGGACTAGAGTGCCCATTCTGTGCAAAGTTCTAGTTGAGTCTAAGAAGTACAGAGAGATCTTTTAAATGGAATACCTTTCTGATATGCCCTTCTTGTTTTTTTTCTACGTGTTTGAATTGCTGTGGGGGGGTATGTTTAGTTTGACATAGGCAGTTTAAAGTATGCATTTATAGAAAGAGTAATTTGAGAAGTTTGCATGAAAATAACTTTTAAGTAGTCACTTCTGATCTTCCTAGTGTTGTATTTAAATTTTCAGGAAGAAGTGTACTAATGTTGTGGGTAGTTAATAGAGGCCATATGAATATAATATCACAGGGCTTTGGAAAATGAGTATCTGGCCCACATACGAAAACTAAACAATGAATGTATTCTGCAATTTGTTAGAATAAGATTGTGTGCACTTACCTGGTGTGATAGTTGGAATTGTTTGTATTCACAACTTTGTGGATGTGAAATTAAACAGCAAGCATCTTAATGTTATGTGATGGTAACATAGAGCTAATCCAGAACCATTTTTTATTAAATTCTTGCAGTGAATCATTATAACTTTTCTGAAACCCAGCCCAACAGCTAAATGCTTTGTGCATGGGATGTTTGTTCTAGGGCATCCCTGAAATGCAAGGCAAAATGGCTTTCTAGAAGTTCTTCGTGAATGAATGCTCTTTGTCTTACATTGTTCTGGAAGAACTCTTGTTTCCAAAACCGCATGTGTATTTCTTAGCAGTTAAAATACAGACTAGGTAAATTCAGAGGTTCTTCCCCCCTGTATCCATGCATAAATCTCTTGTTCAGAAACATGGGGAAATTGTGCTTCAAAGTATGATAAGAAAGAAACATAAAAGTTGATGGAATCTCTTCTATCCTTGTGACTTAATATAAGTAGGGCCTGTGCGTGGTGGTAAGTTTTTTTTACCTCACACAGAGGTAAAATTTTTCTGAACATTTTATAATTTTTGTCTGTTGGTCTTAGGGGTCAGTTTCACAGATGTGTTTGTAGTAGCTATCTCCCTTCTGCATTTAAAGGAAAAAGGAACACTAATCTTTCCCAAATTTAACATGGCTTTGGGCCTATCATTACACTTTTGTTCAGATGAGAAAATAACTTACTTACGAAGCAAGGATTCAACTTTTCTCTTTTTTTGGCTGGAAATAAATCCCACCATTCTTGTCTATCCTTGGATTTCTTTAAATAACCAACTGTAGTCCAGCCTCACAGTTGAATATATGAGATCTGTTTCCAAATGAAATTTACATACCAGAAACATGTCTTTTCCCATAACTTCTGTATTTTATCATTGGCATACAGTCTACCTTACTTTCCATCTATTTCCTTCCCTTATTTTGGCTGCTATATGCTGAGCAATCTTTACATTCAGATAGAGACAGCAGGGGACAGGCTAGCTGCATCGCCACTGTTGGGGCGGTACCACTGTGTGAGCAGTTTTGGAGATGAGAAGTGTAGTGTAGGGAATTTATTTTAGGTTGGGAGACCCTGATAGCAAGCCTGGTGTTTCTGGGTCAGAACTGTATTGATCCTGTTGCTCCTCTGCATGCAAAGGTCCTCACACAGTGAGGGACATCTCAAGCATGCGTTGGAGTGCAAATACACTTTACACCTTTATGGCTACCACAGGCCATCTGTACTGTTCCCAATCTAGTCTCTTTCCTGTTTTTTCCCCTTCCGTATACCCACTTTGATACTGCTGATTACCAAAAATTGTTCATCTTAACTTCAGTTTTGTCTTCTGACACAGCAGCAGGAGGGTGGAGAAAACCGTACATAATTCTCCATATGGGAAATTATATAAAGTGGAATTAAGAACTCTGTATTGCCAGGAAAATACGTGCTCAAGAAGCTTCTCTGGTATGGCAAGGAGCAAGCTCTTTTCGTGACAAAAATGCATGAGGTCAGTTTTTCAGTATGGATATGAAAGCATTAAATCAGAAATCAGTAGGAAGTATTTGATGGTTGAAAGAGTTGAATGTAAGATTCTTCTGGGATTTTTTAATTTCTTTTTTAAGTCATAGTTATAACATTATTTTTAGGAATTAAAAGTTATGGTTCCCTGTGATAGCAGGAGAATTTGGGCCAAATGATGCCTCATATTACTAAGCGCGTTTGATGCGTGATAACTGGCCTCTTGAATATATATGTATATGTATTTTTTGTATATGTGTGCATATATATGTATCTGATTATAAACAGCAATACACAATAGATTTTTTTCCTTGACTCCTCTTTATTCATCTTTTACTCTAATGATTCATTATTTTCTATTTATGTAGTGTACTGAAACTTTCTAATGAAAACACTTGTTAAAAGTATTTTCTTTCCTTTAATTGCTCTGTACAGATCGTGTTATCAGTTCTGCATACCTGACCTCAGAGAATGTTCAATCTTTTTCTGTGTTAATCTTTGTTTTACTCTTACCTTCACCTCTGTCCCTGTTTTCTTAGAATTTGGTCCTTTGTAGAAGAAGAGCTGTTATCCTGTGGAGCACTTTGACTTTTGTGGAGGAAAAAAAAAAATTGAAGTTGATACTCCTTTTAATTAATTTCAGGTTCTAATAAGATCTTAAACTGATATGCATTTCCAGTTACTTGCTACATCTTTTTCTTTTTTTTCCGCTTTCTGGATTTATTGAAGTGAACATAAAGAAAACAAAATTATCCCGTGATACTCTGTCAAGGTCAGTTTCCAGTTAGATTTCAGACTCCTTGCTCAGTGCTGTCACAAATCACACTTACTATTTCCAGTATTGTTAAATCAAATTACTTATGGGTGAGATACAGTAACATCAGTAAACAAACAAAACCCATCTGATTATGCATGGGGCAAAAGGGACTTTTGGTTAGGTTCCAGTTATTGATTTTTTTGATAATACAAGCAAGTACCAATGTTTCTTTAAATAAAGGGGAATGGTTTTAGGGGTGCAAGACTTCCTGCAGGTATTTTTGAAAATCACGTGATTTGTTTCTGTAGTATCCCAGCTGTGGAATATTTGAGACCTGTAGAACTGTTTGACATGAATGTGTGGTTGGTTGTTCTGAGCTGGGGAAAGTTATCTTCCAATTTATACAGCATTCCAACTACAAAATGTATTTTTGGTTTTTAATGCCGCTCACCAATCTTGAAAGGCTTGCACAGTGGAAAAAATTGTCATGAGAAAGCTGCAAATTTTGAAGTATACTGATACGTCTTTAGTATCTCACATGCTTGTAAAATCTAGGGTGAATATCTTGGTTGTAATGTGAGGCCCACATCTCCCCTCCCCGCCCACCTCCCCCCCCCCCTTTTTTTTTTGGTCTTTCCCAAATATGCAGCCTTAATCGCTTTGGTTTATTCTCTTATTTATTCTCTTCTGTTCTGTCACTTCAAATGTTTATGTGGATGATGTAGTAATGCCAAACTGATTGAATAATCCATTGTTGTGAGATGATCACAGCATGGGCTTTACGTGTGCCTGTGGTGATGTTCTGGATGATGAGTCATTTAACCTTAAATATGTACCTTCAACAATGAGAGAAACAACTCTTATTGTTGGAATTTAAAAATCTTGGAATCAGTTATTGGGGCAGCTACCAGAATGTTCTTGCTCTGCTATTAGCTATGCTTTTCTGGATGCTTTAAGAATGCAACTACATTAATGACGTATTTGTGTAGTGTTTACTAGGTAGTACAAAATTTTGAAAGCTGAGTACTAGCTGAGGCTCCATCTATAACATCTTAGTAATCTTAAGACATAGAAATACGTATCAGTTCTTGTGATTTGCTGGGCTATTGAAATCAAAACCATCTTAGGCTTTCAAGCGTTGAATAAAAATATTTATTTCTTGGTAATCTATTAGACTTGGAGATTCGAAGTTAGAATAACTCATGTTTTATATGGTCTTTTTATAAGCTGTTGCATATTGTTAGCAGAACCTTTACATTAATTTTATCATGGTTTTTAGAGCTGTATAGTAAGTTAGAAGATAATTGATTAGGACAGATAACTTAATTTTTCTGCCTTAAAAACAACTTCTAGGTGGCAATTGATTATCCTCCTCTTCCCTGGTTATTGCATGTGCTTTTAGATTATGAGGTTGTTTTGGCCATGATCTCTTTTCTGATTTAGGTCTTTAACATTTTGGAAAATTCTATTTTTATATTTTCTGTTTTTTCCTATTTCAGATTCACTGGAAAGAGAATGAAATAAACATGGAGCCTTCTAAAATGGAATATATTTCATGGGTCACAGTTAAAAGTAAAAAGAAGATGGAACGAAATGAGAGAACAGGAATATAACGCCTGTCGAGAACTTTCAATTTTTTGTGATATATATAAACTTGCAATATAATACAACTAATGATTTATAGTAATACTTTATTGATATCCCTGGAAGGACAAGTCAGTTACTGTGCAACTTGCTTAATAAGAACTTTTATTCTAATAACTTTTAACATGTTTTAACCTTAACTGGACACCCTTTTTTTCTTTTTTCTTTTTTTTTTTTTTTTTAAAGTCTGAGAGTTAGAAACTTTGTATAGCTGTATTTTAAGTGAGACACTGGTCCTGATAGATGGCTGACAGCTGCTCCTGGAAAATGGACTTAAACCCATGAACGGGCACAGAGTTGAATGGAATGCCATAACTTTAGAGCAGTTCTCTTAGTACCTTCTTCTTTGCCTTGCACCCATCATATCCTTAAATATTTAAGCATAAATATTGCGATTATAAAGTCTAAAAAATAATGGCATGGGTGAAATTCTTAAGAAAACCTGGGGGTAACCTTGGAAAAGTTTATCAGCCTGGAAGTATACTGTCCCTGGCCCCTACAAAAGGCTTATTAAATGAACCGGGACAAAACAGCTGCTTTCTTAATAGTGCTGTTCAGGTAAGAAAAAACTTGATTTATTAAACAGTTCTGGTTTTGTAGCAGCTTAGATGGTCATAGTAGGGAAAGTGTTCTCTTGGCAATGCTGGTTGTACCATTTGTATTGCAGTATGTGTATTCTATAGAAAAATACAGCACATTTTTCAGTGGTGTTAAATTCAGTTCTCAGTTAAACTTCTTAATGATTCCAAGTAAGACAGAATAGCATGTCTTTTTGGAGTGGACTTTCCTCTTTAGATGTTGGCTCTTTGGATCTCTCAAGTATAGTTTAATAGTACAGTGACATTAGCGTGATAAAAAATTGAGCTTTTACAAGCCTACTTATGACGGGGAATATGGAGATCTACTTAATTCTGTGACAGAGCAGTGCTAGCCTTTCCACATTGTCTGCAAGTCAGAATACTAGGCACAGTTTAGTTTATACTACAGTCTTTTTACATCTAGACGTTAACCAACAAATTTCTAGGCTGTGCAAATAAAGAGCAGAACAATATATTTTTTTGTAATGCTTAGATTTTGGACCTGATCGTTTTCAAATCGTACAGAATTATTTGCCAAACTGGCAGAGGGCTTAATAGGTGTGTAGACTTCCTAAAAAAACTCTTAAGTCTTAAAAATGGTATGGATTTAAACATAGGGGATATGAGAGATACATCTATGTGGCATGTATGTGTATGGTATCTAAATATGTTAAAAAAAAAAATACAATAGATTTAGTAGAATGAGTTTGCTCTTTTACATTCAATGGGAACAGCATGACCTATATTCTCTTGCAGTTTTGCCATTTTCCCTTAGGGTGCCCTAAAATTAAACCCTAAGTCATTTTTAGTTGTAGTTTCAGACAATCCTACTACTTCACAACCTACTGCTGTTTATCAAGCGGTGGCTGATGATGGGTGACTGCCCTTTTACAAGGAGGAATGTGTTCCTTTCTTTTCTCTTCTTTTAACCTCTGTTCAACCTTCAGAACCGAGGTTCAGACATTCAGTTTCAAATGCATCCAAATTCATTTTAGCTTTTATATTTATAGATAGGGGTTTTTTTTTCTGGATTTGCAGCTGTTGTTTTACTGTGGCTCTTGAGAACTCATTTTTGGGGTTTTTATTTATTTATTTTTCTAATGGGCAACTTTCTGAACTACTGCACTGATTGTGTACCTAAGACATTAGATACTAAAAGCAGGGTAGCCAAGCTGACGTTACCTTTATATGGAGTAGTTACACAAAAAAAATGTAGAAACATACCTGATTA
The DNA here is from genome assembly GCF_034638445.1 of Ciconia boyciana. Classification (NCBI taxonomy): domain Eukaryota; kingdom Metazoa; phylum Chordata; class Aves; order Ciconiiformes; family Ciconiidae; genus Ciconia; species Ciconia boyciana. The sequence goes on along the minus strand of NC_132938.1, from coordinate 79,573,237 downwards.
AGCACCAGGATTATTTTGATCTGTGGAAAACCAAATGTATTTCAGCAATCATTTTAGTAAGAGACCATGAGAGTGTAGTATAGACTTAACCCGAAATGATGCTTGCATTTTACTTAGCAATTCAGTTTCCATGTTTCCATCTTTTTTTTTTAATTTTATTTGAAAGAAAGCACGGAGGCGGGGAGAGGGAAAGAAAAAGAGAAATTAAGTCACCCATAGCCGCCTTCCTCTTATGTAAAGCCATGAGAAGACTATTACAATCTCTGTACACATTTTAGATTGCAGCTCGTTTCCTTAAGAGTACTTCAGCTCTTTTTCCACATAAAATACATTGTTTGCCATTGTTTCAAAAAGTTTAAAAAGGAGATCTAAATTTTGAGTGGTGAATGCGAACCTTCTGCTTCCACCTCCACAATTTACCAAACTAATGCAAAAGGACCATAATTCTTGTAGCAATGTTGGTGCTCAAGTTGTACATGTTATGTGAAATTAAAAAAAAATGAAAATCTACTATATGTTGCTGTGTTAAATGTAGAACCTTCAGAATTAATTACTTATTTTCTGTGAAACTTTATTTTTATAGGTATTATGGCAACTTGACATATTTCGACGAAGTTTAAGAGGTTTAACTGGACATGTGTGTCAGGGAGATGCGTGCATATTTTGTGCTTTAAAGGTAAATAATAATTTTCGGAAGAATCATCTTTCAAAATGAGGGAAAAATAATTTAACTAATTTTTATTAATTTATGTCCCCATCATACATATGTCTGGGTGACACTAAGTCATTCTTGTGTAAAGAAACAATTAGATTAAGGACATTTGTAACAGATGTTTGTAATGGAAGTATTTTCTTGTGTTTAAAGAAATTTTACCGTACACAAATTTTACAGTCTGCTTAAACATAAAACTTCTGTCTATTAAAAGACAGTATAACTTATTTGAAAATTTCTAGCTAGACTCTGAGATTTTTTTCTTCTATTTGTCTACATATGCTCATATGCTTTTGTTCTTCCCTGTAGTGTTTGAATACAGTCCTTTTACAATAACTATATTACTGTGTGATAAGGTTTCAACATTCTTTTTTTACTCAGTAGTTAATGGTAACGGTGCAGAACTTAATGTTCAGTTTGTAAGTAACAAAAAGCAGCTAGTGGTACTGGAAAACTAATGAAAGCTGGTAACTTTTTAGTGTTTGAAAGGAAGTCAGATCTGCATATCTTAACTAGTGCATAAAACTTGTGCTTCAAACAGTTTTGTAACTCATCTGAAGTCTGTAAACAAATGTCAAATTCTGTTAGGTTCTTATTGCTTTTACTGCTCGAGTATTTGGCTGCCTGCAGTTACTAGGGAAATACCTGTAAGCATGATCTCTCTGTTTCATTGCGATAAAAATCCGAATGAAAAAAATATATAGGGGGGGGTGTGTGTGTGTATATATATATATTTTTTTTTTTTTTTACTAGCATTCACTTTCTACTCTTACTGCAAGTTGACAATAAAGACACTTTTGGGATTCTAATACAGGACTGTAGAATGTATAGTCAAATACGGTAGTAGATACAGTGATATACAGAACTTGGAATCACTCATCTGGAGGGAGCTGAAAGGGACAACACTTTGAAAATGTAGTTCATTGAGGAAGTGTTTTTTGACAATGTTAAATTGTAGGCAAGGATAAGTCAAGTATTTTAGAGTTTATTCTCAGGGAGTTTCACAGTTTTATTGTCACTGAATAAGCGTTTTAGGCAAGAACTGTTGGCAGTGACATTTATTTAATCTTTCAGGAGGTGTATAATCTATGTACTGTGTAGTTTTTTTCAGCTGTTTTTAGTGTTCATCATGATTGCAGTATGGTACAGCTTGTTTTGAATGTGTCTCTGTCTTTTTCCAAACATAGTTTTTTCTAGAAGGTGCCATTTTATTTCTTTGGTCAAAATGGTTAATTTAAAAAAGCCAGCAAGCTGAAGTGGGTTGAGACTACACATATTCAGACTAACTTCCTGAGGCTTTTATTCCAGCCTTTTTACAAGCTCTTGACTCTGCAGAACTTGTTGGGACTTCTTGTTTCACCAGTGTTTTGATGCACATCATGTTCTTTGTGCTGGACACTTGATTGTGTTAGTACATGAAGTCCAGACCATAACTCAGGCATACCTATGTTTTCAGAAAAAATCTTGTGTCTGTCTTGGGATGATAGCTTTAGTTTCTTGGAGTTTTGTGTGTATAGGCATTCATGTTCATATCTGATGTCATAATATAGAGTAAACTTTAGGGCCCTTTCAATTTGACCCATATTACATGTGAAGTTCTGGTCATATACAGTCTTGTTCAAAGCTGCACTGGAACTGCCTTTAAGAAATAAAGAGGGATTGAAGGGTGACAATTGCTGGAATGTATGTGTTACACTACGTACTCTTAATGACTAATCATATTGCTGAAATCATAGTAAAAAATAATGTAGCAGCTTCAGTGTGCTCAGAAACATGAAGAAGGTGGTGCTCATGGTGTGTTGCAATTGAACCTGGAAGTAATGAATTGTTCCATTCTAATGGTGCACTTGTGAAAACCAGGTGCTTGTTTTTTTCAAGCTAAACATATCACTTGCTGTACCTTAATACCCTCTCTCTTCCTGTAGTTTTTGGGGCTCCAGTACAAAGTAAGATAGGGTTTTTTTAACACTTGAAGTCACCTTCCAAAGCAATACACTAGCTTCAGCTGCTTCATAAGGCTGCTGTAATTTAGGACTTGAAATTTTCTTTATTCTTTCACGTATCTGTTCTTGAGGGATTGATTACTCCCATGATGATGCATCTTCCTGTGCAATTTATCTAGATTGCTTACTGTACCTGAATGTTTTGCGTTGCCTGGACTATCATGTCTTCCTACTTTGATATGTTCCCAAGAATACTGATAAGAAGTGGTATTGCTGCCTGTTCTGAAATTGGTTAGAATGGAATTAGCTATTGTTTTAACAGTATAGTTGTGATCTTTGTAACTCTGTGGCCAGTAGCCTAGGTACTGAACTCAAAACATTGTGGTTAACTCATTTGGAAGTACCTGTCCTCGGTCATTATGTACACTACTGTTTTTGCTTTCTTGGCTTTATTTAGAGATACTGGTTGAATGATTCTGTTTGTTCTGTGTTCAGAACCTGGGGCATTTTGATTTTTATGCAGTGTAGATGCTGGATGAGGGTGCATTTCAGTAACTTGTTTGTGACTTGGGTTGTTTTTTTTGGGGGGGGGAGGGGGTTGGTGGTCTTGGGCTATTTTGACCCTCTTCTTCACTAATAAAGAAGGATATTTTATCTGTATCAGCCTCTCCTATAAACTAAAAGCATAGCCAATAAATTCTGGTTTACTTCAGTTAAATCCATTATCTTTTTCTTTTGGTGGTGTTCCGAGAGTTAAATATGCTCTTTTCTTCTCTGCGTAACACTGGGGTGGGACTTTGACTATGCAGGCCACTAAAATGAGCATACATATCTGCATAACTGCTTATCTGGACTTTTTTTTTAGCTGGACATGTAAGGCTGTGTTGCATACCAAAAATGACCTAGCAGCCAAAATGAGAAGTGATAAGTGTTTTCAAAGCAGAGTTAACTTGTGTTACCAGATCTGATAAAAACTTAATTTCGAATGTTTACATTGAGATATTGACTGTAATTTTTATCAGTAGTCCATGCTTTTTGTTATGAGAGGGAAGTTTAAATATGTGACACTTACCCTGGAATGCATCATGGTTAAAACACTACTTTCTGTTAGCACTGAAACTTTGCTTATGTGTTATCTTTGCCTTCTGTCCTTCTGTCTTTGCCTTTAACTGCAGGAGGCCTGTGTGAAGAATGTATATCCTTCTTTATATTTTACATGGCTTCTCCTGATTTGCTTTGTCTTTATTCTCTTCATTTTTCTCTAAAGTTTGACTTCGAATTCTTGACAGTGGAATACACCCTTTAATATCTGCAAATGTTTTCTCATTTGTTTCATAGCTTTTAACTTTCAGTTCTTTCAAAATCAACCTCCCTTGCTTGCTAAATGATGAGGTCACTTGCATATGTATCTCTGCCAAAAAGAATAGTAGCCAACTATCTCTTCTGGGAAATGAAGAAGAAATTAAGTGCAATTTATTCTCATGTTCTGGAGCTGCAGATATTGACCTGTTCTTTTGTATTGTGTTCACTGGTTCAGCAGAGAGCTGATTTAATAGCAAGGATTATCAGCATTCTATCTAATTTATGAGCGTTTTTTGCATATCCATAATTTTAATAAAGATACACTCCTGTCTGAAGTAGTAATGTAAATGTTACATTATTTAATGAATGAATGATGGGTGTTAAACTAACCCAAGTGGTATTACATTATGCCCTAAAAAATACACACCATCTCTAAGGATGAGATATGTATCCAGTGGCCAGATTTAAAAGCTGCATGATTACAGACCAGGGCTTGTGTTGCTTCTGGGGGCTAAAGTCAATCACTGGCATTTTTGTATACTTCTATGTTGTTTTTCTACTGGATCAAAGTTCAGTTTGGTAATATAACTTCTTATAATGGAATGAGGAACAGAACATGAAACCTAAGTAACTTTAAGAGCAAACAGTAATTTCTAAAGTTGCATAGATTTATAAACATTTTATATATTTGCTGTTTAGGCGTGCTGCATAAGAACTGATGTATTTGTGTAGAACCAGTGTCTGGTCAAGTGGCTAATGAAGCTAAGTAATCGTATTTCTTCCTAGGCAATATTTTCACAATTTCAACACAGTAGAGAAAAAGCGCTCCCATCAGATAATATGAGACATGCCCTGGCAGAAAGTTTTAAGGATGAGCAGCGTTTCCAGCTTGGATTCATGGATGATGCAGCAGAATGCTTTGTAGGTATTCTTTGTAATAGTGGAGTAGAATTACGTTAGTTTTGTGGATGCCAAGGTGGCCTGTTGTTTTGGTAGCTCCAGGCTCACAGGTGGGATACAAGTGATGTAATACTGCTGACCTTCTTTATGCCAGGTTAGGGGGACAGACACATGGAGTAAGTGTCTGGTAATGTGGGATGGAGTAATCTTGTATTTGCTCCATACTTTCTTCCCTAACTCTGTAGCTTGGGCAGAAGGATATGTAAAACATCGTTACTACAGGAGGTTGATGAGGATGACAAACTCTCAATCACTCCTAAAAGTTTTTGGGATGGAGAGAAGAGTTCTCGGGAGAAGAGGCACCTATGGATTTCAATATATAGTCTGTTCCTCCAAGTATTCTCTCATCAGCTATTGAAATATGTTCTGTTACAACTAGCCAGCTCATTAGTGAAGTCTTCTGCAGAAGAGATTTCCATTTTCTTATCCAAGAGTGAACAAATACTTGAAGATCTTGACTCTTGCTGCAGTTACTTCCTGCTTTTTATGAAGTGTCTCTTTGAAAAACATGAGCCATCACTGTAGCCATAAAAGATGACTCAAGATCGCATAGAACACTGGTAAAGAAGCCTTTCTAAGAAGTCCTGTATTAGACAATGAAAATTGTTCACCATTAAAAAAAAAAAAAATCAGCATTAACCTTCAGACACAGATTTGAGGGACAGAAAATATGATTGCTGCTTTGATTACTTTCAGCTTTGGATATACTTTGGAAGTATCCACTAATGAATACCTACCTGCCAGATGCATTTTTACATACATAGGAAGATCCATTGGAGAACTCCTGAAAGTGGCTGTTTGAGATCTTGCAGTCAGGTTAATGGATTGCAGTCGTGAAAGAGAATCTCTCATTAGTGCTCCATCTAATTAGAATGCTGAAGAATGCAGAATGAACCGCTGAAGTAATCAGCTGTCTGAATGATCTCCTGAATAGATTCACTTCTTCCCGTTACCTCTGGTATTTTTGAAAAAAGAAGAAAAAATGGGTATTCTGATTCAGGGGCCAAACTGATAACAATCCTAGTACTTTTCTTTTTCTTTTTCTTTTTCTTTTCCTTTCTTGTAAGGTTGAAAAATGAGACTTGGGATGGGATCAGGCATGTGCTATTTATGAGCTTTTTCCATGCATCTGTCAGTGGTACTTGTGTTGGTGCATGTGCTAAATGTGATCAGTTTGATATGCAGAGAAAAATGTAAAAGTGTGAAGAACAACTGAGACAGAGGCCTGATTCAAAAAATATTTCAGTCATTGCATGCAATGACATTAATATCATGTCTTACTGTAAGAACAGCTTTTTACATTTTTCTTGAAGATTCACTTCCTTCAAAGGCGAATGCGCTCTGGAAGAACAGTTGGGTAACTGTTGTCTAATGCTGTTTTGTTAATGTTTAGAAACCTTGAGATGAAAGGAATTCCCATCCACTGGGTTGTGAACAGGGACAGAATTAAATACACATTAAACTTGTAGGTGGACTATTTGGAGCCAAGGGGAGTAGTTGGGAGTATTAAACTGTAATGTTGCTCATATATTCTGACTTCATCAGTTTATATTTGCATTATTATTTCTATTTAGGAAAATATCCTTGAGAGGATTCATTTTCACTTAGTGCCAAACAGTGAAACAGATATGTGCACTTCAAAATCCTGTATTTCTCATCAGAAGTTTGCTATGACACTGTATGAACAGGTCAGATCTTTATTTGGTTGCTTTAACAAATGATTTGTTTCCACTGTCCTGAGTAAATAAAACCAAAAGTGTTTTTATTTTTGTAGTGTGTATGTCGCAGTTGTGGAGCATCATCAGACCCATTGCCTTTTACGGAATTTGTGCGTTATATTTCTACCACAGCCCTGTGGTAAGAGCTTCTAGTCTTGTTTTTTTCTATATACACCCTTCCAATAATAAGCAAAGCATGCCAGAGAAATGCTGTAAGTGTTAAAAATGAATGTGTATTCCTTTTGTTAAAATGTGTTTTTGAGATACTGTCCAATAGTAACATTCGGATTTCAAAAGCAAGATGCAGAGAGAGCTTGACAAAAAGTGTGTATTGATACTGTTTTACCTCTGTATCTTTTCTTTTTAGTCATAAGATACAGTTAATTGAGAGTTGACTGAAATCTGTTAACTCTTAAGAAGGGAGATCCACAGTTATTTCCATTTATTTTTTACAGTAATGAAGTAGAAAGAATGATGGAGAGGCATGAACGTCTCAAGCCAGAAATGTTTGCAGAATTGCTGCAGGCAGCAAATACTACTGATGACTACAGAAAGTGTCCTGTAAGTAAACAAAGATGTTGCATTACTTTAAGATACAAGGGAGAACTCTTTAGGATATTAAATCAGGCTAAAGTATCAATAAATCCCCTAAAAGCAGGATTACCTGTGGCCACTTCAGCTCAGTCCAGCTTAGGGTAAAAAAGCCCTTAAATTTATATTTTATTGCTCCAGTTATAGATAAACATGGTATTGTAGGTGCAAGTGGCCTGTTTAGAAAGTCGAGTTATTAGGTCCATGTTTTATTCTTCACCTCATGTTCAACATAGAGCTAGGTGGTTTTGATTAGTTGGAACAGCTGTATTTTCTGAGTGAAGCTGCTTTAGTTCATATACACGGACAGCTTGACAACATTGTCTTGTATTGGAATAATTTTGTGCTTCTGTTGACAGAAATAGTCTCTTTTAGCTTGTTCTACTTAATTCCTGTCTTCCTTAAATGGCTCTGTGTAAATACTGTTAATTTAGGAACCATAGAAAAGTACACAAGAACATACAGGCCTAAGCTTACATGATGAAATGGAGGAGGGAACAAAAGCGAAGTTGTGATGGTGACTTGGATGTTTTCGGAGATTTCTGTTTTAAGGTGGTGATTGGATGTAGAAGTTCATCTGTAGTCTTCATCAGAGTGTTTTTATGATGAAGAATTTCATCCTTAAATTGTTAGAAACAAACACCATAAATTAGAGAATTAGAAGAAGTTGTAGAGTTGGTTTTTTGCACGATTTCTTGTCTAGTAACTCAACTTTGAACTTACATTTTTTAAACATCTTTTTTTTTCTCCCATCACATTTTTTTTTCCCTTTTTCTAGAGTAACTGTGGTCAAAAAATAAAAATTCGTCGTGTTCTTATGAATTGTCCCGAGATTGTCACAATTGGTTTAGTCTGGGATTCAGAACACTCTGACCTGACAGAAGAGGTTATGCGGAATCTGGCAACACAACTTTATCTTCCTGGGGTATCTGACCTAAAACTTACTATTTGCTTATTCTAGAATTTCATTTTACATGTATTTTATGTATATGTATATATACACATATGTATTTTTTTAAAAGCACAATTTAACTTCAAAGTTTATCTACTTCTACCATTCTTTATAATGTGCTGCTTGATGTAGTTTCTGTGAGAGGAAAAAGGTCCCATCAGAAATGTTGGTCTTGTGCCGAAGTACAAAGATGAATGTAAGTGAATTCCTAGTTGAAAATCTAGGAATATCATGTTCAGTTTGAAATTTGTGGAATAATTCCAGAGCATTATTGTTTTACCCTTTCAACTATGCAAAAATAAATCTGAAAATAGACCTAGTAAGTGCAAAAATCTTTATTTATGTTCATGAAAAAATCATATAATGCAACAGGATAGTTAATACCAATTGCCTTGGTGAAATGCCAGTAGTAGGTCTGAAAATGGAGGCTAAATGTTTTACACATTTTAAAATATATAACCATTTCACAGCTGTTTTATAGGGTTACAGATGAAAATGCCAAAAATAGTGAACTTTTTCTTGTGGGAATGATTTGCTACACAAGCCGACATTACTGTGCCTTTGCCTTTCACACGAAGAGTTGCAAATGGGTGCTGTTTGATGATGCTAATGTAAAAGAGGTAAATATTGTTTTTACTGCTACCAAATTTAGTGATCTTTACTTTTCTAGAATGCGTTCTTCTGACACTAAACTTGAAACAAGTCAAACAAATGTCTTTATTTTAATAAACCTTTAGTTTTGTAAATCAGTTTTCACAAAAGAGTTTTAGAATTGACTTCACTACTTTACAGTTCTGCCTTCCAAATGCCGAATGTTTCAGAATGTTAATGCACTTGTCTACTGTTGAATGTGTACTTCTTTTAATGAAAGATGACCTAATTACTGGCAGCTGTGTTCATAGTGTTGATGTTCTGATTGTTCGCCCATGTAATACTGGTTCTAGCTTTTTGCTGCAATTTACATAAACTTATGTACCAAAATGTTAAATCTTAGTGTAGTTTTGGAATTAGGCATTTGGTACCTGTTGCTTAATAAATTCTTCTTTCCATAATTGGGTTCAGTGCTGTTGATAAAGTTTTGGGGTTTTATTTTGGTTTTTTGGGTTTTTTTCTTAGATTGGAACAAAATGGAAAGATGTGGTCTCCAGGTGCATTCGATGTCACTTCCAGCCATTGTTGTTATTTTATGCTAACCCAGATGGCACAGCTGTATCTCCAGAAGATGCTCCAAAGCAGATTATTCACTGGTCTCAATGCAAAGCAGCAGGAGGAAATGGGGAAGACTTGGGTAATTAAGATAGACTTTTTTTTATAACAGTATCAACTATATTTCTGAAATGGGGATTATGATAGAGAAGGTAATGGATTAGCTGCTTTGTTCTTAAATACTTTTATCAATAATTATCTAAAGGGTCTCAAAAGAAGAGAGATTAGTGTATATATTCAATATTAGAATTGTTTGGTTTGTGTCTGATAAGGGAATTCTCATGGATAATGGGGAAAAGATTTTCTGTTGTAGGTTGTTCGTAACTACACAACTTTGGTAATTTCAGAAGAAAATCGTATATTTGTATATGTGGATATTCTTATGTGTGTATTGGTACATTTAAAATACCTTTAAAATGCTATAATAAGATACTTTAAAGCTTCATACAAATACAGAGATATATTTGGAGCATGTGTGTTTGTGTATATGCACACACACACAGAGAGCACAATTCAGAACTTTGAAAAAAAATCAGAAGGAGCTGCAGGAAACTTCTTTTCTCCGAGATTCGTATGGCGTAGGCCGCAATATGTAAGAATCCAGTCTTTTGGTTCTGTAGTTTGTACTGCTGTCTTGTGGTTTGTTTTGGTTGGGGGTTTTTTTGGTGGTTTTTTTTGGTTGGTTGGGGTTTTTTTTTTTTAGTTAAACATAACATACAAGTAAATTAAATAAAAGGCCAATTGAATTTGACATGTTCCTCTTCACGTAATGAGTAGCCATAGGACATAAACTGCTTCAGGGAAGAAAGAATTGAGGACCCTATTCCACTACAGTCTACCACTATAAAATATTACAGAACCTTATTGACTAGCATATTGAAATGTGGTGCAGGGTTTTTGTGAGGTTTTTCTTTTGTTTGGGTTTTTTTTTTTTAATCTGCAATTTAAAAGTTTTCTTATTTTTTAATTTAGATATCGGAAACTTTAAATTAGGAAGCCTTTCATTTCTAAAGATAGATATGTTATTTGATAGGATTTGAAAAGCATTCTGCACCCAAATCAGACCACATGAAAGAGAATGGAATTGGAGACCCGACTAATCAAAGGAGTAATAAAAAACTTCAGCCAGATAATTCAGCATTCAGTAGAAGCCATATTCAAGCTAGTGGTGGTAAAGGTCCAGGTATGTATTTCCCATCTCCAAAAAAAACCCCAAACCTGTCTTATTATGAAATATTTCAGTTGATAGCGTTTCAGGTATGTGCTAACCTCTGGACTAGAACTATTTCTAAATGCAGAATTCCATCATTGACTTGAATCTTTGAATAACAACTAAAGTTTAAGTAATATCTGCCATGGAATGTTAACTTTTCTGGAGAACTGTAAATGCAAAATTTTTAGTGCAGGAATAATGAGGGATAATAACAAAGTGGCTCTTGAGGCCTTGATCCATTTCTCAAACATCATCATGCCTTCCAATCATACTGTTGGTTAAAAGGCACATTAGAAACTTGAAGGTGATTGATCTTTTGGAGCACATGGTGTGGCTCTGTGGATCACTGGCTATTTGAGGAACACTGCCCAACAGTATTGTGATATGCAGCATTATTTGTAGTCCTGTATATTAATGGACTTTATCTTATGTTTGGAAAGAATAGTAAAAAAGTTGTCTTACCTGTTTAAAAATCCCTTCTATCTGTACCTTAGGTTTCCAAGTAAATCAAGCTATAAGAAGTCATATGAGGCAGTGACTTCTGCATTACTTGTCAGTGCCTTTGCTTTGAACTCCCCATACTTGTCAGGTGGAGAGATGCTGCCTTCTCTTGAGATGTTTCTCCTCTCTTTATTGCTATATTCCTAGGCTTCTTAAAACTGAGAGTGCTCAGCTTGGTAACTTTTTTTGATGGAGTGATGACTCAAAAATGGTCAGTATTTACCTTTTCAGAAATAGAAGGGTTTGTTTTCATGAACAGGGACTCTGCTGTTTAAAAGTAAACCTTCACATTTAGACTTTAAGACTTTAGTTTAAGACATTAAGATTAAACTTAGATTCTCTTTTTCAGTATAATTCATTAAATTTGATGTAAATAGTATATGCTTTGAAAAAGGCTTGAGGATTCCTTTTTAATAAGTAAGGGGTATTTGTAAGACATGCTTGACATAATGCTGCTTTGGTTACTTTCATTAGCTCCATTTAGTGGACTCCTTCGAGATACCTGTACATTTATGTCTGTACTATACATCTCATTTGCTTAATCTGTGTTAGGTAATTCATTAGTCTTTTTAAGTAGCACTGATATTAAAAACTAAATATGACAGTACATAAATATATTTGTGTGTTTTGATGGTGAATGATTTTTTAGTAATGATCTTTGACAAAAAGTATTTTTTCAGCTAAGTTAGGTTACAGCGATCAAAAGGACAGGCTAAAGGATATATCCAGAGAGTGTGCTCAGAAAGCTGCTGATATGAAAAACTTCTCATCTTTACGAAAAGATGCAGACAGAGGACCAAGAAAAGAGTCTGGGAGGCAAAGAGGTACATTTTTAAACATATGACCAGAGAATCAATGGGTTAAATAGCTTTTAGCATCAATACTAGCTGTGCAGATTTTTTTTTTCTCCTTTTAAGAGAACACACTGTAAGATTAGTGTTTCCCAGTTTTTGGTATTCTGAAATATGTACTGAACTTGTTGAGATAGTGCAAGAAACATAAGTACTGTAACAAAATGAGTTAAATATTCATGAGGATTTTAATGGAGCTTTTTTCTTTTTCTTTTTATAAGATTTGATTGGGGAAGATCGTTCCAATGTTAAGTTGGGGTCTCCTCCAGTTGGAAATGGACTTAGACACTGTGCTGATCAGCGTATATACAGCAGCCAGGGAAGAGGCTCCTATAAGCATGACAATGCACCTCACCAAGCAAAGCTTTCAGTACAGGTGCTTGGATCAAATAAAACAGAAGCTTTTCCTGCTGGGGAGAAACCAGTGATCAGGAGCCGGACTGATGGTGTCACTGGCTACGATACAGAAACCAGTCAAGACTCTAGAGACAAAGGAAGTATCATCAGCAGCAGAAGCAGAAGTAAAGGTTGGAAGCCTATGCGAGAGACGCTAAATGTAGACAGCATTTTCAGTGAGACTGAGAAAAAACAGCATAGCCCAAAGCACAAGGCAAATCCAAAAAGTAAATCTAAGCATGAAAAGGAGCGAAGCTTTAACCACTGGCCAAAAGAGAACCAAATCCAGAAAGGTTTAATGACTATATATGAAGATGAAACAAAACAGGATACAGGAAGTCGAAGTTCACTGGATTCAGAGGGAAAAGGGAATGCTGAAAAAAGCAAAGGATTTACAGAGAGAAAAATCCATGGTGATAACTGGCAAATTCAGAGGACAGAATCTGGATATGAAAGCAGTGATCATATCAGCAATGGATCTGCAAATCCAGAGTCGCCTGTTATTGAAGGAATCAATCCGGCAGATGTCAAGAATGTTAAAGAAAGTGCTTCCTGCAGGTAATGCTAATGCTCTTAGAACTTGCATAGATTGTATTTACAGAAAAATAAGTTGTTCTAATGTTCATGTGTTGTTTCAAAAAAAAAAAATCAAGAAAACGTGCTTTGGGACTTTATACGCTTCAGGTCAGGTATGTAAAAAGCTAGCAACATATCTAGAAATAAGGGTGCAGACAATTAGTGTGAAGTTTACCTTCACGCTGAGGCTGCAACACTAGTTCTGTTTGGAAGGCACAGAGCCACATTATTATGATGCTGACCCAGAACTGCTAAGCCCTGCTGAGAGGCAGGGTGTGTTAATTTGAAATAATTGCTGCACTTCTTTAGCATAAGTTTTTTAGACTGTGGGTAACTTGCCATCTAGTGTCTATATAAATCTTATCTGTAACAGTTGTACAGACAGGCGTCTGACAAGGAGAGGGTAATGGCAGTAGGTGAATCTTGTATACTGCTACTAGTCATTGTTCTGAAATTCAGCTTTCTAGAACACCTCAGATGTATATTGATCACTTGATAATTGATTGACCTGTTTCAAATAAATCTTTGCTGAAAAGTGTGAAATGACTAAAACTGGCCAACAATGTGGTTAGTAGCCAAATTTTATTAAACTTACTAAGAATTGATGTATGCTAGTAACAAGTATATTGCCCAGAGATGCTGTGGAGTCTCTGTCTGTGGAGATACTCATAACGCAACTGGATGTAGTCCTGGGCAGCCTGCTGTAGTTGACCCTGCTTGAGCAAGGGAGGTTGGACTAGATGATCTGAAGAGGCCCCTTTCAACTTAAGTGGTTATGTGGTGCTGTGAAATACAAAGTTACCAATCTTCCACATGTGTTTTTCTGTATTGTGTGTCTTAAACTGGATGTGGAACATAGTTCCTACTAGAACCCATACATTCTTCTTTCGAATCTTGTTTATATCCATAAAATGGAAGAGCACAGTTGTGAGACCAAGCCTAGTCACAACTGATTGCTAGATTTGAGCAAATTTTTGGACATTTATTTTCATGAAAAGTTATTTTACGGGGGAAGAGAATAGCAAATACCAGGAAATGAAAAGGCTCTGACTTCTCTAAGCGGGGATGCAAAATTTTAAAACTTCTTTCATAAAGTATCATAGCAAGTTATCAAAACAATTTTTTTATTTAAAACATACAAAATACAGCTCCTGTATGAATTGAAATGTCTTTGATTATTTTGGAACTGCAAGAAAGCAAATCAGTTGTTTGCTTAGTTCTTAGTCTCCTAGGGAATTATTTCATTTCGCATATAGAAGCATAAATAAGGACATAAAAATGGCCATGCCAGGACAGGGCGAAAGGTTCATCTGACATGCGTTCAGTCTATACCAGTAGCAGATGCTTATGAAAGATGATAGCAGATAGAGTGGTATTTTGTAAGTGTATTCGTTTGGCTCATTGTATTTGGCTGCTATATGGACTTTCTGAACTGGAGATTATGACTGTGGTGTCCACTTCCCATTAAAAAACACTTTTTACCCCATGCCTTTATCTATTCCCCTCTTTTCCTCCCCCCCCCCCCACCTTTCCCTTCCCAACAAACTGTCCAAAACCCCACTATACAAAAACCTTATGGGCTTTTTATTGGATAATGATATAAATATGCATAAAGCTACTTCAAGCCATGTTTATATTTTCAGTGTTTACAGTTGCCTCGAACAGTGATTTCTACAGTTACAGCCATGCCTCATTTTTAAACATGCCCAAGAGCTAATGGGATGCCCAAATGCTGCATGTGTCTTTTTGAGAGAGAACATGATAAATTTAAAACAACCGAGTTCATTAAGAATCTGCTTACACTGTTGTTTAAATATTTGTCAAATAAAGAACAAAACCCATACTTTATCAAAATACAAATGACTTCTTGGGACTTTCAAAAGGCTTTTATATGACTGGTAATTAGAATTGACTGGCAGTACCCACTAGTTCCATTCTATACTGTTCAGACTTTGTCTCATAAAAACAAACAAAAAAAAAATTAATTACTTGAAAGTTCTTTTAGAGGGTGGAAAAAAATTACTTAGTGTTTTGTTTTCTGTTAGGTTCTTTCTCCATTCTTCCTATTTCTTTCAGTATTTTTCTTGTTTTCCTGTCGTTTCAATGACAAGGTGTTTTGTTTTTTTTGTTTTTTTTATTATTTTTTTTTAATTACAACATTGCTACTGTGCATCTTCTTCCCTGCCTTACTCTTGGAGAAGGAAGGAATTGGCAGGGTGTTTGTCACCTCCCTATCTGGACTGGTAAGGCATAGTTTTTGCTTAACTAAACCAGCAAGATTTACTAAATCTGCTGATTATTTATTTATTTATTCCTCTTGGGTTTGCTGCTGTAATCTTCCAGTTTCTTCCAGTTTGAGAAAAAGTTTTTAAATGAAAAACCCTATGAATGAAAGACCAAGTGGCAATCATAACTTAGAAGAATGATGTTTGTTGTCACAACAAAGTATTAATGAATAACAAAAAGTCAAACTAGGAAAATGGACAAGATAGAATGTTAGCTAACAGGTTACATGTACTTAAGATACTGATATTGATGAGGTTTTTGCATTTTTAGAAAACTTAAGCTTGTCATAGATGCTGCTGTATGTTTAACTTCGAAATATTCAGGGTGTAAACTGTTAACATTGAAAAATGTATTTGTTTCAGACATGGGTGATACTGATGATAAATTGGAAACCATGTAGTACCACATGGGTAGTATTGTTTTGCTGCACTAAAGTGGGAATTTTAGGTAAAACCTACAAATAAATTCAATATGGTGACCAGTGGTATCTGTTCCATTTGAAAATCATTACAGAAAACAGGTATTCAAAACTGTCATACTTTCTTGGTGATCTCTTGTTAATAAGCACTTTTTGAAATATTTATGAAATTCTTTAGTTTACAATGAGAAAAAGTGCAGTTGGTAGTTCTTTCTCACAGGCGACCCGTCATTTTTCTATTGTTGATAACTTTGGGAACCAGCTGTCTTTATTAAGCATGCTGATTGTGATATTAAGATCAAGAAAATTTGCTTTTTATGTGCTGCATATTAGGCATCCTGCTGTTGTACTCTAGAGTAAGGCTGAGATGAGTGGGTGTCCAATCTCCAGAACAAAGTGGGAATACCAGCCTCACAAACTGTACATTTTTTATCTGTCCATATTAAAGGATTCAGGTCAGGTTGTCCTAAATTTCTCTGCATCAGCGCAGCCTGTCACATGTGGAAGCGGTGTTAAAGTATTAAAAGGCCACCCCTACTATCTTATGTATCTTCTGTAAAGTGTGTGTGTTAGTAAAAAATGGGACAGTGATGATAACAAGAGTCAATTTCACATAGGCAAAGTTTTTACACTTATATGTGCTCAAAGCAATAAAGTTTGTAAACATACATCAATAGTTTAAGCCTTCAAATTACATGTATGCTTCTTTTACAGCGAACAGAACTTGTCAACCAAAAAAGCTGACAATGTGTTACATTCAGTATCCCAGCAGAACAGAAACTTTTATGGTAAGAACTTTAACTTGTATAAAGAAGAAGTTTTCTAAAAATGATTCAGGTGTACCAAAATTTTAACACTGACTTACTAATATCACACGAGAGAGATTTCTGATTAGCCTTTTGCATTTTATAATTTTGCTGCATGTTAGTCATGATATTTCATAAAATTGAAAAAGGTATATACAATATATCATAGCTTTTTTTTCTTTACAAGCCATAACCAAATATTTCAAAGCTAGACAATTTGTGTATCATGCTGGCTGTATTTAGGTGGATTAGAAGAAAATTGGCATGGAATTTGTGGCTGTGTTGGCCATGATGTTAGGTTTTTTAATGTACTTTTTTCAGTAGAGAGCTCTCTTGCTGGTTTATCGTAGCCTGTGTACTCTGTCTTTTTAAAATGGCAAAATAATCTGTTTTGTGGCATTTTTTTCCTCCACAGTGAATTCCAGATTTTGTTGTTCACACTTTGAACCTTTTCAGTGAGTTAGACTGATGGATAAAGATGGAAACTGTTTGTATCCCTTCTAGGTACATTTTGATGGAAATGTGATGGAGCAGCAGTTCAATAACTGTATCACTTTTTTCAGGGGCATTTAAAGCATTCTGTTCCACAAAGCACCTTCATTTATTCAGTTTGTTGGCTTTCTTGTAGAGCAAATGTACAGTGTAAATGGATTCCTAGCTATCTGCCATGATATATGGGTTCCCAAAGAGAGGGGCTGCGGTTTTTTTCGGTGCTCCACCATCATGTGAAGAAAATTGTTTGTGTAATGACAGTAGCAGTAGTAGTAGTTCCCTACCTCTGTGCTAGGTCATTAATATATGCATGGTGGGAGCTTACCTGTTCTTAGCATCTCCTTTCAGACAGCAGTGGCAGTGCTCAGCTGTGTGCTGAGTCATGTAAAAGCATGATGTCTCCCAAATAGTTGTTTGACATGACCTGTAGCACCGAAGTAAACCAGTGATTTTTTTGTAGCACATGGATCTATTTTAAATATGGTATTTTGGTGTGGAAAATGTAAGTATCGTTTTGGGAGGCCACAGCTGCTTTATAAATTGTTAGATAATCATGATACAATGATTGTTCTTGCCACAGTCGTCCTCTCCTGGTGTGTTTTGTTACAAACCATTTTCTTTATAGTTTGATAGAACAGTTGTCGTTCCTTGTGCACGTCATATACCATTGCCTCCTCAGGAAATGGCCAATGCGTAACTGCTTCTGGCTGGTGTAGGTTCTCTGTACAAGAACTGAAAACACTATTTTCACCAGTATTAGTGGTTTTACCAAGGCCTGTAGTGACATGACAAGGGGCAACGGTTTTAAACTCAAAGAGGATAGATTTAAATTGGACATAGGGAAGGGATTCTTTACGAGGAAGGTGGTGAGACACTGGAACAGGTTGCCCAGAGAAGCTGTGGATGCCCCATCACTGGAAATGTCAAGGTCAGGAAGTGCACAGGGCTTTGGGCAACCTGATCTAGTGAAAGATGTCCCTTCCTATGGTAGGGGGGGTGGACTTGGATGGTCTTTAAAGGTCGCTTCTAACCCAAACCATTCTATCATTTGATGATTCTGTGGTTTTTGGATGACTCTATGCTGGCATAAAACATCCAGTATAATTCATTTTCACTGGCCTTAATCAGTACTTTATTTTTAATCCAATGGAAATTATTAAATGCAAGTCTCCATTTCTGTTTCTTATATTCTGCTTTGAGAAGATATTTCTCAGCTTAATGATTTTTTTTTTTAGCAAGTGTGCATGTTCCTTCCCTGCCCCCCACCAAAAAAAAAAAAAAAGGCAAGAAAAGCAGTGGTAATTTTGTTCACTCCCTGTGTTTTCCCCAAAAGCATTTCCATGAGCTTTCTTGGTACATACTAAGGAAGATTTTTTAAAAATGTCTGGGTGGACTGTGGTACCATTTGTTTTCCTTCAAGATATGAAGCAATATCAGGAAGAAACACTTGTAATAAGGAAATCTACTTCCTTTTACATACTAATATGTCTGTCGTGTTTTTATAAAGTTGATAAATGCCTTGGCATATAAATATTATAGGTCAACGTGAGGCCAGCCAAAATCATTATCTACTGTTGCTGGAACAATGGAAAGGTGCTTGTACAAAGAGGTGCAATAAATATTAGGCCACTTCCCCAGGAAATGTTTGATTTTTATAGATATCATAACATCTTTTCAAATAATGTATAGTATAGTTTCTTCTAAGACTTAAATGGGGGGGAGGGGTTTGCCATACCACTTTTATCTTTTCTGTCATTATTCCAATTCATTTTTTGGTTGTAGAAAGAGAACTAATTTGGTGTTTGTTTATTTTGACAACAAAACCCCAAACCCAAAATTGATGTTGCATGGAATGCAAAGATCTGTTTTTGCATGACATTTATTCTGCTTTAGTTCTGTACTATACTTACCATACCAGTGGAAAAAACCCCACACTTGGATAGCAAAAAGAAAAAAACAAAACAGTGAAAAAACCATAAAGGACTCTGTGGGAATGAAAAATAGGTGGGTTAAAACAATGTTCGAGCTTAGTAATGAGTATTCTCCAGAGAGAACGATGTACTGTACTTAAGTATACTTAAAGCTTTCAACATGCATTGTACATTTTCTTTAAAAAAGTGTAGTGATTCCAGGTGATCCTTAGAGTTATCATAAAACATTGATGATAAGATCCCATCTATTCAGTTATTTTAGTTCCGTAACTAACTTTTGAATAGTTTCATAACAAAAATGTATGTATTCTAAATCAAATGTGAAGTTCTCACATGTGTGCATGTTTTGGAAAATAATACTTTTAGTGGAAGTGATTAACGGACTGAAAAGATACGTGAAGAATCTTATCATTTCACGTGTATGTGGGGTTAAAGATTTATTTAGACTCAGGTTTTTGGCTGTCTAAAAAGTGTGTCAGGGCACCTTTAGCAAGGGCAATAGTTGTCATTTACAGGTATCAGTTGTATTACCTTATGTTGTCTCTGAATATTATGAACAAGACATGAGTTGGTAGGTAAATACCAAACGGACTTCTAGAAGATAGTACTTCAAGAAAGAAATGCCCAGTCCTTTCTGAGAAGAATGGAATGTAAGAAATCTTTGTTAGCCTCTCATGGCAACTTGAAAAAATATGTCTGGGTGGGTTTTTTGTGTGGAAAACTTCTTATGGAAATAATGTTGTACTTCTTATGCCCACCATTTGTATAACTGTGCTTTACCAGCTCCTCATTTTTAACTGGAGCTGAATAACGCTACTGTTCAGCAGTTGAGGAATTCTGTCCCGGACTTACAAAAATAAACTTATTGTTAGAGCATTATAAAGATAGTAACATTGGATCACACAGTGGTTATGCAGATCAAATGGCTGCTCTTTTCACTGGTAGTAAGCAGTAGATAATTGTAGTGCTGAAGCAAATGTCCCACAAGGCCAATCCCTAATTTGTGTGATCACATTTTGGCAGGAAAACATGGATATTGTGTAAGCAGATATAGTATCCTTAATTTATATTAATGAGTTAGTGTTTCTGAAGTTTGAACTTGATGAACTGTGGTGGCTAATTTTTTTTTTTATAAAGAACATGTGACATGAACAGTGTGAGGGCAAAGTTTCCAACCTCACATTCTTCAAGTTGAAGAAAGATTACTATAATTTTTGGAAGTTGCAAAGGGCTATAGAATTTTTTTAACGGATTTTCAGAGCAGTCCATGTGCTAGCTATGGATAATAATTTTCAATCATAAAGGGGTTTTAGTGGCTTTCATGACAACCCTCCCCAATTCCTAAGGCACAGATGTCTTCATGAAATTGCCACTCCTGACAATTTCAATAAAAGGCATTACTGTTGGGAGGGTTAAGGGGAAAAAAAAATTAAATCATAGAAGCCCTGTTTCCTAGATTCCTCCCCTCCTGCCCCGCCAAAGCTCAGAGCGCTTCTTTCTTGGACTAACCTGTCAGTAGAATAAGCACTGTGATGAAAATTGGCCAAGTGCTTGATGGCCTCCTATTTAAGATGCAGTATTAAAAGCTGCCTGTTCAGTGATCTCAAAAAAGGATGTACATGGAATCAATGCCTTAAATTAATAATTGCTTCCCTTTGGAAAATAAATGCAAAGCAGTGTTTGTAATATTACAAATCCAGAGGGTTTCCTATTAATAATTATTCAGTTCAATAGCATGAGACAACTCCAACTGAAATCTAGAATCGTTCTGAAGCTCTGGTGAGTATGTAAAGAAGAATTCGAATTGCCTTTGTTTATTTGTCACTTCAGAAAACCCCACAAACAAATGATAATTCTGAAAAAGAGAACTCATTGTCTTAGGAAAACCATACATTTATAGTAATAATTTAAAATATGCAACTATACTTAAGAAAATCCAGTTGTTACCCTTATGGTGCAGTCAATGTATATGACTGTCGTGTTTGAAGAACTGAGTAGTGAATTAAAGCACGCAGCTACTTAATTTACTTAACATGAAACAGAAACAAATAAATGCTTTTCTGGACTGTCTTTTAAATGATAGATTAAAGAGTTTTGGTTTAAGAAAAAAAAATCAAACCAAACCCTAAACTTTCAATATTTCCAAATGTAGTCAAGCAGTCAATGAAGATTGAAATGTAAAGCACTCTCACATTTGCAATTCACTTATTAATGCGAGCAGTTTGCAATTTAAAATAGGTGATGCAGAGGTTCAGGATTGGGTTTTAAAACAAAGACCTGATAAACTTCTTGAGAGGGGCAGATCAGAACGAAGGGAGGGTAATAGTTGGTGTTCTTTGTTGGCTGTTGCTTCACTTCAGAACTTATTTAAACTCTCAAACACATACAAGTATGCACCACCACCACCACCCCCAAAAAAAAAAACAAAAAAACCCCAAAAAAACCCCCCCAAAAAAAAACCCCAACAGTGGAACTTTATTTTCATTTTTTTCCAGATGTTTAAAGCCATGGAAAAAAATCCACTAATGAATATATAAGAAATGTTTTGCAACTGAATGTTGCTCCAAAAGGACTGTTTCTTGAATATCAGGATTTTTTTTCTGAAGATGGTCACTGATTTTTAAAAATAATATTCTATTTTGGGCAAGTTATAACATGTTTACCTTCTTGACTGGGACTATGTTGTTGTTCCACATTTCCAAAGCTTCCAGTAAGTTAATCTGTCATTTCAACTGAATACAGAAAAATGTCTGGGTTCAGAGAGAGGAATTTACCACAGTACTTGTTACAAAAAGTATTACACCTTGTTTTTTTATTGGCAACTTAAAAATAAAATTAAATCAGGTAAGCAAAAGTACAGGAAATGTGCAGCTAAAACACATTAGAAGGAAATTGAACTTAATGTGGGGGGGGTTTTGTTTGTTTGGTTTTTTCCCAGAAATTTGGCTTTGCAGATTTTTGCAAATGTTCTGTACGTGTAAGTGGAGATACTAGAGGAGAACTTGTCTGTCCTACCTGTTGGCTATAGAAGGGCTGTTAATCTTCTGAAAAATCTAGATTGGCTACTCAGATGTGAAGAAAGATGTTCATAGATCTTAAAGCAGGCTGGGTTGTACATCAGAACACAGTTACATTTCATTTATTGGTATGCTTCTTATGACCCATTGATAAGGATGTCAGTCTCCAGCTGAGCACAGTGCTTGCGTCCCATATTTAGGTTTGCAAAGAACGTACAGCCAAAATTCCCAATTGAGTCTGTGTCTGGTTTTAACCGTGCATGGATATCCTGTCAGCAGAAGAGAAAATAACACATCTATTTTTAAGTTAGCTGGAATTCTGAAGGCACAAACCACCTGGTATCGCTGAGCAGCTTTGGCTGAATGTGTGCTGTGGTCGCACCCAGGAAAGGGCTTATTAACCTTTGCTGCCGCCTCCTGACCGATTTGTGATCCTGCCTCTCGGAAGGGCTGGACGTGCTAAATTCCTTGGGAGTTTCGCTTGGAGTTCAAATAAAAAAATCTGTAATCTTCACATCAGGCGGTTTGGGGAATTAAAGAGCAGTTGTATGGGCGATTTGGTCGTGATTTTTAAGTAGACATGCTCTTGTATAAAAGTTGATATATTCAAAGTCTGAAAGTTAAAAACACTAGCTTCAGACACTGTTAATCTAGCAAATTATTTAACTAATTCAGTCCTAGGACTGTATCCTGATGTAGGGACTGAGATTAAATACTGAATTGAAAATATTCACAGGAAATAATGTGTCAGAGCCTATGCTTTTTTTTCAGTAGAGCGATTTACAGTTCACTAAAATCTGTAGCAGAATGAAATGTTTTCTGTTTGAAATAGTACCTCAGTGTTAGTTGGTGCTGATGCCATGGCCCACTGGAGGAGTTTTGAACTTTCTTCCAAGTTAATTACTTGTCCCTTGCCAGTGTTACACGGGCTCATTCAGTACCAATATTTTCCCGTAAGTATTCTTCCTAAGGTTGTGGTACGGTGTATCATGCTGGAATAGCAAGAGGTTGGTTTGTTTGTTTTTTTAATTATTTTCCTTTCAAGCCTCAAAGGAAAGCCATATGGGGGCTTTGTCTCTTGTGCTATATGCTGTTTTAGCCTCTACAGCCTGTGTTCTTTGTCAAAGATTTAGTGTCTTCAGTCTTTCGTCAATTAAAGATAGGGCAGGTATTGACCCTCAAAACAAGTTTCGCCCAACAGCATCACTCGAAGTTTTTAGTTTAGTTCTTTTCTGTTGTGGTTTTGACTCATATGTGGATAAGGTAAAAGTTCAAAGACTTTATTTAAACTTGGGGAAATAACAAATTAATAAAAAAATATTTTATCTTGGGAAGATTACATCACTTAAGAATAGCTACAAAATTTTTTGTAGCCTTTGTTGATTAAAGTATGGAACAGCCTATGTTATCCCATTGGAAATTGTCCAAGTTAGTACTGTCTACTGAACATGAGATTATTCTACTAGAAAGCAGGCAGTGTATGCTGCCTTTTTTGTATTTAATTCCTGTTTTTCTGAAATAGGCGTAGTAGTTATATGAATCTAGTCTATACATACACAAAATAAGACTTCCTTTGAATGGGTTCAGAGCAGGTGACTGATGATAATGGGCCAATCATTGCATTAGGAAGACTTCTAATATCTAGCTCTAACCAAACAGACCGCTGCTTGTCACTTGCCAAGAGAGTGTCTTACTCTATGTGGTGTCGACATGGATACTTCAATGCTTCCTTTATTTACTGTTAACTAGGAGCTGCATTGTTCAGAAATTGTGTCTTTTTAGAGAATGATTCTTTGCCTTTGCCTGTGAATAAAAGGAGCTTCTAGAGCGTGAGTGTAGTAGTGCTGGCCCAGGCACTCTCATGTTATGTGTTCAGGGCACATGACAGAGTGCTCTCTGTCTGCTCAGCATCTCTACAAACTGTACAGTTTGCTGTAAGTTTTTAAATCTGTTCCAAAGAATGCGTAATGCATTTCTTAAAAAAAAAAAAAACACCAAACCAAAAACCAAACCAACCAAACAAAAAAGACCCCAAAACCAGAAACAACCCCACAAACCCAAAACACCCCCTAATCCTTACAGTATTAATTCCATTTAATTATTATTACATTATGTGAAATTTCAGAAATCATAAATAGTTTTTATTTTGTCATTTAAGTGACTTTGAATAAAAATGTTTTTATAAAAAGCTGCTTTTGAAAACGTGCTTTTAATTAGATGAAATGTTAAGATGATCTTGAAAACATGTCTATAGGACTTCAAAATTGTGGTAATTACCTATTTTCTGGTAACATCAAAAAAAAGAACATTTCCTCCAGATTATTTTGGATGAATATAAGGTCTGATCTTCTGTGACAGACTGTCTTCAAAATGGTTATTTTGATCAATGTCAGATCTTGAAAAGAATTAATTGTCCTGTTGTGTTGTGTTTTGTTTGGTTTTGTAACCTCTGAGGAATTACAAAGAAGGAATTGGACTGTATTTCTGCTTATTTTGAAATAATTTTTTTCTACCCCCAGACTTGAGGAAAGACCAGATCAATTCAGAAGTTAACTACAGACCTCATGTTAATTTCCCCACAGAATCACATTTGCAGGTGCCCAGTCCTCCAGTAAAAAGGTAACTAATACTGGCATTAATTTGCTATGTAATAGTTTAAGAAATACTGAATTCTGTTATGTGACAGTAATCAATATTAAGCATGCAAAAGTTAAGGTATTGTGTATTTTTGACAGACAATGCCTTTTGTATTTTACGTAATTGATAGGGCTGAATGCTCTCTGTCTTTATTTTAATTTTGATGCTGTCAGTGGAATCAAACAGCTTACATTGTTTTAAACCATTTTACCAGAGCAAAGGGATTTAATAGTTTTCTGTTTTGAATTTATATGCTACAACAGGCAGCGATTAACCAATTTGTTGGTAGCGCAATAACCCCATGAAGTTTTGAAAAGCTTGGCTGGAAGGGGAGGAAAAGGTAACTGTTGATTAGAAGCTGCTGCTATATACCTCCTGTTCCTAATTTGAACTGTAAGTGCTCAGTACCTCCTAAAAATCAAGAATCTAAATACAAATTTAGCACCCAGAAGTAACATCTAATATTTGAAAAGTGGATGTATCAGACTGAGTGTCAGGGATGCTTAGAAGAGAGCAGAGGTCATGTTTGACATAGTCCTGAATGTTGAAGGAATTTTATCTTACCTTACAGATACTCAGTCTCTTGCAGAGATTTTTTTGGGGCACTTTACATTTCAAATGAAAGAAACCTCCGAGTGATTTAATACAACTTTTAATCAAATGGCTGTATGTTAAGCAGATCCCAATTCTTTAGTCAGTTTGAATATTTAAGCAGTGTTACCAAGGCTGTCTTTGAAAAAAATCCTTCGGCTGTTTGAGCTTTTTCTTATGTTATTATGGCTACTTACATCCTGTGTGTTTTTGTATTTTAGAGTTGAAATGCCTGAGACCAATAGGAAACTTCTCCCATCATCAGCTCTACAGCCAGTTCTTAAAGACATTGTTAAGTCAGAAAGCAGGAACAAGGCAAACGAACAGAATTCTTCAGAGTGGCTTAATCCAGAGAAGCTTGAGAAGATGAATGTGTCAGTATATTGTGCTGAGGGCGTACCCCACCCCTATACAGAGAGTGTCTGTGGAAGGAAGCTGATCAGCAATGACTTTCACTCCTCTTCCCAGCCACAGTCTCATCACGCAAGAACGTTTGGTCCCAAGGTGGGGTTGTTGCCTTGCGTGCCACAGAACCTGTCAGAAAGGCCCATGGTGCTTCCCCCTCCCGGTGAGCATGTGGGGCACCCATTCCGAAGGGCGGATGCTCTTTGGGTGCCTGAAGCAGTGTACCAGAATCTTCCTCCCCCTTTACCACCGAAGAAATATGCTCTGAATACTTTGCCAGGATCAGAAAACAACTCGGCAGCTGATGTAAAATCAACAGAAGTGTTGCAAAATAATCCATTAAGGCAAACAGGTACATCTTTAAAATCTGCATCAGAAGCAAGCATATTTACAAACGAACAAAGGCTTAAAGAGCCGTTTCAAGGGAATGAAGTGTTTGTTCATAAACCGGATTCTCCACCTCGCTTATCAGTTAATGACTTTTGGACTGTGTCTGAAAACTTCTTAAAGAAAGGATCTCGTCATATGGGACCAAGTGCTGGCTGTGTGGATGGAAATGATAGTGTATCCCTAACGACTTATTTTTCAGTAGATAGTTGTATGACTGACACATACAGGATGAAATATCATCAGAGACCCAAGCTGTATTTTACAGATAGTGGAAGCTTTCACAAAGAAAAGCATCCTCCATCAGCTGGAGTAGCACTGAGTGCTACGTACCATGCTAGTCTTGAGCCCAGGCATCCCATATCCGAGCAAAGGTACGAGGCAAATGTAGAAGGCATACACTGCAGTAGATAGATTCTTTAAAAAAAAAAAAAAAAAAAAAATCCGGATCTGACTTTTGCATTTCATGTAGTCTGTAAATGGGCACAAACCTTGAATCTCTGTCTGTGATAACTAGGTACCCAGTTAACTGTACTTTGCTTAGGAGTTATGACTGTTTAAATGAATATGCAAATAGAGGTGAACAGAGGAGAAGAGGTGCTAAACTTCTGGTTCTTGGATTTGTTACTCTAGTTGCCTTAATGCTTACCTCTGTTACTCAGCTTGTCTTCTACAGTTTATCTTAAAAATGGTCCCTGTTGGGTGTATGCATCTTACAGCAGTGGGATCAACTAGATGTTACTAATTTTGTAAGAAGATTTAATTAGTTGCAGTTTAAAAAGTGTTCCTTCAGACGGTGGTCACTACATACTTAGACTAACAAAAGGGATAAACATATGACCATATATAATGCAGTAAATGTAGTTATAATAGAGCAGTATTTGTCCTGATAGGTAGCAGGAGGTGACATGGGGTTTTTTCAGCTGACTTCTCTGAGAGTCTGTGCTTTCACAAACCTTCAAGTGTCTTTAATACAAGTTTACCCAGAGAATTTCTAACTTTTTATTTGAAAAGCCTTAATAATAATAATTCTTTAAAAACGGTTCTGGTTTGCAAGTGTTAAGTAAGATTTTTGAAAGGGAATTCAAGTAAACTGCAGTCATAGACTGTCCTATTAATATACCTGCTCTTATGTTAGTGTGTATTTTAAAACACATTTATCAGATTTGTTCACCCTATAAGCTATATACTTATTAAAATTAAATTGAACCACATAAGCTATAAAATGATATAGCAGAATAGGATGCTGATTTTAAAATACAGTTATCATGCAACTATGAAAGATTAATTTTGTAAGGTTTTAGATATATTTACTACTTATGTTCAGTTCTGATTTATTCTACAGTTGCATGCAACGTCAATGCTGCTATTTATTGAACTTCCTATCTTTTTTCAGCTTGACATTTTGAGCAATGTTTAGTGGGGATCAGACATTTGATTTTACTGACAACGTTTTTTCCTATTCGGAGCACTCCTACACATGGATATGTTCTGCATTAGCAGATCAGGCTGACTGAACCTGTAGCCATTCAGACTGCGGTGGCTGAGGGAGCATGAAAAGAAGAGGTTCCTCTCTTTCTCTGCTCTAGCACTCTGCTCTGCAGTTTTGGCAGCTCTGGCGTTTACCACGTCCTTTGTTAACCTGACTTCTTTCAGTAACAAAGAGGAGGATTTATTTGGCTTTTATTATTTGGTTAGTTAAATCAGTGCACAGAACTATCTAGCGAGTGCTGAGGCCCAGCATGTGGCCCAGTGAGGGCTGGGGAGGAAAGAAGGGCGAAGAGGATTTCACTCTCGTGGCAGCCCTGAGTGTTTGAAATAATGCGCTGTGTCTTGTGGTGTCAGAGGCAGGGGCTTAGAGTTCTGTTTCAGTCTGTAACATTGAACAATGTATAATTTAGAATTAATGTCAGCAAAGCCTGGCACAATCCGAAAAAGTTAAATTTTGCCATTACTCATATTAAGAGTGTTAACTTAGGGTGCTGCTGCTTACATCTAAACATCAATGCCTTTTAGTTATGAAAATAATGCAAGAAGGTTAAATATGCATAATAAACACTCTTGCTTTTATTTGCACTGTTAGTCAGAAAGGCTTTTTTTTATGTCCTTAAACCTTATGTGAGTTATAGTGCTTCAGCCAAATGTTGGCAATTGTTTAGCATGATTATCCAAGGTATACATTTAAACAGTAGTTTGGGTTATTCTGTGTCAAGGTCAGTTTGTTGTTTTTGTTTTTTTTTAAACTACATATAACTTAGAGTAGAACTGGAACATGATATATGCAACAAACCAGGTATCTCAGATTAATCTTATTTCTACCTTCTTGATCAAAATTTGTTGTAGCACTTGGGAAAAAAAGAATTCTAGAATTTGTAGTGCAAATAATTATGCATGTTTAGGTATGGCTGCTGGTAAACAGCAACTTAAAAAAATTACCCTTTTGTAAGAAAATCAATTGAATACAGAAAAAGAACCCTGAAAATGTAAGAACTTGGAAGATTCCTAATTGTAGTATTTTTGAGAGAGGTTTCAGAGCCTGTAAATTGAACTTTTCTAGTTCATCTAGCAATGTTACATAATATATATAGCCAGTTAAGTAAAACTGTCTTCTAATACTTGTGTAAAAACAAAGATTATTGGAATTTGTAAATAATGTATCATTTGTAAAATGTTTTGCAAAAATCTTGTATTTGAAATGATAGTATTTTTATGTATGAATAGCACAGCAGCAACTGTGAATGATGTTAGAACACTTATTTTTAAACATGCATAGCAGTGTTTATACTTCTGTACAATGAGCAATATGAATGCCTATTACTGATACCAATGAATTTGGCTTCCAGTAAGCACAACTGGTAAACTTATTTTTCAAGTAGCTGCAGTAATTTAGATGTACTTCAGTCTCCTTGCTTTGCTTGAAACAATCTTACCAGACAACTTTGTGACCCGTGTTTACCAGATATTTAATGATAGTAAATAGACAGCTAATCGAGGCACCTTTGTTTTTATATTTGACTCTGCACTCCATGTATGTATGTACGTACGTAATATTTGCTAACTAATATGTGATAACTTGTTTTAACTTACCTAGGGTGCCTATTTATTTTTTTATAAATGTCCCCTTCTGGCTATAGATTTGTATAAGAGCCTAGACAATTTTTGTAACAGTAAAGACATTAACAAGTCTTGTAATTAATATATTTTTCAGTCTTTAGAATTATTTTCTTGCAAAGTTCTGCTTGTTCAAACTATCAGATAAAAATTTAAAACAACTTTGTCTTCTGTTCTTTTTGTACTCCATGTTTTGCAGATGGTGGTTCAGTTACCTTTTTTGAACAGTAAAATTCATCTTCTGAAGTATTTGTTTATAAAGCTGTTAAACCTATTTAGCTTTCTAAATACCTGTAAACTGCATAAAGCAGTTTTAATACCATAATCCCACAGACTTGGTGACAACTGATTGCTTAGTTACACAAGCTGTCTTTCTACCTTACTACCCTTGCTTTTTTAGGGGAGAGTGAAATTTGCCTCGAGATATATATATATTCACATGCTCCAGCAGTGTATGAAATAGCTTGAGCCCAATGTATCACAAGCCTGCACTTTGTGAGCTTTAAGTTTTCTGAGATAAGTAAAACCTTGTGTGTCAGATCTGGCTGAAGGAGAAAACTAAATCATTAGAAGATACCTTAAAATTTCTTTTAACTCTCTAAAGGCTATTAAGGCTTATTCTCACCTGTCTTCCTTACCAAAAGAGAAATGGAGCAACATTACAGTGCTTCCCTAATAGGTTGTTCCCTTGAGATTTCCCTGGAGGAGTCGGGGGGGGGGGGAGTAGTGAACTTGGCTCTTTAATAGCTTCATTTGAAAAACTGGAAAACCCATTTTTCTATTTGTGAGAATGCAATCACAGTTCAGTGCTCTTCTGCATGAGGAGTCAAGAACTCTGAAATGGCTGACTTGTTTCTTAGGTACCAGCAGCCAAGATCATAAATGCCAGCAGGTAAAGGCATCTCTGTTCTTAAAGCATAGGTCTGATACATAAAGAAAGCCACTGGCAATGGACAAATTGTCTTTAACAATGAAAGAAAAATAAAGGGAAATAGAGCATATGCCCACTTTTGCATCCCAGATCCTATTTAACCTGATAATAGCCTGTTTTCATTTAGTATTAGAAGACACTGACACATTCTCCGCTTC
The DNA here is from genome assembly GCF_034638445.1 of Ciconia boyciana. Classification (NCBI taxonomy): domain Eukaryota; kingdom Metazoa; phylum Chordata; class Aves; order Ciconiiformes; family Ciconiidae; genus Ciconia; species Ciconia boyciana. The sequence goes on along the minus strand of NC_132938.1, from coordinate 79,543,146 downwards.
AAAGTCTCTGAAATCTAGTTATTTTATTACATTTATTCCTGAAAAAAAAACCAAACCCAACAACGGTGAATTGTACTTCTCGGTATTCACAAGGGAAAAATACTCAAGAAAATTGAACCCCTGTTCATCCACAGTTGAAGACTGTATTCTGCAAAACCTGATCAGGTAAAAAGCCTACTCCATGTACTTAGCTTCTTTTTCTTTCTCCTGAGAATGCAAGAGACTCCTTGATAGAACACTGGAAAGTCTCCCTATAGTGAGACAGAGGAAATTTTGATGGGGCACATGGAACTTGAAACCTGTTACTTACCTATTACTGTCTACTTAGTCATCCATGGAAGGTGTATGGAAGAGGGTACTGTACATGTAACCTGCCAGCTACTCAAGAAGGCTGTTCTTGTAAGATCGCTCCTTCACTGTTCATAGCAAGGAAAGTGGAACCTGTTTCATCTAAATCAGTAAGCGAGGACAGTAGGCTGCTACTGCTGGTAAACACCAGCATGTTTCAGAAGGCATAGGAACTGCTGAAGCTAGAGTCTCATGCATGCTGTGGTATAAAGAGAGAGAAAGGTAGAATAGAAAACCAACCAGCATCAGACCCTCATGATTAACTTTTTGAAAGTAAAACAGTTGGGTAAGCTTCACTGGTTGAGGGAAAAGGTCTGAGTTACAACTACGTAAGAGCTGGATTTTATTCTCAGCCACTCTACAGTCTGACCTTTCAGTTGATTTTATTCAAACAGTACATCTTTTCATTTCTGCTTAACAAACCTTTAGGCACTAATTACAAAAGCACAAAGTGTCTTGCGTGACCTTTAAGGCACAGTTTAGAACACAGAAACAGGATACAGGTAAAAACCTGAACAGTAATACTTGTGATACAGCCAGAGATATATTATGATATAGTGTATATATGCGCCTTTTGCATTCAGATGCAAGTGGAGTGGTGTTCCCCGTTGTTTGTACTGCACAAACGGTCCTCCTCTTCCGCTGCTTGTTTTCATAAGGTGCATCCTGCAATTAGATAGTGGCTCTACAGAGAACAGAAAAAGTCTGGTTACTCTTGCAGTGCTCTACCGTCCTTTGGAAGATACAGTAAACACGAAAGAAGCATCAAGCATCCTTTCTGATCCAAGAACTGATACTGTATTTTTTTGTAAAAAAAACCAACCCAACAAACAACCCACCCACCCAAGCTGCTGGTTGTCTGGAATTAGCTTCACGATTCTTGGGAGGTATTTGTGCTTTCCAGGCCTTCTGAGGCTAGGCCAAGGAAAGCCAAAGTTGCTCCCAGGTGCCCCCTCCCCTGCCAGGAGCGGTACCTTCCCCCAGGCTCGTCCGCGCCGGCCACCCGTGGGCACCCAGCGAGGCACAGACCGTCCAGCGGCTGACAGCTGGAGCTCCCCTCCTTCCGGTCCTCCCTCCGGTCCTCCCCAGGCCGCCCACAGCCCCTCCTCCCTCCCGGAGCCGGTGCCTCGGCGCAACGCCTCCTCGGCACCGCTCGCCCAACGGGTGGGTGGAAGTCCGCGCCGGCCGGGAGCGCCCCGCCCCGCGGAGAGCCGGCACTCCCCGGGTGCCGGGCGGGACCCGGGCCCGAACGCACCCTCTCCCCGGCGGCGGCGGGGGCTAACCTGGGCCCGGCGCCCTCAGGGCAGCAGGTAGATGACCACGAAAAGCGCCAGGTCGAAGAGGACGAAGAGCCACAGGTCCAGCCAGTAGGACTGCCCCGACAGCGCCCGGCCGCCATCCGCCGCCGCACCCGACGGCTGCTGCTGCTGCTGCTGCTGCTGCTGCTGCTGCTCCCGCCGCCGCGCCGCCGCCTCCATGTCCGCGGGGGTCGCAGCGCGGCACGGCGACACCCACCGCGCAGGCACCCGCTGCGCTTCCGGGTGGGGAGCCAATGAGAGCGGGGCGCACGTACTGCCGCCACGCCCCGCGCCGGGCAGCACTGCCCTCGCCTCCTCGCGAAGCGCCCCGCCCTGCTGGGGGCGGCGGTTGGTGACCGTTGGGGCGCGCGCGGCGCTGCTCCCCTGGCAGGCTGCCGCCGCTGTGGCCCCTTCCCCGCTCGCTGCTGAGGGGCTAATGGCGATGCCAGGGCGGGCTCATGTGGTAAAGATACTGGACGTGGAGGGAGCTCCTGCTTCTCCTGCTGGTGTTGGGAGAAGTGATGCGTGTGGAGGCTCTCTCTGACTGACATTTCTGTGGTAGTGCCTGGGCACTACTGGTTCCTGCTCCCTGACAGTCCTCAGGGCGCTTGGCCAGGTGAGACAAGGGTGTGGGGAAAAGCAGGTGGTCAGTCCTGTCAAAGCGTGTTGGCCTTGTTCTGTTAAGCTGTACTGGTACTTGTGTGGAAATAAACACTCGCAAGTTCTTCCTGATACAGTTTCTTGGGGAGCAGATGATGCCCTGGAAGAAACTAAAAGACCTTTTGGGAAGTCCTGTGGTGAAGAAGTTTAGGAAAATTGAAATTGTTTTAAGATATACTCCTATCCTTGAAGGTTAGTTGGAGGTTGTACACCCTAAACAAACATGGAAAAGTTCACGTAGATAGTGTATACTGTGTGCTTTATTTCCACAACACGCAGTGGCGTAAGAAACTAGATTAAGCTGCACAACCTCATAGTTGGGATGTAGTACCCTCAGTCCAGCCAGTTCACTCAGTACTGAAAGGAGCAATTATTTTCATTGTGCCTAGAAGGACGACCAGAAACTTAGGAGTATCTGAAACAAAGCCTTCCTCGTTGTAGCTATTGACCCTTTTTAGCCTCATATTAAGAGAAAAGGCAGTACTTGCTGCAGAATGCAGAGCAGGTGCATCTATCTGATCAGAGTTTAACTTCTCATAAGCATGCTCTTAAGGGTAGCTATTTTCCTTAATAAGTTCTATCATTAGAAATAAGGATGAACTTGAATTTGTCTTTATATGGCAAGTATTGGTTAAGCATATGTGTGTTAGGTGAAGTATATTAGAGATTTCTGGGGGAAACAATACTTCCCCTTGAAGACTTGTACCCATCTGTATTACCTCATTTGAGCAAAAGGAGCTGTGGATTGTAGGTTTTCCCAAAGCAAACGATTTCCTATTAGCTTGCAAAGTAATCTAATTCTGAAATTCCTGCCTAGGAAACAAAAGTCTCCTAGTCAAATTTACTAGGCTATCTCATGCACATTCTAATATAATGATCTTATTTGTTAGTTTACCAAAGCTGTACCACTCTCCTCCATCCCTATAACTGATGATCTTATCTCAAGTGTTGGAGACTGAGTCTTTAAAGATTTTTCTTTATTTTTTAAGTACAGCTGCTGACCACATCTGTCTGCAGTGTTTGGAGTTGTTAAATACTTTTGAGCTCTCTCTTTTTTTTTTTTAAGAAATAATATAAGATTACTTTTCAGTTTGTGGCCTTGTATATAATTCAGCATTAACTAAAATAATTTCTCAAATACTTGATGGAAAAAATACCCTACTGATTATTGTAGCCAATCAATCAAACAAATCTGGTAACATAGATCAAAATAACCACGAATCAGGGTGTTCCTGGGATGGGTGTGGCAGGGGTAAGTGCATTGATACCAAGCGTGGGCTAGAGTTCAACTTTCTGAACCAGAGGGGTGCAAGGCGTAAAGGGTCAGCATACTCAGGGATGAAAGAGAGAACACACTCAGAAACTTAATACAGCTTTCAATCCAGCCAGTAAAGTCTCTAAAAGAAATAAAATGGCATTCTCCAATTTCCTGAAACCTTTGACGTGTAATTGTTAATGTACTTCTATGCAATTTAGAAGCAATAATGACATGCAGCTGATAACGAAGGTCAAACTCTACAACAGCACTTCGATGGTTAGGGCTTCTGTCTTATAGTTTAGTCTGCTTTTTCACTGTGCATAGCTTAACTGAAAGAATCTGTCACATAGCTGATTGCAAGCCATTATTCTTTATCCCTCTTCCTTTTAAAGGCTTTAGTATCTAAACAAAATAGCCTAGAGATAGACAGAATTTTGTAATAGTGTTGCTTCCTGATTTTAGGGTGTTGTTTTTGTTTGGTGGGGTATTTTTAGTTTTTCATACCTTTGCTTTTCAGTTTTACGTTTCTTTGTAATTGAAAATTGAAGGACTGTTTAAAATAGCATTCTCTTCATTGTGATATATGTGGTATATCTACCCACTAAAAGATGATTATGTAAAAAATATCTACACTGGAAGTTGCATACAATCAGTATCTGGGGGAGGGAATCCGAATTCATAAAGAAGCGTGATCTGACCTACTCCTAACTCAACACTGTTTGCGTCATGAGAGCATGTTGGCAGTAGAGGGAGCTAGGAGACGCTGAAGACCGCAAAAATACAGGCTAAGAGAGAATTCAGTTATGAAAATAACTGAAGGAAAAAATGTTTTTCTTTTTTATTCGTTTATGGCTAGCAAAAAGGCAGTGAAGGATAGCCAAGAAAACTGGGGACTAAATTTTGCAAGGTATTTTTAAAATGCGTTAAAATCATAATGTGAATGTACGCATTCAGAAATGATATTTGAAATTGGACCTGTAACAGCATGTGAATAAGCACACGGCAGAAGATTATCTAGCTGTTTACCATCATCAGGGAATTCTGTGATGAAGTGCTGTGAGACTTTACAGATACAGCTGCATTCATATTTTGGGTTAGACCTCAGGGCAGTCCTCAGGCCCACATGGTATCATGACCTTTTAGCAAAGCCTTACATGAATCTGGCTTTTTCTAACTATGGTGGTAGAAGCGTGGGTGCCAAAAGCTCAGAAGCCAAAAGAGCTCGGGGCATATGTGCTGAAGGACAAGAGCGCTAGCAGCACACAGGTTTGTTCTGCTGATGTGTCAGACAGGGTCCAGGGCTGGGAAGCAGGCTGCCCTGTAGACATGGGGACCAGATTAGATGGCCACCAAGAGGCATAGTTAGAGGGACACAGCAGATCTTAACTAGCGCTGACTCTTGAGAGGCGAGGCAGTTTTACTGCAACCCTTAGGAAATAGCACAACTCAAGGGAGGTGAGGCTGGGTTGAAAATAGCACTTACAGACTGGACAACATGAGCACAACACGGTGCATATTTGTCACCCATCAGAAACATCAGTGTTTGAAGTCAATGTAGTCTGAAATCATTCTTTATCGTGTTAAGATACCTTCAATATTGTTATTAATGTCCTGAAAGAAACTCAGAGCCTGCTAATACTCTTCCTGACGCAGGCTGATTTGAACCCCTAATGAATTGGAACAGCTCAAAATCTGCATGTTCAAAAGCATGGTCTTACTTTTAGAAACAAATACAATGAAATTACTTTACGTGAGATAACTGTATATCAATAATATAAAGCACGTACTGTTGATATGAGCCAGGTATCAACGGGATATCATTTAAGTCCTCCAAGTGAGCAGTATTATCACACCATCTTTTATGTTTATTCCATATTTATATTTACATAGGATAGTCTTAGAGACTTGGGTGTTGCCAGGTTTCTTTTAGGTTTTGCCATCCTTATTATACAATATTCAATACACAAAGAAACTGTTTATCAATAAAAATATTATGGTAAGGAAACTAAGTTGCCATTTGAGAACCAGTGCAAAAAATATTTAAGTTCTGCTTATAGAAAATAGTTTATGCAGCCTTTTACAGTATGGCACTCAGGTAGGACTTGGTACAAATAACATTTTAGCATTTGTATCAAATTGTAATTGGATTTTGTTTATTCAAGGCAAAACAGTAAACATAAGGAACTAGCCTGTGTTTTTAACAGGGCTAAGTAATTGCAGCTTAGGAGGTGCTGTGAGGGGATAAAAGGAAAAAAAAACAGAGGATATGTAGAAAAATGGTATTTTTTCATTGGTTTTTGATTCTGGTGCTGTTCTGGGTTCTGTTTGGGTTCTGTTCTGGGGCTTGCTTAGCCCCTTTTGAAGAATCTCTTGGCTTCAACTCCTTCATATATGTAGGTCTGTAAAGAAATTAAAAAGAAAAATCAGTGGCTGCTATTACGAAGTTTCGTTTCACGGATGCTATTGAGAGATGGTCAATAGTGATTTAATTAATTGTGACTGGTGGCCACATGGGGCCTACGAGCCCTTGTGCGGGCGCTGAGGAAAGGAACGTAAGGAAAGCAAGCAGCCTGTTGTCAATAGACATAAATTCTCTATGCAGACACTTGAAGCACCACGGGACAGCTTTTGGGGGCTTCAGAAAAAAACCAAAGTATTGAAGTGCCATAGTCCCAATACGGCTGCTTAACAAGTTTCACCTATTTGACTGGTTTTATTGGAAGTGTGAAGGAGCACTGAAGGGTTGGACTGTATGCTTTTGATATCTCAAATCTCACACCTGTTCATAAGTTTGGGGGTTTTTTATTTATTCTTTTAAGAAGCTTGTGACCTGCTAGCGGAGGGGATCTTAAAGCATTACAGTTCAGCTCAGTTTCTGGCTTTACTACAGAGCTGTGAAACATTTCCCTTTTGTCTCAAACCTACCCCTCTGTGCCATCATCCCCTGCCCCAACCCCAAACGTTGTTTTCAAAAGGCATTTATCAGCCATTGACAGCATTACCCTGTAGCAAGCTTGCGTGGTAAGGCTTTTACAACGCAGATGCTTGGAAAAGGGCCTTCAGTCAGAACGCATCTATATAGTGTGTATGTATCTATCTCTCTCTATATATATCTTCTGTATACAGCTTGTATTCACAGGCTTCAGAATGCATTGATAAAATACAGTTCACATGGGTAGAAAAACGTAAAAATCACAGATTGCGAGTTTTATTTTAAAGTTTTAAATTTTGATAGACTACTTGAGAATTTTAACTAAAGATAAATGAGGTTATTTGGCTTGAAGAAAATACTTACTACTTTCAGAACAGCTTTTAAAATTTTTTCAGTTCATTATATTGTAAAGTTGTATGTAAGTGACTGTTTAACTCACCTGAACAAGTTCATCACCTACGATTTCTCTGTATGCTGTGAGTGTTTTTCCATTATCTTTTCTAGTAAATGTTCCTACAAGTTTATTTCCTTCCATGTTCCAAGAACCCTATAATGGTGAAAAAAACCCAAATATTTTGCAATAGATATGACACTGATTTGATATAAAGACTGCAGGAATGCTTAAAAGTGAGAAGAGATTAAAACAGTGTAATAATGCTTTTTTGGACATCGATGGAAAGGCTGTAAAAATGAAATTTTAATAAAAGCACTAGTTTATTTAATTGCATAATAGTCAAGCTATATTTTTTTAGTGCTCAGCACACCTTGTTTTAATTAATTGTATCAAAAGAGAAAAAGTAATTTCTTATAAATACCCACTCTGTACTCTAGGTGGTGTACTTGAGTATTATAAGAAGTAAAATTGCAATCACCTGGATTTCATCGTGTGAAAATTGCTACATACTCTGCTTTTTGGGCACTCTATGGAACCCTAAGTTTTATGGTACAGTGTTGAACCATTAACAATTAAGACTACCTTGTGTTTTTGTATGTAAGTTGCAAGCATTCCTGAACAGTCACACTTTAAAAGTAAAATTTAAATTAATAACTAGGAAGACAAATCATTAATCTTGAAACTGTATGTCATAAAGTTTTTATCATATAATAAATATATAATTATATAGAAAGTCTCTTACGGTAAGTTCAGTCCCATCAGCCAGGCTGTACTCAAAATTGACTCCCAGAGTGAATTCAATTTCTATGGTACGGAAGTTGCTTGATTCTTTGACAGTAAATTTGTTTCCATCTTGTTGAATAGTAATCTTCAGATTATCATGGGCTCCTAACTTTCTTTTCATCACGTTAACACCTAGAAAAATCAATTAACATCAATCAGAAAAAAAACCCCTAGAGCATCATATTTGTCTCTTTTTTGTGACTTTTATGTGGTCAAGGGAGTTTATTCCAGCATTCTGACCCAAATTTTTATTCTTCTTCACTTTTTATTGAGCCATATTCACCAGTACAGATATAATACAAACCACTATCCAGCTGGAATGGTTTTGTTTATATCCATGTAACACACAGTTTGTACAAACTTTAAGTATCAGGATGTTAAAATGACTTGAATCATGTGTTTCTATAAAATTGAAGAATTATTATTTCCTCCCTGTGTAATTTTTAAACTCGTTTCATGTTATCAAAATAATATTCCTGCTATAGAATTCTACTCAAAGTTTATCATTCAAATTCTCTGAGCCTTTTCCTCAAATGCAGACTTAGAGATTCTTTTCTCTGCTGAAATAAATCTACTGGAATTGGTTAAGTTGCTTAAGATTAACATAATGGAATTAAAATCAGAACATTTCTCAGTATCTTCCCCACCACCCCCATGCAATCTTTTGAAAATAAATGCAGTGCACTATGCAAGGGCAGAGCAGCAAACAGCAAAAGGACAGGCTAGCCAGAAGGTAGTTCACGGACAGCTCGAGTTTGTGTTCAGCCATAGTGGTACTATTCTTGTAGAAGGCATTGGAAAAGTAAGACTTACCCATCACCTCCATGAACTTTTCATAGTTTTCACTTCTGTCTATTTTCCAGGTACCGTTGAATGCCATGTTTCTGTCTGTAGGAGGACTGTTCTGAAGTAACAGATCTTTGCAAAGAGAATTTATGTACTGGCTTATCTTGAAAGCAATTTACAGGATGATGTGGCTGACTAAAGCTCAACTGATGCACTGATCTTTTCAAGGAGAATTTTACTGTAGTTTAATCAAATTTCCAGTCATGACCACGTTGCTTGCTGTCTCTCCCTTATTGCCCCCAAATCATGACAGTATCTTTATTGCTCATCTTAGTAAAGAATTGCTAATCCATTCATTTTATTCACCATATTTGAGTTGTCGTAAAAATCAGCTATCTAGTGAAAGAAATAATTAGACTAAGAAAATTTCTTGACATTTTCTATCTATGTTGTATCTTCATGCTTGTGGGAGAGTCTTTATGCAACTGGAGGAAATATATTTACCCGACAAGCTAAACACAAATCTCTACTTTGTCTATTATAATTTGGTAGAGGTCTGTTCTGCTCAACATAATAAGCATGGGGCAGAGGATTTCCTGAATGTCTGCAGGTTGTTTCAGAAAACTATCCACTTGCTTCTTGTCTAGTGCTGAGCTATGAAAATTGGGATGATATTCTGTATTCATGCACTCACTCTTTAATACATAGTTTAAATTCTGAGCAGTTTCTACAAATTTTCTTCATTATAACACATTCAGTGAATGCTGTGTGCACCTAACCCATTCCTACAACAGAAAAGATGTGCAGCTAAGTGAATTTACCTGATGTGGTTGATCTCCGTAGGTCCCAGATTTTGTCTGTTCAAAGATAATACAGAACATGAGTCTTCCCTGACTTAGCTGCTTCTTCCCCCACTCCCCTTCCCCTCTAATTGGTGCTACTTGAAACTGACCAAAACTATTGACCCAGCTTTTTTCTTTACCAAATTTAGTGTTATAATTATTCTGTTTACAGGGCTGGCATCAGCTTTGCTATCTGTTAGCTTCAAAATGTAAATGTAAATCCTAAACACTGAATTGGATTTTTCTTAGCACACAGGTGATGGGTTGTTCTCTACTTACCAAATTTTAAGTGTGTCTCATGTTATCATAATCTTGTACATCTGTGGATTGCAGCCTGGAACAAGAGGTTTTGCTGAAGTGTAACTATAAATTTAGAACTTTGCTAGCGATACCAGAATAGTGTGGCTTTTCACTCCAGTCAGCTTCATTTTGAAATCAATAGTAATCTGGCTAACAGACTGGAGAGGAAAAATAGCTCAAGTATTTCTCACTTGATGAAAAGAAAAGAAAAAAGAATGTAGGTTAATATTGTTGCAAGTGGTGTAGGGAAAGGTGCCATACTTGCAGCTAGAACAAGGTGCTAGAAGCTGACCATGCATTAGAGTTAAGATTAGCTTTTCCAGACCCTTTGGTCTTTTGAAAGATGGGATTTGGTGCAAGCTAGTCTTGTAGTTGTGAACACCTCGTGTTCCAAGTACAGCTATTCCAGTTCAAGAAGACTCTCCCAGCAGTAATTTGCAGAGGTTATCTCAGATCTGCCAACAGAGCTCCTTTTATGAGTGTTTCCTAATTCATTTCATTTTAAGTGAATCACCTCCTCTTCACAGCAGATGTTTCAAACCTGGGGGTTTGCCAAAACTATGTGGAGAAGAGAGGGGAATATGAAGAATCTTACTTGCCAAACGAATGGTTGCTGGGAGGGCGTGGTGTCCCCAGCGTGGGGTCACGCTGAACATGTTGGAGCACTAACCTGGTGAGCCAGCACAGCCGCAGCTGGGAGAGCAGGAACCCACAGCCATGTCCCTGTTCTGTGTAGGAAGGTTTACCTGCAAGTGACAAGGATTGAGGTTGTGGACACGTGTCCTCTTCAGGCTGCAGCTTGTCCTCTTGTCTTCCACTGTTCCAGCTGCTTGTTTGCCTTTCTCAAAGCCATGGTCTTCCACCTTAGAAATGCCCTTTTTTCTCTAAGGCTAGGAAGAAGCAGAGCCTGCCACTCTTCCTGAACTAGCTACCTGTTCCTTCCTCTTCCTACCTCTTATATTCCTGTCTTGCAGGGTAAAGAAGCCTGCCAGATGGAAGGTGTTCAGGCTATTTACTCTTAATGGCGGTGAGAGAAGTACCTCACAATATCTATTTAACACCATTTAGGTGTTGTTATTAAATAGTTTTTACATGCAGTTTCTTCCCACGTTTTCATGCAGGTTTTTATCACCTTGACTTACATAAAAGTTCTAAAATAAAATTTGCAAAGAAGTAGGCATAATTTTGGTAGAAAAAAATCCTGCTTTTATATAAATATTAGAATTCCAGAATTAACATCTTTTGTGAAGGTCAAAATTGAAATACTACATCTCACTGTGAACTGGAGCATTGTCAGGTACAGGCAAGAAATTTGACTTGAGGAAATATATACATGATAGCCCCTGTAATTGGAACTGGGTAAAAATCAGCCAACTATAAAATGAAAGACGAGTAATTGTGTTAGCATGATGCTGAATCCAAACTCAGTGTCTCAAAAAATGTCATAGCCCATGCCCAGTGCTGTGCTAACATGGATGCCCATCTTACCCTTCAGCCAGCTCAGAAAATGGGCAAAATTAGTTTCTATTAGAGTCAGATTATCTCATTTTATTGCATTGGAGTGTATCTTGACCTTTGCAGTTATCATTGTCAGTCTATATTACTTATTTAGTGTATGTACATAAACAAAAATACCTGGTGTCTGGTTATAGTTCATCCAATTTTTTGTTGCTTAACAAAATTATTAACTCTCTTTACAGTCTTTGCAGAAGGGTTCTTTCTGACAGTGGTGTAGTGCAACTTTTGAACCAGTTCTGTTGTATCTAGTAGAAAATTGAGGCCTGAAATAATGTGAATAATTCATATATGAAATCTAACAAATAGGAAATGACCTTTTATTTTGAGCATTTCAAGAAAGCTTTTCTACTTTTTAGGTGGGTTCTGCATTCTCTCCAAGAACCTGCTGATTCATTTCATTTAAGAAATGCTAAGGTATCTGAAGTAGTGTTTATATATTTAAACAAAACTAATGCTACTGATTACTTTCCTCATTTGAATCCAGTCTATCTTCTTAACCTCTGAAAAAATAACTCCCGAGTAGTGACATTCTGCAGGTTAAGTATGAATTTCTACATCAAACTTACTTCAGTAGTTTCTCTGAACCTTAAAAAAGGGGGAGGGTCTTCTGGAGCGAGGCCTCAACTAACAGGAAGATCTCTCAGATGTGCTTTTCTGGTCAGTTATCTCACAGCTTGCCTTTCCTCCCTTGTGATTCTTTGGTCTCCCTCAGAAGTCAGGCCAACCAGCTGACTCCAAACCTTTTCACCATGGGAGCAGCGAGTAGCTGGGTCCTGAATTTCACATCAAAGCTTGTTGCTCCATTTCTGTCCCATTTTTCCCTTCCTTAACACTTCTTTTCACTGAGCATGAATCCTTAGGATCCTGTTCAGATCAGCCCCACAGATCTGTCAGTTAAGTAGGAATCTCCACAGGTCGTCAATATTTATGAGTTTCATGGTGTCTCTACATTGGTGTAGCGCTGACAGCATAAAGAACTGTTCTTCGCTGAGGTCTCATGGAATGTCAGTGCTAGAACAAGCAGCCGTCTTTTTAATCTCTCACAATTTACATGACTGACTTAGGACTATTAACACACTAAAATCTGACTTCAGTTTTCTTACATGTACTGGAATCATAGATATACACTTTATTCAGAGTTCTTCTGAGTTCCTATAAAAGCTGGGTTTCCTTCTAAAATTATAATTAAAATTGGTTTTTATAGATTTTTTTTTTTGGTTGGAATATTCCACAACCTTTTCCCTTCTTCTGTCTACCTCTTCCTTGTGTGGTTTTCAAAGCTACAATTTTTGCTTAGATGGTGCATTGAAAAACTTGTTTTTTAGTATTGCTGGTTGCATGAAAGTCGTGAAAGCTAAGGGTGTGTATTCTTGGCTTCGTGGCTTTCTTCAACATGCCAGCTTCAGAACACTGAAAATGCACTAACTGTTTAACTTTGAAGTTTGATCTTTAAATGAGGTGGATGGAAATAAATTATTAACTTATATGGTCATGACAATCTCATCATGCTAGCCTGTGATAATCATACCAGGCTGTATTATGATGGTAATTGACAATGAGGTTCCAAAGATCTGGGTGACAAAAATGCTTTTGCTGTGGGTTATATTTGTCTGTCCTATTTATTTTGTGGCTTGTCTTCAAGTTGTTCTGCCTAAAATTAGCTAGGACGGTAGAACTCAGCTTTTCCATGGAGTGATAATGGCTTGGTGCCAGCATAAACATAATATACTTATGTAAATATTATTATATATAATATTATATATTAAGAGAGAGATGAAACCCTGTTAAAACCATGCAGATTAACTGATTTCCTTCAGGTAGTGTGAACTGATTTGGCAGTGTTTATGCATGTTTTCTACTGTGTGATTCTTCTATATGTCTTGGGATGGATTGCAAAGATGGTTGGGCACTTCAATCATTTAAGTGCCCCTGGATCCCTTATTGTGAAGTTTTACTAAGCATTTAAACCACAATACTCAAGTTTATATCGGTATGGTAAATAGATAAATCTATGCCAGTAAAGCCAACTTTAGCATAACTATGGGTGGCGTAGCAACACGGAGCTTGATGGAGCCTAACTAATGCCATCTTTTGGATAAATAATTTCAAAGTATATATTGCAATTGGATGTTGTATTGCAGCAGGATTAAATCATATTTGAAGATTACTTAGGAATTTCCAGTGAGTATAGATCCATTTGTCTGATTAGTTAGTAGTGGGCTGTGGATCTTAAAACTTACTCTTAAGTGTCTGTATACACTCCTTTTTAATTTCTGTGTAATGGCCCTGATCCATAAAGTGCTGCCTGTTTTTGAGAGTTGATTATTGGGGAGAACTGAAGTGCATGAGCTAATAAGCTCCAGGTTAAAAAAATCTAGAAGCAAAATGCAGGATTTTCTTAAAGCAATAACAACTCTGGTATTTACTTCATCCGCTACTGCATGCTAAAATGAATCCTAGGATTACCTAGAATAGCAGAATCTAGCCTAGTTTCAATGAAAAGAGGGTGAGAGTGAACAATTGCCAATAAAAATGTGTGCTTTTCCAGTAAAGATTATATGAATCTCTGAGTATTAGTGCCATTTGTCACTTGTTACATGGAGACTGATATGTCAGCTGAGCCACAGGGCTTTGTGTCAGGCTTATTTAAGGTATTTAAATGTGTATCTAAATACTCTTTTCCTGTATTTTCCAGGCAAATTTAGGGAAGTTTTTGTTCTTTTTGTTCAGAATATGAAATGTGATAAAGGGTGGGGTTGAGTTATAGTCCAATGAGCTATCAATGTACAGTATTGAAAGTTTGCATCAGTCTTTTCAGTTTCTCCAAAATTTGAACTGGACTTTTAGTTAATTTCAACATAGCTATTTGCTTATTGTACACTTTTGCTCTTGATTATGATATAGCTCCAAACTCCACCAAAGATTATTGTGATTATCTGGATTCATGACTTGAATCTAATCTCATCTGTAAAATATTGAGCTTCAGAGTTCTGAGCTCAGCATAATAGCAAGAGAGCACCTGATATGTCTCAGATATTGAAATATTTGTATATCCAAAAGGAAAAGATGGCTTCAAGACAAAACATTCTTTTCTTCATGTCTCAAAGCAGAACGGACAACCATATCCTGGTTCTATTTCCAGCTCAGAAATGGACTTTCTATGTGACCTTGATCAAATTAACCCCTTTACTTATCTGTAATATGAACTTCCCTTCCGTTAAAAAGCCATATATATTATAAAATAATGTGCCAGTGACTTGATTAACTACTACAAAAAACGATTCTGAAGAAATGCCGATATGTTCATGTATCATGTGTAAACTAGTGGTATGACTTAACCATGGATTTTACCCCTATTTTTTGTTAAAGATCTTTGATGATGTTAAACAAAGAAATCTGTGTAAAGTGTAAAGTATAGATCTATTTATCAGCCATTATGAACCACTGGGTGGGCAGTAGCAGGTTATGGTGGAATTGATTATCCTCAAATTTCAGCAGGAAAGAGGATTTTATCTTTACTTGATAGTACAGACTCAGAACAGAAAATAATGCAGCTGTTTGGAGAACAGTTCAATCTCTCAGGAAGTGTAAAAATAAATTTCCGTGTTAAATAAGAGCTTTGGAATAATGGGGGGAAAGCATGCAGCCACGTATTTCAAGAAATACTGAATTGTAAATACTGAAGCAAAAATTTACTGTGTTTATAACTTCTGATATTTTTCAACTGAAATTGGAGTTCTAAAGTTCTGTGCATGCTAAGAAATGCTACTCTCCTCTGAAGGGCTGAAAAACTCAATGGCTGTCAGATTCCATCAATTTAGATCCTAAAGCTTACTACTGTAGCAAACTCACACATTTGAATTATTTCCAAAAAATCTTAAAGGGTGAGATTTCACAGGAATGTGAAAAGTGTGTCAGCAATAGCTGTCACCACTGTTAGTAAAAATATGGCTGGAGGAAAGAGCTATTGTCTTTTCCATTTGTTAAAAAGGCATCATAGTTGTGCAAGATGTGAAAGACTGAGTGTAATATTCTTTTTCACCTCTTCAATAAAAATGCCCTCGTTCAAGGTTATATTCTTTTCTGGGCTGGGTAAGAAATGTATTCCAGTACTCCTGTTGAAAACTGCGCCACTTCTCAGAAATGAATTCAAACATTCAGTAGGCCAGTGAAGACTAAGCAGGAGCATGACTAGGTTGGTGAGTGGGCTGGAAAGATTGTAGTCCCAACAGCAAATGGTTACCTGATATATGTAGCTGTACATAGGCAGTTGTTCAGTTGCACTCATAAATTGCAGTTGGTTCAAGCAAACAGTGCTTGTGTTTTGTGCTGAACTAAATCTGGCCCTTCATAACTTTTTGAATGAGACTGTTGTTTGTCAGGAACGTACATACTTGTTGGTTTTGCCTAGAGCTAAAAAAAGTCAAGCCAGAAGTGTTGCTGTGGAGAACCTAATAGGCAAAGAACAGAAATTGCCAAGAAGCCCGTTGGTCTAGAATTACTTCTAGGATCATCAGTTCACATATGATGAGGCTTTTGTTGTCAAAAATAACTTTTTCACAGTTTTGTTTGAAGTCACTGGGTTGACTACTTCCATCTTTCTTACATGCTACCCAGGTATTGATATCTGGGGGCAAGGGATGAGGATGGATCTGTGTTAACAGTTGTATTTGCCAGTTCTATCCAATAAACTGGTTTCTGACAGCTCCTAGTAAGTGTAGAAGTGTAGCTGCAGTGCTCTCTAGTGGTTAGTAGCAGTGAATTATTTTTTGCTGGCTTTAAACGAGAAGTACTTTACCACTGGCTCATCTCAGTAGTACTTATGTTATAAGTATCTTGATGTTAGTAATGAAGTTGTTCTCTCCAAGATTTCTAGGACCTAGAGAAGTTATTATGAAATGTAAATTTACAGAAGCAATTATCTGAATCAGGGAGCAATGAGGTGTCGAAAAGTAAACCTCAATAATATTAATTAACAAACAGTAAAATTTGACATCATCCTTTTTATTTTAAAAAGCATGAAAACAGTACAAAGAGAAGAATGAGGAAATAAGTAATAAGCAGCAGTTTGACCATAGAAAATAACCTGACTATATTCTCTATCAGCTGTACAGTAAGTAGGACTAATAATTATCCTAAGTAGTGCAACTAGTTTTACTAAGTAGTCATAGGACAGAAGCAAGCAAGAATACATAACATTCAGAAGACTTTAATACTGCTTCAAGGCAAAACATAATATACAGAGTAACCCCCTTAACCTAGTACAAAAATACTGTGCCCAGAAACTATATATTTGTTCAAATATTTTTAAAAGATAAAAGAATACAAATGGACAAACTCAGTGGCTAGTGACTGTGATTAAGATTTTTATTAAACTATAATAGAAATGTATATTAAAACTATTTACAGTGCATTTCACACTACATTCTTTAAGAGACACATGCAGGTGTCTGCCACGTGAATACATAGAGGGCTCAAATTCTAACTTCAGTTACATCTGTAAGGTACCTTGGGCATCAGCAGGAATAGCTGAATACAGCAAAGAGCAGGTGAGGCAGGTGTTACCAAGGGTAAGAGTTTGGTCCCTCTTTATAGGTAAAAAAGGTGGATTTGACCCATTCTTCCACTTTCTATACAGCTCAATCCAACTCCCACTGAGGTAAATGGGAATCACGTAATTGACTTCAAATGGGCATGTGAGCATGCCTTAGGCCCTGGCATGACAAGCTCATGCTGTGAAAGTTAGTGGAAACTAGCTATTATATAGCATTGTCACATAAATATACATTTACAAACAGTGGTACTTAGATACGAGTTTCTCTATGGAAACAAACTTCTTTATGTGGAAAACAAACTTTCCTATGCAATTTCCATTCATCTAGCAGTGACAAAGATAAAATACCTTGCTGTCACAATTTGCTGTATTTAGCAAGTGTCACTCATTACCAGGCCAGATTCTGTGATGTTTCTTGTTCCTGTGAAAGTCCAAACCAAAAAATCCAGTCCTCATTATTTACCATACTCTGGCCAAACTAATTTTTTTATTCAAGCTCCAATGTTCAAGCTTATCTTTCAAATTAGTGCAAGTCCCTGAAGAAGTACAGCAGGGAACTGTGAAATAAAGCCAAAACCTTGTGGAATGTAAACTGCATGTGATTTGACATGAAGAAGAAACTACAGCATCACAGAGACAAGGCTCCTAACTAAAGCTAATGTATAAATTCGCCTGAAATACTAGGTCTCTATAAAACCTTTAAAAATGTATGAATTTAGTATGAGTGAGGCATTTTGTCCATCAAAACTCTCTGCTATTTTCTTATGCATAACTGCAAGGGGCACCAACCAGATCACTCAGGCAACATCCCCTAATTTTAAGGAGCTAGATCTGACTCTTCATAATCTTTCTGTATAATGGGTTGGAAAATCAGTTACCTTGTAATTTTGGAAGATCTTATATATGAATTAGACAGTATTCTGATTTTGTCAGTTTGTGCCACTGCCAGATAAAATGCATTGGATTGGAGTTCTAAAGCTTATCTTTAGATGCACGCAATTGTCAGAGGTTGATGCATAAAATCAGACTTCAGTCCTCTCTTCTAAGAGAGATCAGCTGCTCATCAATGGAATAGATTATTCACTTTTATCACTAGCCCACCTCTATTCTGTGAAGATATCAGAGTAATCTGCTCTTAACTTTAAACAGCTACTAATTAAAAATCAATACCATCTCCAAAATCAACACTACATTATTTTCCCCTCCTTTCTTTTATTGTGTGAGATAATAGAAAACCTAGACATTCTACAGCTAATATTGAACATGTGACTAACTTGTTGGAAAAGAAGTACTACCTACAGCTTAAGAGACTCATGGTTATTTTTAATTAGAAGAGGTAGGGTTAATCAGTGATTTTGTGTATGTTAATATGTATGACAAGTAATTTTTTCAGAAGGGGAACAAAAACAGAAAGAAAAGTGTACTCTAAGCGTTAAACTGTGGAGTGACTTTAAAAGAAAATATGTCCATGTCTAAGAGCAAGTAGGATACTAACTTAGATGTCTTCATTGAGACAAGTATTAAAAATTAGTGGGACAAATTCTGTACCCGAAGACTTAAATATCAAATTTCACAATGGCTTTAATGGACTTAAGACTGAACTGACAAAGTGATAAACTCCATTTCAGCTTGTTTCTTGTATAATCCACACTGATTACTTTAGCTAGACAATATAAATTGGAGAGAATATGTTTGAGACCTGACTAAAATAATTAGATATGCAACTCATTATGAAATTAATGGCAGCTGCATGGCTGTAATCCACTAGCTGGGTTTGAAAATGTTGAATTCTGAAGGCAGTGAATTTCAGGCAGAAAACAGCCTGGCTTTTTTTCATATTGTCACCTATCTACATTATGAAAAGAATGAGCAATTTCTGCAAACAGTTCACACAAAACTATGACACAAAACCAGCACACTCTGACTTTGCCTTCAGGCAGAGTAAAACACTATATAAACAATTTGATTACTCTCTGAAATGTCATGAAGTACAGCAATCTATGCTTTTAAGGTTCTTAAACCAGTAGCGTAAAGGGTTTGGTTTTGTAGAAATATATAGAGATACAGGTGTATTATGACATTTAAATGGTTTATTTGCTAGGAACTGTGTTTCTATTTATGTTCCAATCTTTGTAGTGGAAGAAATTCTGTGGGATAAATGTCTACAGATATGCAATTAAATATATGCACATAGCGTATAACTGTGTTCATTTTAAGTGAACCTTTGAAAAAATGCAACGTCATGTCCATTTTTCTCAAGTCAAAGGTATGAATCCAGCACTCCTTTGTAGTAGTTATAAGTTTACGTCATAATAAAGCTTTGCTGAACACACAATATAACAATGAAATACTGGGATCTTAATGTAAATGATACGTCACTACACTGTAATATCACCATAGTTGATTTGCTGTGTTGTCACCATGAATTACTAGTCTCAACCATACTAGCAAGAATACACCTTTATATACATATACTTTATTCATATTTATATTAAATACGTATCTCATCAGTTAGCGTAATAATTATATTTCAGTATCTCAAGCATTCAAGGAGAAGAATATACAAGGACTATGCAAATCCTGAAGCAAAGTTTCCTATTTATCAAAAAGTACCTAAAAACTTTTTTTGGGGGGGATGATACTGGGGAGGCAGGCTGCTGTCATTTTTCTGCATAGCTATGACATACTACATACATATATTGTATGTAGTAAAAAATACACATATGGAGCACTGCATAACAGTAGCCCTAGAATTCTTAATTATTGTTGACCTCCATACTTTTTTTGAAAATCTGGAAAAAAAGAAATCAGGAGAAATACTTTTGTAGAAAAATGTTTTCAAATGCAGCTGCAGTAAAATATTATTGGTAGTCATTAGAGAAGTTTGAGATAGGATTTAATCAGTGACAAATAATTTAGGTTGGCAGAAATGCTGCAGACTATCAGAATACCTTATTCTACATTTAAAGAAAAATTGACTATGAAACTCAGTATCGTCAAACATTTTGAAACATTTGCTTCATCTTTTGTTAGCTTCTGGTATAGTTTATCCAAATGCAGAGACTGATAAAAAGAGGTCGTTTTCACTGTCTTTCTGACCAGCTCTTACAAGGGGGGATTGATCATCTCCTCGGAAGAAGAATTTCTTGCAGTTTCCAACTAGAAATTTCTGGATTACTGTGATACAAATAAACTCCCACACTTCAAAGTACAATCCCAAATATATTACTTTTGCCTAACACTATTGCTGATTTTAATTGAAAAATCATTACTACAGATTAAAAAACAGTAACATTTTCTGTGTCTCTGTGCAGCCAAAGTTATACCTACTGCTAACCAATCTTAGACTGCTGACATTAATCTCCTAATCCTGTCTACCCAAAGAATAGTACTCTCTTCGTATTACTCTTTTGGGGCTTGTCTAATGTGTATATTTTCTTGTATTGGTTCCCAATTCAAAACAATTTTTATTAGTCATCTTCATTTAAATATCAACATTGCTTTTTTTACTAGTGCAAGTTAATTGATTTCTACGTTTCTGAACGTTAATGCCTCATATACAAATGGCAAACCCCTATAGCATTCTCAGCTATTTTTGCTTTCAGTATTCTTTTTTCCTGTTCCTTTAAGACACTGTGATGAATCATTGTTAACATTGACTAATGCTAAAAATGAGTTTTAAAAGACGTTAACATAAAACTTTCTTCAAAGTGGTCGTAGCCATTTCATAGTAGCACTGGCCTAAAGAATCAGTCAGTGATAGTCACTAGCAGTGTGCCATTCCTGCATCATTCTGATTCAGATTTTCATCTCTCGCTCTTGCAGTCACATTCTCTTCTACTCTTTCTGGCCGTGATGCAGTCTGTTGGTTATGATGATGTTAAATTCAACTTCCAAATGAAGTTAAAACCAGCATATAAAAATGATCCTGTTTAGTTTCCATTTCTCTGTGTGCTTCTTGCAGCTTTCTATGGGAGCCATTCTTCCATGGCAGCCTGTCAGTTATGCTGTGACACTTCATCAATCTTCAAGCAGTTTCCATTATTCATGGATAATTATGACACTTCTACCACAAAACTCCTGAGACCCCCATTGCCTAGTAATTCACAGGGTTTTTAAAAATTTCTCCAAATGTAAGACATTTGCTAAGACATTCCTCTAATATGGAAAAAACTACTGGGTGCACAGATTCTGGGGCTTTTTCACTTTGAAGCCCAGTTCTATCTCCTGAAAGGGGTTAGCCTAGTGTATGCTGGATTAGGCTCTCCAGAGTCAGCCCCAATCTTTCCTCTGAACCTCTGGGAAGAGAACAGGCAAGACTGCTCATTACTTTTATAACATAACACAGCAAGACTGGAAGAGAAAAAAAGGTGCGAAATGCAGTAGTCTTTAAGATACTGGCCACAACATCTGATCACTAAACAACTATATACATCTATAAAGTAATAGGCTCTCAGGGACAGTCGAGTAACTGCACTCGTACCTTCTTGTGGAACAAGGTAGCAAAAACTACCCTTGCAGGTCTTTTTCCATCTCAATCAGATGTAATAAAAGAAACATACTATCTTTATATAACCTTGGCATATACATTGTCATGCTATATCTTGAAATGTGGCAAACCGTAAGCCAAATTCATATAGTGTTTAGCATAATGCAGTACTCCCCTATTACTATGTCTTCTATGTGAATTTAAGCTTGTGGTTGTGAAATCAGCATCTCAGTTCCGTTTGGCTTGATTGCTTTCTCCATTAATCAGATTCTTCTCTTGTTGTTCAGCTAAGGATTGCCATTTCTGCCTATTTTTTCTACAGCCATCCAGTAAAGGGTAGCAGGCCTCTGACACATGCGTTAGGGCCTGAAATAAATTAAGAACATGTAAAACAGATTACATTTAACAACAAAGTAAGTGCTTTTAAAGATGACCATGAGAGTGACCAGAATGATTGAAATACGAGGTCTATCTACAATTGAAATTGAACTTGTATTTTGAACTTCAAGGAAGGTTTCCTGCTGCACATCTAACATGAACACCATTACCGGGCGCTAGTGCAGATTAGACTGAGCGGCAGTGTCCATACCGCACTTGATACATAGGTGCAGAAGGAACCAC
Organism: Ciconia boyciana; assembly: GCF_034638445.1. Classification (NCBI taxonomy): domain Eukaryota; kingdom Metazoa; phylum Chordata; class Aves; order Ciconiiformes; family Ciconiidae; genus Ciconia; species Ciconia boyciana. The sequence continues at coordinate 79,521,363 of NC_132938.1, read as the reverse complement.
GATAAGTTTGTTGTATTATGCCCGAGTGACCTGTCCAGTATTCCTAGGCAAGTACTATGCATGGACTTTGTTTGCAAACCAGTCCTTTGAATGTATAGCAAGGTTGGTCATAAGGGTGACCTTGGAATGGTAATCAGACACAGAGCAGGTATAGTCAATGGGACCGTATTCACTGACAGTGTATCAACTGATTCAGAGGAGTTCTCCCAGAAATATTTGAATTCAAGACAGTTAGCACATGATAGATAAATTACATTTGACACTTAGTGCCTTTTAGGAGTGTGACTGTGACAAGTCACGCTGTGACAAGTCAATCAAGTATTTTTCATGATGTGGCTGTGTTACTATATCAGAGTGAAGGAAAACTGGATTCTGGTATTTAAATATAGAATTGAAAAAATAAAAGAACAATTCATAAGCATTTTGGTATGGTTTTCTTTCCTGATGGAAGTGATGAAAATGTATCCTCACACTATGACAGTCAGTCCTTACTTGCATAAAGGGTTCTGTTGGCTTTTGGAATGAAGTCACACTATTCAGAAATGTAAAGCGGGAGTTTAATAGTTCAGACAGTGTGGGACAGTAAGGTATGGGAAAGAGTGTTTGAGCCCACTGATTCTATAACTACTATGACTGACTGCAAAGTACACAGAGAAGAATCCTGGCCCCTCTGCTGGTCACTATACAAAATGTAAAATCAGTCAGAATTTCACACAGAATTCAGGTCTCATTCAAATAAAGTGAGGTAGCAATGTCTAGTTCTCTTGTAACTTTACATAGGGACCCTACTGAATTATCAGCTTGTATAAATCTTCATAGTTCCTTTTGGCTTTATAGACTGCTTCATTAGTTCCAGTAAACTTAATCAAATTATTCTTGATTTACACCACTATAAGAAGAACGGGAGTTCTTCTTATATAAAACTCCAAATATCTCTGGAGTTTTCCTGTTTTATTTATGAGAATATATCTAAACAGCATTTAGAACTACTAAATGGTACTCTTTTCAATTAAAAAATGAAGAGAATGAAACACATTTCTCTTATTTTTTCAGATTTCTGAACGTAAAGGGAAGACTTGTAGATTATTCAGTTTAACTGCACTGGTTACCTAGCTAACACAAGCCACAAAACTTCAGTTCATTGGGATCTGACCTACTCTGAATAACATGGTAAGTCACATACTTGCAGTGCTGTATTGGGAACTCATCTCTGTTTGCATTTTGTGTCAAATTCCTACTGACTGGATGAAAGCTAAGAAAACAGTGAAAAGGCTGTCACTACAACCCTGTTTATTGTTTGCTTTTATAGCATTAGAACATTGGAGAGTGAACTGTGCGCTTGTTCATTTTCAAAGTAACACTGAAGTTGTTTATAAGTTTTACCATTTATTACTCATTGAAGAAAGCAAAAACCTGTGTAAGCAGGTAATATCCCCTACCTGTACTCCAGTCAAAATAAACAAACACTGGATCAGCTCAAACCCTAGCCCCTTCCTTGGATTTACCAGTACTGTTACGCATTTTGTCACTTCCTCATAGGCTCCCCATCCTCTTCAGTGCTCTCTGCCCCTGCAGGTAAGTCACTCTCACTTATCTGTCAGGTTAGGACACATGCTGGCTTACTCTGAGTCTATAAAAGTCCCAGACACTGTCAGCCTGCCATGTGCTGTTCCAGTTCAGGTCAGACTTTGAGACAAGATGACAAGACTGATACACTGAAAGCTCTAAGAGGCAACATGTTCTGAACAAAAAGATGCTGCTTAGACTCCCCTCCTGTGGACACAGCATCTCCTCTTTCCTCCAAATTAAGGAGAAGGGAGAAGACTGGAGAAAAGGAGGCTAAGGGGAGACCTTATCACTCTCTGCAACTACCTGAAAGGAGGTTGTAGAGAGGTGGGGGTCGGTCTCTTCTCCCAGGTAACAAGTGACAGGATGAGAGGAAATGGCCTCAAGTTGCTCCAGGGGAGGTTTAGATTGGATATTAGGAAATTTTACTTCACTGAAAGGGTTATCAAGCATTGGAACAGGCTGCCCAGGGAAGTGGTTGAGTCGCCATCCCTGGAAGTATTTAAAAGACGTTTGGATGAAGTGCTTAGGGACATGGTGTAGTGGTGGTCTTGGTTGTGTTAGGTTTACGGTTGGACTCGATGATCTTAAAGGTCTTTTCCAACCTGTCCGATTCTGTGATTCTGTGACTCCAGACATTTATAGGTGCTTTTGGCTGCTAACCAGGAATGGCTTTGCATTCACTGTGGCATAACAAAGCTGCAGTTACAAAGCAGGGGCACAGTAGCTAGAAATTACTCATGCACCTCATTTCCTTGCAGGAACTGTACAGGAGCTGGGTACAGTTTGGACTAGTGTCACTTGGTAACTGTTGATGTAGGCTGCAGTGCATATTTCAGAGTAAATAATTGAAAATGTTCTGGTCTTTTCATAAATGGAAAAGTAAAGCCCTCCCCTAAGAAAAAGTATAGAAGTTCAGGCTCTGGAGCTGTGGGCATTCGAACCTGCTCAGGTGTTCTGTTCAAAGAATTTTCTGTTTGTATAGCCTGTACCTTTCCACAGATACTCAGTCTTCTTTCAGTGGCCTACCTCCTACTGGAGACAGTTTTCTGAGGCTTTCTCAGCAAAGGCTGCCTTATTTTGCTGACAAACACTTTCTACAGCACAGAAACATGTGAGTTTCAGGGGCAGCAGCTAGTAGCTCCCTCTCCTTCCTCTATCCTTGTTTCCTTCTAACTGGTGGATGTGGATTCTTTTTAGAAAAGTTTACTGTGTAAGAGGGAAAAATTCGAGTAATCACCTTGTTCCTCCCACTGGAAGATTCTTAAGAGTTAGGCTATCTGTTCCTCACCTTTCTTTTTCTCACCTCAGTTCCTGTAAAATACTTGCTACAGTCACAATGAACAGGCTTTCACTCTAGTGCTTTACTGGTTTAAAAAAATAAGAAATCTTTATGTTTTGTTTCACACTATATCTGACCAAGTATCTGCTTATACAGTTTGTGACCAGGATGAAAAACATTTCAATGAATTCTCTCATGCACTGCTTTTGTGTGTGATGAAAGAGAAAGAAAAACATGGGATGGGAAATGTTAAACTGGGGTAAATTTCCTATATTACCTTTTGCATGAAGAATTCTGAATTCTTTAAAACTCTTAAACAACACTTTTTATCAATGCACTACATGGATACCATTCTTTTCCTAGATAGCAAAGCATTAGTTTTGTGACTTTACCTGATGATCATAGCAGCTCACTGGAGCTGCTGGAATCCAGAATATAACCCAGGGATCTAATACCAAGTGCACAGAGCACAGCAATTACCACTAGGTATTAAAAAATTATAACAAAATACATTAATCAAACATACCATTAATGATAAATACTAATTTCTTCAACTGAATAATGAACCATATGTAATATATAATAAAAAAATCTTTTTTAACTAAAAGACTAGTTTTTTATTTGATTTTTATTCTAATTTTAAATCCGCATCTATTAGAGGCTACAGTGAGCAGTTCTGGTTTTAGATATTTGCAATTCTTTCTCAGGCACCATACCTCATACAGCTGCAAACAAACAGCGTCTATGAATCCAACCTGCATGCTGGGAATTTTATTTTTCTTCTCTCTGTTCATTAGATCCTGCAGATAAGAAGTAAGCAAGCTCTCTTTAAATGCATTAAATAAAAAACCCAGCCAAAACCAAAGAGACAGGCTGGAATTAAAAAGCAGCACCTTAAAAAGCACAGCAAGCTCAACACAGCAGGGTATCAGTACACGTGTTACAATGCAGGTAATTTGACTGCATGACTTGCCTTAGGAGATTGTCTTTGGACTGACAGAGCCCAAATAACTAGATGAATAGACAAGCTAGGTTGACAATAGGTACCAATTTAGGAATGTATTTCCTAGACAATTTAGTAATACCAATTTAGAAGAAATAATGCTGTCTGTTCTTTTGGCTCAGAGATAACGACACACTGCTGGTGTTAGGGAAGCGCAGAAGAAAACTGACTGCTAGGAAGACAGGGAAGGAGTTGGTCCTATATTCTGGTCAGTGGGAGAAATTGTGACTTTTGAAAGGAATGTGAAGTGCTGTTTGTAGAAGCCATTTTGAAAGAGGTGATTCTGCATGATTCTGCCACTTACTGTTGGTTCTATGTTGAGTTCCTCCCGCTCTTTATCTCCTTGATCAAAGAACTCAGTAGCTACAAGCTCAGCAGTCTGTAAGAGATTTCACACATTGAGAACTCTAAAAGTTTGCTTGCTACCTACAGTCAAAACTCTTTCCTGTGTTTCCTGTCTCTCCTTAGGATATAATGAACTGGGACCCCCCATAAGGAGACTCTCCAGCTTAACAGCTAGCTTTTAGAATTCTTCATGCACACATCTGTGCACAAACAAAATGCCTGCGTGTGCTGATATTTACTCTGACAAAGCAAAGTGAATAAAACGGCACATAGGCATCTTACCTCTGATAACAGTTGGAACGATTAACACATAGAAAAAGGTCAGCTGACACTAGTGTGTTGTATCAACTGACTGCCTTGTAGAAACACAGAAATGTTGGAAAGAACAAAGATTCCTGATTTACCTTCAGATTTCTGCTAACATGGTGACATAGCTAAATGCACAGATCTTTCTACAAAGACCTGAGGAAGTCTTCAATCCACATACAGCACTTTGAAGGACTGCTTCCTAAGGCTCTGCATTCCACCTCTGCCTTTGCAATAAGGACTGGATGGAGGAAGCAGAAGCCGTTATGCGGAGTTTGTATTTAGCAAATCTTAAAATTAAGCATATACCCGTTGCTGAACTGGCCATGGTTTGGTTATGGCTGATAAATCACAAGCAGTCATCAGCATTGCTCTGTAGAAAAACCAGAAAGAAGTCTATAAATTACTGTATTGTGAAATGTATGTAGCCACCAAGTCAAGTGATTAGTAAAATAGAATCTAAAATTTCAAGGAACATCAAACTCAGAAAACCAGTGATATTAAAGCAAAGTTATAAAGGTATCCAAGGCTCGATGATGTCGTAGACTTTCACCTGTGTGAAATGAGCACACAGAAATGAGCAAATCTGGACTGGCTCATCTGGTGGATTCATGTCAAATGAAATGTTTGTAAGGAATCAGCTTCAAAACAAACTGCCTGTCCTGAATCTTTAGTTACTGTTTCAGCAGTTCAATATTTAAGTGTAAAGTATCAACAGCAAAAGAACATGGTACCTAGGCAGGAACCCTACACTCTTTAGGAAGAACAGAAATGCTCATTAACTCCACATGCTACTTAACAAAGTTTATTATACAGGTTGCAGACTTAGAAATTCAGACCCAGGGAGTCACTCAGTGCCTATGTGCCAGTGCCAGTTTGTACAGGCCCAGAGCACACAGATCTGCTGGTTTTAATGACATTCACAGCAACGTGGCATGGAAAATTGGGTACCTAATGATATTAACTGACTTCTTAATCATTCTGCTTTTACTTACAAAAATAGCTCCTTCTGTGTAGGATCTTCCCAATTAAATTGCTTCTTCCTTAGAAGTTCAAAAAATTCTCCTCTCCTCCTTTAAAAGAAGGTAAAAGATTTTGCAGCATGCTGACACAATCCAAACATCCAGCAATGACTATCCAGCCAAGCTTGCCTCTGACTTACTTTATGTATAGTGCTAGGTCTGTGGCAAGAATGGCTTGTTTTATCATTTTCAGTGTGGCCTTGTATTCTTCAATGGAAAGGCTGCTGAGAATCTGATTTCCCTTTACAAAAAAACAAAACCAGTGTTATCAGCAAAATGGGCAACAGCACACCAGTTTGCTAAAATGTCTCTTAGATACTAAATCATTATGAGTTGCTTGCTGATATCTGATGTCATTCTTTTACCCTGCTTCCTTTTGCAGATTCCCCAATTGAAAAATAAAAATTCCAGTCTTCTTGAGTAATGGCAGAAAGCCGCACAGCAACAGCATAATAATTGACTATTACAAAATGAAACTGCAAGCAGATCAACATCAAAGCCTTTAAGTCCATTTCATTCATCAAAATTAAATTTGCCACTAGCTGTATCGTAGCATTTCTCTTTCCTCTCCCTCCCTCCTCCCTGAAGAAGAGGAACTATAATAGATTCCAGTACCTGCCCATACACTTCACATAAATGAAAATATTTTCCTTTTATGAAGCAACATAAACAAGCTATTACATAGAAACATAAGCTCAGCAGCCCACTGTTAATCCAAAGCACTATGGAGCTGGTGAAATGGCAACTTGCCTCCACTTTTTTTCCATATTTTGCTGTCTGAATAGAAAAGAATCATTACAATACAAAGGACGCTGGAAGTACAGCAGTGGTACGGAAGTACGTGTGATACGAAATGAGCAGTGAAAATATACTGCTTTGAAATGATTGTGCATGCTGAGTAACTGGTCTTAGAATTAGTTAATAATATAAAACTAGAAGAATGTAGTTTTATTTGCATATTTACTTAACTTAGGTTTGACTTAACTTTGGAATGTCAACATTAGCAGTGTTTGGTTTAGTCTCATCAGGACTGCTTTGTGTATGTGTAGGCCAGAATGTTTTTTGAAATGAGAGCAAGGACTTGGGTTTGTTTGGTGGTTCATAAGAGGTCATGAAAATGGCAACAAAGCCTTTTGTTTCCTTTGGTCCAAGGAAGCAGGTACTCAAAAGGATATTAGCAAGGCTTCCCTTATCAGGCAACGCTTGGAAGGGTTTGGTGGCACTCAGCAATGGAACTGTGATTTCAAAACTGCTGCATTTGCTTTCTTTACCCAAAAAGGAATAAAGATCACTTAGGAATGTATAAGGGTGGGAATCTATCCAAAAGCTAAAAATAAAACGTAAAATAGGGAATAGTTTCCTTCAGCATACACGAAAATGTGGCACTCACTGGACTATTCAGGATCATAAGGCATTGATCAAAATGATGATGCTCCATGATGGAGTGGCAATACAGTTGAGCCAGTGGATGTTCGCTTCTGAGGAGTAGAAAGACCCATCAGATGGAGGAATCAAATTAAACATACTACTAATCCAGAAATAACTTCCCATTTAGTGTCCTCTTCTCATGATCAGTTTACCCCCACCCACCCATGCTTGTTCTTAACCAGTTCCTTTCCCCCTTCTGTGTAACTGGCCAAACAAAATGCATACATTTGGAAGGATGCAGGGGGAGTACAGCTAAAAAGTCAATGCTGTTACTTTGTCAGAGCACAGACAGCTCTAGTTTTCTGCCTTCTGTTACCTGTAGAGACCAGCTGCACACAAGGAGTGAGAATGTAATACAAGGTTTTGTAAAGAGTGAAAGTTCTTGTACGGAAAGGAAAGGCAACAAGAAGATTCATTCACAAGCAAAATTTAAGTGACAGTTTTGGTTTTTGTAACATTTTAAACACCTGCCTGGCGTATTTAGTCAGTTCAACTACTGAGCTTGTAAGTAGTAATGCAGACCTAATCAGAAGCCCTCTGATACCAATGGAAAAATTCTTGCTGACCTCAGTGGACTCTGGTCCAGGGCCCAAAATGTTGATCAAGTAATTTCCCAGTGTTAGTAACTGTATTGGTACTTCATTCATCACCACTATCTTCGTGACCAAACTACTGCAATATTGTTACCCACCTTTTGCCCAGGATAAAATCCAAAAGGGAAACAAGATGTTGGTTGTACTACAGGCAGTGAAAAACAGGATGAAACCAACTGTGCGGATGCAGAATTTAAAGCTATGTTAGTCTAGAAAATAGAATTTACTGTTTGAGTAGCTTTAGACAAAATACAGAAACTCCTCCTCTCTCAGGATTTCTAATTTCCCCCTGTTCCTCATTGCATAATATGGTTCTTAGCTTTTGCTACTATATCTTCATTTTCAGCCCCTGGTCCCACATTGCTGTCATCTTTTCAACTAAATCGGGATTCTTCTGGAAGTTGGTTTTGCTGCTGATCCTGAATCTATTACTCTAATTATAATCTGACCTACAAATGTTTAATCATGTAAGAAATTCTTTTTTAGCATATAGTTCCATGGGACTTTTTGTATGGTTAAGGATCATTCACATGAATTAGTGGTTGCAGGATTGGGTCCCTATGTAAGTGAGTGCACACAGAGACTCAAATAAAAGTCACAAGAGGAGACTCCGGGGATTTAAGAAGCACAAAAATGTGGAGAGAAAGATGGAAAGACAAACAAAAACATGGAAAGGGAGATTAAAGGATGCAAGCCCCTGAGGATTATGGGCTGGCTGCCCAGCACCTCCTCAGAGACCACTGCAAAAAGAGTATAGAGCAAATATGCTTGTGTGTTTCTGTAAGGAAACAAATTGTAGGATGGTGCCAATGCATGCTGGGTGAAATTCCCATTGAGTTAAGTGGGATGCATACTGCGTCCCCTAAAGTTCATCCTGACTGAAGAGAGAAATATGTGAGAAATATCTTAGGTTATCTTCCCAAGTACTGCACCAAACTAGAGCTTGCTCAGTACTTACAGACCCTGGCTGTCTGGGAAGACACAAGTGCTGGAAAATAAACTCAGGTCCTACTTCTGTAGTACATAGCATTTCTGTTAAACCACCACGCCAGGCCAAAGGACACCATTGCTTTCTGAACACAGTGGTTTGGTTATGCAGTCTTCATACTCTGTGCTTGCTTACTTTACATGTGGGTTTAGAAGAAAGAGAAAATAAAACCCCTGCATATCTACCAAAAGACCTTTAAGCAGTTAATTTCCTGTAATTTCTACTACCAGGACCATTTTAATTTTTGAAACCCTGTTGCTTAAGAAAATAATCATATGCTAAGTATCCACTCTCCCTACTTCCAAGGAAGAAACAAAAGGGATCCGTTCCTGGAAAAAATAACTTTTCATTTAGATTTAAATTAGGGTTTTTAAAATAAAATTCATGGAACTTTCTATTGAAAAAACATTATTAAGCTGTAATCATCTCCACTTTACAGCATGTGCGAATGTTAGGTTTTGCTGTCTATGAGACTTTCCCAGGACATTTATGAGAGGAGATGACGCATCTCCAGATGTCTTCCAGGAAATTTATTTTTAAATAAATAAAGCAAAAAATAGCTAACTGGTTCCAATCACTGCAAGGCTACAGTTACTGCTGGAATCCCCTATTAGGGAACTAGAAGAAGGCTACTCAATTTTGTGGGGTTTTGGGGTTGGTTTTTGGGTTTTTTTTGCTTTACACATCAGTCTTAGTGTTATTCTGAACATATATCTGAAAGGCAGAAATTCTGCTTCAGCTTACTGATTTTCTGCCTTTCAGTATTCTCTGCCTCAGACAAACTTTTCCTCCCCTAGTATCTTACTTTACACACAGTGAGAACAGCAGACCACTTCTTCCAAAGGTAGCTTCAAAACCACTCTCCAACTCTGCCAGAAAAAGATACAAGTATACGTTTCTGGGTATCTTTTCCCCATCTCTGGTCAGATCAGGACACATTGCCATATCACAGTAATCACATTATACCATGTTTTAAGTCAAGCTATTTATTTAATCGAAGAATCATACACTGTTATTTGAAGTGAATACTAAATTCACTGAACAACACATTTTGGGCAGATCTGAAACTATTAATAAAATTCTAAAAAGCAAGTATTTTTAGTTAAAAATGAAAATATGGAGAAAATTTTAGAAGAGTTCAGATGCTTCATTTTGATAACGTCAAAGCAAAATATTTTGTTGAGTTAAAATATTTTGTTTCAAGGTTTTAAAACATATTTTGACTTTTTGCATTGTGAAGGTTTTTCTGTAATTCCAGAATTGATCGAAGTTAAAGAGTACAGATAACCGCAAATCAATGCAAATACATTTTTAATGTGATTTTAAATATATATCTTATCCAAATCAACCTAGAATTCTGGAAGAACATGGCTAAATCATGAGTAAAACAATCAGAGTTCAAAATGGTAGGGAAACACCTTTGTATCAGCTGGCTGCAATCTCGGCTCTGTGCAGGCCCAGACTAGGCAGGGAACAGCTGGTTGGGCAGGCAGCAATGTGAACAGCTGCATGTTTCCTACCCACTGTTCCTTAGAAGCTGGGACCTTTTGCTGTCACGGTATGGGAAATGGGGGATGGGACATCTGGAACAGGAGCAGGAAGACACTGCCCCTGCACAGCCTGCAAAGAGTTCACCTCATCTGCCATCGTAGTTAGTCAACGGCTGAGGTTGTGCATCTTTGCTTTGGACTCTTGAATGTTTCTGGCTGTTCTTGCACTTACTCCTTTGTAAAACCTGCTCCTTTGCACAGCCTCACATCATCAAATCAATTAGGTTCTACTTAATTTAGCTCTGTGATTTTGGTATTCATTTGTTTTTATTTAACTTCTCTCAGACTTACCTTTGTATGTAAGAGTTGTTCACTCCCCTATGATCCAAATCATGGCTTAGAGTTGCTATCAGCAAAGCCAGCGTTTCTAAGTCAGTCAGTTTGCTCTATATGTAAAGAGTAATACAAGAAGTGAGTTAGCTTTGTGACAGGGATTTACTTTGCACAATGTATTTTATATCTGCTGTCTTGTCTTTACCCACATAGCAGATACAGTTCTGGCCCAAGAAGGACAAGGACATCAAATGGTATGCTGAGAATAAGGGTTATCTCTGAAGTTGTGGTGCACAGTAATTATCATTTTCCATAGGCCTCAATGCAGTTTTCAGAGGGAACATCATCTAGCCCTATATATACTGATGAGAAAACTGATACAGAAGAGGCAGTGATTTGCATAATGTCACCTGGCAGCGAAGAGAGCATAAGGAATTTTTTAAAATTCTGGCCCCATGACTTTTAGCTCAGCTCCTCTATTACCTCAAGGGAGTTAGGCTACATTCCCTAGGTAGGTATAAAAATTCATTATACAAATGTCCTTGGAATAATCAGAAGGGAAGAATGTCATGCTTTTCATTGATCACTGGGCAACTAAATTAACAGAAGTTTAAAACCCATGGAAAACAAAATTAACCAGTATCTGACTGATTATTAAAGACTTGATTCTGGAGCTCCAACAAAGATTAGTGGAGAGCTTACAGTTTCTCTTTTGTGACTATTTTGTATCTTTAATATTGTTCAATAGAATTGGATAGAAAATTTATTTAAATCTGTCCAGTGAGAAACAGAGGCTGGACAAAGCTACAGTATTCATGCAGCATTTCGTAACGGGACAAGAATAGCAGGCACAACAGTCAGGACAGGAATTTGAACAGCTAGTGACAGCACTGCCACTGGGGGGCTGTACCCTCTGTACAGTCAAATCCAAATTTTCTTTAAGCAGTTACAACTTCTGTAGATTTGCATCTGCTTTCTAGATGATGAAACCTGTCCTTAGTCTAGTCAAAAGACAAATCAGTTTGGAAATGACTTATTTTATGTTTCTCCTAGGAAGATGTGTCCCCCCAATGCTTGCTTTTCCCCTCAAACTAGAGAAAACGGAGAGACTTATGTTCAGTGCTGTTCTGACTCTAGAATCTAGGACGTGAACATCAGTGTGGAGTGAATCCAATGTAATTAGGAATGAAACAATTTATGGAAATTGCAGTGGAGACTGACAGGATTCCAAAAATAGCAAGCCAGCTATTAGGATCATCAGAGATTGCTAGACCACACACAAAGCGAAACTACCATGTCCATTTTGGTACAGAAGGAGTATGAAAGCCCTTGCCTTTGTCTCTTCCAGCACCTTTTGTCTTTTTTTTTAGTGAGACAAAGTTTGTAGAGGAAGGGAATGCCTCTTCATTATTGGTATTGGATTTATTTATTCTCTCAGAAGTGCTTACTGTAAATTAGTATAAACCAACTACAGTTTTTCTGAAATCAAACTGATTACAGACAAATTACTGTAATTACAAACTGTAATTACAGTTTGTCTGTAATCAAACTGAAGAAACACGTGAATTCAGAAAGAACAGAAACATTTTGTTTTCTTCAAGAATATAAACCCAAAACCTAAAAATGTATTTTGGAAAAATCTTGAATCAATATCTTGGGGATCATCTAGCCCTTCAGTATTTGTAATAAAGAATGATTAGGTTGGTTTTCAAATTATTAAGTGTCTTTTAAGTGGAAGGTTGAAACATTGTTCAAAAGCATTGAAATGAGCATTCAAATCTTTATTTTCAAAAAATGTTCTATTGTTTGTCTAAAGCTGTACTCAGCTCTGTGTTTGAACTTTAAAAATTTCCTGTTGAATATTATAAGGAAATATCCTGAAATAGGGTCAGTCCTTTTCTTCTCCACCTTTTTGACTTGCTTGTAGCATAAGCATTAACTTTTAAAAAGGATATAATCATGTACGTGCCTTATTTGAGGTATTCCCATTGGGAACATCCACCTGATCATTTCCGGAGGATTTAAATGAAACTGGGTACATAACAGCATGACAACAATTTCACAAGCCAAGCCCTTGAAGCCAGAAGTCTTCAGCAGAAATATTTTGATTTCACTAGCAATACCATGGAATGATGAACATCTTACTGACATGACAATCAGAACTATGCATCATTACAGAATTTGTTTAGCCAGAAGATTCTTAATGTAGAAACAGCAAAATGTACCTGAATTTTACCAGATTTTAAAGCAGCAAACATGCACTGCGCTGTATTAAAGGCATGTCTCCAATTGTGATAAGCAACATTTTTCCGATAATTTTTCTTTACACTTAAAATCCATCTGCAGAGAACCTTTAAGAAACAGCATCACATAGTTAACTGTAAATGTATTAGAAATCTATTCTTTCTATGAAAACAAATCTTTCTCTAATCCCGCTTGAAAACTGTCTCTCTTACAGAAAAAAAATTTCTTTTAACTCAATTAAATTCAAATATAACACACTTGTAACTGTAAACACAGATAAGAATATGCTTACAGCCACTAGTTCAGCCTCTCATTGAGTATGTAATACTTGGGGGTTTGTGGTTTTATTACTAATGGCTAAATGTTAGTGTCAGATGCACTGCTGTTAATTCAGAAACTGAGTTATGTTGAGCTAACTGGGAGAAAAAAAATCCTTGTTTGTAATGACATATTTGATAGAGAAAATTTATTTTTTTAATTACAGAGTTCTCATAAGAGCTGTTTTGATAATGAACATGAGGCTTTTCCCTCCTATCAGCTTGTCAAAAGACAAGCAGAACTGGACTTTGGAAAGCAAATAAGTATGATAGAAAGACAGTGATTACTATATTGCTGGGCAGTATTTTTTTATGCAGGAAGAAAGTATGTCCTGGATGTTTTACACAGCAGTATTACAAGTTGTGGGTTATACTTTACTTCTAAGGAAGTGAAAGATATGAAGGTCAGATAGTAATTTGATGTGTTCTAGAACAGGTCCCTTGGTTTAAATGGATACAGCATACTGCTCTATGTTAAATGCTGGCTGAGAATCTAGGCCTTGGTTTGTTCAAGAAAATTTTTAGTGTTCCTAGTGAAAGATGTTGTACTGACAGAAATTAAAATCCAGTATTCATTCACCCATATAAAAGATTCCACACAGACAAAAGCAGCAGTATTCTCTGCCTTTCCACTGTTAAAAAAAAATGAGTGCTAGGCTACTGCCAGTTTCCTTTAGCTCTAGTATGGAAAGTTGAAATTGTAGCTTCAAAGCTGTCAGTGTTCTCTTGCTTCTATTGAGATGTGAATTATGCGTCCATTGTCATGGTGTTATTTGGTTTTGCAAATCCATTACAATTGCTCCACTAGGAACTAGAAGCCCAGCCATTACTGGGCTACCTGACTCCCTCTCTTCTGTTGGGGCTTACCCTTAAGGAAGTACAAGTTCTTGGCCTTACTACAAAGGTGAAACTAAGTACTGGGATATTCCAGAGATCAGACTAGGAGATACAGTACTCCTTTTGGCCCTTAAACACTACTAATGTAAATTGGTCTATAAACTGGTGATCTAGAAAATAAATACCTGTTTTCTTTTACTAATTTGTTTGCCTATGAAGTCCTCCAAATTAATCTTTCATTTTGATACTGAACTTTGGAAGTTTTGTTGAAAAGTATATAAAGCATATAAAAATAAAGAATTTAAAAATGAAGGTTTTTACAAATAGAAATTGTGTGTATTGACTGGAAGAGAGGCCTAAGAGATTATCTAGTCTACCTCCAGGGCCAGGAGCAAAATAAGAATACCTGTCTAGATCAATTCTGACAGATGCATATCTACAACTAGATCTATTGGTAAAAACCTTCAGGGAAATTTCCACAGCCCACGTAAGTGATCTGTTTCAGTCTTTACTATCTCCGTAACTGTAAAGTTCCCCCTAATCTCTGATCTAATCTTTTGTGGGGGAGGGACTAAGATAATTACTTTTACTACCTTATATGGACGTAGAGAACAATATTACTGCCCTCTTTATAACAGTCTTTCACTTACTGAAAAGTTGCTATCATCTTCCTCCTCAATATTCTGTTTTCTGGAGAAAACCAGCTTAATTCATTCAAACTTTGCTCAATCTCCTAAATTGTTATTTTTTAAAATTAATTTGTATCTCTGTGTGTCTCTTCAAATATAAGCTACAATATAATTACTCCACAGGCCTTAAATAGCACTCTGTCAGTAAAGGATGAAATTTGCCCCTTTTTGCTGCTATGGCACATTATTGACTTTTACACGGTTTCTGATACTAGTAGCTGTGAAATGTTTTTCTCTGTTACCACTAGCTATTCTTTTGTTTACCATTTTTAATTTATGCTTTTGACTGTCTTCGACAGTCTTTATATATTTAATCTTGCTGGTTTTGAAATATTGCTATACATTTTCAAACTCCTTTGAATTTTAACCAAGTCCTCTACCTCCACTCCCCAAGTTTTCTAAAAGCATTTAACAGCCCATTAAGCAAATTATTAATCATTCAGTAGAACCAAACTGAGGACAAACCCCAGTACTGCCCACTTTATATACCTTCCTAGTTTGCTAACTACTCTTTAATACAGATATCCAATTATATTTACTGTAGGATCCTTTCACTATTCTCCTGATTTTCTAATAATTAAGTTGTCTCTTTATGTGAAGCAGCATTTGACAGCATTCATACCTCATGCTTCATTTGGAAATTTTGCACCAGGTTGAGGTCTGTGAACATTCTAATTGTACACAGTGTTGTTTCAAAATCTGATAGCTCAAAATCACTGAAGTTGAAGTCAGTTAGGTTGAGAGATTGTGCGGATGGTACTACAGCAGCCTAGAGAAGAATAAGAGAACACAACTTAGCAGTAGGAAAGAGAAAGCATAACATAAATATCTGCTTTTTCAACAGAGAAGTAGTGAGATACTAAATTTTACCTTCACATTATACTGAAACCTGATGATTACTTCTCATTTATCTTTCCTTAGCCTTTCTTGTTTAACATTACCTTATTTGCTTAGATTTAACACACACTTTTCCATAGATCAAGAGAATAAGGAAAGGATTACATGGTCAGTCTGTTATCTAAATCACCTAAGGCAGATTGTAACTAAGACTATGTATGAAATTGGGACATTGAGAAAATAAGGCAGGGGAGTTATATGTTTGTTTTTATGGACATGCAGACATCAAAATCTGTAACTTTTGACATTTTTCTAAAAATGGTAAGGAAAGAGATGTCAGTAGAACAGAATTCCTAACAGAATCCACATTCAGTGCTATGGTAGTCAGAACATGTCCACAGGCAGAGCTTTCTCAGGGCTAGAAACCTGAAAAATTAGGGTTCACCTGTGATCAATAATCTTTAAAGCCTTTGGACAATGTTTTTTATGTAATTTGAGTCCAATCCTAAACCTTCAATGTGAAATTTGAAATTATAAAGTAGACAAAAAACCTCAACTCTATACTTTTTAAAATCTGTAACTTTTATCAGTAATATCTCCATGTATTACAACTCTACATATTACAACTCTACTTTTTCTAGTTATAAAATTCAGAGTATAGGTATTGGTTGCCCTTCAAAATACAGATGTTAAGGTTGCTAACAAAATAAATGGTAAGTGTTACACTATAGAACAAAAATTGGTATCAGTTTTTTCACTAAAATAAAAGGTAGAGTTCTCAGTGCTACTTCTTTACAGTTATTTCGCCTCAATATGAGTGCGGTTGAAAAGAAAATCAGGTAAAACTTAAATGGTGAAAGAAATAAACCTATGTGTTTATCTTCCTCTTTGTAATTCTAAGGGAAAACATTTCTCCAGCATGGGGAACTGTGTTCTAGAAGGCTGAGACACAGAAAAGGAAGCATATATCATAATCTACAGTATTATCACATGTAGCGTGCAAATCAGCTCTCCCCATAACTACGACTACCAATCTCTCTTTCCTATAAGTTTGCTGTTAGCTTTCCTGTGTGTCAGAATCAGAAAGTCATGAAAGGTTATGAAAAATAGTATTTACACAGGAAAAAAATTCCAACATCCTTACACATTTCTTGTACCAGTGATTTTGTGTCCCTCAGTTTGGATTCATGTGGTATTTCACCTATGAGCATGTGAAAGAACCACCAGGCCTGTATGTTCAGTGGAAAATAATGCAATCACTCAGGAACTCTAATGACAATTTTGAAAAACTGCAACTGCAGCCTGGTATTTCATGAGGAGAGGGGCTGGAAGGACACAGTAGGAGCTCAATAGAACACCCCTTGCCTGTGTTCTGACTTCATTCATAATTTATCTTTCCCTTCCTTGATCTCCTGCCCTTGACAGCCACAACAGTAAGTTTCATTTCAGCTGAGACATTAAAAACTGCACTCTATAGCTATTTAAGTGTTATTTAACTGGATTAGATATTTCCTCTTTCACTTACTGAAACCAGTAGAGCTATCTGCCCCCCATTTTATAGCACGAAAGTTCATCAGCTATTTTAATTTCAAGTTATTGAGCTATGGTCAGCTTCTGTAAGCACTGACCAAACTACAACCTCTTGCTCAATTTCTCCACCTCAGGAATATTATAAAGAGCATGAAATAGTCAAGAAAATAAAATGTGCCAATTAATTCCCCTCTTTGCATAACTGTGACTTTTAAATTACTATTGCTTACTATAGGCATTGTATTAATAGTAATTAGTAGTGAATAATTAGTGACTCAATTTCATTACCTGGTTAAGTATAGAAAATAATTTTAAAAACCTGTCTTCTATTGTGACTGAAAAACCTACAGATAAAGCTTATAACTTCCTTTCATACACCAAGGTGTTACCTCCAAAGAAAGCTTCAAGCACAAGAATAGTCCATTCTGACATGAAGTCAGTCAAGCGAGCATGATAAAAGGCCAGCATGGACGAACAGGGAATTCCTGAGTGAGCTCAAATGAAAAAATTAAGTACATAGAAGGAGCAAGTGGGGATGGGCTACCTGGGAAGAATACAGAGACATTACCAAAGTGTGCAGGGATGAAGATGGGAAAACCAATGCTCAGCTTGAGTTGGAACTAGTGAGGGATGGGAAGGGCAACAAAAATGATTTCTGTAAATACATTGGCAGCAAAAGGAAGGCTAAGGAAAATGTGGGACCACTGTGGTAACTGAGTGGCAGCTATAAACACGTTTGCTTTGTTTCATTTGCTTTGTATGATAAAACACAGGTTGCAGACAGTATCCAGGCTCAAAGGAGGTGACTGATGCAATATGAAGTTCTGTACTATGGGGAAATGATGATGAAAGTGAAAAATCTGACTGCAGCCTATTACACAAGGCAGATAATAAATAGAATAAAATACAATAGAATAGTTCCAGTTGGAAGGGACCTACAACGATCATCTAGTCCAACTGCCTGATGAAGCATGTATTTTCTGTGCTATCAGATTATTTAGAAGCAAAACAAAGCAAATAGCAAAAAGGCATATCCAGAAACATCATTTTAATTTATTTTGGCTGGCTTAATACAATGATATGAGTGCAAAATAAAAATTAATAAAATTCTGAAGCCAAGTAAGTCGCCATTCATCGTCTGACCCTCAGCAGTGGAACAAAATTGTAATACACAATGTGTTAGCTTTAGCTACCAGGCAGGGTCCAGTTTATAGACAGTGACTTACTACATCCCTGTAATTTAGGCACCTGGATCGCATCTCCACACATTACATCGAAGTTGTACAATCTGAAGCCTGGAATAAACTATGAGTAACATCCATCTATCACTTCAGGCAAGGTGGTTATATTAGTTAGCTGCTCCACATGCTGACTTCAAAACTGAAGTCTTTCTGTGATGTGTTAATGGGAAGATAGTCAACACAAAGGTATCCCAGTAATGCGGAAGAGGTTATTCTTAATTACGGGAAAATACTAGCACAAGTACTTCACAGAACTTTTTGGAAAGTCTTTGTCAGCACACCAGAAAAGAAAAAAAAAGTTCTCTACACCTTGCTGACAGTTTAAGTTAGACTGCAAGGAACGAATCATTTGCATAAGAAAGGAACTGCCATGCTTACATATTGTCCTGAATCAGAACTTAAAATAACCACTTGCTCTGAACTGCTTTCTGGAATCACCTGTCTCTCTCCCATGAGTAAGAGGAGAAGCTAAGGAAGTAAGTTAGCTTTCTCAGCTTGGGTAGCAGCTACTCCCTTTGTCACTACTTATCCAGGACTTAGGTTAAGACTAGGAACAGGAGTACTGATGTCTTTAACATGAATGACTTGATCTTGAAACTTGGCCCTATCTCTTTTCAAGTACTGCTACCTTTATCAATGCACAGAAACAGCAAATAGTTTCAGAAAAAAAAATGACAGAGGGTGATAGTTGCAACATTTAATTCTATTCTACTTCGTGAGTACAGAGACAAAGTAATAAAGGCAGCAAAGATCCTGTATTTCAAAGGGTACATGCTAACAACAGATATTTGAAGAGCAAGATTTGTCTCTTTTCCTTGTTTTACAAATAAGGTTTTAATTGACTCAACTAAAAGACTGCAGTGCAGGAGTATTAACCATGTGACTGTACCATGTGGATTTTTAGGGTAAGGGTCTGCAATCACGTCTTACCCTTAAATAGGGTAATTAAGAAGAAAACCAAGGCTATTGTCAGTAGCTTGAAATTCTGTCCATAAGGTTTTGCTCCTCCAATCTAAACCTTTCAGGAGTCCACAAATTAAATGTATTTGAAAGCTACAGTTTTAAATTAGAGAAACCACTTGCTGATAATTCTGTTGTCACAAATTTCACTTGCAACACACTGTAGTAATTTCCGTTGCCAATGCCATGTCTCACTAATAAAGTATGTATTAACTGTAATGATTCAAAGATAGTAAGTACAAGTATCAATTCCAGTATTATGCTATAAAGCTCAAGTCCTGTATCTATTTTGATATACCATTGATTCAGCTGAGTAACTTTGTGACAGCATGTGTCCTAGCTAGGGGAAAGCTCTTATACTAAATTTGACATTGTGTTTAGTTACAAAATAACAGAAAGAACTACATTTTTTTTGTACTACAAAGCTGTACATCTGAAAAGACAAGAGTTTCTTAAAATTTTTAGAGAAGAAGAATGTAAACTTTTAAGGGCTAAGGAGTGCTCTATCCTCAAGGGTCAAGAAGAGCTTCCAAAACTAAATTGAGTTCTGCAATGCCCACTGAAATACTTGAGGATAACTTTTGCCTCATTCCTTTGTGAATTTATGGTCTTCATTGCTCCTAAAATGAATGGGAACTGCCATTAACACAGGTTCTGTCTCTCAGTTAGGGAAGATGTATGTTTTGTGGCCATCATTCATCAAGCTGGCTACTGGACTCTGGCTGAAATTTAAGCGTTCAATTTTGGCCTCAGAGATTTGCAATTTGCAATTAACTGGGAAAAAATAAAACATTTTTTATACTCCTATTTTTCAACTTACTATAAACACAGTCAGTATGTTTTGAATTTTGATATACTCCTAAATTTTGGAGAAAAAAGTATTTTAATGGTTTCTTCTTTTTAAATTAATTTTTATTTTTCAAGCACAAAGCTGTTTGAGATCAACTTATAGAGGGACCTAAAATCACCTTCCCGTATGAGGCTACCATTCTTCCAGTCAACTGCTGAACAAATTCAAAATTAACATCCTGTACTCCATACCTTGGTTTGGAAAATAGGTAGCTTTTTGCAAGGTCTTTTCTATCAGGGTGCTTGTACTCTAGACTAAATTCCTATTCTTGTTCAGATAGCACAAACTGGCCAATCCTATCCCTCTTGCTGCTTCCTGAGAAGAGAAGGTGAATGGAATGGGGTCTGTCACTGATACTCCTCATTTGTGGACTTGGGAAGATTTCAAGATTAATTTTTATTTGAATCACTTTGATCTTCTGCAAAGATGTATACATACCATCATGCACTAGTATGCTCAGGAGAGCTTATCCTATCTAGAACTATAATGAGAAGAGGGTTTCTTGACTTCGTTGCTAAGCAGGAAGAATCCCAACAATCATTAAAGAAAGTAGACAGTCTTTAAAATGTTGAAGGCAATTTTTAGAAGTGTTTCTCTTGATTGTTACTCAAATTGAGAAAGGTTACAGAACATATTTTTTCCATGGCAAAGAATACGTCAGCTTGTGTGTTACTATTTTACATTCTGTATGAGCACATGCATGTGACTGAATGCCAGGCTCAACCTATGTACAGGACAAGCCTCTCCTGAAGTCAGTAAGAACTGTGTGCAAGACTTAAGACCAAATATTGGCTGTGGTTTTATTCTTAAACACATTATAAAACAAGTAATTTCTCAATTTAATAAATTTTCCTTTAGATTTGTAATGTTTTGACTCAGCTTTGACCATCTGGCTATCATGGACATCCATGAGGTGAGCTAGCAATGAAGTAAAGACATACAGAAGCATGGGTTATTTGGAAGTCAGGGATTGAGTGGTAGTCCAAGACATAACTAAGGCACTTGCAGAACCAGACGCAAAAATATAGGTCATATACTAAATCAAGTGAATAGCAGACTGGAGACCACATACGTGGTAGCAGGCAGTAAAATCTTTTAACACGAAGAGACTCCACAAAGCAAGAATTATTTTGAGCAACTCTTACTGTAATAGTAATAGCACTTCCATAATGCTTGGCATGTGAAGATCTCAAATTACTTCACAGTCAGTAATTGAGAAAAAAAATCAAGGATCAATGTTTTCTTTTGTGCGACACACACCACAAACTTCACGTTGAAATCTAAGCTGCTCTCTTGAGGAGTGACAACTATGAAGAAATTAAATCTTTGCAATTTACAAAGAAAAACAAACTGGAAAAAAGCAGAAGAGAACTACTTTCATAAAAGGCAACGCAATTAGAAAGTCTATATGCCATAAGGGAAGTTTTGAGTAATGAAAGTGGTGGAATGTGGCACCAAAGAAAGAAATCAAGCTTTCTACAGAAAAGAATAATGCCTAAAGGAGCAATTTTAGGAATGGTCACTGAATTAGGTATTTTGTACACAAAAGCACAAAGAAGAAACCAAATTATCAATGAGGTGGTTAGATCTATACTGCTATTTATATAACAGGACAGGGATCGTTCTCTAGCAGTGAGGCGAAATGCCACAAACTGATTTGTCCATACTACATAGCACTTCGTCCATGGTTTGCTTTGCACTCCATGTGGTGCCCTGAAGTTCTAAGATACCCTTATTTTTAGTGTCTGTTTCCTTTTTTTCAGCTCAAATCATCTGAACTAATCTGATTGCTCTGTTAAAATTCAGAGTGATGGCTTCATAGCATGAAAATAAGGGTATTTGTTTCATGCCCTGGGATGTGACATGAGGCTATGTGGTATATCTGAGGGTGCAAAACCTGCTCGAATAGCGCTGCAAGACTATAGGATAGAGGAAGCCAAATCTGGTGCCCTCATCCACGCTGCCTGTTGGAGATGGCCTGTGCTATGTGCTCTGGTACTGTGTGCTCTGGTATCACCTCAGAAAGTGGTGGCTGACATGGGCCAAGATTGTGCTAGGAAGCACGTGGCCAGTGAAGCAGTAGAGGTGGACACTGGTTCAGTGCTAGGTTTATTGTGGTTCTGTTTTATTTAGCAGTAAAGATGTAACCACAGAGATTACAACGCAGGCCCTGAAGAGAAACCATAGGAGATGTGTTGCATGCTGGTCTTGTCAGTATCTCTTTATCGATGAGCAACAGCGTCGTGGGACTGAGGTTCAAAATCTGTGTGATGCTAACCATTCTAGAACTATCCTTGTGCCTTGTTTGTCTTGTGCCTTGTTTGTCCAGTCCAGTCCCATATTACCCAGCTTGTGGTCCCCTATGTCTACCTTCCTCTCCATCCCTCCCATTTTTTTTCATACAGCAGAAATTTTCCCAGATGCTATTTCCCCAGAACGTCTGCTCCAACAGAGAGAACTGGAGAGACTAAGCACAGGCTGTGCTTTGAACTACACTTGAAATCATAGCTGTAGTTATTCCTTAGGCAGTGGTTTCTAAACACAGAATTAAACATGAGCAGAAGAGGACACTGCACAGAAAAGTAACCATAAAAATGAAAAAAAATTGTTGCATTAACAATTAAATACAGAATGTCTGTGTAAGGCCATAAGGCTGCACCCATACTTGGGATGCTTGAAAGGTACCGAAGATATAAAATACACAACATTCAGACTTAGCTGCAGAAAGAAGAGTTCTCAACATTTTGCTTCTGAAATACTTAATCATTGTGAGTTGATACTAGCACTGCATCAGCTGTTACTGTCACTTAAACTCATGAGAAAGGCAGTCGGTACACTTCTGGTTTTCCTGTAATTGCAGCTCTCTGGCCAACCTGTATCTCTCATTGTAGGCATTGTAACATTTCCCTTTTATGTGATGTATTGAATCAACGCAGGAACTGATCAGTTTAAGCTTCACTGTAAATTTTATTTCTGGAAGATGTGTTTCTGCATGTTTAGGGATCACATCTGTGTAAAGGACTGCCCTTTGTTGTTCTATTAATGGAGTATTGCTAAAGTAATAGTAAAAAATTCAATTACCGCTGTTACCTGCAGCTCCCTCGTTTCCTCCTCAGCAGCAGAAGCATGGTATGAGAGAACCTACAGAAAGAGAAAAGCAGCCCTGAGTACAAACGAAAGAGCAATGTGATAAAAAGGTATTTTTCCTAAAGCAGAATTTTCAGCTTGCAGCAGCACTGCCTTGCATTGCATTTGCTCATGAAATCTAGTGTCCATGCAGGGCCCACACTGGTTTTAAGGGAGCTCTCTGAAAGCATATGGGGAAATATCTGCAGCTTTCACAAATCTCCCACAGCACAGAACCTTCTTGAGATAATTAGGCCAAGAAAACATAAATAGTTTCTATAAAAGAGCAAAGAACTCCGATTTTCTCTTTGGAAAGTTTTCATGCCCCACTTTCAAAGACAAATAATACATGAAACAGCTATAATAATGAGCCTGACATTGTTGCCATAATAATCCTTTCAGGACTTTATTCAGACATAAAAGACAGTTTTGCCCTAACTGAAACTTGGCAAAAAAGTCTGAAAGACAGTATATTTGTTTTAAATTAACAAAATAAGCTTGTATTTTTTAGCTGTTGAGAACACAGTACATGAAAACCTTATGGCATTTTTTTAGCAACTAGAGACTGACTTTTTTTGTAAAGAAGCCATCTTATATACTAACCTATAACGTGTCTGGACTTCCTTTATTATCTATAAAGTGTTACAGTAGGAGAGAGAATTGCTAATTTGCCATATAAACAAACAGCTCTTTTTTTTAAAGGACTGAAATTATTTTGACAATAATTTTACCACCTTTTTATTTAACGTGACTTGATACTGGTTTATTTGAGAGTTGTAACGTTTCTTTTAGAGGCTACAGGGTACATAATCCCCATTTTAGGAATTCTGCAAACACTCTGTTTACATAATGAATGTTAGGAGATCCAAAGTCTACAAATTTTTCACTTTCGGCTTCAAGTTATCACCTCTGAGTAATTCAGCTTCTCAGACTAAAGCCCTCTTTAGCTATTAACAGTAACCAATTCAAAGGCTGAGACCGGATGACGTTCATCTTGATATGGTTTGATGGAGTCTGAGGGAATTGCTGAAAACCTACAATAATGCTGCTGTTACTCCACAAACCGGTTTGTCTAAAGGACTGAGCCAAAATCATCACAGAAAACCTCAGACAAGAAAAGGAAGCCCCTAATCCCCCAAACCATTTCCTCTTCCTACGCAACAGAACAGACCCGCTATGTTGCCAATGTGTAGCCTCATGTAGAGGAAAAGATGTATTCAGCTCACCACTAAATCTCATGAGTAAAGTTAAAATACAATACCAAATAAAATAGTCTGCTGGCAGATACGGAGACAAGCAGAAAAATTCCTGTGCAACTCAACAGGCCAAATGCTGTTCTCCCAGGGAGAACAATTTCTGTTCAGTATCCATGTGAGTAGCTGCACTTATGTGTAGAACAGACAGGGTCTGGAGAAAATTAGGATCTGTTTGGGGCTAATTAAGGACCACCTAGATTTTGAGCTCACCTCTAATGTCACCATCTGTTTGGCCATGGCTCTTTCTACAGCTTCGTACATCTGTGTATTCTGGATCCCCAAGCCACAAAAGATGACAAATGCCTCCAGGAACTGTTCATCGTTTCTGTTGAAAGCCTTGATTTTGCCCGAATTTTCTTCCATCTTATTCACAAGCTGGCAAACCCCTATGCCAGGATACAGAAATTAAAAGAAGTAATACAGAGAACTGCCAACATAGCACCTATTGTATGGAACATCATGAGAAAAATTAAGTCTAGGACAGTTTAGCCTACAGTAAACCACCAATATACATAAAAGTGACACACAGCAGTGCTGTAGGATTTTCCACAAAGTTTTCTAGAGTCATTTCACTGTATTATAGAATAAATGCTGAAATGTTATATATTACTTAGTAGGTTCAAAAGTATTTCTTAGGATTTATAAAACAAAAATGTAGGGCTTTACAGACTTGATTATCTTGTGAATTCTAGGGTCGTTTTTCTCCTAACTTTTATTATTAATAGAATTCTAGATTGATTTAATCCCTGAAGACAATTTGTCCTTTGGAGGCTAATTAAATTTTTGTAACCATGCCAAAAGAACAGTTATGAAAGTCAGAACAGTGGTACACAGAGTTTTCACTTCCTTATTTGAGTCAGTACTGGAATTTTTTTTAAATAAATGAACTAAACAGAGAATACCCAAGTTGAGGCTCAAAGCTTAAGTACACTTGCTTATTCTACGAGGATGTGATTGAATTACAGCCTGCTCCAAAGACTACTGAACTCATTGAAAAGCATCTTACTAAGTTCAGCTTGTTAGGTTCAAACTTGTTGATAGTTGCATCTGTTTATTTTCTGTTAAAAATTTCTAGACTTTTCTGTGCACATGCCATTGAAAGGTCTGACAGGTAACTTCTACCAAACCTTGCTGCAGCTTAAATCCCTGATACCATTTTAAGCAGAGGGAAATTCACACATATACCTCACTTTAGTTTTACGTAGCAGATGGCAGTTTCTGCTAAGGAATCAGAATATTAATTAAAGCAGCTGCATTGTAAGTATACGTTGTCTTTGGCCAAAACTGCTTTGGGGGTGATTATTGTCTTCAGTGAGTCCAAATCTTTTCTCACTCTCTTGAGTGTGAGTACTAACAGTTTCGAGAATAAAAGCTAGCATTTTGCTGGCCAACTGCAAATAATTATCCCAGTGAAAATAATAGTTGCAAATTAAAAATTCTTTAAAAAATTACTAAATGAAAAAGTCTTCATTTTTTGTAAATTGCTATTGCGTACCAGTTTGTATATTTTATGTATTTTATGGAGAACATTTTGCAGCAGAAAGAGTAAAACATTAAATAAGTATTTAACCAGCAAAAGAGAAGATAACTATTTAGCATGGTGTTTCCAGAACACTCTTAACAGTTTTTAGGTTTTCTTGCATCAGTAGAGCTACTCCTAATTTACACAGGATATATGAACAGAATGTGAATGCCTTACACGTCACCACTGTAAGGTCAGGGAGGCCAGATGTGCTCTCTGCTTATGGGTAGGGAAGAAATTGTAATGAATAAAATTTTACAGCATTACCAACAGTGAACATAATCAGCAGCTACTGTAAGGTCTTGTCAGTGCTAATAAATTTTTATATGAAAGTATTTCCAGCATCTTAGTACTCCATATTTACAGACTAAAAAAGTTCATTGAGGTTTTTAATTAAAAGGAAAAAAAGTCTTTGAGGGAGCAACTGTGCATCTTCCCTGTTACAGTAGGTAGAAAAACTGAGGAAAAGAATGTAGCACACACATGCAAACTGTGTTTTTAGAACATTGGCCTTGCATGTAGAGCTTTTAATGTCTGGTGACAATGTAACACTGTCCTGTTTCCAAATTACTTTCTGTTTGGGGAACTTATTTTAGTATCAGAGTCTCCTCTGAAGAGATCAGTAAGAATATTATAAGTGTAGCTGTAAACTGTTGTGGCAGGGGTTGTAGTATCTGAATATTGCAAACAGGATTCTGAACCTTAATGGAATGAGATGACTAGATACTTGAATGATAGTAAAAATATATAATCCCAGCAAAGAAGGATTCACTAAGAACAAGATTAACTTTCCCTGGGAAAAAGAAGCTGACTTATAAAACTCTATAGGAAAATCTCATGAAACTCACTTTCAGATCTCTGTTTAGTACTGTTTATGACATTATAATTATTTCCATAGCAACTGTGATGTAATGAACACAAGATTAAGACTCAACAGTGAATAAGCCACAAAAGCAAACAAATTCTTAACAGACACAGCATTTGGATGCACGTAAATGTCTCTTAAAAAAAAAAGAGAGAACTGCAGTAACTATACTATGTAGTGCTTAAGACTCTTTAACTGTAACCTTTTTCAAAAGCTTCCCCAAAGTATTGAGGGGTCCATACATTACAATTAAAGGAACTCAAAAGTCTTTTATAGGGACATAGTTGTAAAACCACAGAAAGATTCTGTAAAGCTTTCACCACATACCTGAAAAATGCACAAGTCAGGAGAATAAAAAAATTATTTTAATCTTTCTTGCCAGTAAGATTTGCTTGGTTTTGCTGTGGACAGTTTTTCCTGCCCCACGCCCATCTGCACACCCCACTTCCCAAATTCTGGTTTTGGGTATACTAATCTTAAAAATAAAAAAGTAGACTTATAATAATAGTCTTACATAGTATAGAGTATGCTAAAGGAACTTCTGAGTATTGTCCCAAAGACAACTTCTCAACCTTGCGCTATTAAAGATCTGAACATTAGGCAGGCTGTGAAACCTTAAAAGACTTCAAAGAACATTTCCCAATAAGAATTACTCAGATTTGAAAAACCCACCTAAATGGGTGGCCTCACTGAAACTTTCGGGTTGAACTTCCACAGAAAATAGCAATAGAAAAAAACGATATGAGATCAGATGCAACTGTTTTATCAGTAGCTAATAGCATAGTGAAATATCTCTAATTAAAGCTCAACAGTTCAATCTTCATCTTGGTCTTCTAGGGTCTGGTAGAATATTTAAAACAAAGTAATAAAAGAACTCATTAAAGAAGCTGATATCAAAAGAAATTTCAGAGAACTCCATTAGGTAAAGACGATGCTTCTCTTTCTGCTTCAGGAGTTAAAAAATAGATCTGTCTTCATGGAAAAGGGACCTCATCTTTACTATATACATTTGGTTATGCAGTTTTGCCATAATTCTCAAAGAAAATTATTTGAAGATTATTAAAAAAATGCATTCTTGGAACTCTTATCATTTACTTCCCAAATTTTGTAACGCTGAGGAAGTTGGATTCATGCTGCTATCTAGGAATCAGTATATTGTATGTTCTGTTTGCTTGTGGAACTTACTGATGCCGGGAAAGCAGACTGACACTCATTCTACTCTTCATGGGACAGGGAGTCCTGGTAATTTCCAAAAGCATCATCATGCCTTTGTTTAAGGTGAATCTGAAACTCACTGAAAAACTTAAAGCTCATTAAGCTTATTCCTTGATCAGATCCTCAAAACTATTTAGGTGTATACTCATTGTTGAGGACCTAGACCACAGCCACCTAAATATTTTTAGGGAACTAGAGATAACGAGGCTTCTAACTTTCCATAAGCATCTAGGCCTATGTGGACTTAAGTGATGTCAAATTACTTCTGAAAAGGTTACCCCAGGAAACCAGTGGTATTATGGCCGCTCTTTAAAATAGAAGAAAAGTAGTTCTAGAAAAAGCAAAGAAGATGCTGCAGAGATATTTACACTGGGTAGCTTTAGACACTTAAACTAGTGTCTTACGATAGGACTGTAGACTCCCTATGTAATCCACAGTTTGAAGCAGGCACCTCCAAAGGGCATTTCATAGCACCAAAATTGCACAGCAGCTAGCCTTCTAATGTATTAATCTTTCTGTAGCTGAGCCTCATTTGAGGAAACTGTCTATGTCTGTGCAGTTCAGCTTGCCTTTGCACATGCCACCACTGTTCCCTAAAAGCCCAGCACTACAGACAGCTCAGGCCGGAAGAGCTTATTTACTGATTTACGTCTTCTCCTCCTTTCACTGCCTTGTAAAAGATCTACACAAGCAGGAGTGGTAACTGACTTTCTGAACAGGAAGCAAGGAAAATAATTTTACTTACAGAAAATTTTCAAATGCAAAGAAGCTATAAAAATGGTGAAGTATCACAAGAGTGTTGTAGCTACTTGGTAACTTATTAGGTAAGGAATTTACAGTCAAGGTTGCAGTAGACTTATTAGTTGAAAACATGATAATTAAGGATCTTTTCTCCTGGTTTGAGATTCCATGTTGCTGAGATTTTACTGTGAGGCACAGAAATATTTCTATGAAATGTATAAAAATATTTTTTGTAAAGATACCTACCTATCACTTTATTCTTTTTCCCATTTTTTATTGGTGTACACAGCAAACTCTTTATGTGTTGACTTACATTTTCTGCATTGTCATTCTGTTAAACAAACAAAAAAATACAGTTACAATTTTAAAGGCTAATGTTCAAGTGGCTGAAGTGAAACAGCTCTGGAGCTGGGGTCTACAACTATTCTTGGCTTACATACTCCTTCAAAAAGCAACCACGTCTTCAAAGAGTTTGCACATCTTTTGTTGGACAGTATAATAAACACTGTATCTGATACAAGCTTTGGTGAATAATAATACCAATAATGATTATAATTTTCATTCAGTAGGATTTTACAGTGACTTGTGTAACTGTGCTAAAAATGTGCTAATTTTATAATAGGTTCTTTCATTAGAAGGTACCACTTCCATGAAAATGACAACTTTGCACCAAGACAAAGTGTTCCGCTCAGTGCAGCTGAAAAGAGATCAGATGGGCTTTAGGACACCTTTTTACTCTCATCAGGTGATGAGCTGTAAAAGGAACTGACCTCTCCCCTTTCCAGCATATCCCCTCGCTTGCAATATGGCAATGTAAGGAACAGATGTTATAAAACAAGTAACTACCTGACATTATGCTAACTGTGCATACTGTGGCACTAAAATTTTCATAAACTCTTTTGGCTCATTTGAGATGCCTTGATTAATCCACCAACGCAATGAAAGGGGGCTTAGTGGAGACCAAATTATGATCCAAGGAACAACAGGTAGGAAAACTACCACCAACTAGGTCAACATTCTGCAGTCTTCCAAAGACCTTTTGTCATCTCTCATGCTCCAAGAGAAGAAAACTGAATTTATTTGGGGGGTGAAAGAGTGGAAGGGTAGAACAAAAAGACAATGCATCTTTTTCAAATACCTGGTGAGAAAAGGACGTAGTTCTGTTCTGACTGCTCCTGGAATAATGTGGCAGTTGCTGAGAAGTACATTTGGTCCAATCTCTAATTGTATGCGACACAAAAGAATGGGTACACACTAATATTTCAGATCAAAAGGTTATTTGGGGTTTTTTTTTTTACTGTTGTTGCTCTGCTCTCTGGTGCTGTGCAAGGATTGTAGACAGTTTCTTTGCAGGCAAATGCACAAACACTATAATGCTTACAAGTGGCAACAGGAAATGTGATTCTTTAAAGAAAACATTAAATGATTACATCATGCCAGATACTTTACATAACTCCAGGCACTTAAGTACTACTACTTAATAGTAGCCCATTATCAAGAGGGTATATGGAATAACTCAAGAGTTGGATTTGCTGTTTTCTGAACTGTGACATACCTGTGAAATCAGCTGTAAAAAAGGATATAAGAATCAGCATCTCTGCCTAGACCTCTGCAGCAAGGGCAGCTGAGAAACACAAAGTCAAACTTGCATGAAAATTGGTTTATGGCTACCCTGAGAAGAACCTGCTGTTTCATGGTAAAGTTCAGACGCATTGAAAGTCAAACTGGACTGGATTGGAGATAAGACCACAGTGCACAGTGCTTAATAAAAATGCCTGACCCAGTATTACTGCACAGGAAGGCGATTAAGCAAAAACAGGCCTGAATGCCTTTAAGGAGTCTTGTAGATATTTGAACTTTGTCTCCACTGCACTAACTTTGTTGGTTAAGGGAAGAACACGTACACATGACTGCTGAAGCTTAGCATTTGGCTTCCGTACTTCCCTTGTAAGTGGCCTGAACCTGAGGCAGACAACATCACGGCTCTCCCACAAATAAACCCAAGCAGTTGTTCTGCCTCCTGTCACTACCTAGGTAGTTGAGGCCACCAAAGCATTTAGAAAGCACAAAGTTATTTTCATAAGGTGTGTAAGCATGCTGCTGAATGTCCTCCAAAGAAAGAGGCAAGACAGGGTTTCTAGGGCACTAGGTACACCTGGGATTTCCCTCATGTCAGGGTTCATCAGATTTCAAAACACTGAGCCTACAGCCCTGCCTTGAGACTGCTCCCACATAGTGGTGGAGATGCAGCCATCATGTGTTGAAAAACATTACTCAAAATTCCTTCTAGCAGTACTATTATTTTCTTTTTATGAGTTTCTTTTACATGCATGAGGTGTAAGTCACCTAGATTCCAGGGAAAAATGCAAAAGAACTCTAACCCTATTGATAAAGTGAAAGGCCTGTTTCAGACAAACAGTTGTTTGGATGACTCTCAAGGTATTAATTTTATTTTAAAATGTCTTCAAAATAATCATCTCTTTCTTTATTGATCTAATACAGTATATCCATCCGATTCTGTTTTTACTTCCGCTCCTGCAGTTAAGATAGCTTTGGGCCCTGTACTGCAAAGTGGTGAGCACTCAAGTCCTGTGTTGCCCAATCCTTCACAGAAACCCACTCCAGAACATCCATGAAACCTTGCACAGAGAAAAAGGGAAGCAACCCAGCTCCCCACCATGAGCCTGCTCCTTCTTTCTACTTACTAGAACAATCACATTGAACACTAGTTTCTGACCTTTTCATTGTGCATCTCGGAACAAAGAGTTTGGCAAAAAGCTATCTGCTGATCATAGTAACTCCTCTCCCTCTTATTACCCTCTCCCTGAGCCCCTCTAGCCCACAGGCTTAAATATAACAAGAAGAGCAGACATCTTTCTAATTTCTGCATTGACAGGAAAACACAGAATTACAAGTTTGCTTTTTGTTGATGACGACTTTGAAGGCAACCTGACTGTAATGTGAGTCTTGCCAAGTGACTTTCCCTCCTAGCTCTCCAGTATCTGTGTGTTCAGTAGTACACCATGCCACAAGCTCACACTTGATGAAGTGTGAAACAAAAGCTCCCAAAGAAAAGTGAAGTTGTTCCTTCTCCAAAACAGCGAAGTACTTGCATCTATAACATTAATCTTTGCCAGAACAAGAGGGAAAGGAGAGGATAAAAGGGAAGGAACTTCTGAGAGCCTCCCAACACTCACAGTCAAGTACCGAGGATTACTGTGAAAACCTCCAGCTGTTCTTCACTTAAATGTTTTCCATGGAACATATTGCAGGCTCTCCACATTGCACTATTTATTGACAAATTAATGTTAGGCTTTTTTAATAATGGCTGTAGGGATAAATCCCTCCCCTGGCCACCCACCTCACTGTGTGAATATTGTACCATTTCTTCACTGATAATGAATTTTATCAAGCAAATGTACCTTTCTTTGTGTTTGCATAATTCTAACTGTGGCCATTAAATTAACAGAAATAATAAGGGGAAAACAAAAAAGGTTTGAAAGGTAAACAGAAAAACATTTTCCATTTCTGAATTTCAAATCTAAGCTTATTTTACTTACTGTCCAGGGAAATCTTCTGTCTTTGCAGACATCTGGGATGTTGAGAGGCTCCATCGTATTCTTGACATACTGAGCATACATATAATTGATTTTGTTTGTATCATAGTCCCTGGAGGATACAACATTATTGTTATGTGCTTAGTATGAAAATGGGTCATTTCATTATGCAAAGCAGGAAATTGCAGTATCTTTCCTGTATGAGGAAAGGGTATAACCAATAGATATATAATGGAGTTGAGTTCAAATCCTGTATCCTAATCCAGCTATCATCACAAAACTGCAGAGTGGATTGATTTATACATTCCACCATTTCTTTAATATTCAACAACATTAACACTGAACACCAAATGTAACAAGTAAACAAATCAGTACAGTTTATGCAGATGAAGGATAATGAACTGGGTTTACACTGAAATAAACAGAACTTTTTGGAAACAAACTCCATTTACAAATCTGATGCACTTGAAAAATCAATACTGGATGAAGTTCACATATTCTTTAGAAGGAGTGCAGCAGGTAACATTTGTGAATTTTCTGCTTCTAAGTTCATTTCAAATTTGTTCTCTAAGTAAAGGCATAATCAGTTGCATGGGGATTCTGTTACTGAAATAGAACTGTTTATTCTAAATCAGGACATAAAATATCTTCACAGAATCAATCATCTCCTACTTTTTTAGCCACTATGTATTTAATTAAGGCATTTCAATTCTCTTGGACACTTTGCCTGCTTTGGAGGAGAATATATGTCCTAATAATAAACCTATTCCCATCAAGCTCCTGTAGTTTCCCTCCAACATTTGACTTGACTTTAGTTATCCTTCTGGTGTAAGGATGTTCACAGTGCTGGAGGAAGGGAATTAGTCTTTTGTTATTTCACAAACTTGGTTATACAAGGCAGTGCCCCACAATTCTGAAAACTGGTCTGATCAGGGGTTTGATTCAGGGTCCTTGATTACATAATAAGCCTGAAATTTTATTATGTAAAGTAATACTTCCCATCTAATCCATGTCATTATATTTCTGCTATTGCCCAAAATCGTGCCTTTCAAGCATAGCAGAAATTCTAACTCCAATGATTGACTCATAGTACAGTCCTTGGCATATAATTGTGCTGTCTCATGAACAAGATTCAGATACACAATTAAGCCTCCAAGATTGCTTCCCTATCAGTTATGAGAAAAAATTTACTGATGGCCCATGCAAGCAGTAAATTGCATTTGGAGTCCATTAACTAGTAACCATGAAAGGGATAATGAATAGGAAGGGTAAATTCTCTTTACCATTCCCATAGTGTAGAAGAGGAAGTAAACGGGAACTTTCTTTTTCACCCTGTGATCTTACTAGCCTGTTGTACCTCTGTACTTTCTGGTTGGACATGGTCTAAAATCATAATACAGCTCAACAGTTCTTAGTTGCTCAAGCCACACACTTGGACGTAATTTTCTAATATATGGAATTAAATTTAATATAATAAATGTGCACTGCAAAAAAGATCAAACACGTACAGAAATCTCCATTTGCTCTCTGCACGCTGTATCTGTAGTAGTGCATTTTATATACAATTGTGTCTCACTCTTTTGACATAAGTTGAAACAGCTGTTTTTGATGACAGAGAAAGGTAACGGAGACAGTAATTTTCAAACTTCAATACAGAAGTTCAGACTAAATTTGGAAACTATTTAATCTGGGTATTTTAATTCAACTATTTCTACATCTTTCCCTTCCTCCCAGTTGAACTTCCTAATGGTTTCTCAAAGCTGACTGAAAGTTAGAACTTTAGGCCTTTATTCTTCATTTAGTCAGTCATGTTCTTTGAGTCAGGTTCGCTATCTATGAAATAAGAATAATTAATAAAATAATTGATTAAAATCATAAATAGGATTAGTAGCTACTAATGTGGATAGGTCTACTCCACAACATAGTCATCTACGCAGATTTCTTACAGATCAGTTTTAGAGCAGTCCACCAACTTAGATTTTTACTTCTCACATTTTGTACATTTCCATAGCTTAGCCTTGCGATACAACTATGTACTCAGACCTGGCAAAGTGAAGACATCAGGCCCCACTCTCCTATTCTCCTCAGCCTGACCTTTTAAGGCAATAGAGTTTGTCTATGTACATTTCAGGGCAAAACCTGCTCTATAAAAATAGCAGTAGTACATTTTACCCAGTGGAAATAGTTTGTTCAACGTTCTCCTGGGATGAATAAAAGTTTGAACTCATTGTTTTACCTCTTCAGATTTTCAGCTGAATCTTCTAATTCCTCAGATTCCATGTGAAACACACTAGAAAATGAATCCTGGAATACGGAGAGGATATTAATATATAGGTGTATAAGGTTGTCGTAAGTTAGAATAGTAGTATTCATGAAAAGCTTGTTGCAGTTATCAAAACCTATTCTGTAATAAAGACAAGTGTAAAATTATTTAACTTAATTTCACATCTAGCAGCAAGCGTACAGGATCCTACCACAAAAATATATTTTGATACAACTTTAAATATCACTGAAGTGTCCTGAATCTCTGCTGATCACTCTGAGAAGAAATGCCAGTATTTGCAAGGTGTGCCAAATTTATCTGTCAGCACAGAACTTCTTTATTTTAACATTCACCCAATTCTAGACCTGCTTTGCTTGGACAGGTGAGGACATCAAAACCTTTTAAACATATTGACTGATCTCTGTGTTGCTTTTCACGCAGCTTTCTTTAACAGTTGAGAAGCCTAAATGTAGAGAGAAATCAGATTCTCTCTGTACCAAAGATTCAAACTACAGACTGCAAACTAGGTGCTGGAGTTTATCTAACTTGCAAGGACATTGTGAATATGTGAATACAAAAATTATGTAAATTCCTCTTCTGTATTCTTGTGTGCAGGAGTGACTCTTCTAAATACAGTGAGAGATGGGATTGTGGCAGATGATCACAAGTGCTGTGTGTTATTTCTGCGCTACAGAACCTGAAAATGCTTCCTTACTTCCAGATCTTAGTACACCCGTATCTATAACGATTAGTACAGGTAAAACTAGCAACGCCAGTACAAGACTGAGGCATGCAACATAATATCCTGCACCTTCTTCTGCAGCCTGTTTTCAATAGGAAGGAAATACAGGTGGGCAGATTGGAAAGGAGTTGTGCTTTGCTTCAGTGAGCCAGGATCTTGGCATAGGCCATGATTCTGTTTAGATACCTTGTTTAGATACTCCCTGCTTAGGTATATTCAAGAAATAAAAAGTGCTGTCAAAACTGATTCTGCACAGGAAGCAAAGGCCACGTTGTTTTTCTCCCAGCCTTTTCCTTTTTTCCATCCTACATCAGTATCCAAGAAAAAGAGTTATGAAAGAGTTCAATGTTCAAGATCTATGCCATGGTGGGAGCTTAGAGCCATAGTTTACCAACAAGTAATGCAAAATGGCTGCATAAAATGGCAGTCTGGCTTACACAAAGACCGAAGCCTTCCAAGTCAACACCTAACCTGAGTAGATGCCATAGAAGAAAAGGCAGAGGACAAAAAGGTGACCGAACATACTATAGGTTTGAAATACTACTGAGTCAGAATGGAGGGAAGCCCACACTGCTCCCAGGGAGTAAGCACTTCTGCCTTTAGACAAAAAACATACTCACAGTACAGTCTTCATCCACTATGAAGATGGTACACCTCTGCACTTGCATGAAGGATATTATAGTGGCAGCTATCTTCTTCAGAATGACTTCCAAAGACTGCTGCTCTTCAAAAATCAGACTGGCAAGATCAAGAAGCACCTGGGGAAAAGGTATTTTGTGAAGTTTTGACTAATAGTGATTTAAGCAATAATTATCATAGCGCTGTCTTTGATTCTTCTCCTCTTCCCTGAATCAAGGAAGTCAACATGTATGTCTGTGACCAAAATTAAGTTTTTGCTCTCACACAGACTGCAAGGTAACAGTAAATAATAGCCAGTTTGACACTTTTGATGGAAGAAATAAATAGCAGTTAGTTGTCTGATGTTTTTGGTCAGAGAGACAGAACAGATTTAGGCATTAACAGTTCCTCAAATGAAACCTGAGAAATCCAGACAACACACAGTTATTTGTCCTTAGGAAACCTAATAGTTTCCTATGGCTCATGCGTGCATTTCTAAAAACAGTGATATTTACATTTCTTAAGACTTTTGAACACAATTATTATCTGTTGTAATTCTAACAGCTCCTAAGGAACTCATTTGGTGAAAACATCATTTAGATCCAGTCTGCTGTATTTCAAAGCTGCTGCTGAAGGACTTAGCTGCTCAGATGTGCTCATATTGTATTCCTTTTTTCCTCACAAGAAGCATGGAGCCAACTGGAAAATATTATCCAAATTTGTACCAATTTACAAACACTGATAGTAACACGGAAACTCAGACCTACCAGAAAATTTTTAAAACAGCTGCTGCCTAGTTGTTTTCTCCAAAACCTTTTCATACCATATATGGCAGACATAGTCACCCGTAAAGGCCATGGCATTAATAACCCATCAGTTATAAAGATGGCTGCAAAATACAGTTACATTAATCAGAAGGAAATTCAGTTTTCCATCGATCATTACTGAAAATATGGTT
Organism: Ciconia boyciana; assembly: GCF_034638445.1. Classification (NCBI taxonomy): domain Eukaryota; kingdom Metazoa; phylum Chordata; class Aves; order Ciconiiformes; family Ciconiidae; genus Ciconia; species Ciconia boyciana. The sequence continues at coordinate 79,484,639 of NC_132938.1, read as the reverse complement.
AGTGACTATTTATAATTGAGGTAGACTAAAAAAGCAATCTGTAGAACCTCTACTGTTCTGTAGGGATAATTCTATCTGAAATTTCTGGAGTGTGTACACCTCTGGTTGTATAATACATACAGTAAGCCACAGGATAACTTTAGACAATATCGAGTATATTGACATGGAATGAATTTTCTGACACGTAGCTTTACCTTCTTCCCCTAGACGGTCCACTTCTCACAGCCCCAGCTGGAATGTGCCCAGCTACTTCTCAGAGCAGTTAGTTAGAGCTTTATCAGAGATACACAGCATGCAATTAGAGTAATTAAAAATAGCCAAGAAATAACTACCATATGAGAAATATCAGGAGCAGGCACTGATTACTAGCTAACCATTGTAATTTCTGTATTCTTGGGACAAACCTGTTGACCATACCTGATTACGCCTGTTTTCAAGCAAAGATGTCTCATACAATTGAGCGTTGTGAAGAACAATTCCACAGAATGCCAAATACGCAGCAAAATCCTGAAGACAAATGAACATCAACACCTCATGAAGATAAGGTCTCACAGCGTCTTAACTCTATTCAAAGATAAGCTACTGCAATTTTTTGTTTTCACTTTGAAGTATTAATTGATATTTTTAAGTTATTTTTGGCAACCACACATTCAGGGTTTTTTTTTCCAGTTACTCATAATTTGTTATTTCCTCAAGAATCTCTTCTTTTTTAAACTAATGATCTTCCCAGTGTATCCTGGTAAAAGTAGGATTGATATAAGAAGCAGCTCAGAGGAATCAACTTATTTTGCAGCAATGCATATTTTATCTAGAAAAACTGTGTGCAGACAATCAGCTCTCTTGTTTGGGGGAATTCAGTCTCTTGGGAAGTGGAAATAAAATTCTGCTAACATAGCAAAACCACAATTTTTTCCCTTTCGGAATGGGATTAATTCTGATATCCTGCAGATCCTCAGTATGCATTTTGTTTTAAAGGGGAAGTTTTCAAAGGGAAAGGGTGAATTCTGATTTTTTATTGCTGAGGGTTAAGTCAACTTCTTCAGCCTGAGTGCAGCCTGTTTTTTGCTATACCAATCTGAATGTGAAGTCTGGAAATATTTGGACAGCAACTGCAGTGTGAGAATTAGGAATCAAGGTGCTGTCTGCTCTACTGATTATCTCATATATTGGTCATAATTTATCCAAAGCTTTTTCTCGTCCTGCAATTGCTATATTGAGAAGTGATGCAGTATTTAAAAAAGAATCACTACACAAATTTTAATATTCAAAATATGTTTGTTGGGGATGCCAGGAGAGTTAGAACCAATTAATAAAAAATGATGTCTATTAAAAGGTATGAAACTGTTTTACAGTGCACTTCAGTAGAGTAAGCCTGTGTTTCAGAGATGTATGAGAGATACCGTGCTGATCCAGAAATTAAACTATTTCAAATCCACTTTTCTCATGGCTTCATAAAGAAAGAAATTTGCAGTATTACCAGGAATTTTTACTTTTTCAGAGGTGTTTAATTTTTACTAACTTTAAATTTTTGATCGGCATGAAAAGTAGTAACATATCCATTCCCCATTCCCCTGTGAAAATAGAAGAGACATAAACATCCAGCTTTTATACCTTTTCATCTTGTTCGGTGAAAGTGCCACCAATTCCAGATTTCTTATTGATTGCTTGAGCCACACCAACAACCTAGTGTATTCAAAATGGAGTAATTAGATAATTTTTAGGAGTCTGTCATTGGATTCTATTTCTAGACATATTTATAGAAGATAATAAATGATCATTACACACATTCGTTTGGTTGACCTTTGAATAACACAAGATATTTAAGCCTGTTTTTTTCCTAATTTATTCATATTACAAATAGCTAGGCATGAACCTGAAATATCTAAAAAAATAAGTGGCATGAGTCCTGGATGCTCTTATGAAGAGGGGTTGATTTGATCCAAAATTGATTCTATAAATTGGAACAATCATCTCCCAGAAAGACAACAACAGTTTACGCTTCTGCAGTCATAAACCAGACCACACAACAGCACTCTCTAAAGTTCATCTGCTTGTGTGTAGAAAATACCCTTCCTGCTAGCTCTGACAAAATTTTCAAAACATAGCCTCCTTACCGGATCTAGAGTTTGGCTACAGTGATCTTTTTGCATTTTGTATCTCTCTGAATCTGACCAGATTAATTTTCATCTGCTGAAAAATAGTATACAGAGGTTGTGTTCCTGCCAGACTCAAGTTTGTTACTCAAACATAGCACATTTTTAAAGGTAGGCTTTTACTAAGACCACATTAAACCAACACAGAGAAGAGATATTTTGCTATGCTTCAGACTGTCCTTCTTGCCAAAATATGCTGATATCTTGCCATTTTTAATTATTTTCCCTATGGAGCAACTCAGAAGGTAGGGAAGAATCCTGGTTTACAGGTAAAGAAGCTAAGCAAAGGGTAAAAAGTCATTCACAGGTCCTGCAGGACATCTGCGATGGACCTAAGAAGCAAACCCCTATGCCCTGATCAACATTAAAGGCTTTCCGTTAAGTAGTTCTTTCTGCCCTTGGCACATGGCTTAAGTCCTAGCTTTCAAATGGATTACGTATTAAGATTACCAGCCAAGAGGCTTCATAAATTAAGGCTGCCCACATAAGTAAATCAGTACACAGATAGTAACCAGGAGGGTTTACCTGAGCTAGAAAAAAAATACTATGATTTATGAAATAGACATCAACAGAGCAGCTCCATTTACTTCCTTTATTGGCTTGTCTCCTTTTGGATTTAAGTGGAAGAAAATGGAATCCATGCAACAATAAACCAAGCCAGATTACACATCTAGTTTTATTCTTACAAAGTTCTGTCTAAATTATGTTAAGTTTCAGATGATGCTTTTTTAGTATAGAAATAATCTGTGGTGAAATTTGATTTCAAGTTTCTGGACATAATTCCATGAATTGCGAGATTAAAACATGATTTCTTACAAAATGGAAAACTGTCCCTTAGTCAATTAAAGTCCAAGCTACTGGTGCTTTTGTAACCTTCTACATAGAGGACAGTTAGCCAATAAACATGATTTCTCAATACAGGATGTTGGTTTAGATTTAAAATAAATGTAAAATGAATGTGAGAGAACAACCCAGCTGTTCAAGCATGATACTTTTGTTACTGCCAGTCTTTGTGGAGTTCAATTCTGCATGCTGGTGAGAGCCTCTCAGGAAACCAATCTGCCCTGCAAACAGCAGAACTCCTTATAAAAATGAAAGTGGAATTCAGATCTTCGCTTAGTACTGATTCCAGTTTCTAATGCAGGCTCTAACTCTGACATCTGGGGAGAAATGAAATTGGGTGGTTGCTTTGGACTTACTCTTACATACTCAACATAGATGTCTTCTCTGGTAACTTGGATCTGTTTTTCAGAGCCCAAGGAAAACAAGAGAATTTAAAGAGGCCTTCATACAAGTCAGTATGAAGAGAAAGTGAGCATTTCTTTAAAAAATTAATTCACTGGGATAGTATTTCTGTAGATACCCCACTGCAGTTATTCAAGCTGTGTACTGGCAGTGACCATTCTGTTCCTGTAAACTAGTTTAAACTTCTTCTCGATTCTGCGCTTATCCTTGTGCTTCCATGCTTCTACTCTTCCGAGTCATAAATTAACCATGTAATTTCACAGCACGCTAAAATTGGAAGGCTTTCAGAAGGAGAAACAGGTTAATTTCAGTTGAGATACTTCTGACTTTCACTGTCGATAAGGTGAAAATGAGAGGTTTTCTAACTCAAATATTTTGTCATTCCATTAAAAAGAGGTTGTTTATTTTGATTATTATACTACACATTACTAATGCACACTCTTGTTCTCTATTAAATCAGATTGTTACTATAATAAATATTTCTCTCTAATGCATAAACATTTCCAAGATTATAGGATTTCACGGCCTTAGCCTTTCCCTAATATAATTCAGTATGCTTCCACTCCTTTTGAGACTTTGCAAATTATTACTATCTGACTTTAGGCTTAAAGGAATTGGAGAAAGTATAGTTTCCTTGATTTCTGAAGAACAAAAAAAATGTTCTGACTGTTAGTAAGTAACGACAGGTTTCTGTAATTGATATCAAAAGTGGGAGCTAGAAGGTGGTGAACCCAATGCTGTTTATCAGGATGGGTGAGAAAGGTACCAAAGTAGATGACCTTCTAAGGAAGGTGCCAAGTGGAGGGTGGGGACAATTATGTCTGAGCCATTACTTATAGTGGTACCCAGAAATGAAGCCCACAGTTTATGGTATCAAGCTGAAAAGCCACTAGCAGTGCCTGGAATGGATTTAGGTTAAGGCAGAGCTGAAAGAGAGGAGTAGCACCAGAGCAAGAGGTAGGAGAGGGAGGCTGGAAGCTGGGAGGAGCTGGAAGTCTCCAGCTCACTAAAACCCCGCACTTCCTTACAGTTAGACCGTTCATCTGTTTAAGTGGCTGGATCTCATCTTCTGCTAAACTCAATAAATCTGCTGTGCAGTAAACTCAGAGGCTAGAATGTGCTAGCATGGATGAAGGCCACCTAGCCACGTACAATAACATGAAAGACTACGTGGTAAGAAGCCATATAGTATATGCAAAGCTTTTGACTCTTTTCACATTTTTTGGCACACTTACAACAAATTATTGACAAAGCTGCAAAGAACTTCCTTTGTTTGAGATCCAAGTAGTGTAAGACCAGTGCAAGGTGTTAATGACGGTATTTTTTTCATCTTGCTTTTTTGGGATAAGCAATATCAGAAGAAAACTGTGCGGTGTGCCTGTAAAAGTTGTACTTAACTGTTAATCATTAAATTTATAATTGCTAAACTGATGGAAGGCATACAGTTTTATTTTTGTAATGGAAAAGAAGACAATTTACTATCTCTCAGCCTAGCCTTCCCAAAATACTGATGTTACAAATAAGGTCATTGTTCTGCAGCATGAATCGCTGCCAACTGCGGGCTCAAAAACGTCTGTCTGAAATAAAAGCTTAACTGTCAGCTCCATTCCGTACAACCCTGTTTTTCCCACTGTCAACCTCTCATTTACTTCAGTGAGGAGTATTTCTTATCCACTGAACTTTCTTATTGTAATAACAATGATGTACAACTAGCCTTATATACTTCTATAGCAGACTGAATAGTAAGCAAATCATTAACCAGTCAATATGTTTTGATGTTAACCTACATGTGCAGAGATTAATGGTTAGGCCTTTTCTCATACCACTGTCTTCTGTGGGTATTTATTTAATTTATTTTATTTTTTTCAGTTTTGATCCAGCATGAGCTAAGACAACTTTAATGAGGTCAGAGACTTTTTAAGGCATCCAAAAGGTGAGTACTTTCATCTTGTGTAAACACATCCCCTCCATGAAAGGAAAGTCTGTGGTGCTTAAAAAAGCTGTAAGAAAACAGTAAAAGGACCATATTAATATAGCAAAAAGACTATTTAGGCACCCTCTATTAGCACTGCAGATTTCTGATACATTAACAAAGGCATGTCTTCCAAGAGAAATGGTCATTTTTAGATCTTTGTTAAGGTCTTTCAGTAAAAGGTTTTAACTGAAGAGGGAGGGAGTAATGAGGAGAGTAAACCTGCTAAAAATTCATGTTTGTCTTGATGATGATAAACATTTTGTGCAGATGCAAACCTTGTTGTTGTTGTTTCAGTGGCATTCTAAGCTTTTAAAGACAACTTTGTAGTATGTGCCATTTTTTTAATATGAAATTAACAGTTTTAAAATTAAACTGGTCCAAATTCTGGCCTCATTTATATCAGTACAAATACCAGTGAACTTCACTAAATTCTGTAGAATGTGGTGTAGAGACAGTAATGAGAAAAACCTCAGATGGATATTATTTAGCCATTGGAGTCTTGCCTGCAACCAGGTAATTAGGAGAAGATGTAGGAAACTCAAGAGGATCTGTTCCTGTTACTAAAGTAATTATGGAATTAGGACAAAAGTAGATCATGTGGTAGCATTTTAGGCCATGGAGAACATATGCCTGCATTTTAGAGAATACTAAGCACCGTATGAAACCCAAATCCTCATTTTTTAAACAAATCTGAAATAACAATAGGCCTGATCTGTGATCTCCAGCTGGGAGTTATGTTCACACCAGCAGAAAAATTGAATCAAAAGTGACTAACCGCTCTGAGCTCAGCTATACAGAAAACTTATTCAGAAAACAGGTACATTAAAAGTGTGAAATCTTTGTGGCAATAAACAAGAAAGACATATCTGAGATAAAGTATACGTATATCGGAGATACGTATATCTGAGATACGTATCTCTGTAAAGCTTGGAGAATATTGTAAAAAAATGACAGTCCATTCAAACACTTTCTCATGAAAGCACTGTTCCAGTCTAACAAAAAGGTGTTTTTTAAGTTAGTTAGGCACAATATTTTATGCCTCTAACAGGCAGGGACCAAGTGAACTTTTTTGAAAGTTGAGTCCTGTAGCAATAAAGCAAAGATATGTATGTTTGATTTCTTGTCATTCTCCTACTATGCCTACAGAATTATCCTGTATATTTCTTGGTCACCCAAGACAAAACTAGTAGGAAAGAAAGGGGTGAAAAACAGTTACAAAAGGGGATGACCACTAGAAAAGCTTAAGGTAGTACTGTGGACTGAAGAAAACCAAGACTAAGGGAGAAGAAAGACTGAAATAATTACTGTCTGCTTATACTTTGATACCTGTGAGCTTACGGCCTAATCCCTAAAGTAACCAGTGAGCTGTTGAGTGCTACACTCTTTTTCATGAGCTTTACCCCCAGTCTGACAAGGTAGGTGGGATTATAGAACAAGGTATATCTATAGTAGTCACGTAGTTCCTAACAAGAGCCTTCATCCAGGTTTGCTGTATTGAAAGCACACAAGGGGTGGGCAGAAAGGAACAAGCTGTATGTAAAGGACCTTAGTGGCCCAGCTTTCTTTAAAGTCAGTTGGAAAAATTCTCCTTGGATCAGAAACCAAGTACTTTGTCATTTTCCATTCTGATCACATAAGATAGACATATACCATGAAGACAAAAAGCAATTTTGGTGATGGAATTGTTCCCTTACTTTCAGTCCCCAAAACGGGGAAAAAAACATCCAACAATTACTGAATCAATATCCACACGTTACATCTGAACACAGCTTTCCTAATTGTATTCTTGCTGGCAACTCAGGTAATCTTCCAGTGCTGCTACTTGTTCTGTAACCTTTCTTCTTGATCTGTACCAGTTATCCCATTTAATAAAGCCTGATCCACATTACAAGGAGAGATTTCTTCCAATTATCAGAGAGCTTTATTTTCACTATTTTCTTGCAATAGCTGACTCCTGCCTCTAGAAGTACCAGGCTACCTAGATTTCCCAGTAGATGATGACTGAAGACTCCAGTGCTGATGACTGTGCTCTGGATTTTATCTGGATTGTTTCATGCTGCAATTTTTTGCACATTATGATTACAGGCCTAACTCTGTGAAAGCTGTTCCAGCTCTACAGGCAGCTAGTGCCCTTTTTAGTTGGTTCTTACTTCAGCTGACTTAAAAATATAATTAATATAATTTTGCTTCCTAAGAAGATATATATTTTTTTTATTTTGCTGGCACCTGAAGAAAAATTACATTAAGCCAAAGAATGGTAACAAGAAGAGGGAAACTCAACTTTTATCTCATTTCAAAGATGGGAACATATCCACTTGAGAAGATAGACTAAGTGGTTGTAACCTTACTTTGCTCTTCTGGTCTTCTAAAGGTTTGATTCAGGCTTATAAAATTATCCTGCAGGGACAGAACTGTATTTACAGACTCATTTTTAATCAACAAAACTTTCACATCCTCTTCTATCATTCACGCCAGCAGTAGCCTGCATGATTTCCAGCAGTCTAGCTACTATAACACATGCCTCAGCATAAGCTGAAAATCCACCCAAGAAGCAAATTACTGATCTCCATAATCCTGCAGCTGGAACTTGAGTTAGTTTGTTTAAAGTTAGCTTGGCTAGATCTACACTATACTGCAGTGACTGTGATGTATTATTATACCTGAAGTGTTCACTGTGGGAGAAGATAGCTTAGCTGGCTAACGGTAACATGCCTGGTCACATTTTATATAATAAAATTCAACAGGATATTTTCAAAAGCACCCCTGATTTGTTGGGAAGAGCTTCCCAGTGACAGAAGACAGGGCAAAGTAAAACACAAACTGAACAATTGGAGTGAGCATTGCCAAAATAAAACATTTCCCTAGCCAATTAATAGGAAGTTCAATCTTACATACTCAGAGCCTGGGAGACAGTTCTCAGTTAATTCAGCTAAAAGTTCCCATATGAGAAAATCCTACAGATTTTAGTAGAAATTAAACTGAAATAGAACTTTATGGAAATTATTTTGCACAGCTGAAAGGAAAAAATACAGAAATAACAGAAAATTATGTAATTCCTGTGGAGATTCTACAGCAGCTGCGATGGCTCTGTGCATCAGAGACCATCCATTCTACAGATATTCCAAACCAGTTAGAGAGCTGTACTGAGTCTCGTATCAGTTCTGGATAATTCCACAAGTTAGTTTAAACTAAGGACTTCCATTCCCTATTCAGTTCTGTCAAATTTTGTCAAAATGACTGTTTGCTTACAAATGTCTACAAAACCAGATGGAGAAATCCAAGGTGATAATTATTTGCAACAACTTCTGTAGTTCTTTTTCTGGGTCTCTGAATCCAAGACCAAACAAAATCAGAAGAAAGTGCCACTGCATTTACCGCTTTATTACAGGAGCTCTAGAAGACAAATAAGTACCATTTGAAGCTTCTGAAAAATTAAAGGTTTAAGGACACACCAGGAATGAAAAGCTGCTTTTTGAGATACACAATGCTGAACTGCCACAACCTTAGGTCTTCTGCCAGCAGTGGTAAAACCCTGATTTCTGTATAAGCACTGTAGCACTGAAATGGTTAGCATTAATAGCTACAGCTAAAGCCTGTGGCCAGCAATATCAGTTTCCTCTTGCAAAAGAAATAACCATGGGAACTCTGTGGTACAAGTTGGCTAATACTAACTTTTCATGGGTGGCTTTTGTACTACTGAGGATAAAAATTCAGTCTGTTTTGAAGGTTCTGATGTGTTCTCTGATACACGTCGATAATCCAAGTAGCACGTCTTACATACTGATGTCTAGACAACTGTATACAGTTATCTGCTCTTACAGAAGAATCACCAGAAGAGAAAATCTTTCAGGATCAAAATGGAATCTTTGCTATGGCTTCACATTCACCTTATGACAAATTTAAATACAGAAATAGATTATTAAATGATTTAACTTAGAACCATTTTGTTTTTCTTTTTAAGTAGAATAGAGTTCAGGTTACCCAAGGCCTTTCTTCCTCCTTGTTTTCTTCAGTGGTGATAACCAGCAAATGATACAGGCTTGCATGCGAGAAAGCATCATGTGGCAATACTTTTGTCATTTGATGGGATGGAAAGAATTTCTCTTTAGTTATTAGAGATTGTGCAGCAGGGGTTTACAGATATCAGAACTTTGTTCAAAGCCCTTGAAGTCAGATGCAAAGCTCCATCAATTTGCATGTGTAATTTTTCACGGGAAAATGAGAACTCTTCATAAAACTAGCACTATACAAGCCTCTATGATCTGATCTTAAAGGACATAATCAGAAGAATTTTCTGCATCTGAAATGCAATCTTTCTGTGGCATTTCCATCAGCAAGAATAGGTTGAGTAGGGGATTGAGAAAAGTTCTTTTACTATTAAGTGCACGGAATTCCATTCTTCCTGCACATCTGTGCAGAGGTAAAGTCCTCTTATTGCACTGCTTTTTTCTCATTGTTACTAGTTCCTGGGTCCTTTTTATGAGCTCTTCTGTGAATCAAACTGTCTTATTCTTTTCATCTATGGAATTTCTTACTAGCTGTTATTTTTAAGTGAGACTTTGGTTTCTCACATGCCTCATGGAAATATAGGCAAATGTGAAAAACATCTACTGGAAAAATCTCCATACTTTAGCAGGCCCAGAGGATTTAATAATCAGCATGAGATTTTCTCCCTCTCAATTACTGACCCTTTTGTTTTAAAAAAATAGTACTAATACTAAACAAACAAACAGAAAACCCCAGTTGCTTCTCTTTCTCAGTGTTTATTTTTGGATGTCTTCCAGAATTGTCTTTTGACTGTGACTGCTGACATCCTGGCTAAGGCAGCATTCACTAGCTGCAATATTACTAGAGGGGCTTCGGGGATTTTTTTTTTTTTAATGGGGAGGAGCCAGTATTCTGGTTTTGTTGTTCTGGGGGTTTTTTTAAACAGGAAAAGCAGCAGAATGCAAATGGCAAATTAATGACTGATTCACTGACTCCAACATCTGTCCAGAAACATGTCAGCCATGTGTTATGGTGAGAGGGAGAAAAACCTTCTGGTAGAGACTTTAAAATCAGAAAAAATTAAAAAGTACCATCCTTTCCTATAAGAAATCTTACAGTTTAGCCCCTTCAAATTATTGCATATGAGTAGAGTGTAAACACTCAAACTTCAGGTTGGCTGAACTTTTCAAAATAAACAAATTCCTGCTTCATTTCCACTTGCTGATGCACTTAGGAGTAGAAAGCTAGCTGAAGATACGGCCAATTGCAGGTTTATTCAGCCTGTAAGTCATGGTGTATTGGACCAACAGACTACAGCTCTTATTCCTTCCCCCATCTACCATCAGGACCTGGTGAGAAGTAAGCACTTTCACGTTCCCTGGCCAGCAAGATTTTGTAATTCATTTCTGACCCCAATTACATAGAGCATAGCATTTTTTCCATTCAACAAAAAGAAAATGGGATTGCTTGGGTGCAGTTGAAAGCCTTGCATCAGCCTCACATGGACCACTGGTCCCTGACAGCTCTTCACACAACATCTGCTTTGCTCATCAGCTGGCTCAGGGCCACCAGTGGCTGCTGCTGGTCAGAAAGGGGAAGGCTTTTAAGCGGGAGTGGGAGTAGGAGAGGATCGAGTGCTGTCCTTGGAAAAATTGAAAAAAATGTTTTAAACCAAAATTAGCAGTAGGTGAAGAAAGGAAATCCTGGCTGATCATCTGGGTCAGCTAGAGTAAGATTCAACAAACTAGTTAAATCAAGAGTTTAATCAATTTATTTAATGAAAAAAAGGTTCAGGGCAGTAAGAGTCAAGGTGACACGTTCCATAAGAGGAGTAAAACATGGAAGAGCAAGAAAAAGAAGGTATGATGTCTTCAAACCAATCTTGGCAGCATTTCTTTTTGGAGTTTCAGCTTTCTGAAAGCAAACTATAAATACTCTGAAAAATAAATGAATTACAGGAGAGAAAATCTCCATCTTAAAGCTCTAACACACTCTATAGAGAGCCTTACACTTTGTGAGTATTCCAAGAACTGGTGATGTGGCTAAAGGCTACTACATTCAGGATCAAAAAACCCCCAAACTTAACTTTACTTACTCCCTAAGTAAAACAGTGGGCCTCATTTTTTTCCATTCTTTGACTTTCACTGACTTTAGTGAATTCATTCTTCAACTACTCAGTGCAAGAAAACATTGTTAGTCCATAAGAAGAATTCTCCCTACTGCAATAGTATCAGACAGGAAGAGAGAACTTCTGTGAGAAGTAGCATGGATGGGAAATATGTACAGGAGTGCAATGAGCAGATGCACTTTGTTTTAAATTAGGAGTGATTTCAGCTATATGACTTGTGGATGACTTTTCTGAATCACATCAACACCATGCGTTTTTCAATGCCTGATGTTAAGCACTTAACATGTTTCTTAATTTATTACTTATGACCCGAGTTAATGGAATGTAAAAAACACCCTTTTAGACAATGATAAAACCCAGTTTGTGTCCTCTGAAGAAAATAATGTAGATACAAGCTATGCTGAAGTACAGTAACTCTTAATTGCAATCTGCACTGAGATAGACCAATAAGTGTGCAGAGAACTTTAATGCTGACAGATGCTTGGTACAGGAACCGGGAACAGCGCTTCTAGAGTTAAATACATATATTCTACTTCGGCATCTGGGATTAAACTCTTCTTGACAATTCCCTTTGGCTTACATTACTGAACTAGATAAGATAAAATTAAAGTGCAAGCAAACATAAGCAGTCTTTTTAAAAAAGAGATGGTTTTATACTGTCAGATAATGAGTGCCAGCTAATAAAAGTTTAAAGCATTAGCATAGCTGGAAACAGTATTACATGAAGTGATCCCAATACTGCAACTTACCTCTTCCCTATGATTCTTTATTGGCATACAGAGAATACTCTGAGTCTTATACCCTGTGATCTGGTCAACTTCTGCATTGAATCTTGGATCCTGATACAAGAAAAAAATACAATTATTTTACTACTTGCCTAAAGACCAGTCTTTTCTTCCCTGGTTTAAAGGTTAAGAAAAGTACAATATTTGACTCAACGGTTACCCAGGATAACAAAGGTTCCATTACTAGCTAGTAAGTATATAAAGTTGTTACTATCAGTGTGTTAAAACAACAACAAAAAGGCATTTATGTGGAACATGAGTGCCTGTGGATAAATACAACTGCCAGAAAGAACAAAAAACCCCAAGCCCTAGGAGAAGCCTTTCTTGAGCCTAGACCATCATTATAATAATAAATGTATACATGGACTAACCATCCCTAGTATAGCTTTTATCATCAAGAAGAAATTACTTATGAAAGACATATGACCACAGAGGAACAAAGTTTCACGAATGTGGTTAGTGCTTTTGCTTTTACAAGAGATTGCTTGTTTCCTTTTTTCAGCTGAATATTGTTATAAAACTCCAATTTTTTAAAAATCTTACTTAAATAAATCAGACCATTTTTAAAGGCTGCTGTTCTTTCTCTAGTAATTGATTTCAAGTTCAACATGATGGACCCAATTCAAGAATGAACTTTTAAACTATAAGGACAGGTTATGTCTCGCTGGAAACATGTACTTAGCAAATGTTTAGACAGTTTCTGAGGCAGCAAACAAGTGTCTGTTGAAAATGAAACCATATGAAATCATACTGCTCTTTTTTGCTTCTGAAAAAATCTACTCGGTAATGTTACCTAATTCTGTAAACATGCTCAGATTAACTGAGAGATGATCAATCAGAAGTGTTTTTGCTCTGTATGGCTTTATTAATTGGTTAATTAATCACTTAAGTAATTCATTAAAATGTCCATCATCCCTAAATTCAAAGTACAAAATCAGCATATCCAAAGAGCCTGCAATGAAGAGATGTTAAGCTGAGATGTAAGAGAAGTCCTCTCCCAGTGGTGGATTCTCTTCCTTTTTTCATCTGGCCTTGTACTAATAAGTACAAGTATAAGTATACTTGTACTAATAAGTACAAGTATAAGTACCTATAACTCATAGCAGAATATTTCATTTGGGAGATTTCTACACAGTTCAAACCCTTATCCTGTTCTTGTTCATTCAGCTCCTACTTTTTGTGCCTCAGGTACGATAAAATTCTCCAAAGTATTTTTAGTCATAGGACTCCAGTTTTGCAGACAATTACACTCACAATTTCATTCATTTTGGTGCAGAAGTATCTTACGTCCTTATGAAGGCAGAAATGTAAACATTTAAGTGTCCAAAGCTAGAAATGCAAATACTGGTATGCACATAACTGGTTAAGATGGTTCTGATACCTGACTGCTAATGTCAAACTTACATAATTTATTTTGATGTTAGCATTCCTCTAGCATTAGTCATAGCTACATGTTTCTGTATATGCATGTATCTATAATACATGTTTTATAACCAAAACCATGGTGTCAGGTTGCATCTTGACTGGTTTAAGTCAATATAGCTCCAAATAGATATACTAAAATGGCAGTATTACAACAGCTGATAATATGGCTTTTTCTCTTTTTTCAATAATTGTTCACAATAAATTTTCTTGGTTTACCTCATACGCATTCTTGATGTTCAGAGGCTGGCCTATAGCTGCTACGTGACCCACAATGCCCTTGTTCCACTCCAGGCGAATGCAGTTGTTGGAAGCTTCTTCCAGGGTGGAGCCTTCTGCTACGTCAAACAGCCTGCTTACAAGAAACTTCTCATTAGAGCTATCCTCACAGACCAAGAACAGGGAATAGCGATCAGCTGCTATAAGCTCATGGATATGTAGGAAAATTTTATGGCAAAGCGCAGTGACATCTAAGTGACTAGAAATATCTTTCACAAGTTCTAATAGTCTTGAGCACTGATCCCCTGCACTGGTCTCAATCCTTGGAGATTGCAGAGGCATCTGTTCCTTCTTTTCAGAGCCGGAGAGGAAGCTCACTGCTCCCACTGAGTCCTTGACAAAAATAGGCCTTAAGGGTCTGTCAAATTCAGAAGCAGAGATTTTCCTCGCTGGCGTCCCAGAGTTGGTGGTCTCAGCACAGGCAGGTTGGTGACAAGCACAGGATTCACTCTGGGATTTGGTTCCCTCCTTGCAGACTGGGATGGTATGAACTCTCTCAGCAAACCATGCATTAACCATTTCTCTGTAAAACAAAAATAAAAATACAGTGAATTATGTAAGTTAAAAATCCTCAGGAACTAATACATATTTGAAGAGGACACTGCAAAGGGGCTAACTTTAAACCTTCTCATACAGTGGACGTGAATGAACCTTTAGTGCTCCTCTGTATCAATATTCTTCCATTTTATGCAGCACTTAGCCTAGATTAAGCAGTAATGTCTTATGCCAGATAAAAAGGAAGGTATTTCTGCCTAAAGGAAATACCTGAATGGGCAGAGGAAGACTGCTTACGCTGTGGCTTTCAGAATACAGAAGATCAGAAGTGTACACCGTAATTTTGTGCTTGAAAAGTTCTGGTCCTTCCCATGCCTAAAATTTGGATTTCTCTACAAGGTGTATATATATTCTTATGAAGACAAAACTTTGTTTTAATTCTGTTTTTCTAGACCATTTCTAACTTTTAAAATGATAATTTTGAGCTTAATTCTCTCTGTCAAATCACCTGCAGCCTCTCCTACTTTTATGTCGCCTATACACCATTTTGAAGTTAACTTCCCCTGCTCTCTCAGAGTTGATGAAAAATGCTGTTTTGACTCAAAGCACAAAAGTTTTGCTTAAAAACTGTCAGAAAGAAACATGAATATTTCTAATTCAACCGCCTTCAAAATAATGAAAAGACAAACTGTTTTCATGCATCTCTCCTATTTCCTTTCCTTGCAGATGAAACTCATGCAGATGAAACCCAAAATACTGAATACCACCAAAATTATATTTCTGAAGAGTTTACCATTAATTAAAAAATGTCACTCATCTCTAGTATTTAACTGTGTTTCCCAAATTAACTTAGCACTAGAATGCCACCCTAATAATGTCCTCACTAAATACAGCATATCTTGAATTATCCATAAGCACACATATCATCAATAATATGAGTATACTTTTTCTTATCACTATAATATTTTCTTATCCAAAATCTGTTGGTGTTTCTGTTGGTGGTTTGTTGTTTTTTTTTTTTAAATACAGGGCTTTTTATTTCATTTACTCAGTGTCAAGGATTCCTCACAGCACATGATCTACTCTCAGAATAAATGTTTTTTCTGAATTACATAATGCATGGGCCTATGAACAGCAAAAATCCTATTAAAAGTCTGATCTTTTGGAAAACTTTCCTGGTGGTCATGTTTTAAATTTGGGATATTTTTTATTTGCTCAGCAGACCACAGGAATTTCGAGAGTGAAGCTGAATGAAACCATGGAAATTAGTCAGGTTAGTCAGCCGCTGATCAGTTACATGCATCAGTATATATTAAATATGAACAGCACTGTACATAGCCTTTTTTTTCCTTACAGAACAGCTTCATCTATGTTGTAGAATGCAATATTGCAAGTGTAATTAACCATTAATTCAAAGTAAAGTAATCAATTCAAATCTAAAGTCCACCAATATTATTTTTATTAGCAAGCAATCCACAACAGGACACTTATTTGTCTTCTATTAGGAAGGTTTGAAAGAGTTTTTCAGATTTTGCAATCACATATTATTTGGAGACCTCAACTTAGGCAAACATGCTATGAAAAATGGAGCTTATTTAGGAAATAGTGTGAGTGTGAAGGGAGCAGCTGGGCAAAAGAAAGTCATTATGTTACTGTAGCCATGCTACTTCAGTGCGAGCTACCGGGTTATTTTTTTCCCCTCAAAAAACTATGTCTGACTGAGGTAAATATCACTCAATGTAGCACCATAAAGCCAAATTTTCTCTTATTCACACCAGTGCAACTCCAAATAAACGGATGATAGACTATTCTTTATTTTGGCTTCTGTCTGTGCACTGTGGTCCTGATCATGCAAAACCTTACATACATGGTTAATATCATTTATAGCCCCAGTGATCTTCAAGGCTGAATGGTCAGCGTGGTCACATAGGACATTTGTGAATCTTCTGACGATGAGAGTCCAAAAGCACTGAAGGAAAAGTTGGACACAATTAAGGCAGTGGGAGTTTTGTCTCTGAGTGCCACAGAGCTAGGATTTCATTCCATGTTTTTACATTTTCCATGAAGCTTCTGGAACACTGCTTGCTGTAGCAATAATATACCTCAATCAACATCTATTATAAATTTCCCAGCATTCTAAAGCTAGTCCAATTACTAGAAACATGGTGCCAGAGAACACAATGAAATTCCATTGTTATTTTGAAAGAGTTTTGGTTCATTGCTTAGCTACTTATTTTTTAAAGAAATTAAGCTCTGCTTTGTAAGTATATTAATAAAAACTACCAATAATCCTTCTTTATTACAGCAGTGATATGTATTTTTTGTGGAGTTACCTCATCCAAATGTTTCTTGCAGTGAAGAAGCATAAAGAACAATTAATATATTATTATATATAATATATTAACAAGATTACTTTATAGTACTTAAACAGGATAAATATTAAATGTGGGAGCCACGACCATGTATTACTGAAATACATAATATAATTTGCATAGGGCAATATCACATTTGCACAAGCTGTTTCAATGACAATCAAAATAAGAAGCTAGCATTTGATAACATTTGGAATTTTCATTTATTAAACTGAATGAGAAAACAGAATAAAAATTTGTGATGAAAATGACCAAAAGTATCCTTAAGAAAAATAAAAAGCTTAAAATGCAAAAATTTGTAAGTAAACACAGTACAACCTCTAAAATCAGTGCTGATAACTCTTGTCATCATATGTGTTATATGTGGGTTCTTTTTGTTTTACTCTAATCTCCTCAAGAAAAGAAATTACCTGGAAATTTTAGCTTTTTCTACATAAAATTTAGTTAGAAAAGAACCTGAAAATGTGAGCTGGGTGCATTTGAAGCCTAAGACACAAGAAGGTAGATACAGAATAATCAATAGTTTTAAAAGAAGGCTTGTGACTTCACCCAGTTTCATGATTGTGTGTGCTAACTTGATTTTTGAACATCAAGGGCTGACATGAATGTAAAATAAGATTTAAAAGTAACTGTCATAACATAGTATCAGATGGAGAGCATTATTAAACTAGCAAGTGATTAGGCATAGGAAGGTGTGTACTTTGTCTAGGCATGTTTGAAAATGCATGGGCATGAACCTGTACTATTGCTGAGTGACAGCAATTTGTAGAGCAATCTGATTCACCGCTTATTTACACATGAGGAAAGGAGAATATCAAATGCTATCATTTCACTTGGCTCTGTTTTACACTTAGTTTACATACATGGATGTGTTGATATAAGATACAAGGCAGAGAAAGAATCAGGTACCTTTTGTGGACAAAGCAAAAGCTAAAGCAGAAATCTGGTTTATCAGTTGGAACCTGCCATTTTATTTATTCTGGAGTGTTGTGTAATGATGTCCCCTGGCCTTAATGGTGTAGTAATAGTAATCAGTAAGAATAATGTATTCTGAATTCTAATACCAGTTCTCAAACTGTTGCCATGAGATAATTTAGTTTTTACCTCCTTACCTTTTTACTATGTAAAATAAGCATTCATTTCTCTATCTTATGGAGGTTATTGAGGGATGTGGAACATAACTGTAAAATCTTTCGCATGAAAGTAACTAACTTCTTTAATAAGAACTAACTACTTGTTAGGGATCTGCACTACTTATGAAGCACTTTGACATTGAACAGAACTGTATGTGAAGCTGCATAATTATGAGTAACATATTCCTGTCCCCTTTAATGTCTCTTAGATGATGGTCCAATAACTTGCCAACATAGTGTGCGAGTCTCAAAAAGCTCTGTAGGTTAACAACAACAAATCCTTAACTATACTGTTTAAAGCATGGTTTTCAACTTCAAACCATTTAAGCATTTTTATCTGGGCAACAGAAAAGCTGTTCAAATTCAGCTGGAATAAGAACAGTGTTCACTGACCTTTAATGAATGCCTCTTCTAACAAGGAAACTATTTAGCTCCTTTTACGCACACAGTTATACACAAGGGTGGAAGAACTAGCATTTCACATTAACCGACGTATTCTAACTCTATTTAAAATCTATCAAAGTCTTGACGTGCATTTGCTTGTTGACTCTCAATCCTATTTAACAATGCATGACAAGAAGAGTATTATACTAACACAACTACTTTCTCAGCACAGAATTAAATCAACAGATATCCGATAGCAGACACATACTGAACCACAAGTGAGGTTACTGGAAATTAGTAACAACTGCTATGTATGATTACGATGTCATTTTGAAAGGACTACAGGAAGAAACAAACACTTGTGACTACTCTATTCATATGAATAGTCTTCAGTAAGCATTGGCATTCTCAAGAGCTGATTGTAAGGACAAGACCTTTGCTGTAAAATTACGTTTAGAAGTTGCAGGAGTGTGTTAAACAGGAGCAGATACTGATCTGTAGTGATCTACACAGATAGTTAAAACCAATCTGACGTCTCCATCTCAGCACAGCAATCACTGCATGTTGAGGAGTTACAGGCATCAGCATCCATTCCTCATGAGCTGCGTGCATCATTTCCTGCACTATGATCCGTCACTGCAGTATGAGCCTCCACTTGAGAAAGCTATAATTTATCCCAGAGTTCATGAACAGGAATAGTTGAATATGAAGTAACCATTTTTTAGTCACATCTATCAGACAAATGCAGTCTTTCCTCTATAAAACACAGTTTCAAAGGAGCATGACAATAGTGACTGCTGACCTCATCAGCAGATGACAAAATTGGAGAGGAATTTTGAAGAGATAGGGATGAGAAGGGGATGAAAATACAATGGCAGGTAAAACATCTGAAGTAAAAAAATGATTGTGTGATCCTCCCCTCTATAATCACTTGTATAGAAGTACATGTTATCTGCATTACATGAGAACTCAGGAACTTCAAAGGCATTAAGACTCTTTGGCCCTCATTTGTTAAACACTGTACAGAAAGTAGACCTCTCCCTAAAGCAAGAAGTTTTCAATATGAATAGGCAACAAAAATAGAAGATCACTGGGTGAGAAAACACAGGCACGAGGAAGTGACACAGCTTGAGCCAGGTCATGCAGAAGGGCACAAGTAGACCTGAAGACAACCTCAGGTCTAAGACCTGAAGAGAACCTTGCTTTATTTCCTGTGCCATACATATCAAACCGTGCTGACCTGACACTAATTACTATTCTGCTCATACACTGGGAATATTAAATAATTTATTGTACCCATCTTTGCTTCATTGTGATTATGTTCAAAATACACAGCATACTTCTCAAAAAAATAACCCAAACCAGTGAAGACGTTTAAAGAGTAACAGCCAGATTATAATTGTCTTGCTCACACATATAAGCCTGCTACCTATGTAAGACCATACCAATGTGACCATTCAGCAAGTATTTAGTATCTTTGGACAAAATGTGCAAAAACAGAGCACAAAAGTAATACCGAGATGCAACAATGACAGAATACTGCATCTTACTTATCTTGCGCAAAGAATGCATAATAATTACTGTACCATAAAAGCACTGAGTGATGAGTAGCTTTCAGTCAAACAAGAAATAATTCCCTATTTTCTCTGTTGCTCATAAATCTTTCGTATATACAATGTGTAATGTTTTGGTAGTTGTGTGGACTGTTTTGCTAACTTTTCATTCAAACCAGCAGTTACTGATAACACACTTCAGGAGAGGGATTCAATCCAAACTTGCCTACCAGAGAGTGCCAGCTTTCAAGTAGCTGAATTGCTGTGGCCTAATCCGGCTAGCATTGAAATCAACAGTATTTCAAGCCAAGCTTTGTAACTATTTTCTCAATTGCCTTCTTTACAATAACCACTAGATGTCTTCCAATTTCTTTCCCACATCTTGACATAATTTAGACATTTAAAGCATTAGCAACAACTCGAAAACTATTCAGTTTTAACAAATGAGTTTGAACGTCAAAGTCACTTGGATATTATACTTGCCTCCCCATTTTCTTTCCAGTACTTTCTATTTCACAATCATGTTCTAAGTGTTTTTGTCTCCTTTCTGGCCATGGAAAGATTTAAGTAAACTGTATAAGGCCTCATTAGATGGAAACAGTAAACTGACTGCAAAAGAAGGGTTTTCAGATGAACTAAAAAAGTAGATTGACAAAGACAATAGTTGTTTTTCCTTAAACCCTCTCCAATTATAGTTACTAGAGATGCTATTTCTAACAGTGGTAGGCAAACAGCTTCTGAAGACGAAGTATGACTTAAAGTCGGTGCCATTTTTTGGCACAACTCAGTCAAATATATAAGTATACATTTAACTTTAAACATGTTAAGTGGCCTGACTGACTTCTGTCTGAATACAGATCTAAATTAAGAACTCTAATCCTTGATTCAAACCATGCTCATGAAAGAGTGAAATAACAACTTTTTAGAACTATGAAATACTGTAAATCTTGTCTGAATGCTCATATTATTTTTTGAAATAGGAGGCAGAGGTTGCTTTATTATTTGAAGCAAAAGTATTCGAAATGGAGGACTAACACTAACAGGCTATTCTTGGCTATTTTCAAGTTTTCTTTAACAACAAAACTGCAAGCTTAACTTTGCACAAGAAAGCTTTCCTCCATAGAAGGGACTTTCTATTCACACTATAAGGAAAGACAGAATAAATGCTATGGGACTGAAGGTCAAATTCTAAAACATGACCTTTATTTCTCCTCCAAATGTTTACTTCTTGTTTCAAGCTCAAAAAAATTAAAAATAACTATGTACCTCATGATTTTGTTGTGGAAAGCAACAGGACAACGCCAGTGACTTTGGTGAAAGACAGATTAAAAGTTAAGTTCACACCTGCCTGGAGACCTCATGTAAGCCTTAGGCACCACTTCAGTTCTACTTAAATTCCTAAAATAGGGGTTAAGTAGGACTTAAGTGGTGCAGAGGCTTTGGGATGGCTCTCTGCTGGGATGAGTTCACCATAATGCACAAATAAATGGGAAAATATATTTCTTTTACTAAGCAAATATATTTTGTGGCTATATTTTCAGTGCCAGACCTAATGTGAAATTACAACCATGGAGTTATTCACAAGGGCCATTTGAGTAGGGCTTCTTTTCTGGCACTTCATAAATAGCTCCTTTTGTATTTAATGCCTTTTTTTTTCTTTTCTTCAAGTAAATCATATAGATGAGAAAGCATTCCATGTAAGTTTATGTATGTTTCTCTCCCAGTAAGGAAGAGAAAGAGTTGTATTCTGTGGTTTTATTAATGATATTTACTCATGACAAAAGCAAAATACTTCCTCTTTAATGGTGAAAATGAAAATAGGTGGTAGCATATTAGTTCAAGTCAAGAATGTATTGTCTAAAACTATGTTGTTTATAATTCTTGATCTGAGTCATGTATTGCCACACAATTCAGCTTTAGTCTAGCATTCAAATAAGCATGAACCTAGGCTATGATGTACTTTGTTTGATCTGAAGACATCATAGGTGATGCATCATGAATTTTATCCTTCTGCAGAGAGCTAGCACAATGTCTACAGACTATGGAAGTCTCACCTCAGCTTCAAAATTAGACTGATTGGTATTTTTATTTTATATATGTAGTCTTTGTCCTAATGCTGTACAAAGACATGAATTTCCTCCTCACGTGACGATTCTTCAACAGATGCCCAACACAAAACTTCCATGAACTTCTACAATTTAGAAATAAAAGAAAGGTGTCTAACTTTCTTGTTTCCCGCAGAGGTAATGTATGCCTCAGCTCCACTTTTCTTCCCAGTTGCCAGAAATTTGATGCTGTTCTCTAAAGTCTTCCCAGTAAGAGCAAAAAAATGGAAACGAGATTTCAAATGCCTCTTGGCATTATCAAAAGTACTGTAATATGATAATAAAGTTACTCTGAAACAAAAGAAGGCAAAAAGAGACATTAACTGTTAAAGCAGTTCACCCCATCTTATTTTCTACCTGTCCTCTAAGGTTTACCAGTGGTATTTTAATTAATGTATTGTGCACACCCATTTGTTTCTTTATTACCTAGGGCAAACGGTACATAGTAAAAGCACATTCTCCTTGTAGCTGCTCAGTACTATCTGCTGACTAGTTTATCTTCACACCAAAGATTCTGTGTAGGAGTTCAGGTTATAGCTTTTTGGGAATTAAAGATTTAAATTGCTAGTAAGTGATTTCTTATAGGTTCTCAAATGACAGTTTCTTCAGTCTACAGTAATTGCTGTTTTAGACATTGTTTCCAAAATACTCCAGCACACACCTAGCTTTATTTCCAAGAATAAATGCCAAAAATACATAATCACATTTACAACTTCATGAATGTGGGAAACATTCCTTACCTTCCTGAGTGCTTTTTGAATCAGGATTTTAAAATATTTTGGGATGATCTTAATACTTTGCAGTTTTCAAGAAAGGCATAAGGGTATGGATACATTACTTATAAGTAGGACAACTATGGAGACCATTAGACCAACAAGAAACTTTCCACGATTTCATAGGAATTGATTTTTTTTTTTCTGTATTTCATTCTCAGAAAAGCTCTGTAAACATCTAATAAAACCAAGTAAGTGGGAGAAAATATTCTGATCCCTGCATTAACACCACTACTTCCTGTGGTTTTCAAGCCATGGGCCAAAGAATCAGTGGGTCTGCAGTCCTCTTTGTAAATGCTTCGCATAGGATAACTTAGAAAAGCAAGTCCCCTTTCAGCATATTTGAACAATTTGCATAGGATTCTGTGCCTCCACTGGAAAACTCTTAGGGGTCCTTCAATTATAGAAGTTTAAAACCCACTGCCTACTTACCAAGGTCATGTTAGGGGTGAATATGGCTCATACCTGTGTATTTTTAGATTAATTTTTGTATGTCAGTAATATCTTTTTAAGAAAAAACACAGGCCAAAGCACATTTCAGTGCAGAAAGTCTTCAATACCTCTATCTTTGAGAATCTGAATTTTCATACACTTGCTCCAAAAATTAATTTCCTTTCAATTAGAAAAAATTAAGCACACATACATTGCCAAACAAAACAATGACACAATGCACATGACATATAATATTTATGAGATTAAACATCAAATAGTCGGCTCAAAATGAATGTCATTTTTTAAAAGCTCTCCAGACACACAGATTAGAAGGCAAATGTCCTAAGTAATTTAGTACTGCAGGCAGCACATTACACACTGATTGTCCACCAGCCATCAAGAACAAAAAAAACCCCTAACAACTGGACTTGAGTTTTTTCAAAGTAATAAATGTAATTGATATATTCAAGTTGTGCAATCTCTGAATTCCAGCAAAGTACAGTTTCCCAGTAAACGCCACTTCTGGAATCCTCAGTGAAGCGCTATGAAGTACCATGCTGTTAAGGACATTTATTTTTCCAAATACAACCCCACCTTAATTCATTTGTAAATATTTCCCAACCCTGCTAATAAGCCAAGATGTATTTATAACAAAATAATGTTATTTCCAGTGAAAGGCATACAAGACTTGGGTTAATAATTTGTATCTATCATGCCATACATTTAGGAAATCAGACAAAAACTGCCTGGAACAACACAGTTGCCTCTAACCGAGAGGAGAATTTTTACTTTGGCTGTTTTGGCAGTCTGCTGCTTCTGATCGCAAAGAGCACTGAGAGAGAATCACTCCCGTATTTTTAAGAGTAGGGACAAACAGGAAGTCAGAAATACAGAAGTATTCCATAGGGGGTTAAAATAAGTATGATGTTTGAACCTGACAATGCATGGATTTGTTTTTTAAAGGAACATAAAAAGATAACACTTCAGGAAGACATAAAGGGTTACAAATTCAGCCGTAAATGCAGTACAGTTTTGTGACAAAAAAGGCTGCAGGTTATGCCTTTATAACGTCTAGTTAGAACAATTATATTTGTAGCAGCAGCTGCAAAGAGCCTTTGACAACAGTATGGGTAAACAAACAACACAATCTAAAAGAAGAATAATTTTACTTCAAAATGTTTCTGCTTTCTGGGAAGCCAGAATATTCTAAAACTTTGAAAGGGGAAAAATAACAAGAGGAGCTGACAAAAAAGGAGTAAAATAAATAGCTTAAATTTAGTAGGAGCTAGGCATTTAGAAACTCTTGAACCCGAAAGTGTGCAGTAACAAACTCTCCAGCCAGAAGGTCTGTCAACCAGCACACCGTATCACTAAGTGAATCAAACTCATCTCATCACCGAGTGTGCTGGTGACGCTTCCCCTTGGTTGTTCTGCACTTTGACCATACTGTAACAACACTTCACGGATACCAGCTATTTTTATTATCTCTGTATACCACTTGTCTCCCTGGTACAAAATAAAGTAATAAATAACTGATTTGGTAGCTTCCTACTCATGGGATCGCAGTTTATTCACATACTCGCAGGAGGGAGCAATTTAAAGCTATTCATCTGGATTACAGGCTTGTAGGATTGCAACCTTGTGCCGTACCGCAGAATCTGTCAGTCCACCTAGCCATCAAAGACTTGAGGAAGGCAGTAACATGGCCTGCCTGTAGGCACTACCAGCCTCGAGGCATTGCAGGATCAAACCACAAGGTGTAAGCCATTTGTGTATTCTTATCTTCTACAACACATTTTAGGGGAGAGGAGGAAAGCAGGTGCAAAGTTGTTAAGTAGACGACCTGCAGCCCTTCTCCCCGAGAATCCAGAATATGGACTGGGGAGCCTAGCAACTCTTAACAGTTGTCACGTTATGAACAATAGTTAATAGAAACTAACTGTGAATAAAAAGAAACATTTTCTTGTAACGTGCCACCTTGCCAGAAAACATAATTTTATTTCAACCATGAAAACAGAAACTAATATCAAACTGACCTATGCAAAACGCAACAAGAGTTAACTATTCAATGACTGTATGAGATTATGTGACTCCCATACGTTAAAAAAAACAACAAATCTGCAGGCATAAGACCACCCAAAGCATTTATTTTATAAGTATTATTTAGACACCTAATTAAAACATTTTTTGTGGGAATTACCAAAAGAACTACTGTATAAAAACACTATGGGAATTAATTAATTGCAGAGGAAAAAAAAAATTTAATACCTATCATGAAATTGCTAAATTAGGTTCTGATTCAAAGCTCATTACTATCAGTGGAAAGGGCTGCTATTACTCTGTAACAAATGGCTGAGCTGGTGATCTTTTCCTGTTCCTGTGTATAAATATTTGAGAAAGAGATAACAGAAACCATCTTTATCCATTAGCAATTGTGCCTCGCAATGCGAGGTAGAATATGCCTCTGTACTCCACAAGATACCAAATTAACTGCCTTCTTGGTCTATTGCTTTTAGGACCTGTGAGGACTTTGGCATATTATGAAGCAAAACAAAAAAATGAGAGGCAGTAAATTAAGATTACAAAACAGCCGAAACTAGTTCAAGGAACGCTGCTTTACTTGACAGAGTAAATATAATGCTAAGTAACAAAACACGAACAGCATAGTCTTTGTTCAATGTATTGCTGTTGTACAAAGATTCAACTAAAACAAAGCATGGCATTAAATTGTAGGGTTTTTCTCTTTTCAAGCTCTAAATAACACTGCAATGTAGAACATGAAACCTTTTTACAAAGTACATCTGTTCTTTCAAACTGCTCAGCTTTACGGGATATCATTTTGGTGAGTAAAATTTGAACCAACATACAGTCAAGTAATTTGTCATTTGTCTTTTCAAGTACAAACTTACATATAAAAGAGGTATTCCTTATCATATAGTTATAGTTCTCTGTTTATACAGTAAAGACTAACACCCCCCCCCCCCCCCCATTTCATGCAAGACAGCAGAGAAGAGAGTTTTGAGACAAATGCAGTGTTTCCATCACTTCAAAAACATCACGGAATTGTTGCCAAGCAAGAACTGAAAGTCAACAGTTTTTCTGCAAAACTCTCTCTAAATGCAGAGGCATCACCATCACAGAGACATAACCGAATTGCATTTTGTGAACTACTGCCTATTCCAGACCCACACAAACACAAAACTCTGTCTCAGCATAAAAAAAAAAAAAAAAAGGCTAACCAAACCTCTCCATGGGGAAAACAAATCTGACAGAGCGGTTAGTATTAATTAGCATTCCTATTTGTTCAATACTACTTCCAGTTTCCAAAGGAAGTGTGACAGGCTGAACTAATAAAATGCTACTTCTCAAAGCTGCTAACACCCTATTTCCTGGGCAAACAAGCTACCCTTCAGTTACATACCATGCACTAGTGTTCGGGAGAATAGCAAGGTTAACTACTTCCATCTATGCATCCTACACCTACACACAGCCTTTTTAAAAAAATCAACATTTAAAAGACATTTTTAAAGGCATTTTTATTATTTTTCTGTTAAATGAACCCAAGGAAGAAGCAGCAGAAGAAAGGGGACTGCGTGACAGATGGTCACAAGAAAGCAGGTGACCCCCGAAGCTTTCTAGCTTGCTGCGAGTCAATTATTAATGGGGATTTCTCTTCTTACCGCCCCATCCCATGCAGAGAGGAGCAGCAGCAAAACCTCATTCAGAATGCATCCATCCCTGATAAGTGACTTGGGAAAGAAGTAAACCAGCAGCGGTGAGCAGATGGTGCAAGCGGCTCAGGAACAGGAGAGGAGCGGAGAGGAGAGCAGCGAGCCCGCGGAGATGGCATGTCCGAGGAACAAACCACAGGACTGACTAACCCGAGCTCTCCACTAAGATATACCGTGGGAGCTGCAGATCGCCTGTGCTCTGCATCCCCACTGCTTTGTTTATCGGAAAATATTCAAAATGGAAACCTGACTCCACTTCTAAAAATAGCCGAATTTACTCGATTTCAACTCGAAGTCCCATTGCTGAAGCGTGACAACGGTGAGCAAATACCTCGTCTTATCTCCAAAAGGCAGCATGTCAAGCCAGGGGGGGAAAAAAAAAAGCCCAGACGAGCTCTCCGGGTCCTTACATCGGGCTCTTCGCACGAACCACCAGCACGGGAAGGCGAGCGCCGAGCAGCCGCCCCCGCCGAGCGGCGCTCGCCAGCCGGGCCGGCCCCGGGCTGCCCCCTGCCGGGGAGGCTGCCCCGGACGGGGAGGCTGCCCCCTCCGGGGCCCGCCGCCGCTGGCGGGGGTGCCCAGCGCCCCGCGGAACCCCTGCGCTGTGCGGCCGTCCCCGCCTGCGCCCCGCCGGCGCCTCCAGGGGCAGCGATCCCCTGCTTGCTGCCCTTCCCCCGGGGCCGCGGCCCCGCTCCCCTCCCGCAGCCCCGGGGTGCAGCACGGCGTCCCCAGCCGCAGGAGCCCGCTCCCCTCGGCGTCTGCGCTCCGGTTATGGCACCCTGAGGTGCTCGCCCCCTCTGGACAGACCTCCGCGTCCCCCTCCTCGGGCGGAGCTCTGGTCCCACACGCCCCGCGTACGGCTTCAGCGGCCGCTCACGGCTCGCAGCTCCCCCGGCACTTAACCCATCGCCCTCTCCGTCCGGTGGCCGCCGAGATGTCAAAAAGGTGACAAGCCCACAGGGCGACTGAGCTCTCCGAGAGCAGCGCTTTGTTTTGAGATTACTAAGTAATGACATAGCCCGCCCTCCCGCAGAGATTAGATGTTATCTGAGGCTTCGACGTATCTCTATCTAGCTCGCAGGGCAGGGAAAAATACATTGCTTGCTACTCCCGAGAAGCTGACTGTGTCTGTTTTAAACCGAGGAGAACGCAAAATAAATACGCAGAAGCCCA
This sequence comes from Ciconia boyciana, assembly GCF_034638445.1. Taxonomy (NCBI): domain Eukaryota; kingdom Metazoa; phylum Chordata; class Aves; order Ciconiiformes; family Ciconiidae; genus Ciconia; species Ciconia boyciana. The sequence continues at coordinate 79,456,514 of NC_132938.1, read as the reverse complement.
GGGCAGGGAGCTCCGCGGCTGGGACAGCTTCACGGACCTGCGGGGCTCGGCTCGCGTTGCTGGGCTGAGGCTTCCCCGCAGCCCAGCGGCCGCGGGCCGGGGGAGGAACGCGAAAGCCCGCGGCGCTGCGCGGAGAAGCGCCCGCATCTGCGCTTCGGTGGCAGCCGAAGGGAGCTGCCGCTTGGTGCTTTCAGTTTTTGCTCTTTCGAGGGTGGGGGCGGCGGGGAGGCTCGCTTTTTTCTTTTATTTTCTGTGGAGACAGCAACGGGGAACGGAGGAGCCCCCGTTTGCTGGGAAGAAAGGATCTGCCTCTACCCGCCGCCGCTCCGGTCTTACCTTGTAGCTTTCCTAACAAAGTAAGAGCGGGTAAAGTCGCCGTGATCGTCCAGCCACGCTTCCACCGCTTCCTGCTCCGGCGGGGGGGGGCAGCTGCGCTCCATGCTCCGCGCCGCCGCTCCCGCCGCCGCTCTGCCTCCTCCTGCCGCTGCCCGACCGTCGATCGTCGCCGATTTCCCCCCTCCCGGCCCTCCTCCTGCTGCCGGTGCCCTCGGCCCGCCGGGGGGCCAGCTCCCACCCCCCGCCTTCGCCCCCCTCCCAGGTGTGCGGGCGGCAGGAAGCCCGGTCTTCGGCCCCAGCGCCGCGCCGGCGGCACCTCAGCGCATCTCCGGCCCGGCCGCCCGGCCCGCAGCGGCCAGCCGGCTCCACCTCCGCCGCGGCCCCGCAGCGCCCCGGGGGGCTGCCGCGCCCCGGCCCCGCCCCGCCCCGCCCCGCCGCGGGGCACCGGCGGGAGCCCCCGGCCCCGGCGCTGGCGGTGCCCGGCGCGGCGGCGGGGGAGGGAGGGCGGCAGAAGGCGGCGTGTGCCTGCGCGGCCCGGGGCTGGCGGCTCCGCTGGGCCGAGGCTGAGCTGGAGCGGCCGGCCCAGGCGGAACCCGCGGGGTGGGGAGCCGAGGAAAGCGGTGAAAAAGTAAATTGGCCTCCCGCAGTCAGGCAAAGGGATTTTGCTCCCCCGCCCCGCTTCCCAGTTCCTGTCTTTTCAAGGGATGGCCTGTTTCAGCCCGTTCGCAAAAGTGGTAAAGCGGACGTCGCTTTGGAGTATTGCACTGTTGGGTGTCAAAACGTGATCTTTGATAGACCTCAGCACGGGTATGAGTACCAAAGTCCCGGCTTTTCAGCCCTTCGTGCCTACAGTGAGGCTTTTAGATCCATTTTAGACATTTAATAAGCACAGCCTAGCTTTGAAGATGCTCCAGGCTCACGGCTCCTACTTTCCCTAACATTAGACAGCTCGGACTGAAATTTTGCTTAATGCTGAGCATCACTTTCATGTATTGTAGTTCCATTCTAAGATATGTGTGTGCACACCGTCACTGATAATCCGCATTCACAAAAGACCTTGCACAAAGTATGATGCACACGTATGGTTTCCTGTGTCGTCACATGCAGTATCTTTGAAGGTAAGATAGAGATAACAAATAGCAGCATGTTTCTGGGGAAAGGGATATACAGGGTCCTTACAATTATTCTCCTGTGTAATCAGTTGAGAAATATCATATAAAATGTTTCTGTGACTCTTAAACCCCTCTGAGTGTATGCAAGGCAGCACGCTTCAGATAGAGCAGACATCCCTGCACACCTTAGCCATTTTTTTGCAGTGCTTATAGAGACTCGACTTACAGAGAGGTGGGATTCTGCAGCTGGCAAAGGGGCAGCAGCAGGAACTTCACAGCAAAGGGATTCAGAGCCTGTCCATGGGCTGGGGGGAAAGTTTTCTCTTCTGTGTCTTTGTGTCACATCTGTGCACAACGCTCACTTGGACATGTGTGTCTTTTTGGCTATAAGAGTTTGTGTCTAATATGAGGCATGCAGAAAGGGAAGTTTTACCTGAACGTTACTCTGTTAGAAAAAGAATCTCTGCAAAGATGTGCATGGTGACCAAAGAGCAAATGTGAAGATAAGGTATAAACCGGTTAAGACGTGCTGCAAGAGTCAAGCCACTATTCAAGGCAAAGAGAAATCTTTCAGCAGGGAAATACAGAATTACCAAGCAAACTGCATAAACAGGCAACATGGCAATAAATGAAGCCGATGTTTAGTGTCAAAACCTGGAAAGTGTGGTATGTTAGAAAAAAGAAAATAAACCTGTCATAGATTTTCTAAATTAACCATTTCATTCCAGGAAAAGGGTTTTGAGGCTACAGTAGACATGGCAATAAAAGCTTCTAAGCTAGGCAAAGCTTTTGGAAAATAACACTATGTTAGAATGCTTAAGAGGTATAACAGAAATGTAAAACATACAATTATAAAATGCAGATTTTATAAATATCTGAAATGCCATTCCCTGAATGGTCTCATATGGAATATTGATCATAGTACTGCTCATCCCATCTCAAAAAGCAATTGCAGAATTATCAGAGGTGATCTAGACAGGAAAAACAAGAATGACCGAACACGTGGAAATATCTTTTCTGTCATGAGGCAGTAAGAGTTTGTTTACAAAAGGATGAATACAAATCTATAATTTAATTACTGGTATTTAAAAAGTAAGATAGGATTTTCTCTCTGTCTCATAGGAGAATAACAAGATAATAGTCAATGAAATTATGTCAGCTGCAATACATAGTGTCTCATTTCATGTAATTAGGAGTAGCACTAATAGAAATAAGCATTTATACTCTAGTAACATCCAGTAAGCCCCAGTCAAGAACAGATACTGTACTGAGCACTGTAAACATGTAATATTAAATACTAGGCTAGCTGAGAAGCATGCAGCATCCCTGTGCTTCGTGGCACAGGTACTGGGAGCCTGGGGTGAAGCTGCCTCTGGTGTGGACAGCTGTCCAGGCTGGGCCAGTATACGTGTGACAGTGTGCCAAAGGAGAGGGAAGTTGGGCAGTGCCATGGCACTGTGCGCTTCGCTCGGGTTGACAGCCACGCCATTATTTAGCCTACAGATAAGAATCAGTAAAGCCAATGCAAATTATTATCTTCCTGTGAATTCAGTGGCAAAGCAGCAGTTCAAAAGATTGCTACCCAAGCAAAGAATAGCATAGTCTTTCCCAAAAGAAATAAAAATGGAACAGTTGGGGGAAAAAAGGGATACTTTCTCCGTATCCGATGAATTTCCATGAATAATAATGAACATGCTGTTTTCATTTTTAAGGTGACAGGAGGGGGTGAAGGCCAAGCATAACAAAGAAGTGAATGGTGAAAGTGGAAAAAGTCTTCCATAATTTTGGCTTCCAAAGTGCTCTGAAAAAGCTCCGTGTATCTTAGCTCACGCCCAGCTTTGCACTTTGTTTCCAGAACTCAGATGACAGAATTGATGTGTAGTAGCTATAAACCTGAAAAGGATTTGTAGTAATGACATACAAATAAATATGTCCGGTTCAAGTTTAAAAGCTGGTTGGGGCAAAGCAATATGCTTGAGAGCTCAGTATAGAAGCCAGATGCTTTGCCAGCAGTAAGCCATTCTATAGCAGGCCTGGTTGACGGAAAAGCTTTTTAGTTGAAGTCTTTCATTTGTATGTTTGCAAATATTGTCACGTAAGGAGATAAGAAAGGTGGAGGGTTTTTGTATGTCCAAGGCGCATAAATTAGAAATGCTGCTAACTCATGATAATTAGTAAGAACAAATATGGAAATATGTAATCAGAGAAGAAGTATTTATGTAATATTTTATGCTCATATTTTATGCTCTACGTTTATTTACACTTACTTGAAAGTAATTGATTTCTGTATCGTCTCCCTTTAGAAGAGAAGAAAATAAGGTTTCAAATGTCACCATAGTTGACTTATTTGTCTGACTTACACATTAGATGAATTGGAGCAGCCTTTAGCTTTGCTAAGAAGTGGGAATTGGCTGTCTTTCTACCATCCCCTAAATCTGGAAAACAGTTGGTCCATTTTGGCTCCTAAAACAAGTTTATGGCTGTACTGTATTGCCAGTGAGGCTAGAATATGATAAGGTAGAGGAAACTATTCTGTTTCTTTATTAGCCAGCATTTTTACACGCACATGCAAACACACACGCAGTGGAAGAATCCTAATATTAGTAAAGCAAGTTTCCATTTCCCTTCCATTATTTAAGTTGCGTAAAGAGAGTGAAATAGCAACCAAAATGCAATTCATTTAAAATCTAATTGTTACTTTAGTGATGAAAATACTAAATCATGGGAATGTCTTATCAGTTTATTCTCTCAGTCCTTTCCAAATAATTACTGGAAGTGCTTCCCAAATAAACATAGCCATGCAGAGCTGCTCACTCATTGCATAACTTGCCTTCTCCTCTGGGATACCATTGCATATGTCCTACAGGAAGCCATGTAAAATAGTAGCTTCCTCCTATTCTGATTTGCATGTGATTGAGCATTTGCGTCAATCAAAGTACCATGCAAAATTATTGTTAACCTCAGGAAAGCAGCAGCTTCTCAAAGTTGTTTGTAATACATGGACATTTGTCTGGAAAATACTGTCTAACTTTATCCCCTGAAAAATGTAATTTAGAATTTGAATTTAACATATTAGCATTTAATATGTCAGCCGACCAGTATGCTCAAATTTTAACCTTTTCTACTTTCTATTGGAAGTCTCAGGGTCAATTTGAAGACTGTTACCAAGTCTCTCTCTCTCTTTCTCAGCCTTCTCTCCTTTAAGCTAAATAGGGCCACGTCTTTCAATTCTTCCTTGAATGCCATGTTTTCCAGCCCTCTGATCATTCTTTTTCACTTTGGACGTTTCCCAGATTGTCTCTACCATTCCTGTGGTGTCTCACCAAGCTAGGACCAAGTAATGCAGTTGAGCGCATATTAGTACTAAATGAAGTGGAAGGGATATTTTGGGTACCTTGCAGGCTATATTCCTGCTAATACAGACACCCTTGGATATGCCTTCTTGGCAACAGCCTGATATTGTTGACTTGTGGTGACCGACTGTCCTCTCTGTTCCCTTTTTCTAAATACTTGCCATGTAGTCAGGTGTTGCCTGTGCACCTGCTTACTTCTGCCTAACTGTATTTTCTTGTTCTTGAACCTTTTTAATTTCATCCTGTGCTTGCGATTCATTTCTCCAATTTATCAAGGTTATTTTGAATTCCATGCCTGTCCTCTAATGTGTACTTGGCCTCACCAAGCTTAGTGCAAATTTCCTGAAGGGCACAGGTCTGGGCAATGATTGGGTATGATGCAGGTAGGTGAAATTGTAGGTGGACTTCTCAGCCTCATTACTGGTTTAGCTAGCTAGAGCTTCTGGTGCCTACATGCTAGAAGCACATCTTCAGTGAACATGCAGACATAGCCCTCATCTAAGTAAGGAGAAGATACACCATGGTTGTATCGTGGGGGATAACAACAAATGCAATGCACTGACTGGTTCAAATGGGCTACAATCCCCAGTAACTGTGCACCCACGTAGTCCATTTTCAGTTGCATTCAGTAGACCCTTCAGGGCTTCTGACATGTTGAAAATTGAAGCTGTGATCAACCTGTTCTTTCTTTGAATGTATGCATAGAGTTTGGCAGAGTTTAAATAGGAAGTAGTAGGTAAGTAGGAAACTTGCGTAGGCTAGACTTAATTCCAGGCCCTTCTCAAGTGCGTAACAAACCCTTTTTCTATTTACATGATACATAGCTTATTTTTAAAGAGCTTTTTAGCAACTACTGGCTAGTTAGTTATTTTCAATTAGCAGTTGCTCTTATTAGTACTTTTACTAGTAATTGTGATTTTGAATTGAAGTATTGGTTTTGTACTTAGACTTACAGATAATTACGTAAGTAAGTAAGGTAAGTCAAATTATAAGGGGCTTTTTTCCCTAATTGTGGTTGTTGGGAGAAGGAGACTCAGTGATGAGCTATATAAATCAAAGATTGGTCAGATGTTTTTCAAGTACATATCCTTGCAATTTGGACCATGCTGTTTAGGATTGTCTGGGCTGCTTAAGCATGTGTGGGGAGGAGAACCCTGACTCCACTGGAGTAGTGCAATAGCTTTCACCCACGTCAATGGATCCAGAATTTAATTCAATTCAAAGTTTCAATCTCTCTCTGCATTCTAAATTGACATTTATAAAGAGTTGCCCCAGTGCCAAGTAGCTAAAGGCATCTTTCCCACCACCACGCAGCTCTATGCTATTCTTCTCTTTCTTTCGTGTTTCTTAAACATAATGCTAATTCATTCAAGGCTTTGCAGCAGATGAATTCTGTATCAGCAGAAGAGAGCAGGATATGTATCAAAATCTGTTGAGGATCTGACCAGCACTGGCACGGTGGGCAGGAGGATGTGCAGCTCAATGTTTTCTGCTGTGAGTATTTGTGTAACAGCATACCAGAAATGGAACATGGGGGGAATACTCTCGTGGGGGAAAACAAGAAGTAAATCCACAGCAGTTTGAAATACATTACTCTTATGATGATCTCCTCATGTTTTCCTAATAAAAGGCCATGGACCCTCACCTAGCAATTCAGCATTAATGCAAAGTTTTAGAAAGACTGTTGTTTTTATATAGGGATTCGAATCCAACACGTCCCCGAGTATGTCGTTCACACAGTTAGTCTTCCTCACTGCTGAACGTTTCTACTGGTTTTCCTTTGCATTTATCTGTCTTCAGTAGCATGTATGGAGCCTATTATGTTTTTTTCCAATAGATTAGAAAGCCATTTACTCTCTCATTTCTGTATTCAGAGACCATAATTCTCTGTTAAACTTCTCACATATTAACCTAACAATTGGAGTTTCTAAAGGCTCCCTATCATCACAAATTATTAGTATCGTTTCTCTCAGTAAAGCCCTTGGTTTTCTGGAGATTTTTTTTTCAGCACATTTTCCCAGTAATGATCTCTCTGAAACCACAGAGAGGTGTAATAGCACCAACTCCTACCAGCTATCCCCCATCTTGTACAATAAGAATAACTTTTGCCTACACTTTGCTCTGAGAACATGTGTCTGCTTGGGTCTGCTATTACTGTTTCTTTCTTTTCAGAGTCACTGCTTTTCACAAAATCATTTTCCATCTTGAACATGAGACCAATTTTCTTTGTCCTTTCAGTGAACAACTTTGTCTTCTCTGTGTTAAAATATAGTCCAGACCTTACTAAGTGATCTTAGTCGGTCTATATTAATGGCTTGCCCTTCCCATTATTGATCACTCTATAACATTTTGTAATTTGCAGCTTTTTCCAGCAATAATTTTATATTTTTGTTCAGATCATTTAATATGGTTCGGTACACTGATATTATACATTGCTGGGGTTTTTACCAAAAACGCTGTAAAGCTGTGAGCCAAAGCCCTACAGAAATCTTACAGAAGTTTCCTTTATCAAACTAATTCATAATCTCATGGGAAAATAGGAAGGTTTTTTTCCTGACAAAACTCGTTTTCTATGTTGACTGGCATTAATTGTACTATCATCCTTTAACTGTACACTGATTGCTTCCTGTACCAGCCTTTCCATCAGTTTTCCTGACATTGCTGTCAGGCAAAATGATCTGCAATTTCCTTATTAAATAATGGAACAATGCTTGCTTCTCCTCTGTTGTCGGGAACTTGCGTGGGATTTCAAGACATATTTTTCTTAGCTTGGTTCTTTTTAATTTTATCTTACTGAGGTTTAGGGTTAATACCTGTTAAACAGGTATTATTTTACTTCCCGATATTTTGGAATCTCTGTAGTGAACGTGAATTTCTGCTTTGATAGATCACACGAGGAATATTTTAGTAGCACAGAGATGGTTAATCTTTCTAGTACTGTTTGTTACTATCACTATGAAATCTTCATAACCCAGGATATAACATTCACAAGAGTGTATATGCAGTTAATTTCATTGTTTTGTATCTTACCATAATGAGTAAAACTGCTGTTTAGTCATTGCCCTGGAACCTCTGTGAAGCATCTGTTGTGCACTGTCTAAGGTGGCCAGAAAATTTGTATCACAATGCAGTCCTGCTACAAATAGATAAAAATAATAAATTTGGCTAGTGCCAAAGTTTTAAAGCATTTTAGGAATCTAAAACTACACTCTTTCACCGACATTATTTACTTAGAATAATAGAAGACTTGATCTTGTCCAGACCCCAAAGTAATTAAACTGTTGAACATTTTCTATTGATCTATATGGAAGACATTTTTGAAAGATGAGGTGACCCAGCTTGCACTGTACTTACCTGAATAAATTAACTCTTTTTGACCCATTAGGAGGAAACATATTTTAGTAAAACTGTGATCTGATTTACTCATGGGAACAAACATCATTGGTATTCTATATGCATCACTGGTTCTGGAATAATAAGTATGAATGAAAATCATCGCTATACTTTCTGAAGACCACAACTGGAGTCAGGACTTCTTTGTACTGGAAGCTGTACCAGAAATACATCTCTTGCTTGGGTGGGTATGTCATCAAATATTCCCTTTTTTTAAAATTTATGGAAGGAGGGGGGGGAATGGAGGTTTGTACCCAGTCCAATACAGAGCCTACAAGTAAACACAGAATATACCACTGAAGTATTATGCAGAGGGCATAAAAATTGTTTTCAGGGCATTTTAGGAATGCACAGGCATATTCTGGTAATTAAGTAAAGCGTTAATCTGTGATTGTGAAAGATCAACAAAAAATTAAACAGTAAACAAGGTGAATAGAGAGATTACTTATGTATAACATTGATATTATAACCTAAAGGTATAACCACAAAATCTTCACTGTTCTGAACAAGCAAGGAAAATGTGTAAGAAATTAGTTTGTAACTAAGGCTAACTGCATCACTGCTAAAAGAATATATTGGGCTTGTATGGCATTTTCATTACACTCAAGAACAAAATGTGTGAGAACAGTCAGATTGAAAAGAGGTTGTTCTACATGAGAGTGTGTCTGTTTCTGGATCCTATTTGATTTTTTTCCGAGGGGTATGGCATACTCAGGATCCTTCCATTTTCTCGAGTTTTCATGCCTGTCCCTCAAGACATCTGTGGTGTGTTCAGCCAAAGGAGTCTGAATGAGTGTGTTCACAACGTACTGTTGCTGATCCCAAATCAGCTGCCATTTGATGGAGAGGTGTTCCCCACACTGGCTGCCTCATCTCTATTTTTTTTAAGCTTTGGCTGACCTGAGGACCTGAGGCCTTCAAAACCTTTTGACACTAAGTAACTAGTTTCTGTTTGGTAAATGAAAGCAGAAAACTATTAGAGCAAATCAGTGAAATGGATCTTTAGACTCTCCCATCAAATAGCTTGGGGTCAGCACCACCCTGCCTTCCTGAAGAAATGAAGCTGTATTTCTCAGGAAAGTAGTGAATGATCCAAGAGCTACCGGGTCCAAATTGTCATGGCTACGTATCTTTTCACACTTGGTGCTTCGTTTCTGAAATTGCTACTTACATTTCATCACTGGCAGGTTGCACACTGTTAGGTTTCTGAGGCAGGGGTTGTCCATGGCCACGTGTTTCTGCAGCATTTAGCATAGTTGGTGCTTCATGTGCTGCTGTAAAACTAATACAAATGACAAAGTAAACAATTTTAGTTGGAACCCAAATACCATTTGCATCTCTTAAAAGCTTTTCTATTAATTGGTGTCCCCCCATTAGATCAGTGAGGACAGCAATAGTTGTCACTGGTCCTATACTACACATGGCTATAACAAAGTGGAAAGATTATGTGATTTGACTTAGGCTATAGAAAAAGTTTCTGTCATAGCTAAAATTACATCAGATGAGTCACTTGTTTTTAGTACTGCATTTAATCTTCTAAACCACTGGAGAGCTGATTTTTAATCTATCTCTGCTTTCTATAGACATGGGGGTTACACAGCTACTTCTGGCAGCTTATACCATGCCCTAGGAGAGACAGAAAGAGTTATGTCAACAGCATGTTGCAGGCTGCAAGCGACACTGCCCGATTCGCAAATGTGGCAGACCTGATTTGGTGTCTTTGCTCCCAAATGGATCATAAGGGCATCTGAAAACAGCACGTACCTCACCGGTGACTGCCTGATCTGCTGGCCTGTGGGCTCGTGGTGAAGGAGAAACTCGGCCGCTCAGCCCTGAAAACAGGTAGCTGGCTCATCCCTGAGCGGGGCCAGGCTCATAGGGGTACTCTGAGAGAGCTTGGCAATAGGCAGTTCTGGAGTATAACAGGGCTTTAGTGCCTGAATGGGACACTGGTATGGATGTAGGTGGCTCTGTTCGTGACTTTAAGCAGTTGGTTAGATACCCTGGGATTTAAAATGCCAGCAGTGCCATACGTAAGTACTCCTGGAAGCCACAGCCAAGCATCAGTGACCAGCTACCTGCGATTTTTCACTTTAAAAATTTAGGCATAAATTTATTTTGGTAGCATATGAAAATGCGAACTGTGGCTTTCATCCTTCAGAAGCAAGAAGTCTCATATCCAATAAAGGAGGCAAGTACCTGCATGATAGCTGTTGTGGCACCCCACTTTTAAGGCTTTCAGTGTAGATTTTAGACCAGGGAAGAATCAAACTGTGTGAGAACAAAGCTGCCAGAAAGAGCTAGGTACACGGGGACAGTGATACGGAAATAAGCACATAACTGTTAAACTGTTCCAGTTCGGAACAACAATATTAAGGAGACTCTTGATGAGCCTAAACTCCTTCCAGCTGCTTGCGAGCTACCGGCTGCGCCTGACATTCCTGCTTTCCGGCTGCAAAGTCTGGTCTCTTTTTAGAAACCCAAAGAAAAAACATTTAATTTTTATTTGAGCTTATTGAATTTATTTTAATTTTATTTATTGCCCAAGTAAAATGGTTATGTGGAAACAGAAGTTTGTGTGGTGTTCTCACGGCTCGAACAATAATATGAGCACCCTTGAGGAAACGAAATGTGACACAGCATGGGCCAGCCAGCGAGGACAGTGGAGTGCTTGCAGGCTATGGCCTGGCTTCTCAGTTCATCCTGCACCGAACACATACATATCCCCTGCTATTTTCCTCCTTTCCATATGAGACTGGATGACAGAGGTACAAAGTGGACTGAAAGGCAGAATTTTTGTGTGTGTGGTACAGGGCCTTTATCTGTCATTTTGTTTTCCTTTGTTAGTGATCTAGAAGAGGGACTTTCTGTGTTTTATAAGAATTTTATGCTACCTAGAATGCATGATAAACACTGCCAGTACAGTGATATTAGCAGATAAAAGCATATGCAGAAAAGTATTGCAGTAGTGGACTTCAATACCTTTATACTGACTTCAGATTCATTTATACTGCGTGATCTGAATTTGCAGTGTATGCATTTTGATTATAACTGCCAAAATCTATTTTATCTTTGACAGCTGACTTTATGGGTTTTGTGAGGAAAAACCACTGCTGATTAAATTTGTATTGACAGGGATGGATTCTGTATTTACAGGAAAACAGCTACTGCAGGCTCCCCTGAATCACATCTCTTCTTCTGTTCTTACTTTAAGGCCCTGAAAACCCAGGATAAATCAGGAAACATTTGCCACTGTATGTTCTTTCAGTGCAAAGGAAACCCAACATGTCATTGATAATTGACCAGAATAGTTCTTTTGATAAATTCACATCTTCTATCAATCTGCTGTTTAAGTGTCTTTGAGACGTGGATTGATTTATCCTTCCAGCGGAGATAAATCACAGCTATTCCCTTTAGCTTCTTAGTGGCTGACTCTTAATTCCTTGATCTCTGTCTGTGTGCAAATAAAAATACAACCTTGCTTTGCTACTTAAAAGTAGTTTGGGGAGATAAGAGAATACAGAGTTGTATGGAAGAAAAACTAGCAAAAGAAAAAAACCACATATCAGTCTTCTTGATGGTTTTGAATTTTTAGTGAGGTTGAAAGATGTGCATTTTATATGGGCTAATATTCAGTTTAACTGATGCATGGAATTTAATATTACTACTAGGAAAAACAAATTTTGCCATTGCTGTAATCTTGTAATTCTATTGCTTGCTATAGTATGAATTATTTAGAATGGAAAATGTGTAACAAAAAGGATATAAATATATATAAGTAAACAAAAGGAACAGGAATTGAAATTCTATAGTGCTTATAGTTACTAATAAGGGAAGAAAATAAAGAAATATAAGTTCTTCTTAAACTACTCAGTAAAGTTGAAAGTTAATGCTGCAAGTTCTCCCAAGTGCTTTCCAGCCATAAAAACTTGTAGAATGTAGTTTTTAACAGAGATACAACCCCGCTGAGCATTGAGCTGAAACATGCATAGTACTATTGTTTTCATTTGCTAACAGTCCTTACTTGCTGCGGTGGTCCCTGAAGGTTCAGGCTGTATTTCATTCAGAGTGGCTCAAAGCACTGGGATGGTTTGGTCACTTTACATCTCAGTAGGAAAGCTTCAGATTGAAACAACCTCCCTCATTCCAAAATAGAGCTTCTCTCTTTTTTCTGCCCCCCCCCCCCCCCCCCGGATTCTTGCTGTTTCTGAAGAGCAATGCTCATGAACAGTAATATAAAATAATTTCTGAAGCTCTTACTACAAGTTAATGTGAAATGTCTTTCAGTTTGTATGTTTATCTGTGTCTTTGAATACCTGTCAGTTCCTTTAACTCCAGGATCCTTCAAATCCACTAGCCAGCATCAGGCAAATCTGGTGGAAAGACAAAGATAACAAAATAGTGTGAACACCTCAAAGAAAATAAGAGCCCCATTGAAAAGAGACGCAGTGCTAATGCCCTCCCTGAGGTCAGGGTGTCACTGAACTTCTCGGGAGAGGACAGTCCCCACGCAGCGGAGAGCTTTACAGCCTGCCGGCTGTGAGCTCCACGTGGAGCTCTGTGCGGCCCCAGCTAGGCGTTAGACAGTGGGGTCTCTCCTGCGCGGGTTCTTCACTGTCTGCAGTGTTGGTATAATTCAATTAAAAATCTGTCAGTCACAAAATATAAATAGAAAAAACGCAGCTGGATTTATCCTGGTGCTCTCAGAACACATGGCTCTCCTGCTTCAGGCTGGAATCTACCTGCTCTCTTGCTTCTTTCCCTCTGCTCAGGTTGAGCTTAAACATTTCCTACCCACTACTTCAAAAAACAGTGTGGAGATAGCCTAACTTTCATTTTCCCTCCTATTTTTAGTTTCTTTTTGGACGGAATCAGAGGAATGTCCCTCTGCATATTGCCCATCACCCTATAAATACCCTTCCAGCTGCCAGGCCAAGAGTAAACTTCTTTTCTGGTATCTCTAGTGTTCTCACCACACTTCACCATATTCCTTTTCATTTGCACTCCTGTCATCACCGGTGCTTGAAAATACCTTACACTCTAGCGCAAAGCACAATATCCTCTCCTACTCAAAGCTCCCTCAGACTCTTCTTTCGTAGCATTTAGAAACACAAGTTAATAGCAAAAGAGAGTCATCACTATCTGCCCATGTACACTGGTGGTTCTGGTTTATTGCCGTCCTTTTGATCTCGCTGTATACTGCTCACAGATCTGTGCTGCTTAGTAAAGGTCCTTGGGACACGGACCAGGCCTTTGTGTTTTGGTACACAGTGTTGTTTCTGTTCTCTGGCTGAATGTCTTGACCTTTAAAAGGCAACTCTGAGCCTATCAAAATGTGTTTTATTTAATCAAGGATCTAATTCAGAGATAGTAAATCTCTGTTACAGGCCTGAAATTCTCTTTGCTTACTATTCATGCCAACCCAACTTTGCCCACACAAATGTTCCTGTAGCTCAAATAGAGAGAGCTGTGAACACAGAAGAAAAGGCATTCAAAAGGATAAGAAAAGCTTTTCTTAATATTTACTTTCTTTCCTGTTGACAAAATGGGTAATTTAGGTTCAGGTTAATCTGTTTTTATTCCAAAAATGAGAAAAATATAACTGATACTTTATTCCTCAGCAGAGCAGATTAGTCAGTGAGCTAAGCACAACACAATGAAATGAAATAATTTAAAGAAAGTCATTAAAGGTAAAAACATTTGTGTAATCAACAACAATGTTCCCTTCAGTACAGGACATTACAAGAAAGCTGGTTGTGCTGCAGGCCTTGTTGATTTTCACTGACTACAAAGTAGAATAGAAACTTTCTACATAAATCCTTGGGTGCTAATGCAGGAAGGTGGCTGTGTAATCTGAGCTGTCTGACCCTGGCAAAGTAGCAGACTGTAAGCTCACTGCCTAAAGAAATTGTTAAAAAAAATCAGTGCTGAGAGGAGAACTTGCTGTTTTATTAATGTTTATCAGATTAAAGAAGTGAAATAACTGAAGCGATATGAGCAGTGCATAAAAGCAGGGGAGTGAAAGGAAAAAATGCTTTTGAAGTGTGCCATGGCCTCTCTCAGAGAGCCTCTCATCCATCTCCCTTCAGATTCATCCTGTCAAACAGCTGGCATGGTGTGTTCTCCGCAGGCAGACGAGCAGCATCAGTCATACAGCTGTGCTATCTGGAGCACAGATGCTTTCACTTGCGCTTGGTAGTTCCTAGCCAGCTTCCAGAGTTTTGGCAGAATCATTCACAGATGTTTGAGACACAGAGATGAGACAGAAATTCATTGAAAAGGGATATGAAGTTAATACATAGACTCATCTTACTGTTGTCTTTATCAGAATCTATAAAGTCCATCTTTGTGGATCTGGTAGGAAATGATATATGCACATTGCAGTAAAATTCCTTCTTCAAAGTTATACATCCCAGAAATTAAGGAAAGAAGCCCTTTCTGCTTTAGCTGTACGTAAGAGTTTTGATGCGCTTGTGGAAGGCACTGATCTGTCACTGTTGGGGCCGAGGTCCTGCCGCACAGAGCATGGTGCATGGCTCGCTCTTCAAAGACCCTCTTAATGTGCCTGAGCAGTGACTTGGATTTCCTTGTCCTAGATGAGTCTCTGCCTGTTCTCATCCCTTGGTCTCCCTCAGGTGACTCCAGGTTGGCCAATAGTGAAAGTAGTAATGACTTTCTTACGTTAACACGGTCTACTGGAAAGTGACTGGAGTAAAAAACCTCCCTTCTCGCACACTGCCAAACAGCCTCCAGATGGGTGGTGGGCTTAGTTCCTACTAACTAGAAGATTTCATTGAAAGAAGAAAGCTTGAGGTAGCACATACATGCTATTTACTTAAGTGCGTGTTCTCCTACTAGTTGTGGTTTAACTCATTCGCTATGCCTGGCTGCTCTGCAACCTCTGATTCTCTAATTCATTGCTGCCTCTGGGCATCTCAGCAGCCTAGCAGAGGTGTGAGGCTGGAGTAGCATCCTTCTCTTCTTCTCAATACCGCACATTTGCTGGGGTTGACTAAACCTCCACATCAAGAGCTTTTGTCCTCAGGGCAGTTCCACAGAATACTGCCATCTCCTCGGTCCTCCTCAGCGTTGTTGTCGGAGTGGTAGGAAAGTTGCTTAGGATTAACACCAGTACATGAGAGCACAGAATTTAGACCAAAGACCTTTCTCATTATTCCTAAGGACTAAACCTGTCCCTGTAGAAGTCAGTGGAAACTGAGGTGGCCCTATGAGTACATTTATAGGAAAAGAGAAAAACAAACTAGTGACAGACAACAAGTATTTTAACAAGAGAATCTAATATTTCCCTTTTCACCACATGTTATGCAATGTACGGTGAGCACTGTATTTGCTGGCAAAGGAGGGAAGTCTGGGGAATCTATTCATTTTCCTCCACATTTAAACAAACGCTTTCTCATAACCGTGACCAAGAAAGGAAGCAAAAGTAGTTAGCAAACTTATATTAAGTGTTTTAACTCAATGTTTATATTTTGTTCCTGAAAAATATAATGGCTGTATTGATAGCATTGTAGTGTTCCGCTCGTTCAGTCTGATGTGGGAGAGGGCTCAGTGGATATTTTTAACCTTGTATGGAAACTTAATTTTGTTTTCAAAATACCTGCAGCTCAGAACAGTCTGAGCCATTCTGAAGCAAAAATTGTGGCCTTCAAAGAAAGTTCATACGGCTCCCGCAGGGTAATCATGTCTGGGAGAAAAAAGCTGGTAGTGTCCAGAGATAGGACTCCCTCTGGGGAAATCGATCACTTCCCCTAACTTTCTAGTGTTTTGGTAATGTGATTTTAAGACAGAGGTCTTACAAACACCAAGGATACTCCTGTAGGAAGATGATTTCTTTCAACGAGGTAGCTGTCTTAGATTAATTCCAAATCGCTACGTAATGTCACTACTAGCTAAGGTTTTATAGATTTGCATTTGATGGGTAAAGCTGTGATTTCACTTACTAATCTGAAAGCTTCTGAAGATAAACACCAATAATTATGAAATTGTACTCTATTCCCATTAGTCTGTATTTTCAGGTACTGTGCCAGAAGTTCTTACTTTGGGAAATGTAAATCTGATTTTAAATATGTGATTGAAAAGATAATTTGGTCTTGAGAAGCAAAAATATTTACATTTTGTTTACTTTTTATTCTCATCTCATTCTTTTTGAACATTTCATGCTACAGTTCCCTTGTGTGTAAGTAAACTTCTACTAATTAGGGATGAGCTGCAGCTTCCAAATGCAATCTCCAAAGAAAAAGGAGAAATAACGAAGAACTATTGCTGTATTTTAAGAATATTTCTGAAAGATTTGGATAAAAGATTTTGATTTCTTTCCAGAGCTTATCACCCTAGTTATCAAAATAATGGCCACAGAAAAGATAAGTCATAAACTGCATTGCATGGCAGATCTTACATTTTTAATGAACAGTGTTGCAATTGTGTGGCTTGGTTTTCCTCAGGAAAGTCCCACATCTTTTGCAGTTGAAACAAAATGTTTTGCTTTTACTTATTAGCTGCCTTGAAATAAATCAAATTGATTGTAATGATGAAAAAAGGAGGAATTGTGAAAGACAGGTATTTTATGGCAAGGAGTGGCTCGTTGTTTCATATTTCTGTGATAACAACAGGATATGATGCATAGATTCGTGCCCATCAGTAACCACGCCAAATGCAGTAATGCAGTAGAAACATCAGAAGCTTAGGATGAGAAACGGCTGCAGTGATACCTGGATTTGTCTTTGCTGTCCACTTCACTGTCATATTCTCAGCACTATTGCAAAACTTAATAAATTCGAGAAGCACAGTCACTCTTTAGGCAGTGGGTCAAATTCTTCTCTACCCTGTACTGTATGTTTTGAGTGACTCATTTCACTAGGGTTTATCTAGTTTTATGCCAATGCAGTGCAAAGTAGAAGCTTATTCAAAATGACATTTTGTCCTCTTTGGGAGATTTGCACCTGAAGTGGTATTTCTACCAGAACTGTAAGGAAGCATCAAATCTGGATGATGGTAATGTGTTTATTTCACCCTGGTAATTTTGCTTTTAAAGTTGTTACTATTTTTCTTTACACTGTCAGATTCAGCTTCTTCTAAAATAACATTTTTACTGCTTGTGTACCACAGTAGTTTACAGAAATGGTCTTGTCTCTGTCTCCAGTGCTGTCATGGGAATACTTAGTACTGTCCCCCAGTCTGAATATCTCTGAGTGACTAATATAGTGGATGAGCCAGGTCAGCCCTATGAACTGTGCTACCACAGGAAGTACAGTGATGCTCAGTAAGAGCTCAGTGTAGGTATAGGTTATCTGTATGATCAAATGAAGGAAATAGGATCCAGGAACCCTCTGGATTCAAGAATATTTGTTCTGATGCTTTAAGGACCTTATTCTCCATAACTCTGTGAGCTTAATTCAGATTTACATTGGTAAGGAGAGGAGATTCAGGTAATTTTTGCTCAGAAATAACAGGTATAAAAAGGAAAACAACAAAGGGTCTTGACAATTATTTCTTGGCAATTCCAACTTCCCGTTAGAAGCAAGCACACATGCTTTTTCCAAAATGACGCAGATGTCTCCGCACGTCCATAGCTTGGGAAGCCGCAGATGGACTCATGTTTTGAGAAAAAACAACAGGCAGTCAGTTTGGAGAGGAAAAACAGTCTTTGATATTTTGTGGCTGTTACTTTTTGATAGAGGCAGGCACACGCAGTCCACCCTGCCGTAACAGAGGGCGAGCTGGGTAGCCCTGCACAAGTGCTTCACCCTGCATCTCCACAGCTGCCAGTGCCGGTCTTAGAGTCCGAGTGGGCTCCGCCGTGCACGTGTGGGACGGAGGGAGTGTGCAGCGGGCACGGGCAGGCTGCTGTCAGACCCGGCCGTCAGCTCTGTCCTGGCGGCTGTGCTGCAGGGTGGTGGGAGGCGATGCTCAGGCACAGCCAGAGGTCTGCGATGTGGAGGCTTAGCACGGGCCGGGAGCACACCGGTCTCGCTCAGCCTGCTCTTCTGTTTGAATTGGCTTCTTCATGGAAAAGAAGAATTTCCATCTCACAAATTAATCTATGGCTGCGGTGCAGAGACCAGCAATAAAACACCTGTGGAAAGATGGGTGGAAAGCTGGAGCTATGAACTGGAGAAAGACACTGAGTACCTTAGCGGCTCAAGTCCTCAGTTTCAAGAGCAGGGCTTCCAGCAGTGCGATTTCTTCCCGTATACAAGTAGGGTTTTAGTTATGCTTCCTCCTGATTTTCTGCCATCTTTATCTAATTGGCTAATTTTTAGTGGCTTGATACAGCAAAGAGTCAGAATTCCTTATCTCCATTTCTACCACTGTCACGATCTAGGATTATTTTTGTTATAACTGATTATTTGTTATAAGTAATTATTAATTTATTTCTGGACATAAATAAATAAAACACAGTCCCTGACCAAAATAGTTCATAATTTGACATAAGCAATAATTTAAATTATTTAATTATCTTTGTCTCAGATTACTTCAGCTGCAAACCAGGTATAAAATATTTGTTTTAATTTACAAAGGCATTGCAAGCTTTCCTTCATTAACACTTACAAAAATGTTTACATGAGAGAAATAAGAGGTGCTATATCACGTCGAAGTATTACTGAGGAGAGGAGAAAGATGTGGTCAATTCACAATAAATATTCAGAATCCCATACGGAGAAGTGCACTGAACATAGGCTTGAAACACCAGCCTGCCGTTGTCATCTAACTGAATTTGGCTGGAATTTGGTACACTATAAATACGTGGGCTCTACCTTGTTGTAGGTTACATTTCACTTGCCTTCTACACTAGAGCATTGATCTCTGATGTTGAATTATTATTTTTCCACGTATCAAGCCATTTTATATATGAAAGTATGTTAGTGACTGGAAGTGGAGAAAGTTGCCAATTTATCTTTTCTAAGAGATCATCTAGAAATCAGCAAACTGTCAAACAAGGGTTTATTCCTGTTGCTGAAGTAAGACGGATTGCGCTGCCTGCTTTGACATTTCCATCCAGGACAATTAGAACTTTACCACCCACCTACAGCTTGTACAGGAAAGAATTTTGTCTCCTTTTGAATTTTCCTGTACTGTAGGTGACACCAGGCAGTGCTCTGAGTTGACCAGTGTAAAAGAGTATAACGGAGATCAGAGAAAGAGAGAAAGGGGTTTGGTCTGTATCAGTTATAAACAGCAGGAGAAGAGAGGCTGGTATTTCATCCCCGGAGTCTCTACCAGTGAGTGGATACTACTGCGTGTGAGCCCTGAAAGACTCCTTAAGTCTTTTATTCAACCAGACTGGAAAAACTCATATATATCGCAAAAGTTTTCGCACATTACCATAAAGTACTCGGTTATTAGGGAAACTTCAAATTCCTCTTACCACTGCAAGAATGAAATTGTCACTTTGGAACTTGTCTTCTATTAAAAGGAAAAAAACCTATAATTCTTTCCAGGAACTTAATCAGAAAAAGTTTTCAGGGAAAATTTTCTTTTTAGGAGAAATCAGCCACTTAAAAGCTCCGTGTGGCACAGATTCAGCATACAATTACCTAGCAGTGGCTGTGCAGCAGTGGAGAGTGCTGGTGGGCACTCACAGGTATGTCATTTGGCAAGGTAGAGCAGACAGTGTTTAGCTTTGGTTATGTCAGCTCTAGCCAATAAAATAATTGCCATTATTTAATAATCTTAATCTGTGATTAAGATTATTAATCTGTGATTATCTGTGATTAAGAGTATGGGGAATTGCTGGGAAATAGCTACAGTGGTCAGGCATTTTGCCAAATTACAGTCTCTTGGGACAAATTGTGGCTGCCTTGTATGTCAACCAGGTTTCTGCCCTTTAAAAGGGGAGATTATAAGCTCCACTAATACCTTACCAGGGAACAAAATGGATCAGAGTACCTTCGTACTCCTTCCTTCAGTGTCCTAAGGGCTTTCTATAGTATGGCAGGTCATATTCCTAGTTGAAAAGAAGACTTGTTATGCCTGTGCTTGTTGCAAGGCTTTCATTGTCCTGAGCAGTGACTTCACATTAAAATGATTTCCCCTGAGAAATGGGTAGATAATTCACAGCAGAAAGTGGTGGGTTGAACTGAAGCATTCAGTACTAATGAAATGGTTAATGACCTGAAATTATTCAAGGGAACAGGCCTTATTACATGCAGTGTTGTAGAGAAGGACACTTTCCTGACTCGTTTCACATCCCAGATGCAGGACTTGTTTCTGTCAGCCAGTTGTTTAGTGAGGCTGCTGAGCTGGGTCCTGTTCAGGCTCCAGCTAACCGGACTGATAAGGTTAATGCCCCCCAGTGCAGATTAGTTAAAGTCTCTCATCAAGAGTTGCCCTTCCTCCAGCAGAGGTTACTGATCCCTAAAATTTGATGCCACAACTATTCATGACATTTGTACTAAATACCATTCATTTAGAGAAAAAGAAAAGCAACTCAAACTACTCTTAGTAATATTTGAACTAACCTGGATTATTTTGAAATATCTGTCTTAGGGACTTAACTACCTGTGAATTATGTCAACAAATGTAAGGAGATGGTAATCTAGAAGTGTGATCATGACAGAAACCTTTTCATCCAGTTGATTTGCAGCCAAAAGAAGAGAAGTGGCTTCTCCCTACGTCTTCTTTTCCAAGGCCTTATGGTACTGTTTGTTTGAGAAGTAAGGCTTCTCTGAAACCAAAGATAGCCAGAAAAAAGAACAATTTAATTTACAGTATAATTTACAATTTAATTTAATGCTGAGAAGGCATTCTGAGAAGCATCATAGTAATATAGCTGAGGGAGAGTGAGATAAATAAGTTTGCACTAATGTCAGCACTAATAAGGATCCTGTTTTCAGCAGCTGAGGTAGCATGGTCAGAACTAGCTCAATTATGTCTGTGCTGTACTACAGCGTGCAGTGCAGATAAAACCAGAAAAACATTGCCGTGTCTGTGTTTGAAGGCTAGCTCTCACGGCAGCAAAATATTTGAGACTATTCCAGATGTGCTCATGGGGAATTTTCACAAATTCTTATTTTCAACTTGCAAGGCGATACAAAGCTTTCTTGTAGTGACTTAGAAGACAGTTTTGAAGAATGACACACAAGTACGTGAGTCTCACTTCAAAGGCTGCTACAGTTTTCGTGATAATTTAAGAGTTGGCATATTCTGTTGTGTAATGCACTGGATTGGAAGTCAATAGAGCTGGTTTCTAACATTTAATCTCTCAGAGCTTATTTCTCCTCCTACCTCTAGTCTGTTAGGAGCTAACAATCTAAATCTACAAGACAGCCTCGTATTACAGATATTGCACAGTTCTAAATACAGTGGGAACACGTCATTCAGGTTCTCAAGTGCTATTGTAAGACATATAATAATTAATATTAAACATTACCTTGAGACGTCACTTTTCAGTTTTATGGTGAGAATAGAGATGCAAGTGTGGAATTCAGCTGTGTGGATGAAGACTTTTGGGGCTTTAGAAATGCTAGGCATTTTAAAGCTGTAACTTAATCTGTGAGTTTGCAGGCATTTCAAATAAAATGCTTTATTCTCTGAAGGTGAATGGATATAATTGGTCAAGTATGTACAAAAACCTACCTACAGAACTTGCCTTTATACATAATTAGGGAAACAGAGAGATTGTTTCTATAAATTATAACAAAATGTACAAATTGTATAGAAAATGACAAACATTGTAAAACATTGACTGAAAAGTTCAACCAAGCGCTAGATACAAATTGACTTTGAACTCCAAGATTCCAAATAAACATATTTTTGCCTCTCTAGATTCATATAAGCTGTTCTATTTCTGCACTAATTTCTTCTTAGTTCTCAGAGCTGTGTTTGTATTTGGTTCATTTGGCCTACTTGAGCATCCTTTTCTACCGCTAGTCTCTAAGTTTGATTTTCAAGTCGAGTACTCTTCTGGGGGTGCTCAGCACATCCATCCCTTGAGGGTTAAATTTGGAAAGCATAGCATCAATTGTTATGATTAACTGCCTTTAGACTACATTGTAGTAGTGAGTTAAAAGATGGATTTCCCAAAGCTTCCTAAAGAACCATTTCCTACTTTAGACCAGGGCACATGCTCTGCTATCTGTTTAATCAAGTGACAGAAGGAACAGCTGTAGTCAAAAGCCAGAAGAGGAACGATTATCTAGTCAGATAATTTGAACATCTTTAAAAATTTACTCCTCAGCACAGTAAAGTATAATTTCACTTTCCTCCAGACATTAAAAATATTAATAAGAAATCACTATGAATTATGAACAGTACAAAGCGTTCAAACCAACTCAACTGTAAATTTCTTTTGGTGAAATTCCAGAGGTCTAGTTTAGTCTTAGAGAAAAGATTTTTGGCCTGATACTGCTCTGCTTTTGCAGTTCCTTTGTTTTAGTACCAGCAAAGAGAAGCATAAGGCTGGACCAGCCATTCTTCTTCAGAGCAGAAGCTGAAAAGATCAAGAAGGACTCTTGATATTATCTTTAAAAAAGAAATAGGCTACTGGCTAAGGTCAGGAGTAATGGGAGGTGAGTTATTTCATAACTAGTTTGGATATCTTCCACGAGTTGGTTAGAGACAAATGATATAATTCTGAAATGATAGCAGAGAAAGCACAAATAGCAAATTATTCTAATGAAAGCTTTTGTAGGCAAAGCCTTTCATTATAGCTGTTCAAAATGTGCAAAAGGGCAAAGTAACAAGTGTAAATACATTTTGTTTTTTCTTTGAAGCAATGCCCAGTGTCACTTGAGCTTCATTTGTTCAAATAAGTAGGAATATAGTGATACAGAACCAGATGGTGCTTGCTGTTATTGGATGACAGATGTTCTCTTATCCTTGAGATTACGCAGTTAAGTGTAATGCCTTTATAGTTGGGTTATGCAAAAGACTGAGCCTCCTCAGCTCCCATTAACTGCCAGGGCAGCTGGAGGGTCTCCGTACCTCCCAGGAGGGGCATAGGAGTCAGGGACCTTACTAGCTGAACTCTTCACCTAAACACTTGCTTTTGAGATGTCCCGATCATCAGTTCCATTTAAATCACTGTTCAGCATCTTTGGGATCACTCTCCAGTGACCCTCTTTAGGCCTGAAATCAAAGGCCTTCCCCTCTCTTCAGGAAAAGGATCAAATGCAGAGGACCTGTGTCTAAAATGGTCACTTGATTGGTGCAATTATGTGAATGTAGTAATCCCACTAAAGGATAACCTGATTGAAACACACATATAGACATTGCACAGAGGTAATAAAGAGTGAGAAGATAATCTTAGTGCTCAGGAGAAAACGCTCAGTAAAAACTAAACCGTTGCAGATGCTGGACAACCTCCCCTTGAATTTAACACTCTTGCAGTATAAAAGTATGGGCGAGCCCCCTAGCCAGCCTGGATCCTAAATGCGTCTTGAACACAGCCATCCTAGAATTATCACAGAGATTTTTTTTCTCCTTCAAGGGAGGTTTCTTTTTAAATGGCAACCAGCATTTTTGAATTTACTAATATGGACCCTGAGATGAGGCTGGCAAAGGTATAAAAGTCAAAATCAGATTTAAAGAGCCACCATACGAGTTTATAAAAGGGACATACAAACATTGAGTGTGCATATAAATATACCATTTATACATAATGCACGAATAAATGCACCTTGCAAAGCAGGGCTCTGGCGATCTGCATTTATGAAACACAGGCACTGAAAATCAGGATCACATTGTGAGAAGCATCTGTTAAAGTTACTGTTCCCAGATTTTGTGATCTCAGTTTGAGGTGAATGGTTTCTTATTTTCAGGAATGGTGGAGATCTACACCTTCTTTTGACAACACTTAGAGTTTTGATGGCTTTGGCAATCTGGGTGTTGATCATTCTAATCCGAGTTGGGGACTCCAAAGGGAGGCACACAATTTTAGTGAATGCTTCTGAAGGTGCTGGTTCTTTTGTATTGTATTAAAGCACAATGGCACATTCCAAATAATTCAGTTGGGGTTTTTTTAAATTAGCAATAAAGACAATCTGATGACCTAAATACTGGTTTGGGCCAATGTGCATAAAATGTTTTGGAGGTAACTTAGGAGCAAGTGAATCTTAAATTTATTTGTGATAAATTGAATGAGACAATAGTTGTAAAAGAAGTAGCAAACCCCCAAAATTGTCATATGGTGGGCTCTAGTAACCTATTTAGGTTAGTCAGGACTAAAGAGAATAAGGAATATCAGAGACAACTAAGAAAACTCAGTAAGCAGACAATGCAACTGAAAATTATATTAATCTGTTGATTAATGCAAATGTATGTTAAAAAGTGACTTCTAGAATCAGGAATATGTCTAGACTGGCTTCTGACTATTTTGATGGCATATATAGCGATTTCAGCACACATATAGGTAGATGTCATCTTAGAGCTGGAAATACTCTGTGTCTTGGTTACCTGTTACCACCCTCCCATTTCCAGGCACCGTTTCTCTGTAGTGCATGGCTTGTGCCACAAGGAACTGACGCCTCTACTGCTGCTCCTTATTGTAGAGCTTCCTCCCATGCCATTCGTATTACAGACACTGGGACCAGAGGGAGGTCGCTGCTCTAAAGTGCCAAGAGAACTGTGACATGTAACACGACACTTAGGTGCCTTCTCCGACCGCTAACGCCCTTGCAATGCCCCTGGCTAGCGCTGAGTACTTCCAATCCCCACTGCCACAGCATCCAAGCACGGAACTCTAAGCTCCATGTAAGAAATTCCCTACTAATGAAAATTTCATTAGCATTCACTAGGAGGAGTTTCTCCATGGTCATCACTTACCAGTTTAAAGTCAGTGAGAAACTAACCTCTTTGTTATTTCAGCGCTGGTTGTATAGTCCAAAGTACAATCACCCATTCCTAACTTCTGGATGTTACCGCATGCTCTAGATGGATATATTTACACAGCAACTCTAACATACTTTAAGAAAACATGCTCCTGGGGTTCATTCATCCTTGCCTTAAAAGTTTCTAGATTCCTGCTGAACCTCAGCTTTGACCTTCTCGGAATCAAAACACGAGGTAGTGACTTCAAAGTTAATACATTTCCTGGGTAACGGAGTACACTACCAAGTTTATATTGGCACATATTAAAACCATTTTTCAACAGTTAATTCCAATATTTCATTTTATATTTTAGTGCTACAAATATGAGGATTCCTTCATATAAAATTGTAAATTTGATTCCACTTGACAGTTCTCTGCATTTTGAAAAGCAGGTTTTTCTTTGTAGCTTATGAAATATCATCATTTGAAAAAAATTAACCTCCAAGGAATTGCTGGAGAATTGCTCTCCAAGAATTAATCTCCAAGGAATTGCTTTTAAAAAAGTGGATATCTTACACCAGCTCCCTCTAAATTTTTCTTTTTTTTAAACAATGTTGTATTTTTATGTAAGAAATACGGATGCCAGACACTTGCATGAAAAATATGATGTGTATAGTGCACTTCATTTATTTCTTGACGTAACAACATAAGTTGACAAAACACAGCGGTTTGTAGGAATTAAGTTATGGTATAAACCAGACTATTTATGTCAAGAGAAGGAGACAATTTGCAGCTAAAACCAGAGAGACGAGGACTGGCTACATAGTTCATACAAATCTTATGTGAATTGTATAAAAGTATGAAAGTGACTCGCTGCGTCCCTGTGACAAAGTGCAGAGCATTGTCATTCCAGGACAGATTACACTAACAGTATGGAGTAGTGTTTCATTACGGTGGAACCTAAATACTAAATCTAGTAAGCGTACAAAACCCATTGCTTATGAAAGTCCTGGATGTGCAAATGCCTGATCACCTCCTGTGACCTGGGAAGGGCCTAGGGCAGTACGCACTGGCAGCACACAGTTTCTTGCCCACTGTCTGCAAAGCGAGGAAATCAGTTACTTCGGGACTTCAGCAGGCACTGGTAGGAACTATATAGCATCCTGTTAAACAAAACATATTGTCTGCCTGAAATTACAACATAATTTCAGGAGGAGCAGGCCGGCATGAAATAAATATTTGAGGTTCAGTCCACTTTAGGCAATTTGCCTAAAATAATAGATGATGGTTAAAAATTATATTTGGTTTCCAAATACCCATCCAAATGCATTCCACTTGGCAGCTTGACAGAATAGTCAGTTTTTACAATTTTATGTCATTAAAATCAGAGGTCGCATAAAGTGTAACTATCCAAACATTAGACTAATTATTACTACCCTGTGTCTGTAAAGGGCTTTGTTCCCTGTCAAGACGCCTTGACACTTTAGCATAAATACCGTAATTCTCCTCCCCTACCATGCCTCTCTTCCTCCACTCCAACCCACACACAAAGTGGCATTTAACTAAGACTCTTCACACTATGTCATAAATATTAATGACATGAAACTCAGGGCTTGGCATTTTTCATTAATGGCCCTCTTCATCACTGTTTCACACCTGGACTGCAGCCAGCCCCCGTGTAACTGGCTGACATTTTTTTAAAACAATGTTAATGTTGAAGTGAAACAAAATACTGAGATAATTTTTCACAAATTAAAGTTGTTGGCAAACCCTCTTTCCACATTGTGTGCTTGGGATGTCATTTGGCATGACTTCTTGAACAATGCCCATGTTGGCTTGGCATGGTTTGACTTGTAATTACAGTTTATGCCTTTCAGCTACTCCCTACAATACCTCCAAATGAGCTGTGGATGGAAATTTGATATAACGCTTGGGCTGTTTTGGAAAAAATTAATACATTTTTCCCTACACTCCAACTTTTCTAGTCATCTCCATAGAAGGATTAATGCCATTGTTGGTGATACAAGAAAATGTCTTTCTTAGTTCCTGTGGTCACTTGCATCATTTCTGTCCTTTTGGTTTGAGCTGTACCAATTGTTTGAAGTTGTAAATTAAACAACAAAAGATGTTTTGGAGATATTTGTGACAGTGTTCAAGATTTAATTTTCTGTTTTCTATCTGTCTGACTGAAAGACAGACAGCTCAGTCTCCTGAACAACATGGACGGCTCAATCCTACAAGATAATGAGCCTTCTGAACAACCTCCCAGATATTGACACACTTCCTTAACCAGCAAGTATGTCTTTGGCTCTTCTTGCCATTCATTGTTTATCTGAATAAGGACCACAATGTTCATGTCTTATAGGCTTGAGCCTTGAAGTTTCTAGATCGTCACTGAGAAGCTGGCATTCCAGTAAAACAATTGGTTTGAATGAGAACAACAATAATTTGTCTTTTGCCTTCAGTAGAAAGTGAAAGTAGAAGGCAGAGAAGCAGAAACATGTACTGGGCTCATTGAAATAAAATGTATTTCTCAGTGAGATGTATGTCATGACCTTTAGTGCTTTGAACTAAGCAGGATAAAGAGCAAACAGAAACTATAGGATCATAGGGCTAGAAGGAACATGAAGTCACCTAATCCAAGGCAAAAGCAACAACCTTTGGGTCCTTCATGACAGGCACTTGTCAGCCCGCCTTGAAATCTTCAGTAGGCATACACAAAACCTC
Source organism: Ciconia boyciana (assembly GCF_034638445.1). Classification (NCBI taxonomy): domain Eukaryota; kingdom Metazoa; phylum Chordata; class Aves; order Ciconiiformes; family Ciconiidae; genus Ciconia; species Ciconia boyciana. Next base: position 79,428,826 of record NC_132938.1, on the reverse strand, counting down.
AGTCAAACTCTTCTGCTGTTAATGGCCCTTTCATTATAAAATGTTTCTGAAGACGTAATCTGAATCTTCTTGCTTGAATTTTAGCCTGTTACTTGTGTAGGCACATAAAGTAGTCTTCTATGTGTCTGAAAGACTGTTATCAAGCATCCCCTCATTTTTTTTAGGCTAAAAATCCCACTTTTCCAATATTTTATCAAAATTCATATTTTATAGACCGTTTATCATTTTTATTACTATCTTTGGGACTGTCTCTGACCGGTTCATAAATTTCTTGAAGTGTGGTCCCTGACCTAGGCACAATAATCCAGTTAAAGCCTAATCAGTGCTGAGTAGAGCCAAAGGGTTACTCCGCAAACTTGCATGCTATCTGCATTCCAGAATGACATTTCTGTGTTAGCAGCAGCATGTTGTCGTTAACTCACGTCCGGTCTGTGGTCAAGTATAATTTCTTTACCCTTTTCTATCTGAATTTCTTCCTCCTCAGCTCTTCCCCGTTTTGTCTCTGTGAAGACTATTTTTTTTTCCTGAGTGTGGTGCTTGCACTTGTACAAGTTGAAAAATATCTGAAGTTTTCCACACATATCTCCAGTTTATCACAACCACATTGACTCCTATTCTTGTCCTCCGAAGTACTTACAATGTACCAGACTTCATTTGTCTCTAAATCTAATGAGCCTGTTCTGTGATCTGCCATTTGGGTCAGTAGTGAAAATATTGAATAGCACTGGACCCAGGAAATAGCACTGGATATTGAATAGCACAAATATTGAATAGCACTGGACCCCAGTGGAAAATCCATTTGATACATCCTTCCATTTTGATAAGGAACCTAACTATTCAGCTTTGCACTCACATTTGAGATCCTTTTTCCCTAACTGGTTTATGATGAGCGATGTAGTCACATGAGACAGCATTACAGACATAACACTAATGAATGCTAAATATTTAAGATTCATACTTTTACTTTTCTCTTTTCAGAGATAAAGAAAATCTTCTGCAAAGCATTCAAATCTGTTCTGACTTATTTTTCAGGATTTTTTTAAATTGGACACTGCAACTGTAGCATCATTACAGGCTATGTGACTCCTCAAGAGCTTTATTTCTCAAGAATACAATTCTGAAAAATTTGGCCTGACATGCAGTTAACAGAGTAACCTTTGAAAGCACAGATTAAAAATGACATATTTTGTATTGCTTTGTTTCTTCTTCAACATATAGAATTAAAATATCAAGAAATATTTCTTCGATCTGAATGCTCTTGATGTACTTACTGTAAGCCTGCACATTTTAAAAGTTTGCATAATTTAATGGATGTTTACCAAATACAACATAAATTATCTCTACTGTACAAAGAGAAACTCATGACATATTTCAAATTCAGATAAGTATTTGCATTTTAGAAACTTTGAGCATTCGGTGACTGGATTTCATCCACTCTGAAGTCTCCAGCCATTCAGTAAACTCAAAATCAGTGTGAGAATGCTTGGATCCAGGATGCAAGTTTTCGTTAAGAACTCTAAGTTACGAAAATTTACAGGTGCTTGCATTTGGTGTTTTGGTTTGCCCCATGTTACTTACATCTTTGTTTTAAATATGCCAAGTGTTTTTTAAAAAAAAGAAGTGCTGTTATGCAGGGGTGCTTATCAGATGTATGCCCAACTGTATATAAAATGTTAATGGACCAGTCCAAAACTGATTGTGGAATGGGCTGTGATATCCTGCTGTTGTTCGAGGGCTTGAAGTATTTTATAAACTCTTACTTTTAATTTATACTTGTACTCAGAAATATGGAATGCTTTGATTCTTAATTTAGAACATTCATACTGTGTTTCGACTCAAGAAAACAAAGGCAGATGACCTAGGAGGTTATGACTCGGAAAGGCTGTTTCCTTTCATTGCTGTCACCATTAGTATTTTCTATACAACAGTAGCCGAAGTGTGAAGTGTAAAACTCGGAGTGTTCTGTAGTTTGAAAGCAGAACCATTACTGTGCTCAAATTTTTTCTAAGCAGAGGGAGTGGAAAATTGTCTACCTGAAATAAAAAACGCAAGGAAAAACCTATGGTATCTGTTTTTAGGATTTAAGGAATAACCGTGAAACAGAGTTGGATTTGTAAGGAAATTGCCACTTTGGGATGATAAAAGTAACTGTTCTCTGGAAATGGGAAGTAGATGCGAGTGTAGAGAACAAAATGTTGATAAGGATGCATGACACTTCAGAGATGCTAAGGCACAGGCTAAAAGCCAGTTCTCAACTACTTGACAAATGCAAATATTCCACTGCAAAGGGATCATGGCACCCTTCATTTACATGGCGCTTAAGTTTCCTGAAACCCTAATCCCTTTCTAAGTGTTAATTAGTTCACTTCGTAATGCTCCTTTTAGGGGAAAATAGTACTTTCAAACCTTTTTTTACAGATGTTGAAACTTTGTCTCTGGAGGATTAAGTTGCTTACCCCAGTTCAAAGTAGAAACACAGTTGACCTCCAGGTTGTCTCCTATATGAATATCAGGTTTAATCCTACCAGTTGGCAAGCACTTAGAACAGCCAAGAAGTGAAGGAGTCCCAGACTTTGTACAAGTAATACTTGTAGCCCTTTTACAAGTAGCCCTTTTACAATTAATACTTGTCTTTCTGTCCTACAGAGAGATCTTGAAGTGATATTAGGTGACCTGAACTGTATACCCGTTGAAATCTGTGTAGAACTTGATCTACTGTCTGCACAACATATTCTCCTGGTGCTCACCCAGGAAAACCCTTATGCAAATGTATAGATTAATAGTACTGTTCACATTACACAGGTCTCACAAGCCAAACTGGTGAGCTTTGCACTTCAAGCAGAAGTGAACTGTGTCTGTTACCATCCTTCTTTTGATGCCCTTGCAAGGAAGAACTCTTTTAATCTGGATTTTTTTCAAAGTTGTTTGTCCAAACAACTTCAAAACTATTCTAGTGTGGAAGGGCAGACTGTCAGCGTGGGGTCCTGGTACCTCTGAAAATACACATCTTCCCTATGAGTGTCTTGAGGGCCAGGCTATTCCAGTGAAATTCAACCTAAAGCCAATAAGACTTATTTCTGTCAGCCTTCAGCTAACTGCCATTTGTTTAGAATGAGCTGAAATCTGTGGGCTTCCAGCATGGCTGGAGTGTACTTAGTTCTTCATAAGTAAGTGTGGAGTTTTGGTGTTTGGGGTTGGTTCTAGTGATTGCAGTTACAGCCCAAGAGCCTTACAACATAACTGGAAGCCTAAAAACACTGCTTTGAGGTCCACATAGGTCTGATTTCAGAGAAAGGTGCATGTGTAAGGAGCTGTGGCTTGATATCATGCCAAATTTACTTTCACAAGTAGAAACTAAAGATGAGATCTTCTTGTGTGGCTAGATAAAAAACATATCCTCTCATACAACTGAGGACATATGCAAAGTCTTACTCTCAAATCTTCACCAAGAAACTGTTTCTAAATAAATGGATATGTGTCGGTCAATTGTTTATTACTTTTTTACTGGTAGTGTATTTTACAGAAGACTGTATGATAGGAGCAAAGCAACAAAAACATTACAAGAAAATATTCACTGTTTTTCCAGCAAATGCTTGCACTCATTTTTATCTGCTTGTTGTGACAATATGTTTGCAGAAAGTGAATGTTGGACGTTAAATTCAGATTAATTTAATGATGAGATAGAGTTTGTTTCAAACAAATTTCGTCTGGAAGGCTATCCAGTCAGGAAGAGGAAACAGTATCGAGGAACTAAGTTGAGCAAACAGCTCAGATACTGAATTGTGAATATTGAGCACTCAGAAAAATTTCATATGGGTTGACACTGGTTATCTTGATGAAATGAATAGTGAGTAACTTCTTGAATGAAAAAGTCTGTGTGGTATGTTGACCGACAATTCTTCAATATGAAATTCAGCTGACTCCACTGCCTCTCTGTTCTGTTCTTCTCACTCATGTTTACTAGTGTTGTACTTCACAGAGTATTCACAGAGTATTTTATAAAACAAATTATTACCTAGCTAAGAATAAAGAACATGGTTTTGACATTACTTTCATTGTCTATGTCTAGCTCTATCTAACTGTAGAAGTATCCTATTTTCTCATCTTTATGTAAATGAAACTCAAGTAAGCAATGTTGATGTTGCATATTCCCTTGGTCTATCTTGCAAAAATCATTAGGGCCTGACTTTTCCACAAAAAGGAATGCAGAATGCTGTCTGCTTCTAAGTTTGTGATTCATGCCTCCTGTCAAGGCTACCAAACCAGTAAAACACTGGAATGTAAAAAAAATAAGCATGATTATGTATTTCAGGAAAACAATTTTCTCAAGAATGTTTCTGGAACAAATCTTCAGTGTTTAGCTATTTCTAGTTGATATTTCAGTGATGGAATGCCTACTGGCACCAATTTGTACTACAGAATTGTCCCACAGGACAATGCTTTGCTTTAGTGTGTTTAAGGTGTCTTTTTTCGGATTCTTGTAGCAGCAAATCCTTTAGCAGCTCATTACTTAATGGAAACTAAACAAAGCTTCTTCCAGGAAAAAAAATGTTGATCTCTATCACCCCACAGTGAACTTCTTTTCTTAAATACATAACACATGCTTTTGGAAAATATCTTCGGTTTAATCTGGACACTGTAAACTCCAAAGACAAGACTATGTCCTCATTCATCCATCTTGCGTAGCTCAAAACTCAAAACTTTCTGGGGAAAAGAAAAGGAGATGCAGAAGATACTTTGTGTGTATAGAAGTCTACTCGTATGATATGACCAGACTTTTGTCTGCCATTCCCATTAAAAACAGCAACCTACATAACTAAGAACTCAAGGGTAGGCTCTTATACGTAGGTCTCCTAAAGGCACTGACGGACCTGCTTTGCTCTCTACTAACAGATATTTCTTTATGTGTTTTTCCATTTCTTATGGAAACTCATTCTGCTTTTTATTGTCCAGAAAGCTCAGTGCTAGCTGATCCCTCCGTACATGGTGACCTTATTGCTATGTCTGGTTCTGCTGGAGGAGCTTTTTCACAGCTTTTCCTTTCCACTAGAATTGCCACTGAAACACCAGTATTGATTGTGCAAAAAGTACTATAGTGTGTAATTCAGATGCAAAAGCTGTGACTTTAGCAGCTGATAACTTAATCATAGGTTTTGAAAAATATATAATAATGAGACTGATCTTTGATCATGACTATCATATACTTCATGTACAATCTTAATTCATTTGGAGCAACACTGGATCAGAAGGAAAGATCTGTATCAGGTTTTACTGCTGCTGTCATTTGCAAAGAGGCAGTGCACTGTTTTAGTGGATCTGTGCTGGAGGCGTACTTCCACATTGGCTTTTGCTTATGCTTTTGCAAAAAAAAATTACCATTCTTTCTGCAGGAAAATGTTTCTGCATAGAGTTGAGCAACCATAAAGCATAATGCCCTGAGTCTCATGGAAGCAATGAATAAAAGAACATGACAAGCTATTTCGCAGATGTATTTTGGAAACATGCTTTCAAAATGTTTGTCCTTTCAAAGCATTAATTACAAGATTTTATATCTAGTCATTACTGTTCTGACTTTACACTGTAGGAAGACATCTTGCTCCATTTGTCCTCACTGTATCAGTGAGCTATTCCCACTGGAGAAGTCTCAGTATGTGGAAAAGAAACTATTCCTGAAATCAATGAACTCTATTTTAAACTGCCAAAGCAAGTTGCTCCTGTTTCTCCTCCCACTTAACCCATAATTCCTGAAAGTATACAGTTCCCAGATATAAATGTAGAAAACCTAAAATTAAAAACAGATCACGTGCCTTTTCTTTTGAGGATTGTGAAATCGCATACTTTGTGTTTATAGAATAGCTACGATCCAAATGTAGAATATATAGCAAAATACTGCTTAGTCCTTATGTCAGGTTTATATTTGCGACTTTTTTACTTTAAAGTAATCACTTGTGATTTATAGCAATATTATAATAAAATAGGACACAATATTGTCTACTCTAAATAATCTATACTTTGAAATAAGTGAATAAATCAAGCAGATAATGCACAAGATCTGCTATCCGAAGTCTGCTGCATTCAATTCTGAAGTTCTGTACTGGTTCTTGGATTACATTCAGATAACTGGAGGATGATTCTCTCAGTACCTCTAGCAACTGTTTGGGTTTTTAGAGGAGGCAGTTTTCTTTTTTAAACATTACCACCATATAAGCCTAGGTTTCTCTAGAGGTTATGTAAATAATTGATGCTATTTTTGATTACACTTCTTTCATTGGTTTAACATTGATAGGTTTTGAGTTCATTAAATTTAAATATAATGTTTAAATTCATGCTATGATTATTTGTAACTTGTGAGATGTACAGAAAGTAAATTAGTGCTCATTTTGGTTATATAGAATTATAAGGTTTCATGAACATATGAAAGTCATAGTGACGTGAATAGGATGACAAGCATTCAGCACACACGCACAAAGTCATAAAATATCCCCCCAAACTCAGAGGATCTGATCTCTTTTCCATAATTTGTCTGCAACATCATTCATGAAGGTCTTATTACTACTTATGCCATGTTATCATTGGAAAAATCCTATGGGTAAAGGGCCAGAAATAAACTCTTTTAGCTGAGTAGCTCTACTTTATAATTCATGCATAGTTGTTTTCTTTTTAATTCATATTCGTTCCCTATTTTCTCCCCTGGTTTTCTCATCCCTCACATTGCTTCTTTGGCCCTCTTGCCAGTTTACTACACCAAAACAAATATCTACGTGTAAGGTCTTTGCTAATAGGACTACGTATAGTGTACCATTGCAAGATCACTCTTACTGCCTTCTTTTTTAAAAGGAAAATTTTCCACAGGACACATTTACACTAAATAGCAAAGACAGCCCTTTCAGTCTAGCTGGAAATTCCTAGTAAAAAAGAATATTACATAGAAAACACTAGCTTGTCTAGCAATGTCAAGGTTATAGCCATCTGCTAAGAGTATGAGAACTGAGTGTCCAGTTTGCATATCCAATCTACCAGAACATAACTTAATAGTAACTGATTGCTTTCTACATAACTTTCAGTAATAGAAGGTGTTGAAAACTATACTAAATTGGGTGCATTTCACATAGATTTCCTGCCTGGTCCTGTCCACTGACAAGACCTAGATTCATTATTTCATGCTCACTCTTATGGCCTTGGGCACAGATTTAATGCTATAGTTATGTGCACTAATGAGGCATGAAAACGTGGAAAAATACCATGAAAAATTAACCAAATGGTCCATAAGGTCAATTCTGTTTTATAATTTTTGTAGCTGTTCTGTATTCTATGTACCTGGCTTGCCAGAAATCTTAGGATCATTCCATAATTTATGATATAGGATTATCAGGTTGGGGTTATAGACTTTTTAGTATTATGGTGAACTATTTCAGATTTGTTTCAAAAGGAACTTTGAATGCTGATCAGGCACAAGTCTTGTCACTTAATCTTGCCTTAGTCCTATGAATCTCAGTATGATTCCACAAAGTTAAGGGAGACGTCTTCAGCACAGAGGCCTTACAAAAAGAAACAACCAGAGGTAGCCCCAACAGAATAATAACTGTTCAAAGCATCCAAAATGAAAGACATTTTTCATGGATATTTCAATAGTTTTTCCAGATATCTATATTGCCTTCATACCATTTCTCATATTTTCTTTAAAAAATAATACCAGTAATCAAACTCGGTGATAATAATACATCTTAAGAAAATAAGGGCATAGACTGCTTTTTACTATCACAAATAGCTTTTTGTCATTGTGAAGTTAGGTTACTGAATGCTCCCTGATAGCTGGTGATGAAGGACAAACTGACAGGAATGTGTGCTTAGAAGATCCCTTATCAAATCTAGGTCTGATTCATTAGTTGGTGGCCTAAAATATGAAGAAAAATTACTAAACCAAAAAGAATAGAAACAGCTGATATTTCAAAAAGAGTAACAACTGGGTAATACTACAGAATGAAGTCCTTGCCTGGGCTTCAACATCTTCGATTCAAACCCATTCTTAAAAAAAGGGCATCAAACTACTCATATTTCAGCGCTTTGTCATCCCTATAAAAATTCCAGATGCTGTTGTTTCTTAAAATGCATAAACAATTTATTGTATAGCATCTGCACTGTTCTGCAGCACTCACAATTTTGCTAGTCACACTTAAAGTGCATGATTACCTCATGACTAAGCTTTGGGAAATCTGTTGCTAATTCTACAAGAGTTCCCCATTGGGCAGGCAATAACCCAGTGCATAAAGAGACTAAGATAGATTAATAAATAAATATCTAAATAATTATTACTTTCCTGTTGACAATGAATGCCTTTTGGTTTTCCCAATGCCATCCTTCCACAATGTATTTTTTTTCAGAATACACTTAAGGTGGGTATGCAAACAATGCCGTTCAGACACCATTAGAGAGAAAAGCAAAAGCTGTAACGCTGCTTAGAGCTGTTATCTAAATGCTCCAATAACCCAACAGGCATCGCGTTGAAAAAAAGTCAGAGTAGTCCAAGGAAAATAATATGAGGAGAATACGGTAAGCGTTCTGTGCTATGGGGGTGAGGATGCACTACAGCCTTCATTATATTCTCTGGCTCTCTGAAGGACTTTGCAGCGTGTCCTCCCCCAGTGCCATAACGCATTGCTGTGCCCCACGTCAGGTAAGGACTGCAGAACCTCAGGTGATCCCTCTCTGTCCGTCACACTTCCTGGCAAAGGCCCAAATTGGAGAAATTTAATTAAATCTCTGGAATGTCAGGTGAAAGTTAATAAAAACCACACGGCAGCTTACTATTATGTTACTCTGTTTATCTTTTTCAGGTCTTTGCCAGATCTTAAGACTAGTGATCACTCAGACCCGTCAATAGCAAAGACAGAGAAACTACATTATGGGTAGGGGGAATAAGGTTTGCTGAGGAAAACCAGGACAACAGGTAGCAAACCCTGTTGCTCTCCTACATGCTCTTCAATCACTAAGGGGGCACCAGCCACCTGGCCTCAGGACCAGTCCCACTTTTTGAAAACAGCAATAAATACAGAAGACAAGTCTTATAATTTAAGCCCCAGCTTATCCGTTTTCCCTTCTTATGTCCTGATTAAAAGAAGGAAGGAAGCAGAAGGGGGAAGAAAAAGCAGCAGAAGAGCGGGGAGAATTAGAGGGGAAAAGAGGCTGATGCATAAGCTATTTCCCTTTAAGAACTTGCTTAGCTCAAGCCTTGGTCCCAAAAGTATCTTCAACAACCCTTGATTCATAAACAGCCTAGTGTGGTTAGTGGTGAATATTTCTATTCTCACATTCCCTGATTTTCAGGGTTTATGACTCATGGGCATTGTAACGTATCGAAGTTCATCTCTACGTAAATAGTTCATGTATGTGGCTGGCTGGCTGTGGCTATGTCTAGCTTTTGTAGAGAAGCAGGGAAGAAACCTAAGGTGCTAGGTCACTCATCTCACCATGTTAAACATGTCACTCATCCACTTCAGTAATAAACACATTTAGGGTAAGTGTCATGAAACTGACACTACATTAGCAGCAAAAATGTTCATTCCAATTATTTGCAATTTTCTGTTTGCTAGAAAAATAAACCTTCTTTAGTAGATAACCAAAGTAGTAACTACTCCTTTACCCAAATTTAATTTTTATTGCAGAATTCCGTAGGTTTGTACTAGTTTAAATATTAAATTTCCACCTCAACAGCTTCTTTACACAGGCTGGGCCAGATGTGCATCTGGTATAAATTAACATTGCCCTGTTGATGCTATGAGAGACAGGAAGATTTCTATCAAGCAGCGGTCAGTTCCTGTGTGATTAAGCAGATATTATGTCATGCATTTGCGTATAAAATGCTTTTGAATCAGGATTGCTTTGCAACCACTCTGCACTTCATTTGCCCTGTATGTAGTAATGGTTATAGAAGGGGTAAAGCACTGACCAGTCAGGCCTGTATGTCCTTAGTGATACATACTCCGCTGGAATGAGGAAAAAACAAAGAGGGTGGCTGTGTCACGGCGTGCTCTAAAGGCATCTCAATGGGAAGGGGACATTAGAAAAGCAAATAGGTGGCTAAGAAACTGGGGGACCAGTTATTCACTGTTTATGAAGAGAACTAGCAAGGATTGAATGAAAATGTCAAACAGCTGGTTAAAAATATATAAAAAGGAGCTGGTTTTCACACAGCTGTGGGAGTCATTGCCACTGCGTGTTGTGGAAGTCAACAATAGAAAGGGGCTCATAAAGCATTAACAAATGTCATGAGGGCAGGACTATCAGTGGGTACAAAGTCTGATGAGCTGGATGCAAACCGTGCCTCGAGAGGTCGCTGACTCACTCATTGCTCCCCGTGAAGCTGGAACCCTCCAAGAGAAAGCTCACGTGATACATTCGCAGTTTCTCACGCTTCTCTCCTAAGTACCCGTGACTGGCCATGGTTGGGGACTGGGCCAGCTGTCCCTGCGACTCTTCTCAGGCTAAGCTTTTAACGCCATTCATGATGCGTGCTGTGTTGGTAGAGTTATATATAGATATGGATGCAAATGCATCGGAATATGATCCGGTGGAACAGATCGTTGGCTGATGTTAGTGTGATTGCATTGGTTTCAACAGAGCTGTGCTCGCACATAGCAGCTGGGGAACTGGCTCGTGACAAGCTCGTCTGTTCCAGGACTCAGCCACCAATGTGCTATTTAGTCACATGCTGGTATAGAACTGTTAAAGTTAATAGAAATGTAATATTGGGACAATGCAGTCATGAATTGCAATCTTTATGGACTATACATTGTTCTTTATAGTAAGCTCAAATAAAATATGCCTTACTCAGCTTTAAATAGTCTCTTACTAATGCTGTTGAAGCATCTAAAAGTAAAATGAAACTAAACAGTTTGTTTAAAAGAGGGAAAATTGAGATTCAAGCTGATTCCTACCTGGAACAAGTAATGAATAATGAGAAATAAACAATGTTGTTTCCTCCCCTCTTCTATAACACTTTTAAAACATACATTTATTGCAAATGTCTAGCACACGTCAAACTTAGGAGAATGATAAGTCTGATGCATTGGGCTACATAACTGAAAGCAGAGTTAAACATTAAAGTCACAGCCTTACGTATGATAAATTATTGTACGTTAATTCATATATATTAATGCAAGCATGCTACTCTCAAAAGAGATGATCTATCATAAAGTTTGTCCCTACGGAAGTTTGTTAAAGATATTATATTCTTTCTAAGTGACCGATGCAAAGCAGAAAAAGGTCACATAATTAATATTATTGTCTTAAGACAAGTAGTCTTTCCGGTGTTATTATTTCCAATTTTTATTTCCAATTTAGGCCTTTTAATATGCTACTGTCAACATCTGTAATATTCCAAACTGTCAGAAGAAGAAGCTAAAGTTGTGAATGCAATAATTATCTACTAGATCTGAGGTCTGTGCATAGAAATGTTACTCTGGAATTAGGGCTGATAAATTAATTTGTATTTTTGTATTTTATGGGTTCTATGGACAATCCAACTATAGATGTTGTTTGGCTTAAAGAGTATGTAATAATTTTCACCATGTTGTTAGTGCTTCAGTGTAGGATTCCTTGACAATTAAGCTCATGTGAAGTACACAGTGTAGAGAAACACATTCGAATCATCAAATACTTTTATAGATATTTCACACACTTTCAGACTTTACAGTTAACAGTTTATAGTTTCTGTAAGGGGTTTGGGAATTCTTAAGCAATAGCCTATCTACAAATAATTTTCCTGCTGTAGCAGCTTTCCTTGCATTTTTTTTTTAGAACTACAATAGAAATATGTATTAAATCAATATTTTTTACCTATTCTTGAAGCTTATTTCCCAGAAATACTAATGATTTTGGCAGGCAAATTCCCAAGTCTGTTTAGTAAACATATTTATTAAAAAAGAACTTGTCAGAAAGCAATTCTACCATTAAAAAAATCTGCAGCAAGCTAATAATATCTAATTAGTCCTTCCTTTCCCTTCAGTTGGTGAAAATGACTTCTGTTTTCAGACAAATTCGTTCAAGATAAAGAAAAATTTCCTATGCTACTTAATGGAGCTGACAAATAGTGAAGAAAAAAAAAATTCTTCATGGATTGGCTGTGATGTCTGTGCTAGGTGCCCTTACAGGAGGCACTGCTAAATGTGCAAATAAAATAAGCTTCCTATAACTAGCAGAAGATTATATACATATCTTTTTTCTCCTTCTTCTGTGACCAGTAGAACTGGGTTTTTCTTTGGCTTATCCAAAGTATTGGATTGCAACCAATCACAATATTCAGTTGCAAGGCACCAGGACAAATCTGAGAAGGAACAATGAAGAGGAAACACTGTATTTATGATCTCTACTGTATAGTTTTTCTTTGTAGAAGATGCATGTCTAGGGCTTTAGAGCAATCAGAAGTAGAGGTTTGGAAATATTTTCAAATATATGCCTTGTGCACTAAAAAAACTCAGTGCAGGGCAGTGAAACTATTAAATAACCCCAGGCTGTTTTTTTCAAATAGTTTTCACCCGAGAAAGTAGATTTCTCTGAGACTGGTCAAAGTGTTTTATTTCAAAATTTAGAAAGTGTAATTTTGAATTTGAAACTATGCTTGAGATTAAGTTTAACTATAGTCACTTAATACTTCAGTGTCACTAAGTGACATAAAGTGTGATCAGTTGGCCAAAAATTCAGTTATTTACACAGTTCTACTCGAGCTGTTAAAAAACTTGTTTCCTTGATATTAATTTCTACATCTTTTATAGATTATCTACTCAGTGGATATAAATGGGCATTGCTCAGCTGAGACCCTGACCCCATAACTTTTGGTTCTGACCTAGAGCAGTGATTTCAATCCACAGCAGACAGAGAAAGTCTTTGTTTAGGGTTCAGTTCACAAGGATTTTCATATTACACTGGGAACAGAGAAGGTTACTGTAAAATATGGCACAACTGTGCATATAAGATAGACAGATTTGTTGAGATCTGCTTTATAACAAATTCTGAAGTGAAGAAAGTTTCACCTGATTTCTGGATTTGTAAGAAAATATTGTGGAAGGTCTACAGTCTGCACCTTTCCACTCAGTTCACATCAGACTTCTGAGGTCCCTTCAGAGCATCATTAGTCCTTTTCATTAAGCAATCTCTGGCAATAGTTCAGGTCTAAACTTTTCCTCTGAAATAACTAAATATAAATTTAATAAATAAATATTATAAATAAACATTATTCCACTCTTCTAAAATACTCTTTAAAATGTTGTGTCTCTCCCTCTTTTTTATGCTGAATGGTCTCCTAGACCTTGATTTAATCTTTTCATGTTTTTCATTAAACAATACCTATTTCTGCTTCGTTTTGTGTTTTTCAAAATGTGACTGGTGCCGTAGCACATTAAGGGTTCCCCTAGCAACACAAAAACACACTTTTCCTCCGAGCTGCATCTCTGCAGTCTAAAGCACTTAAATCATGACCTTTTAGCTACAGCTTCTTCTGAGATTAATTAAGAGCATTTAAAAATAATTATGATAAAGTTTAGCACATTCTTTGATCTGCAGAAAACTGAACTAAATGCTTGTATTTACACTCAGGTAAGGGGGCCAGATCTTGAGCTTTCTCCACCCAGATTAGCAATGAAATACTTGCATCCTGGGTTTATAGAATATACATTAAAATGGAATTAGATCCTTGTTTTGGACTTTACATTCAGTTTTGTTAAATCCTGTCTTTACTGAGGTCAGCACTATGTGGATACACAACAGTTTTATCTACGGACTACCAGTTGCAATGAAATCTGTTTATACAGCTTGGTATTTATTCTCTGTCACAACACGTCAGCTCTTCCAGAGTTACTACACTCTCCATAAACAGAAGGATGTGTGTATGCACACACTTCAATTTGCTGAAGTTTACCCAAGCCTAACTGCAATGAAACATAACAAAGAAAATAAGTTGACATTCAAGATCTGTTTAGCTTGCTACTAACCCTTTCCAACAGCAGAGCCGGAATGCCTGCGCTAAATCCTTTTGGGGACATTTATCTCTTTCCCCCTTAATGGAAAAAATGTCTTAAGAAAAATACCTAATCTTAATCATTTTACCTTAAAGTATTAAAACCACACTGAGAGAGTGCAAATAGGGAAATGTAGTTTTTCTGCATTATGATAAATTCCTGAAAAGTACCTTCTCAAAACGTTTCCAGCACAAAATAAAGCTCACCGCTTTGTTTCTTGCAGCTTTGCTTGAGTTCGTAACAGGAGGACTTCACTGTGCTTGTGCCAATCTGTGATGGGACTCTCTAAATCCCGGCAGAAGACTTGTCTGTCATTACTTCCCTTCGTCATTCTTCTTGACATATCATACTCTTTATTTACGATAATCCATGCATATCCTACCCTTTCATTAGTTCTGTACCATTAAAACTTAAGTACCAGATTTGGCAAACTTCTTCAAACCAAATTTCAAACCACCGATTTCAGAATGAGGTCTCAAAACCATAAAGTAATAAGCAACAGTTGCTTGTAAAACTTTCCAGGACGGGGAAAAGGCACTGACTATCAGATAGCTCTGAACTGCTCTCTCCTTTTTTTTTCTCCTCAGTCTTGTCCTGTGTTACTAGGCAGTAAATATTCAAAGCTCTGGACATAAATAGCCTCTGATTTACTCCCATAGTAAGGCAGATAGATTTGTGGTGAACTCATTGTCCGAGGTGGGTAAATGTAGCTGACAGATAAGTTTTCTTACACAAAAAATGTAAAACCTCCCAATATGGTTAACTTTTCTCTTTGGTCCCTTTCTGCAGGTAAGCCCAGTTCATTCAAGGCCACCTGACAAAAAAGGCTCCTAATCTTACAAATTTGGGAGCTCTTTCAAATTTGGGAGAGTAATGTCTGAGTGCCACACATACAGGCCCGCTTGTAGAAAAGCACTCTTATTTGTGAACTTTTGGCGACCAAGTTTTTTATTTGCAAGCTTGTGTGCTAAAAGCAAAAGAACTGGATTCCAGTTTGAACGGGTGTGCAGGGAGGACATGTGCAAAAGCAAACTTTCATCTTTTCTTGAAATGCTGTTTTATTTACACACTAGATGAAGTGAACAGACACAGAGCTGCTGCTGAAGGATTTGTGAACAACCTATGGAAATCCTTTCTCTAAGAAAGCTCAGTCCATTCAGTTAGAAAAGAGATGAGATATGTAACTAAGAAACCTAACAGGAAAAATTGCAAAATTAAGTTCTATGAGTAAATGTTAAATGACTATAAGTAACAAAATAAATAAAGACCACATACAGGCCACTGAAAGTTACAGGTGCTAATTAGATTTTATCTTTCTGGTAGCATTTAGCTTGTAAATAGCCCTCGTGTTTCTGCTGTATATGATTTAATTTTAGAATAACCAATTACAATCACAAACAGAGAACTTTTTCGTTAAAAAAATAGATAACATTTGGTTTTGTTTTACCTTTCTGTAACAGTTTTTTCTACATGAAGTTTTTAATCATAACTGACTACATTTCAAGAAAATTCATTCCTTTTGGAATAAATCTCTTTGAGAACTCTGCCTGGAACATAGATTTAGGATTAGAGGAGTCAGTAGAAATAACTGAATGTATCTATGACAAACATGACAAATATTACCATTAAATCCTACATCTATTTCTGCTTACCATTCTTCAACCTCCCCAGTGAATGTTGTTGTGATGTTCTGTCGCAGTTTTGTTAAAAAAGGATGAATGACTACATTCGGAATAACTTCAGAGAAGAGTAAACTAAACTTTTTATTGCACTTAAAAATAAATAGACAACAAGTTACCATGGTATGGAGACAGAAAAAATACAGTGAAGGTTTCTAATATTAATTTACCAGGTCTGCTCAACAGGCAAACAGCATTTCCAGTTTGGTTCAATTTGTTATGGATGTTTCCCAAAACACTCCTTCATTATGATGCAGGGTGCCTCAACCATTAAAAGAGCAATGACAAATGGTAAAAAGCATGAGGGATCCCATCCGCTCATGGTGAAAGCAGTTCTATCAATTTGTGAGGTGGAGAGTGAATAAATCTTGATGTTTGTAGCTGGTGCTAATACATTGTAAGCTGTAGACTTGATCCAAGGGCCACCTAAGTCAGGGAAAGTGCTCCACTGACCCGTGATTGTGATACAGTTCCTATCATGAATTTTGATGTTGGTTAGCCTCCTTTCAGCTGGTTGGTGCATAGTGCCATTTTTGTGTTGTGAAATGGGCTTTCTTGCATTTTCTTTTGATATTGTTCCTGTTCTCTGTGGGAAAGCACAGTTCTGGCCCTACGTCTGAAAGCGAGCTGCTCATTCCCTTCCCGACCACTGCCAGTGCTGCAGGTGTGCAAAGCAACTCGTGCCTCAGATCACCTGGCCATTCGTAGCGTGGATTTACCTCAGCTCCCATCGTGGCTGACTTCTCACCCCCATTAGTATTGCTTTTGTAGATGCAGAACTGATTATATGATTATGATTCTTTTCTTCAGCCTATACTCATCTATACAGCGATGGATTGTCAGCTCTAAAAATTAGTTCTACTTTTGCTCTTGTACCCTTTAAGTCTTTTATAACGCCTGAATCTGAGGATGCTTTAAAATGTTACGCAAGTACCAAAGCAGGCCGTTTCATCTCTGAAAGAATAAACTGAGGTAGAACACAAGTCAAGAAAGTTTCCAGGAGAGGAAGCAAAAAACTGGCTGTTTATTCGTAGCCAGATGTACTTGTCTCTTTCTCTGGCTGTTTGCATTAGTCCTGGCTCAGCTTTCTCCTTGTTTGTGGTTTGCAAGTATGAATGAATATTATGACATGCTGTCTCCCAACGGTTCCATGTAAAGAATTATGAGAAAAGGAGAGGTAGATGGAGTTACACACCCATTTTGCATTTTAGCAGATATTCTGAAATTTCATACCCAGACAAAACATGGCATACTGCTTAAGATGTGCCACTGCCTTCACTCATCCTGCTAAATTTCTGGTGTGTATAACAGCAAGCAGTTCCCAGCTGGAAAGGAGAGATTATATCCTGGTTGCCAGTATGAATGAATGAATTGTTTAGAAAAAACAGAAGGTGCAATTCCAGTTGCTCATTGTAAAAAGAAGGAATGAAAGGCTATGGTTAAGAAAAGACCAAGTTATGCAGAAGTTCATAATTAGACAATAAATATTTTAATGAATTAGTAGAGAATGTCAAGCTTTCAATTAGGAGCTCTGAAAGGTACTTGAGAGAGCCAAGGAGCCAAGGAGCACTGAACTTTAAACACCAACAGGCTCTTTACCTTCCTATAACATTCTGGAGTAGAAGCAGCTCCAGTCAAAAGTGAAATGCCAACATGCAATTATGGCCACATCGCACGACAGGGACTTTCAGTGGGGGCAAAAGGGACAGTAACCCCTGCACACACCTGGTGGATTTGCGCAGGTAGCCCCTACATAGCCCTTTCTTCAAAATCTTTTACTACCTGGGAGGTATATGAATTCATGCTTCTCGCACCTCTGTGATGTAAAGAAACACCATTTTGCAGATGAAAAATCTGAGTACAGCAAGTTCACAGCCTGGTCTTCAGAGTTAGTGGAAGAGTCCAGCTAATCTGAAGAGAATAAGGCCCATGAATATTCAGGAACTTTGCAAACTGAGAGCCTGGGAGCGAGGAGCAATCCTCCTGGGCTGGCCTGGGAATGGGACGTCGCTCTGGTAATAGGCAGTGCTTTAATCACAAAGCATTTCCACTTAAACACAATGAGACCCAGGGGGTGATCAGGAAAAAAGACTGTCTCCTTTATTCATCAGATTTCAACATTGATTATGTTTATGTTTGACTGAATTATTTATCCACCTCTGGAAACTCAGGGAAGACTGAAGAAGAGCTCAGTAGACAGTGTGCCTGAATGAATTCAGTGAGTTTTTCATTGAACTCAGGAACTTTTGGGTCAGGTTCTCACAATCCAGTTTCCTCCAAAATTGCTCCTTGGGCCTAACGTCCCTGAAACTGAAATTGTTGAATGAGAGCAAGATGAGTTAAAATCTCTTAGCAGATCTAAGAATTTCACCTAACAGTATTGGCAGGGATCGGAGCAGCTGCAAATGAAGGATGAATTGAAGTCAGGGGAAGAAATACATGTTGCCCTTGCAGAGGCCAGTTTCAATGTGAAACTTCAAGACTGCAGATGCCTGTAGTGACACCGAGATGGTGTTTATTGTACCCTGAGGAGGTGAGAACTTTGGTCAAGTGATACTGAGATCTGGCTGTAGTCCTGAATTTAACCAACTGTGTGTCAAACGCCTATACATGCAAAGACCATCTGGCTTTGATTACAGATACTTAACAATTTTGAATATTGGGACAAAACTCTGACAGCAAGCTGAACATCAGATGGGGTGCCCAGAGCTTTGAAAGAGTACAAGTAGAGACTACAGTCCCCTGTCTATGAAGAGCTGTCCCACTGGAATGAGGTGGAAGACCCCTCTAATTATTTAGCGTAGTGGGCAACCAGATCAACCGCTCTTCCTGCCCCTTCTCTCTGGGTGGCCCTGCCTCCCTCAGATGCCATCTCTTCAGCTGATGTAAATGAGTGAAGAGTCTTGGCTGATTTCACAAGGTAAGAATATAGTCCTCAATTGCATAAAGTCTTCTTATTGTTTGGCACAAGAACTGTGTTCTTTACACATTAATACTTCACGTCTGATGAACTATAAGATGTTTTTCCTCAGGAGAATCAGAGCTCATTTTTACACATTTGGAATGATAATAATTAAAAATATCACACACTGATTGCATTGCAGCAGCATAAAAAATGTGTTATATTACAGGGAGCAGCTGTGCCTATTATTATGAGAATTTTTCACTTTCAGTACAGGGTAGCTGGATAATGTTAAATAGAGTGTATTTTGATGCAAACCTGTGCTGATTTTACCTTGTAACTGATTCATCAGGTAAAATTAAGAAAATTATCCATTTTTAAAGCTTGCTTATAGGAACTCAGGTATATTTGAATAACTCTGAGACAAAATATCTCTGTACACAAAGGGAACAAAAATATCCCTAGAACATACCCAGACTTCATTTACTACCGCTCCAAACAAAACTTTTCCTCTGTGCACAGCTATGTAGCTGCACATATTCATGTTAATAGTGTCATTAATCTTCCCTGCAGTAATCTCTACTCTCAGCTTTTACACATTCAGCACCTGGGTCAAATTTGACCTGACAAGTTTGTCCTTGAACACTATCATTTACAAAGTCCATGTTAAAAAAACCCCACGTATTATGAAAACTGCTGCGTTTTATCAAATAACTGCCACCAGCTCTTGCCTGAAATAGTTCATTTGCAAAGCTGTTGCCACCGAACTGTGGAAACCAACCATCAGTCAAAGGCTTGGTTTGCTCTTTTTTTATAGCGATAGTAAATGAACTGCAGATGGAGCACTGTTTATACTTTCCCATCATCTCTGGAACTGTTGCTATGATGTCATTACGTTTGGGCAGGATATAGAGAAAGCAGCAACACTGGAAATATTTATTTACTGGGTTAGGGCCAGTTTGACTTGTCCTATAGGAAGAACATCAAGGTGCGTAAAATGGAAGGCTACAGGAGCTCACTTTTCACGTAGACCTATAGTGGAAACACCACACAGAAAAAAAAGTTTGATATGTCTACTGGTCAAATAGAAAATAGGAAGAACTTGTTCTTAGATTTTATGTAGCTTCATATCAGAAGGAGCTTCTGTTTGTGTGGGCTGTATATCTGAAATCTCTGTCACTGAAATGTTGTCCTTTCTGGCTGTGACAGATGAGTTCTGTCAGATTAAGGCATATGGTTTATTACGTTCCCACTCTCAGGTGTCTACCCCATCTTTCTGCAGAAGTTACACTGCAGGAGTTACAGAAGTGAATGATTGCAGTTCAATTTGCCAAACTGCGAATTACAGAAGCTGCAGGACTGGCATGTGTTCACCACAGGGCGATCACCTCTGGCAAAGAGGTGAGTGGACAGCTGAGAGTAGTAATGCCTTAAAACATTATAGCTAAATCTATCAGAGCCTGCCTGTCCGAGACAGCAATGGAGATAGCAAATGTAGATTCAAGCACGTGATCTTCTATTATTTTTAGAATGTATTACCGGAGTACAAACATCCAACAAACCACTGTGAGTGGCCTGTACAGGAGAGTAGGCAGTGAGGATAAAGCAGAACTAAACAGGCTGGTGCAGCAAACCAAACTGTCCAACCAGCCAGAATTGTGTAGCAACAGTTCTCATCAGCACAGTGTCTCTGTTGGCCTCAAGGCAGGCATAAACTTCAGGCAAAAATTCACAGGAAGGCAGCGCAATGGCTTTGGCTTTGGGTGGATTGTTTCTTAGCATTGTATTGATAAAATGTAATTGTTTTTTATGTCTTATCGTAACGTTTGATCCTAGGTACTGCACATATAGCAAACCAGTTTTGTCTTCTATGTGGTGCTGCAGCACCAGTACTGCCTTGTTTGTTCTCTAGCACAGTACAGGGCATTGCTAACTTACGCTTATTTGAACTGCGTACTTGCACGGATGAAATGGTGATCTTTGCTTGATACAGAATATTGCGATAGGCTCACTTGGTTTGTTTGCAACTTTTACAATTAGTAGTACTAAACACTTGCTAGACAATGAGGAAGTAATATTGTAAAGAAACCCTGTTTTCTGGCCAAGCAGACAAAGTTCCTTTTGTGATACCATAACCTTGATTTGTTTTCTTTATCATTTCTTGTGTGCTTTCCAACTCTCTGTTATCAGGCTTTCACAATGGCTGTCTCAGTCACTGATGTGACTTACAGAATTTCTGCTGCAAGTACAGATTAATGGATAAAGCCTGGTATAGAAAGTGACCAAGTCTATGATTAATTTCCTGAATTAATGCTGCTTTGCTTCATGCACAGCAAATACCAGCTGGCTTAAATGACTACTTCCAAATTCTCCAAAGAGGGAAGAGTCCCCTCACAACATAGATCCAGGATGGCCAGTTCCACACAAGCCCATTTGCAGTCCTGTCTTAAAGTGCTCCGGCTCAGCCCTGGGCAGGGTGTTAACAGATGGATCAGTGCCAGCTGGGAAGATACCTAGCAGGTGTCTGTAATTTAGATTAACTATAAAGCTGATCTCTCTCCAGTCTCAGGGTTACCAAGTCTGTGGGGACACAGCTGGGTGGGCTGGCTGGCCGGCCTGGTGGGGAGTGCTGGTTGCTTTGCCTCGCCTCTGAGCTGCTGCAGCCAGTGCTACGTGGCAGAGATGTGACCTCTGGCAATAGCAAGGGTTGTGGAAAGGCCTAATCCCAGGTGAGAGGTTAAGGCTGGTCTAGTACGAGCTGGTAAAATAGTGAAAGTTTAGGTAGATTTCATTCCCTTCTCTCTAGCAACTTTCAAGAAGCTTTATATCTAATTCTGCTTTCCTAAGTACAGAGTTCCTTTCAGCTCAATTAAGTGAGTCTACAGTAGAAATGTGGGAATGGGTTGTTCATATGGCAACCTATGTATACTGGACAAATGTCCTTTGTTTTTATTTTAATAATTAATTTTCAAGGCATCTATGCTAAATTATTTTGTTCTGACTGTAGCATTTAGTATTCCATTTTATTGCTGTCTGTAGGAAGGTGCATTATTATGTGTTTAATAGTCACTTAAGACTCACTTAAAGGTTTTATTACAGCATGCTTTTTAATAGCACACAGCTTATTTCTGGAGAGGTTCTGTTCCTCTATTTGTGTTTAACTGATGTTTAAAAACAAAAAAAGGTGACATTTTAAAGCTGTTGGTAGTATCTCTGCATATTTATGTTGGAAGGGATTTCAGGAAGTCATTTAGTCCCATTCCTCTGTTCCAAGCAGGGCTAATGTCGACATTAGGGCAGGATGCTCGTGGCCTTTTGCAGTTATCTTCTTGGTGTCCGAGACTCGAGGTTTCACAGCCTGTTCTGCACCGCTCTGTAGGAGCCAGAGTGAAGCGTGCTCAGTGCAGCCGCTCAGTTCGCCTCCCAGGCAGTCTCGGAAAAAGCTTGCTAGAGATCCTAGTGCTGTGACCAGTGATTGTGGATCTGCCAGGCTGTTTCTGAAAAGCTTTTTCAGTTTGCTTGGCTTTCCTGTATTGAACTTGTGCTTTAAGGCAGAGGAAAGGAGATGTTCGGTATGGCTCCACAGGGAGAAAGAACAGTGTGGGATATAATTTACTAAAGATCAGGAGAGGGAGATATGGAAGATATTTTGGCAGCCAAATCCAATCATGAACTTGCTTTCTGTTCACTTGATCTAGTTTCTTCTGCTCCTACTTCATCATCACTCTTTCTGTCACTAGCATAGTGTCTCCTTCCCTGAATAGTTTGATTTACATTAGTCCCTCTGGCCTGGGGCAGGGCACGAAATCCTGGTTTTAAAGAACATCAAAGTATATACAACTTGTATTTTTTCTCTCACTTTTTTTTTACTTCAGAACTACCCATTGACTTTCCAGACTCAGAGAAAATGTAGGTTATCCTGCCCAGTGGGTTTCTCTGGTTCTGCCAGAGGCAATGAGGCAATTGGAAGAAGAATGCAGATAAATGAGATCATATGAGAAGGCTGAGAGAAAAGTTCCCTTCACTGAGCTGAGCAGAGTCCCATGATTAACTATGACCCCGAGAATCTCTCCTACATGGTGGTTAGAAGGAAACAATGAAATACTGCAAGCCATAGGAATAGGTGCTATGAGGAGAAGAGCTGCTGTGGTGCAGCTACAAACCTGCATGGGGGAGGACTAGCCTGGCTAATTTAAAAGGCATTTTGACCCTCGGGCTAGATTCTAATTTTGGTTATGCTGGGGTAAATTAGGCATAACTTTACTGACATCAAAGGCTCTGGTCAAGATGATCTAGCTTCATGCTCTTGAAACTGAGGTCAAAACCACTAACTTTTCTAGGCAAGTTCTGCCCAAAATGAATGGGTGGAGCAAGGTAAAACCTATGATTTTATTCTTTCCAGTGGGCACTTGCAAGACTCTGTATTCACAGCTGGCTTTGTCTTTTAAAGGGCCATTTTTTTGGCATCTGAACTGGCAATTGTCTGGCCACAACTATTCAACTGCCCTGTTCTGATGGGATGGGCTAGGGGTAGGCAAGCTTGCAAAATAAAGATGCAAAGGGGTATGAAGTGATTTTTATGATACTGTAAGAAAGCTATATTGGATTCTAGGGGTTGAGGTTCAGGCTATTATAACAATGGAGCTTGTTTTTTAGCCTGTACCAATTTTCTTCTTGCACTTTAATTTTAAGTTAGTAAGCCATATGCAGAGCAGAGATGAAAGTCTCAAAGTAAATGTCTGTGAACTTATTTTGAATAACCTCTAGCATTTTTTAATGATAAAACATAGGCATCAGGCAACTGCTGAGATACAGGTCCTGCTTCAGGTGGTTGTGCTTAGCTATGTGTCATCCTTAAGTTGGAAGCTTAGACATGCACCAAGGATGCCTTTTCTCAAATTAATATTCACTCTTTTAACTACCAGTATTTCTGTTCATAATTATATTGCATCTTGTAGCCAGAAGAGAAGAACTAAGTGTCTTGCCTCAAGGCAAAACCAGTATTGGTGCAAGTAGCAACCTTCTATGTATGTGCACTTTAATCGTTCTGTACCACGCATCTTTCTTGGGTCTCTCAGTCTGCCTGACTGCTGTGAGGAACTGTGCTAAAACTTTCAGGGCTTTCCTCATAGGAGTAATGCCCTCTGACATGTCGTCTTTATGGGTGATTTCATATCGCTTTAGAATCAGGGAATTGCTTTAGCAACATGCTACATAAGACATTTCTAATAAATAGAAATCTAGCTGCTGGCTTTGCTGGTTTTCTTACAGCTCTTTTGACTTTGGGGGGAAAAAAAATTATTTTCAGTTATGTTCACAAACCAATGAAAGTTAAAGCTGCTGGTGTGGGTGTTTACTGCATTCACATGCAATGTTATGGTAAGCGGCTGATCTGAAAATAGTAAGTAAATTTTAAAAATACGCTCCTGAAACTATTTACACTCCACGGCTAAAGGTTGAACGTATCAAATGCTCTTAGCCACTAGGTGGCAATGAGATGTGGCATTGTAGCTGGAGACCTGTGAGGACCATCCGCAGTAATATTGGGAACTGGATGTGAGAAGTCATATTCCTATTAAATGCCCAGCATCATGCCTTGGGGCTCCTGACAGATCTCAGCTTACTGGCAGTGACTGCGGTTTCATTTAAGACCCAGTCGGTACAAATCAGTTTTCATTCCCTTGGTTGTCTTTTGTCGTTTGCCACTTAGTAGTGTCATCTGCAGTATGTTTTAATGTTCCTTGTGTCCTTTGGCAAGCAACCATGTTCTGTATTTCAGCTGTGAGCCTGATAATCTATTGAAGTGATGGCTTTTTTAAGAAAATGCCAGTTATCTTGTGCAATTATGCTGAGCTTGAAATCCGCTCAAGTTGGTGTATGCTGTTTCCAACAATAAGAAATAAGAGCATGTGGGGTACTCTGCTTACCTAGCAAAAAGCTGGTGATAATTTAAGAATGAGTTCTGAGATAAATGTTTGCTCCTGGCCTATCCTGTGGCTGTAACTTTTACAAAGAAAAGGGGTAAAAATATTCTACTAGGGTTTTTACCTATTGAGGCAAGAAGGTAACCCTCAAGAACGCCAGCAGCACTTAGCAGCAATTGTCCCAAGTTACAGCAAGGTAGGTACTGGGAAATCTTCATTTTAATGGATGGTCTGGGAACCCTTTATCTGTTTGCAGTAAAGCATTGCTCTGTAGGTATCACACTTAGACTGAAGCAGTTTCAGTAGTAGTAGAATACTACTTCAGCAGCAATAAGGGCTTCATAGGCATTTCCATGATATCTAAGAAACTGCTTCTGAAGCAGCCCCAGGTTGTATTCTTCACTTCATTCACTACTTTTAGTTCCTAATGGGGCAATCTGAGTCAACAGAATTGACAAACATGTTCTGCATGAGGTATAGTGTTTGGTAGCACGTGTTGCGAATGCTTGTTACAAAAATAAGACTAAAAGGAAGGTGCTGTAGCAAAGTCAAACACTACAGACATAAAGCAGCAGTGTTGTAGATGTTCATGCAAATTTAATTTCTTCCATGTCCATTATGGTATCAGTCTTTAGTTACATGATCAGTCCTATAGTTTTCTCCCATTTTCTGCTTTTCTTTGTGCAGGAAACAAAAGTGTGTTCAGCTAAAGCTCTGACTAAAACACCTTGAGATAATGACACTTTTACGAGCATAACTTTTTGTATGCTCAGGTTCAGTCCCAATCATCATTTTGTACGTACATACAATAAAAATATACTTTCTTTCGTGATGTGATCTTAACAGGTAAAGATGAGAAAACCCCAAACAAAGTTCAAAACGGGCAGGGAGTTAGAAGCCAGGAAAAGGACATGGTAACAGTGAAAAGATTGGATTTCATATAATAAGAAGCAGTCTCAGCATGCACATTGCCTAGCCAAGGTAAACCACACAATGAGTTACTGTATAAACAGAGAATCATAAAGTATATGATTCTTTAATCTTGAGGTGGCATCAGTGCAGTTCTGTTGTAATTACCCTTATTATAGATAGGGGAACATAATGTGGTCCCAATTCCTGGAGAAATATGGTCATTTCTAATAGTTGGAAAATAAAGACAATTCTACAGTTTCATGTGTGTACTTAAAATTCACCTGTCAGATGTATTTCTATTTAGCCATGGTTTGGAAGGTGTTTAAGGAGAAGAGCAGTTTAATAGAGCATCTGGACCTCATTGAAGACCTGTTTTTTGTTTCTGTGTTTCTTAATTTATTACTACACTTTCCAGCTGGGCTGATAGAGGCACAAAGAGGACAAGACATTGCTCAGTCACAAAGCAAATTTGTATCTCGGCTTAAATTTGAAAGTTTTCTTTTGCCTTTTGCTTTAAACATTAAATGTAAGAGCTTCCAATACTACTTGATAGTATTTTTGCTTGTCACTTGAAGTTTAACTTGTAAAATGTAATAACATTCCTCATTTTGGAAACAATTTTCTAAAGATCTTGTAGAAGGCTTTATTTTTTTCAGCTTTGTTTTGGTCCAGTGATGCTGTTTTGTAGAAATAGTTGTTATCCATGCTCTTATTCAAGAGCATGGGGGGGACGGGCGTGTCTGCATTTTGATAAGACTCCTGGTTATATGCAGCACTGTTTGTGTCTAGCATGTCAGGACACGGTGGTGCCCCACTTCATTACAGATGTCCTTGTGCTGGAAATAAAAAAATAAAAACTCAAGCCTGGAGCTACCCTGTAAAATGAGCTATATGTTAAAGGTAAGCAATACTTGATTCTTAATATATATAGAGAAATAGTGGAGCATGCCAGCTATTGACTGTATTGTGGTGTTTGTCCTAATTATGAGTCTTCCTGCTGGCTGTTCATCCTCTCAGTATCCATTTTCCAATTATTTCTGACAAACTTTTGCTTTCAAAACAAAGCAAAGAGCTGTAGTCACATCCATGTTCTGATTGTTGCCTGCTGTATTCCTCCCTCCCAGGACCATTTACATTTTTAATGAGTTTGTTGTCCTCCTACTCAGCTAAACTATGCCAAAATGCAGAATGTAATTGAGAAATAATGTATTAGTCCTCTTGTAAGGAAATCCAAAAGGAAATTCCACTTAGCCTCTTTGATTCTGTTAAGGCAAACTATATTTTTGATTTTCTACTTGAAGGGGAAAACCCCAACCCTAGCCATTTAGTTGAAGATGTGTGTAATCTTGGCCGTGCTGGCTGTTTACCACTTGGGTACGTCAATGCCATTTCTGATATCTGTAGGTCATATCCTTTGGACTACTGCATAACCCAGCCAAATCATTTCAATGGGCGTGAAGTGGAAAGACAAGAAACTTATCCTAGGGTTTAATCTGAATGCAATACATAACTTTACAGGAGATATGAAGAGAGCTCTTGAGACAGTAAATAGAAATGCATCAAGAAGCAGCCATTTGGGTCTCAGATCTTTAGATTTATATTCATGCTCACAGATCTAATTACTACTAGTGAACTGGAAAGATCCACATTGGCTCAACTCTTTAATATAGCTGTGATCAGCAGCATGTAAGCCAGTAAGTGAAAAAAACAGAGGTTGGCAAACTTCAAACACTGGTTGGTCCAACTTCTTTTTTGTTCATGATCCACACAGAAAAAGGCATGGGCAATCCCACCTTACTTTTTATCACATAAATGAGATCAAACCACCTCTCTGACTTTTGTGGAACAAGACATTCCCTAATGTGAGCTACGGCAGCGGCGTGGATGTTTTATCAGAGGAGCCATTCTTCTAGCTGGGATCACTGGAGTACTTTCTGCTCCCTTTCCTCCTGCCTTACCTTTGAACTGCTCCTGTGCTCAAGTGGTGTGGAGGTAGAACCACAAACCTGCAGGAGCACAAAGGAGCCTTATGAGGGCTGTGGATTTTAACCACTGAGTTGGTGACAAACCCTGAAAGATAGATAGTACCTTATTGTAGAAGTGGTACGTAACCTGTGGTTCTCCTATGTGCAGCTGCAAGTGTGATGGTTCCTCCTCAAATTCCTATGTTTATTCAGAGGTGTATATATTACTGCAGCTCTGAAAGCATCACAATATAATCCCTTTTGCCTCTGTATCTCTGCTCTGTTGACTAAAATTCTCATGCCCTAACCAAAGATTCATGTTTCTCACTCACTTGGCAATACTTAATGCATTGTCAGGATTTGAAACTCTCTAAGCCATTGGACAACCATCAGTAAATGTACAAGTTCTTGCTTTGGAGAACTCCTTGAATGCTGTTGGGATGGATGTCAACAATTCTACCTGTCAGCCAAAAAAGCAAGCAGACAAATACAAAGATAAGAGCGTGCTAACTAGTGTTGGAAAACAGTAGGCCTGGCAAATGAGAGCATGCAGAGCATAGTGCTTTATAGAGTGATGGCATTTGTTGCTTTATTCTAATTTCCTGTGCTTTGAAGGTTTTTGTGAAGCTGTGATGGCACTGGAGACAGTAGTGATAGGAGCTAGAGAAACATATTTTGTGTGTAGTCCCCAGTCTCAGAAAATTTTGAAACCTGAATTGTTTTCTTCTGGGAAAACTTTTAGTGCCAATCATATTCCAACAGAATTTCTGAGGCAGCCTGCCCATCCAATTTCTCTTTTTAAGCTTATAAAATAGCAAACTGATAGCATGCATCCATCCTTTTGACCTTGTAGAGCATAAGGCAATTAAAGTCATTGTGCTGCCCCTGGAAGCTGGGTTATGTGTTCTAGCCAAAAGCGTGGAAGCTGTAACTGGTGTGGAAGATTTTTCTCTTAATCATGCCTTCATATTTGATCTTTTTCCAGTCTTCCCAAAGAACAAGTCATTAGCCACTCCTTTGGAAGAAGAAAGGCTTGAGGCAGCATAGCTTGAGATTTGTTTGACCTTTCAGCTCTGCTTTCCTTTGAAACCAGGATTACTTCTGCTGTATGCCATTTGGATTACATAGGGATTCCAAACATCAGAGAGAGACAAATGATAATTTTAGGGTCAGATTTTCAAAGGAGCCTGGCTCCAGTGACTGAGACAAGGAATGAGACTGTTGGGGAACCCCAGTATATTGGCTGGTATGTTTTTTCAGAAAGTTTGGTAAGTGTTATCAGAGTAGTTGCTGAAGCTACTTGCATGAAAATCTGAGGGGCTTGAATGGGAAGTCAAACTTTGAAAATTCTAGTTGTGAAGGACAGGTCTTACCCTGTGTTGCATGTTGAAGGCATGCTCACATCAGGAAAAGATTTGAGAAAAAATTAAGTATGTAAAAGGAAAGAGTTAAATGATTAAAAAAACCTCAAGAAATGGGTTAGTTATCTGCTTTGATTGTGTCCAAGAGAAAGAGCACACTGCTTTCCCCAGGCCCCAAAAGGGTTTGCAAGACTGAGCTTTGAGAGAAGCTGACCCAGTATGTCTAGAAACAAAAGATTCCTGAAGGAGTTGCCTTTGCTGGAAGAGCAGCTGCAGAGATGTTCCTCTTAAATGAAACAACACCATACCAGAGAAATCCAATGAAATAGAAACCCTACTAACCGTACTATAGAATGGTTAACACTTTGAATAGTCAACCCATTTGTAACTTATAATTAATATAGCTAATCCATATTTTAAATAAGCATGTTGCATCAATTACTATGTTTGTTTAATGGTGGAAATAAACTCAACTGCTGTGCTTCTTGTTGAAGACTTAGGGCCATTTATGGTATGCTCACAACTCCCTCTGTCCTCAGTAACATCTCCTGTAGGAATGAAAATCTGTGATTCAAATCACTATATACTATTATGGAAAATATGCCAAAACTTACACTGTGCAGTTCTGCATGCAGCTGTTTCAAAATATCCCAGAGACCAGATGCACATCAAGAACAAAATGCTGCAACTTAAGGCCAACAATCCTAATTTAATAGGCAATAATGTCATCCAGTGTATGGAAACAAAGGTCAGGACAGCTGATTTAATCAACCGAATATACTGAATTTGGTTAATATCTTTGAGTGAGTGATTGTTTTACTGATGGTGGGATTTGTTTGATAATACCCAAATGTAAATACTGTTTGTATGATGTAACCCTAGGTTACTGTGATTCCCCCCCTCCCCCTCCCCCCCAAATCAGGGGGAGTTTGGGTTTGATCTTTAACTGAGACAGAAGTACTAAAATACAGTAAATCCAACATAATACTTTCTTACCCCAAAATACACATTCCAAAACACTGGAAGAACACAGCATTTTTTTCTGAATTATTTACTCAAGAAAACAGATGAAAAAGAATAGCTTTTCACATGGCAAGGAAAACATAGTTCAGGAAGCTCCTGAGTGATTAAATGAATGTACTGTGTGTACATCTTAATATGCAATATACATACAGTTCCATCCAGCTTCTGTATTAGTGCATGGAGTCAGAGGAGAAGAGATCTCTAAAGGCAAAGCAGGAGTTACTCTAGTAGCCCATGAACCAAGAGGAACATAGCCTGAAAAGTAACTTTACTTGGATTTTCTTTCTACTTTGCATACAAGGTTATACTATGTTGGAATCTCATATGCAAACATGTAATATTTGTCTTTTAAGCACAGTTAATCTTCTGAGGAAGAGGTTTAATATGCAGTTGGAGGCTTAAAGAGCTCCTTGGAACTTAGGGATCCAGGTCTGTGGTGTATACTCTATCCTGGAGCTGGGATAACTTTTTCCTATGTGTAGGTAAGGAGAGTGAGGCTTGAGCAGAGCTGGTTGTTGGGGGATGTAGCAGCTCTCAGTGTAGAGCAGGCAAGCGACAGCTGCCAGACTGCGCCGATGTAATTTGCTCTGAATGTGAGGCTATTCTCTACTTTCTAATCAATTTGAAGGGATCACTAGCAATGCCAGGCATCTGTGTAACTGTTAGGGTGCATAACTTTTATTGAATTATCTGTTTCCAGCTTGCATTATCAGGTTATTTTTCTTTCAGTCAGAGGCACGTATAAGAGAACATGCCTCTACCTAGGGAATTCAAATCTGTTGTATAAAGCCTATGACTAGTGCTAGTTATAAGTGCAAAGAATAGCCTTTTTTGTTTGGGTTTTCCTTTGATGTGTATCTAGAGGAAGCATGCAAACCACATTTCTGGTTTAACCAACCTCTCTGCGGTAAGTTCCACTCAGATTTAGTTTTCAATTAACTATAAAAAGTGCAGGATTTTAAAAGCTGTAATTCCAAATTATTCCCAGCACAAACCCCAAACAGCTGCACTTTGTGCTGGGGAATGTCTTGGAGACTGAAGGAGGGGTCCTTCTCTCCAGGCCACGTAGATGTTTTACAGCTGTGAATACGGCCTTGAGGTTAAAGTAACTTCCTTGGAGAGCCCATCCATAGATGGGCTGGCCAAGCAATTTTGTGGTTACGAAGCATGACCTTGGTTTGTTCTTCCGAATGCCTGCTGTGGGGGGAAGAATGTGATGATTGGAGATCTCCACATCTTCACCTTCCGAGGGCCTGCTTTTAGCACTCTCTCTGTCACCTCTCTTTGCATGTACTTACTGCGTTTTGGAGACTTACTAACATGTATGGACAAGTTTGGCTAACCCCAAAGCGAGCGTGCCTGTGTCTGGGAAGCGGTGTGTGCCTGCCTGGGTGCGAGGTGCTGAGTGGTCTTATTAACTGTGTGGGGAAGCAGAGTCCTGGGCTGGAAACTGCTGACGCAAGTGCCTTGTTTCTGGTAATTCAAGTAGTGTTTGGTTTATGTATCCTAAACTTTCTCAAGCAACTCTGAAAGCCCCAACTCCAATGTCTGCTTCACACTTATCTGACAACTAATTTAACAAAAACTCTGCAATTAACAAGTTGAACTCATGCAGCTCGTGTTCTTCAGGGCCTCATCCGAAGGCACTGCAATTACTAATGGGCAGAACTTTGCAGATGCTGCATTGAGCCACTAAGCTCTGCTCTAACGTTGTTTAAAAAAAATAATTACCCTTACCGTGTTGTTTCTGCTTTGCTATTTCTAAACTATGCAAATTCAGGAAGCTGCCTCTTGCACATGATTATAAATTGCTGGTTGGGGTAAGGTATCTAACAGGCAGCTAAAATATAGTAAAATGTTAAATGCATTTTCATATTGTCTGCATTCTGTTTATGTAGTATTCACCAGAGACTCTGAATTTGGTTCAGAATAATAAACATGAAGGGGACAAGTTCTTTTCTCAGTAACAAGAGCAGATACAGCAGAGGTATTTGGCCTATAGTTCTTCCCTTGAGGAACTTTGCCTGAGAAAGATATGAAGAACATCTCAGTAAAATATCAAGATTTGACCTATTGCTGATTGTGAGAAATGCAGGCAGGCATTTAATAAGAGAAGGAAAGTAGGGTGCAAAGTGTATCTTTAAAATTAGAATTTTCTAATTTGTGAGTAAGAACAGCAGGTTTTATTAGTGGCTTATAAACAACACTGAAACCTGGAAGTGACAATTAACAGCAGCCCGCGGCTTAAGTCCATGATAGAAGGTTATAATTCATATGCCATCTGGATGTGGAAATTTGTTGAAAGCCACTTTTAAAATGAGCTCATCACTTGGTGCTGAATACTCTTTTGCAGGAATATGTCTCAACAGCAATAGAAATGAGGGGCAACAATTTTCGGAGTAAGAAACGATAAATTCTGTGAGGGGAGGGGAGGAGGGTGACTTTATTTTCATCTTTGACTTATCAATATTTTTCTGAATTCAAGAGTTTCCATTAGATCCAGAAGTCTGGGTGCTCTATAGCAGTAAAGGAACCATATTTGGCTAAGAAGAAGGGATATGAAAGGTGGATAGCGAATGAAGAACTACTAGATGTTTTTATGGCAGAAACCCAAACTAATGAAACAGATGCTCTTTAGTGAGTAAGGAGAGACAAATGAAGTTTGGAAACATAACTGCAAAAGTTGTTCTCCTGTAAAAACAAACAAACAAAAAACCAACCCTCATCTTTATCTGTTTGTGGACTTGTATGGTTTTTCAGTGTTCCAAAGAGAATGGAGAACCTTGGAAGCCAAACAGGATGGCGTTTCAGTAAACAAGGCATGCTACAATAAATGTATAAATGAGCTGACCAGCGTAACAAGTATTAACTTAAGTATATGTTATTGCATGGCTTGCCTTAGACTTGTGGCCTAAACCGTAGGGAATGTGTGTTTTGAGTTGGTATGCAGTTCTAGTTTCTTCCTGAGTGAGACTGGTGATCTGGTTAGACTGTGCCATGTACTGCAGAAGGAAGTCCTGCCACAGAGTTTCCTACAAAACTTATTCTGAATACCTGGCAGGGAATTGAAAATGGGAGAAAAATATAAATATAAAATATTAAGGATAGCTTGGTCAAATCTATCAGCTGATCTGACACGTAAGAAAAGATGGGGAAACTTGTTTTATTTAGGCTCGCAAAATAGAAGACAGTTAATATGTCATACATGTTTCACAAAATAAGGTAAATGCTAGTGAGAAGAGCTAAGTGATAACATTGACACACCAACAAATTCATGGTGAATTAAAGCCATTTTAGACTGCAAAATAGAAGGAGCTCTTAATTTTTAAAGCAGGGAAAGCCTGGAGCAGGTGTTTTTCCTTTGACTCAAGGATGGCAAAAAAGCAAGCTACTTCTATGGTGGAGTTTGAGCTCTTTGAGAGAGCAGATGATGCGGTGCCTGTCATAGCAGAGCTCAGGTTTAATAACTCGAACTCGTCTCTCAACTATGTTTTCTGTTCCAAAGAAGGGAAGCAAAAAAGATTTGAGGGGGGGTGTATTCTGCTCCAGTCTGTGCATTGTCAGAAACAGTAATTAAATTCATAGTAATTACCACTGTATAATTGCCTAAATCAGAGGGGGTGTGTAGGGGTCTGCCTTTAAAGTCCCCATGCTCTAGAACCCAGCGCAGTTCCTAGGCAGTGGGATTAGTAATACATTGAATGGAGATCCTAAAACAGCCTTCCAGAAATTTAGCCCCAGGAATTGTGTCTGAAGCTAATCAGTTTTATTTAGTATTTAACATAGAGAAAATGCACATACAAGTGGCAGCAGCAATTAAACTTTCAAGAGTGATTACAAGTGAAACTGAAATCACCTATGATAAGCTCAGTTTGTTAAACACCACACACCACTTGAAGAAATACTATGATATGTGTCATGGACCCAAAGCAATCTGATGTGGATGCTAATTATTTTTAGCAGTTAAGTTCTGTAATTAAAATCAGACTTTTCTGACAGCTGTGGCCATTTCCACTTTCCTTTAAAGTATTTGACCTTGAATAATATTTGCTGAACTAAATGACCACAACTACAATTGGCACACAACATCTTTTGGAATTGTGGAAAGATGAGCTCATGAAGAGTACACACAACCCGCAGCCCGATCCACGGGCAGTGATTACTGTAAGCCCAGACAACCAATTTTATTTTCATGTGCGCTGAAGATAGTCTCTGCTTGCATTTACATTGAGATGCTTTTGGCAGAACAAGTCATCAGTTTTCCTACTCCAGTCATCTTTATAGTGGTGCTTTGCGAAGATATGCTGTCAGCTGAAATTCATACCCATAGTCATATTGTTGATTCAGCTAGTCATTCCAAAGTGTGGGCTACGTCTCCTATCAGTTTTTTCTTTTCTTTGAATTATTGCTGACCTAGTGCTGTATTACAATAATTCTGTGTACATAGAGTATATTTTATAGTAATAGATGTATTTGCTCATTTTGCTAAAGACCTTCCAGAATAATATTTATTTTTTAAAAATGCTGTACTTATTAAAATTGTACTTGCCACTGAAAACACTGGGACTTTCCTAGCAGACCATTCAATTCTGAGATTAGGGTACTACAGGATCATTCCCTTGGCATGGGAAAGATGTAAGAGAAACCCGAATCATTTCAGTTCAAGCCCAGTTCAAAATGAGACTCTCTACTACACCTGATCCATACTGTTGTTGTTTATAGAATCAAAACCTATTGAAATCAGAGCTATGAGGACCTCAAAGTCAATTAAACCATTCTTGAAGATTTAATCATAGCATTTATTGGGGACACTGACATTATTAGACCTATGAGGATCTATTGTGAGAATAGTAACTTCAGTCATGCCTAAAACCAAACCTTACAGAAAAATTCTTTACAAATTTAAAGCCATGAAGCAAATGGATTTCTTTGGAGTTGGGAAGGCGTAATTCTGTTTGGGATTCAATTTTTTTAAAAAGAGTCACCTCAGAAACAAGTTTTCCTCTTAAATTTCACAAGAAAATGACAAAAAATTGTATTAAAAATACTATTCTGTTTAGTATTTTATTCTTCTTTATTTTGTCTTATGTTCTGGTTTATATGGTACATGATAGAGCACAGTCTGCTCAAAGAAATTCAGCTGCAGAAATCATGGAATCCTGGTCTTAAATGGTAAGTTGAGAATTTCTGATAAATGGAAAATAGCTAACTTGGAAAAGTGATATCTGGTATCTTCTCCTGAATGAAAAAGAGCATGTCTCTTGACATACGTTCTTGCTATCTGCTGATCTCGGCATTTAAGAATGTTTCAGAATAGGACAGGACTGAATTAAGAGAACTTGGATGAGTAAATTCTCTTGTGGCTCTTTAGGAAGTTATAAGCTGCAAAAGAACTTCAGTTGCAAGGAATCTCTTAGGAGGCAAAAAGGAAAAACTAAAAGCCCCTATCTCACACAGCTTGCTATCTGATTCCCCCCCATGTATATAGCCAGGTTTCTCTCAGGAAAACAACTTAAATGGTAATTGTTTTTTTCCATAGTGGTGCAAGAATTTTGTGAACAGATGCTGACTGATTCCATTCCGTGCAATTGGACTGGTGGCCCTCTGAGTATTTGTTCAGGGCTGCCAAGTTATGAAATGTTTGATGTACAAGCTGAGTGTGAATAAAGGTTTTATTACTTTGAACAAGACATCTTGGCTCAGAATTCCCTTGCTTACATTTGCATGGATATTAATGACCTGTTAGTTAAATGTGGATATAAAAATGTCAGATGGACTAAAACAGATCAAATAATATTTCTTCTTAGTTTTGCCCTTTAAATGTTTTATGGTTAATAGCACTGGGCTTCCCTCCTCTTCTCTTGATGTGTGTGTACTGGTTGTGACACGGTCACCTTTTTAAATACAAGATAAGCCCACAAATCATCTGGCTGCTTTTATTGTAATTTATACGAACAGAGTTGTTGTCTCTGCTTTCATAGGTGAAGGAATAGTTTCTAAACTGGTTGTGTGCAGAACTCCTTTTTACATTTTTTCTTTATATTTAAAATGATATCCCTGAAAAATAGCAAGCTTTCCAGGGTCTAATATCTTTCAGATATGCTAGGAGAAGCTTGAATTAATCCTCTTTAGGTCTGTCTCAAGTCTTAAAATATAATGTTGGTGTATTTTTATAATTCTAGATTATACCTGTAGTCTTGCCTGTCTTTCATTCTTGTAAAGAAAGTTTTACCATTTAATCTGATAATGATTAAAAAGAGTGATACGATCAGGTTTTTTAGTTTTCTTATATTCTTTTTCTCTTCTCTCAATGTGTTTTTTGTAAGTGAAGACAAATAGGAAAGGCAAATATGAAGAACTGTGCATTTCAGAGAGGAAACTGATCTGTTTAAGTACAGTGAAAGAGAAAATGAAGTTTCAGTGTTTCAATTAAATGATTTCATAACTTTCAACAAGATCTAGTTACTAATATTTAATGATGATATTACTTAGTAATTACATAGCATTTCAGAAATAATAACCAATGCTAGAAATTCGAAAGTCATCTTTGAATTTACTATGTAAAGGAATGCTTCAATCATGCTATTGTGGTGCTGCAGTGCAAGTCTGATCTGGACAAGTGACCTTACATCTGTAGAAGAATTTCAGAAAAAATGCTTCTGGAGGAAAGTGGCACTAGACAATAGTAAAACTATAAATGATGCCCAGATTTATTTAAATTCATGGAGCTAATATCTCATCTAGCTGCCACACAATAGCCAAATGGTATTTAAAGAACTCCAGTAACCTCTATGCATAGAAGTAGTTTTGCAGTTACCCGAAGCCTACATACCCTTTTGTCCTCCTCACGTGAGGAAAAATGAATAATGTGAGAACCAATCTGATTGTTGATCTAAAAGGCTTCAAAGAACTAGTACCCAAGCCTTGCTGGCTCCTAGGCAGTAATGCTGAACAAGTCAAGCATTACAAGCAGCATTGTATTTTGTTCTTCTTGTCAGCTAAGGTTTCCAAACGCTGTAAAATTCTTCTGCGTTTCTGATCCTTCTCATAATACTGTCGTATGATACTATAATTGTACAAGAGTTGTGTCAGCACCCTATGAGCCAACATCTGGAAACTATTAAAATT
The DNA here is from genome assembly GCF_034638445.1 of Ciconia boyciana. Taxonomy (NCBI): domain Eukaryota; kingdom Metazoa; phylum Chordata; class Aves; order Ciconiiformes; family Ciconiidae; genus Ciconia; species Ciconia boyciana. The sequence goes on along the minus strand of NC_132938.1, from coordinate 79,391,921 downwards.
CTTCATAGAGCATAGGATGGCACAGGAGCAACTGATGCATCTGGAAACATCAAAACCTTTCTGTTGTGCCTGGGTAGGGTAAGTGATTGCCAGGTTAAGGCTGGGAAGTTCTCAGGATCCTTCAGACAGACTTCTGGTATATATACAGGACTGCACGTATAGTATGACCAGGTACCTAAATGCTCTGTGTGAAAAGGATGTGGAACATTGCTCTTTTGGTTTGGTTTTGTTGCAATCAGTTAGTGGCAGTCCAGTCTGTAACAACTGACAGCTACTTCTATGTGGATAAATTTCACATCTGAAACAGATCTGAAACCAAGTATTTTGAATGTAATTGCATGTCTTGCATTTGATTTGTATGTGTGCACAATGGCTCTGTGGCATACGGCATGAATCATAGGTAGGACATCTTGTCACATGTGACATGAATTGTACAGTAGTATTTTTTCCATGCTGATGTGATTCATCTGTTCAAACTTAAGGGGCTCACTTAGCAGGGCCACCTAATCTTCCATCTTTCCTTTCTTCTCTTGTACTGGTAGCTTAAATTCATTATTCAGTTCCAGTTCAAAACCCAATATTTTAAATGCACATCTTGAGCTGATTAATGCAAGGCCATTTGTGTCTGGTTATTATATATTTTCCACAGAAATTAGGAAAGCTCATTTTAAAATTCAAGATGAACTGTGGCTTTTCATTACTACTCTTTCTGGACTCTTACTTTGCCAGTTATGATATTAATAAAACAACCCTCATCAAACTCCCTTGATTCTAATATTCTACTAAGAGGCTGAAAGTACGTGTTCTAAGAATAGGAAGACAGAATTTATTGTTGTTAGAGAAACTGCTTTTAGGCAGATTTTCTGTTTAGTTTGGTACCAGTAAAATGTTTTATAAGCTTCAAAAATGGCTCCTGAAATTTTACTTAGATCATCTCTATGAAAATACAACAGGTGAACTGAAAAAGGACAGAAACAGGAATAGCAGATAATAAATAATATTGTTAGGTGGTTTTCTGAGAGTCTCAGATAATTGTTACTATGTCTAGAGTCTGTGCTGAGGAAGGAGAAAGGCTGTACATAAAGCAGTGGCATAAGAGATTTGAAAAGAAAGATGTTCACGGTTATATGCGTACATATATATATATGTACATCCCTATATGTATCCTAATTGGGTTAATGGATCAAGTCTTGCAGAGACCTGCATGTAGGCAGAACCTTATATTTGTGATGCCGAAGTTGGTACTTGGGCTGGATGAAACCAATTCCAGGGCCCAAATAAGTAGCTTTAAGAACTAGGTTTTACATCTCTCTGATGATGATGCTATGGCCACACAAAAATAAAATCTTCTGGAAATTATGAGAAACCTTTATTAAAAATGCTTCTTATTTTTAGTCTGAAATAATTGCAGGTGTATACATCATTCCTGCCTGTAGAGGGAAGACCCAATTACACCAGAACTTTGCTGAATATATTTGAAGTCTTTTATTCTCTTTTGTCTTGGAAGCCTGTTCTAGTTTATCCAAGCCTCAGCTACAGAAATCAATGTCACACTAGACTTCTGCAGAAATCTTTTGGTTTACTGCTTAAGATAATCTCTTTAACTGTGTAGAATGGATGTAACTCTTATGGTGCCATTTAACTTTTTACTGAAATGCTAGCATGTGTCCTGCTTAAAACCACTTCTGGGCTGTGCTCATACACTTATCTAGGTTCCAACTCTGTCCCCTGGACCAAAAGACTTTGCTCTGGTTCATCCATCTTCATTCCACGGACAGATGAGGTTAACAGCAATTTGTTGTCATTGGCATGCAACAGTGCTTCTCGGGCTTTCTTTCACCTTTCCTTTCAAGGAGAAAATGCTGAGACTTTTGGTTATAGGGCCATAATCTAAACATAAGGATGTAGTTTTAAGTTAAAAGATGAAATAATTCAATGGCTAAGAGACAGGATTGTATTGTAAAGAAAAGAGGTAATGAAACAGTAAAAATTCAGGGGAAAGGTAGGATGCAAGCAAAGCTTGGGGAGATTGAAGTGACCCACTAGCAGCGTAGATGAACATAAAACTAAATGAGAACCGACGGGGCTATAGTAAGTATGAAGGAAGTCTGAAATTGGGCAGGCAAATCCCAAATCACCCCAGACAGACTTGTTGATCCTTAGTAGCATTTCCTAGCAAAGAGAAAATATATTTCTGAGAAATTCAAGAACAGCGTCACTCTTGTAATGGTCACTAACACTCTTCCATAAAAATGGAACAACAAACATAGAATCAGTAAGTTTTTATTTAGGCTCTACTTGATCTCCAAGTAGAGACTTTAAACCACTTATTTACTGTTGGTGCCATACAGCCTTTTTTAAGTTATATGCAATGATGCCAGCTCTCAAACTGGCCTCTGAAACTGCCTAGATGAGCTGCAGGCTAAACGTCTTCAGGTGAGCGATCACTGGCAGTAGTGGCTTAGATAGACTCCACTGGAGCCATTTGCCTCACAGGGGAAGAGCTCAGCAGCCTTCCTCCCAGCTCTGCTGTGGGTGCTGGTAACACCTGGCCTTGGCTTAGGGAGTAGGGCCATGGCAGCATGAGGCACGGATGTGCTGCCTCAGCCTGGCGAGTAAAGCTTGGAGGGCTCAACTTGTGTTTGGTGTGAGTAGGCAGCGTGTGGAAGGAGAGGGACTAGGGCTGCAGGAGCAATTGAAGCAACTACTGCTTGCAGTGTCCGGGACTGCTGTTCCCGGTATTGACAGCAGTACCTACTGCTGCTACCTAACTAATTCTGGTGAAAAGTTTCTAGGATGCGTAAGTGGGCACTACTTCCTTTGATATTCCCCACTCTTTATATTTCTCTATGCAGCTAACACCAGACATAGCAATGGGAGTGTGAGTGACTTTGTGACGCAGCGTGACATCTAGGCAGCAAGTAGCACTAGTCTGTAGATACGCGCTCTGTCCTGTGTGCATCTCGTACCTCTGCATGAAGAAAGGGCAAAGACTTAGTGTTGTTCCTGCTGTGTCTGCTCCCTGTCTCTAATGGTTCACACAAGCACACTAAGTTTGGGACTACGCAACACTGCGTTTATTCCTCTGAAATATGACCATATAAAAATGACTTTTTTCTTACCTGACAGAGCTGCCTATTCGCATATGTATCACCACATCTGTTTAGTGATAAATATGAACACTGGTTTTTGTTCTACTAGCCCTGCAAAGCAAGGAAACAAGGAGATAAATTGTATTTTCACTGAACTCCAACTACATCTACCTGGGGCATTACAAGTCTACATGCCACCGAATTCTTATTACTGGTGACAGCGTATCAACCAGAAGGGATCAAGCTTGATTTTCAGAGTCCAGGCTAGAATCTTGCTGGGCTGAAATCAAGGAATACCTTTCAAGTTGTAATTGAAATATATCTGACAAACACAAAAGGCAGCCCTAAAGAACCAAATGTACATGCTTATTTTGGAGAATAAGATCACACTTTATGACACTGAGACACTAATATTGCCATCCAAATTAAGAGGCCAGTTTTGCTTATGGAAGTGGGATTTTTGTAATCTGAGGACACAGGCATATTCCATACTATAAAGAAAGGCAGGAAATCTTCATGGTCCCTGTCAATCAGGAATAAATTTGTCTCATTTCAAATCTGGGGATAAGTTTGACCTTATGTTTTTGAGAGAGATACCAGTGAAGCATCTGCCCCAGAAGCTGGTGTGTGCTACCTTGAAGTGCAAGCCTATGCAAATAATTCATTTCTAGCTACTGCTTAGAAGAGAGGAGACAAGATCATTACAATATAAATGACTAATTTCTACATGGAAAAGGAATGGAAGATAAAATAATTTTATTCCTGTGTCTTGCAAGCAATTAGCTCAGTTCCTGAGGAAGTAACACAATGCATAGTTCATCGCTTAATGCTGATCTACTATTGCCTTGACATACTGAGGGCTACACAGACCTGTATGTTGTGGATCTAACAATTGAGGTGAAATTAGGCTTTGATCTAATAGAGAAGGAAACCTAGCAGATACCCAGGTTTCCAAGCCACAGGCCAGCTTCACTGGAAAGATAAATTAAATGTAACTGATTTGCGCTAGCTTTTCTGGCCAAGAGCTATAGCATTGCACACTGTTTTAGAAAGTGTTTACAGGCTGGAGAAATGGGCCAACAGGAACCTCTTGAAGTTCAACAAATTGAAATGCAAAGTGCTGCACCTGGGGAGGAATAACCCCAGGCACCAGGACATGCTGGGGACCGACCAGCTAGAAAGCAGAAAGGACCCTGGGGGTCCTGGTGGGCACCAGGTTGAAAGTGAGGCAGCAGTGTGCCCTTGTGGCAAAGAAAGCAAGTGGTATCCTGGGCTGCGTTAGGAGGAGTGTTAATTAGGAGGAATGTTCCAGCAGGTCAAGGAAGGTGATCCTTCTTCTCTGCTCAGCACTGGTGAGACCACACCTGGAGTGCGGGGTCCAGTTCTGGGCTCCCCAGCATGAGTAACATGGAGCTATGAGGAAAGAGTCCAGTGAAGGGCGGCTAAGATGAGTAAGGGACTGGAGCATCTCTCCTCTGAGGAAGGGCTGAGAGAGCTGGCACTGTTCAGCCTGGAGAAGGGAAGGCTGTGAGGGATCTCATCAATGTCTACAAATAGCTGCAGGGAGGGTGCAAAGAGGATGGAGCCAGGCTCTTTTCCTTGGTGCCCAGTGCCAGGACCAGAGGCAGTGGGCACAAACTGAAACACAGGAGGGTCCCTCTGAGCGTCAGGAAACACTTTTTTACTGTGAGGGTGACCGAGCAGTGGCACAGGTTGTCCAGAGAGGTTGTGGAGTCTCCATCCTTGGAGATGTTCAAAAGCCATCTGGATGTGGTCCTGGGCAACTGGCTTTAGGTGGCCCTACTTGAGCCAGGCAGGTTGGACCAGATGACCTCCAGGGGTGCCTTCCAACCTCAGCCGCTCTGTGAAGTTACACTGAAATGAAGCTTCTGCATATGCTCAGCTTTTAAGAAACAAGTGCTTTTAATGCTTTTCTGCTATGAAACTACTATTAAAAATACATCTGATTATCAAAATCTCTTGCAGGCTAAATAAGAGCTTATTGGCACTGAATATTAGATGGAGTTCAGAGATGTCATATTTTCCTATTGTTGTGCCAAAGCTATTAAAGTTGCACCTGAAACTAACAACTCTAAACAGGCAGTCTTTCTTTAGCTTTACTGTAAGAAAGATAAAGTCCTGTTCTTCAAAGTCTGTTTATGGATTGCTGGTTTTAATAAAAAAATAATCTGACTTTTCACAACTGCTCTTCTTTAACACGCACAGTTATAACTGGTTTGGGCTCTGTATTTAAAACAAAGTGCAGAAGACAAAAGTAGAAGTGATACTGGCTTTTTTTGCAGAATGCCTGCAGCTATGATTTTCCATTCGGTAAAGATTTTTGACCTAAAGGAATGAAGAGTAGGCAGATGCTCAGAGAACAAGTGATAAGGATCTAGGAAGATTTTAAGACCCTGCAGCTCATGACAAACTAAAATCCTTTACAAACAGATTTACAACTAGCTTCTTAGCTGTGTTCTAATGAGATTTCTGAGGACTCAAGGAATTCTTGGTGGTTCAGAAAGAGAACTTAACCTTCTAATATGCCTCATGTTCTGTCAGCTATGCAGAGGCAATGGAAAACATTTGTCAAAACAGATGGCAGTGCTAGCCCCCTGCCATTGAATACAAATGGTAAGTTCAAGGTCCAGTTAATGGCGGGTGAGCCAAGAAACATTTGGAGATTTAGTTTAACATTGAATATACCCCAAAGAATACACTATTACAATTCCAGGACTTCTTGGCTATGGCCGAACTCTGAATACTGCAAGAACAGTCATTTCATCGTTTACTCTTCCAGCCAGAACGAAGAACTGCTGAGGTGCACGAAAACTAAGATGTAGCAGTTAACACGGTTTTCAAGATCTTTGAAAAGACATGTTCGACAGCTGGTTCAGTCCAGCAGAACATTTTTTTGCCCAGTGCTTTATGATAGTCTACTATGCCATTCGATTGCTTTTCATATACTAAGATAAATATTATCTTAAAAGCAATTATGTGTATAGAATACACTAAAAGACTAAATGTGAAAATATCTGGTTTTTCTATTAAAAAAATGCTGGCATGTTACACTAAAGTATGTTTCACAGAACAGTTAGGTAAAATGTGGAAACTATGATCTGTGTAGCTGAAGTGTTTGTAATTGCTGGTGGCATGACTACTAAAAGCAAAACAAAGTTGCAGAGATGTTGTCTTACGTGCATCCAATGAAATAGATACTGGGGTAATTTGTGCTGGTTAAGTTAATAATGAAAAAAGTTCTTGCTATGATTTAAACAATTCGCTGTTAAATAAACAGATGTTACTTGCCTGAGTTTGAAATATGAACACAGAAAAAGCTCCTACAAAGTGTTTGCGATAGTGACATCAGTGCTTTATATTGACCCGAATCAAGATCCTAGTTATTTAATCATGTATTACTCTGTAAAGGTAGGTTTTTTCTATAGAATGGATCCAATGGAAGGATACAGTGCTACTTACTGCAATGCAGCAACTGCAATATTCACTGCACCACGTCTGTCTCTACATATGTATCCTTTGCCTGTATGTTAGGCATGCAAGACCAGAAGTGTAGCACTGTTGAAAACATAAATAACTTTAGTCTTACACGCAAGTGCCTGTCATCGGGGTCAGAATGTTTCTTCCCAGTCGTACCTTGCTGCACTCCTGTCTTCCTTCTGCACGCTGCAGGGAATGTACAGCCTCAACTTAAAATCAAGGGCACGGGTTGAAAGATAACTAACGTGTCTGACAGTTGTCAGGCTACCCATATTTGCTTTCTTCAGCTTAATATTAATAAGGATTCATATTAATAAGGACTTCATAAGGATTAGTTAAGGCTATGAGACCTACTCAACTTTTTTCTTCTAGAATTTCTTGAACCTATAGGATAGACTTTAACTGATGAGTGAAAACGAAGTTACTGTTAACTGTATCTTAAGGTTGTAAAGAAGCATTCACATGTTATACCCTGTGTGACTTGCATATGAGTATGGAAAGATGGCAGGTACTTAATTCCTATACCTGTGGTTTCAGATCGGACCTAGAGACCATGCTTAAAATCCAGCTAATCTTATAAAGATGTGAAATCCTTCCTCCTCAAAACCCTCATGATCTTTATGCAACAAATTTGGCCAATATGTCACCATTACTTCCTGCAAAGCAGAATTGGGAGATATGTGAAAAAGCTGTTAAGTTTTCTTTGGATTCTCCTTGGAATCAGGCACTGAAGATCAGTGCAAGAGCAATATGCAGATGTTAACACACCTCAATTGGCAGCAATATTCAACTTTTTAAAACATTGTATGTTCCAAATAACTGTGGCAGATGTACAATAAAGTACACAGAGATGTGGGAGGTAATCATTAATACTAAGGATCTTGAGGATCTTCTTGACAGATAACAGCTTGCTGTTGCGGCTGTCTCGGGAGGATCGCTGTTACTTGGAGGCAGCACATTTCTATGCCTCTCTTCTTCACAGTACCTGTGATTAATTAAGTCTGCTGTTACCTAAATATCTCTATAGACAAGAATCTATCTTGAAGAAAACAGCTGCAGAGATCCAAACTGAATGGCAAAGAATTACGGTTGCCAAATTTGTTTACATAAATTATTTGTTTAGCTGAGACTTTCACTGTGTAGTCTGACCCTAATAAAAGTCATTCCTGGATTGAAGCACTTGGAAACAGTATAAGGGAAAGAAGATAGATGTACAAAACCAGAAAACAACTCCTTTAAGTATATCCATCATTTAAAACAGAAAAAAGTCTGTAAGTGAATTGCATTTTCAGAAGTCTGGCTAATGAACAAGGTATTTCTTGGTTTTTTGTGAATGTGTTCAGTACTGTACAAAAAGAAACATTATTTCCCCTTAATACCTCTATAATCTAGGTTCTTCCACTTTAACCTTGCAGTAACAATAATACAACATTTTATTTTATGATTTGCTGTGGCTATTAATCCTATGAGCTTAGATCATTTTGTTAAAACATAATTGGAATTTAGCAACCTGCCTACTTTATCCTCCTAGTCAAATTTGTCCTGGGCTTTGACAGGGCTCCTTTCTAATCTTGACTTATTAAATTCTGTGAGAAAGAACAAAGGTGGCCTCCTGTTTCTTATTACACAGGATCAACTGATCAGATAATTCAAGGTCTGATAAAACATCTCAGTGAATTCAGCTGTATGCAGGAAGCATGGCTGTTATTAGGCCATGTTAAAGTAAAAGTGCAATTCCCAATTCTTTTGTAAACAGCACAAATATGCTATGCTTAGCAACTACCTCTTTCTCCTGTGGGATATGGTTTTGGTTTTGTTTCGAATTTTAAAATGTCCCATGTCACTTTAAGTGGCTAAATGGTGTGATTTCCTAACTGTTCTTGATAGATTGTGTTGCCATCTCATGAGGACTGCGTTCTAGCTTTCTTCCCTTAAAATACAGTCAGTTCTAAGAAAGCAGCATTATTCTTGTGAAAACAGCATTTATATATTTCTCTTGCATGTTTACCCTCAGCATCATCTTACTGGGAACATGTTTAATCTGCCAAAAGATCTTCTGAACGCTGACTGCAAACCATTCTGCAGTCTAAATTTCTCACGCAAATCCATATGACTTCAGGTAGGTAGAGAACTTCAGGTTCTCTAAGCACGTTATCTGCAACCCACTTTACAGTTTTCTGAGCCTTATGGCTGCTGCATATTCAAAGCACTGTTCATTTATTGTATTTGTCATCTCGTTAAACTGTATAACTTCTATCTAGGCAGTTTGCTTTCAATCTTACCTCAGTATTCACAACCTCATCTTGCTGAGAAGTCTTACCCAGGGTCCTTATCCTGAAAACTTGGGGCTTTTTATTTGATTGATTAAGTTCCATGGCTTGCAAGCAATCCAGTTTTTGTTCAGTCGGTGTTCGGTAGGCTGGTGCATGCCTCTGCACTGCTTGGGTTTTCTTTAATCAACATACGGACTATAATATATTGTTTGTTTTGAATCTGATGTTATGGGAAAAAGTGTTGCTTGAGTCAGTATGGAAACTTGCCCAGATATGTTCAAGTTGTTTCTTCCTTGATTGTAGTATCTGCTTGAAACTTTTCACTTGCTTTCTAACGGTTATTCCTGCTCATCCACGGGCTGTTTCCAGTCCAAATATAGTGCTACTTGATTGAAAAAATCCAAGAAGCAGTTCTCTTTTTGGCATGTGTTTAACAATCCCAACCGAATCCCTTCTGAAATGTCATGGTCCAGTTTGTCACAGAAGGTCACAGGCTTGCTAAGGCTGTCCCTCCAGACATTTCAGCGACTTCTGTGTCTGCACAGCTAGAAAAACTTGGCTGAAATCTGGAATGTTTTTCAAACCCTTTTTTCCCCTCCCTCTGAAGTCGCTGTGAGGAAGCAGTGACCTAGGGTACCCTTGTGAAACTCCTATTGACCCCCAGTTTGCAATGTGCAGCCAGTTCAGGGCTGTGCCCTACCTCGGGGTGCTGGTTTGGGGGGTTTTTGCACTGAAGGAGCTTTTCAGATGATATTTGGAAATTACTTTAAAAGCACAGCCAAAGTGATTTTATTTGCTTGGCTGCTTAACTAAAGAATATTAGTCAGGGCAAACTAATGTAACTCCACTGATATTAATAGAGCTGAGTTACAACAACTGAAGAACAAGCCCTTAAATTCTAGGGAAATTATTATACAGGCTGAGCTTAAAAGGCTCTAATGCTGTCTTACGGTGTATAAAGAGTGTGAAGAGTGTTTACTATCCGACTAATTTCTAATTAGCTTTTTCTTTCTTGATAACTTTTCTATTAATACTTTTTTTCTGTTGATGTCATAGTTTTGCTGTAAGAAACCAAGAGAGCTCTGCTCAAGATAAAGCTGTCCTGAGCTGTACCTTCAGACGTGTAGGACCCGCTCAGGACAAGAGGCTCAGCAGGCTTCAGGGCTTGCATGTTCCTGTTGAAACATTCAGAAAATCAAAATGTAAGTTTCTGTTTTGTAAATACCAACTGGGATTTTTAACTCTTAACCCAGCTGATTAAGACTGGATTTTCCTGGGGTCAAAAAAGATACCTTTCTAACTTGAGGGTTGTCTCGCTGCCAGATTTCAAGCTCCTCTTATAAATCATTACAGCTATTCAGGAATCATGAAAAATATGAATGTTGGCAAAACCATCCTTCACTAAGTTTGTTCCAAAAATGGCTGAACTATTTTCTGTCAAACTTAAAAACAAACAAACAAAAATTTCCAGAGTCCAAGAAGAATTTGCAACCTGTCTGGTTGAAGTTTGACATATTTGAAAACTAAAGTATGTAATGAAATAATTAGTCAGACTGAACTCTCAGTATCACAATGTGCTCACCTTTTAAAAGTCACGTAAAGACTAAAGGGGAAGGGTCAAGATATGTCCACTGTTTCTTTCTAACAAAAGATACCTCGGTAGACAGACAAGATCCTTGAACAGAACTGGATGCTGTAGGACTTCATAAGTGGGTTCAGTGGTGGAATTGAATATAGAGTGTGTAATGTTTATTTATTAGCTACCTGGGTGCTATTGGAAGATAGGAAAAAATGTTTATAGATCATATATTTTTTTAAAGATATAGCAAAGAAATTCTGGAAAGTGTCATCAACACTTTGAAAGTTGTTAATTTTGCTTAACTTTTTCCAGGATGCTTCCCAGCATGTAGCCAATTTGTCTGGCAGTTATTAAACTATTAAAAAATTTTCTTCTTCTGTTTCACTAAACAACCCACCCCCATCCATTACAGAATAGTGGTCATGTTTTGCGAGTGCTGCAAAATATTTTCTGGCATCCTAGGTTGTGTTGCATGCTTTCTTAGTTTCAGGTAAAATGACTTTGTTCGTACTTTCAGAAGTGATGTTGGTAATTATTTTTTAACACATTATGGAGTTAGGTCTACCTCAATGTCATCTGACTAACCACTCCTATTTTTGTTGGCATTAGAAATATGATATAATATGGTTGGCTGAGGAACTACACACATAGGGAGATATTTGGTTGCTTTTAGCTGGCTTTGGAGGAACTGCTGAAGAGTGCAAAACCTAAACGGTGAAAAGGGGCTAAGATATCCTGGCTCTTCTCAGGTAGTACTCTTCAGGGAGGGCAAGTGTGTAATTTCACCAAAGAATTAAAAACATGCTTATATATTATTGAAATAATGCATATTCTACTATCTAAAGCACTTGGGATTTGAACTCAACAGGGAACTAGGTTATAAAACAAACATAGAGACCTTGTTGAAGTCAGTCTCTTCTGGATACCCTTAAGTTGCAATGAAGATGGTGGAAAAACTTAATTCATCTACAAATAACTCGGAATAAACTACTATTTGAATACAATCTTCCTTTTATTCAGAAGCTAGGACAGTGCTTTTTGTTAGCTTGTCTCATCTATTGCATTTCCAGGCCGTCTACCAACACAGTTACAGTTATCCCTTTAGCTGCTCCTACCTATATGATGACGAGAGAAACCAGGAGCCAGGAGAGAATATATAGACTATCACGACACCTTTGTCTGCTGCATTCAATGGTTTTTACTCAGAAAAAAGCATGTGGCCCTTAGGAACACCACTTGGCAATGACAAATGTGCACGTATTCTGACATTCAAACTGAGGGATCACGTCCTGAGATTTCTTCTTAGTTACTAGTCTGTATGACCAATGTTTTTAAAACAGTGGAGGTGATATCCAGGATATTTTTGCTATTTATAATTCCCATTGTTGCAGCTCTCTGGGGATGATTAGATCGGATGACTTCAGTGGTGTGATAGCTATTGATATAAATAACTTTCCAGAAGATTTCCTTATGACTTCAGAACAAATTAGCCAGTAAGAAAAACATTTCTGAAGGAGTTTAGTTCCCTAGCTGTTTTCTGAAAACCACACTAGGCACTGATCTGCGTACAGAAGAGCTAAAAATCTTTAAAAGCTAATCTTTGAGTGCCTAGGCTTTTCATTTAAAAAAAAATCAATTATTAAACACCTAGGTCCCATTTTCAGGAGTCTCAGGCTTCTCGGTTTCTTAAACATTTCTGAATATTGTGCTTTTTGAGAAGTTAGAGAAAATGGAAGAAATGCTCACCTAGATGAAAGCCAAAATAAACTGTATGTATTCATCAGTGATCAGAAACAAATAGTGTAGTTCAATGAATAGCTAGGGAAATCTGGCCAAGGGACAGATACTGATCCAAAACTCTCCACTTACTTGAAGCATACCTAAAGGTCTGCTGTTGGAAAAGTCCTTTCCTGTGAGACTTCCAGTGTTTCTGTGAGACTTCCAGTGTTTCTTGGTTTCAGCCAGGAAAGGAATAGTGGAAGAAGTACCTCTCACTCTATTTTGGTACTTCTGCTTCTGATCCCTGAAGAAGGGAAGCAGAGGCATGATGTGTGTTTGAAAATAAATTAACAAACTTCTAATTGCTCTTTCATGTGGATTTGTTTCATTCCATGTTTTGGCTGCGATTTTAAATCATGTTTTTGTGGACTAATGCTGAGGAATTGTTTCACTCTTCCCTAGGAGGACCAAAGATTTCAGGCAGTCCAGAGGTCTGAATATCCAAAAGGTGAACCTGTTTGTCATTCTTTTCCTTTCTAAATCTGAGTTCGTGTACCCAAACGCTCAAACTTTTTGTGTGTGCCTGTGCGTGTGTGTGTATACAAGTACAATTTGGATAACCTCTTTAGATTACCTGTGAAAACTGGAACTCTTAGACCTGATTGTTAATTGACTGAGAGACCTTGGACGTCTGCTGCTACAATTCAATGATTTCATCAGAAGAGAATTCCTTTAGTTAGCAACAGAAAATGCTGAAAGTCTCTGACATGTTCTCGCACTTGTGTTTTTCAATTATATGACTACTTATGTGGAAAGCTGCTTCTAGCCCTTAACTGGTGTGCAGATAGCATCCTATAAAGATTTTCTTGATTTATTGGAGACAGATACTACTATGGCAGCACAACACTCAAGGTGGTGTTTGAGGTAACTGCAACTCTTTACCTTAGCAGAATGAAGTTAGCTAAACATTATTCCAAAATTAAATGCTTGCCATGCCATGGCATGCAGTTTGCTACATGGAAACACAGATGTTCCTCAGCTCAGTAGTGCTCCATGCACCTCGAGACCTTCCTCTCTGAGTGACAGCCCTGCTTTTCTTGGAGAATATTTTAGAAGTGTTTCAGAGCCATCTAAAATTGGAAACCTCCAGAGAAATGAGCTAATCCCTTGGCCAAGAAAATATGAATATATTTGAAATTTAGTAAAACCCTCCGAGACTTGCTGAAGCCACCTAATGCTAATCAGTCAGCAAGACTCTGCAGAGCGGGAAGGAGGCTGGCATCGTGTACACCCTGGTGCCAAGGGAGTACAGTCCTTGCCTGTCGTGGTAAAATTAGTGTGTTGCTTAAGGTAAACGAACTGCAATGAACCTTTCTGCAAAAAAAGAGACAGTTATTCTTAGTCACCTGCATAGTGGAAACGTAGAGGATTACTTAGTATATTCATAGTGAAATAAGTGTATTGTTGTGCTGAATTAGATCAGTGGTATGTTACCATAGATGGTGGTGACAAGGAGCAAAAGCTTCTGAAAAGTGTAGGAAATGCAACTGAGAACACATACAATAATCTACTCATAAGGGAATGTTTCCCTTAATTAGAGACCATTTATAATTTGGAATGACAGACTTGCATCTTTTCAAGACTCACTTCTTTCTTACTTCCAGTTTAATCTAGGTGATATTGCTAGCCTTGATGTAAACACTACGGGATGCAACCATATCTGGGGGAAAGAGGGAAACTTCATTTTGTGAGACATTATACATACTAAGAGACAATCCTTAGGTGAACTGATTATAATAGAAGCAGCTGATGAAAGTAAAAGGGATCCTATCTTATGTTCTAAAAAGAGTAATTTGATCAAATTTGTTCCTGCATCTACTGCAGACTTGAAAAGCTGCTTGAGTTCCAGCCTGTTTTTCTAACCAAAAGTTCCTCCCTGATGTTTCTTCAGGACCTGGATAAATAGGCACATGCCTTAAGGAAAAAAAAAAAAGTATATCAGTATTCATTTTCAGTTCTACTCATTCTGCCAACTAAATGTATAAGAGCAGTGTTGTTCCTTCCATTCTTCCAGCCTTCAGTTGTCTGCAAATACCAGATGACTTGAGATGAGGGGAGCATGCAGTGTCCATACAAAACACTGACCTAAGGCTACTTCAAAATTTGGTTGGTGTAATGAGCTCAAAAGCTCTCCATTTCTGCCTCTCTAGAACATGTATTAACATGGGTATCCTTACCAAAGGAGGTGCTTCTCACATGAATATATAGTGAACAAGCATGATTCTCCCTTTCTGCTTTACCACTGAATGCTGTCTTTATGAATTACTCTCCCCACAACTGTTTTGTCCATTTAAAAAAAATTTTTTCTTTCCATGTTGAAATCACTGATTAATGCCAATGATTATTATACACTGGGTTTTGTTTAATAAGTTTCTACTTTGATTGTCATGCGATGCCTAATTTCTTAACCAGATCTTCTGCCAGGACTTGTTTAACAAACTCTCTCTTGCCTACCAAACCAGGTACTGGACAAGGGAATTATTCCCCTAAGACCACCAGGAACTGCCATGAGCTAAAGCTCTCCAGCAGATCTGTAGAAGGATGAGGGGAGATTTGGCCAGTGGATTATGTTCCCAGTCAAGTGTCAGGCATGTTTGACTGGGATTTCTCCGCTGGAAATAAAGGAGGTATTATTCGAAAGAGATACTATGTCAAGATACCAGGGAGGAATTTTATTGCTTCCTCTGGTATTTTTTTGAGTATCAGCAAGCTGGTGAACTGAGACACTACCAAGAGAGTTCTTTGCTGCAGAAAACTGGCACTGAGGAAGCTGCCACCTGGCAGTGGTGTGTTACTGCCTCCTTTCCCGTGCTGCTGCTGCTCCCTGGTGCGAGGAAGAGGTCATGGTAGAAATCCATAACTCCTTAGTCATGTTAGGTAATCTTTCTCTCATGTTTGCTCTAGATCGACTGTGATAATGGCAGAGAAAAAGAATATTCACTTGCTCGCATCTCTCTCTGTGTAACTGAGATTTTTTTTAGTCCTTTACATGAAATTTCATAAGACTTATTTTTAGAGACTTGTTCTGTGAAACCATCTAGGTTCCTAAAAACAAAACAAAACAAAAATCCTACTTTTCAAAGATCAAATCTAAAGTTAACCAATCTCTGTGGTCCTCCTTGATCTGGATTTACTGTTTCCAAAAATAAACACTTCTACAATCTGTATGACTCTACATGGGGTAATTCCCTGTAGCAGGAAGGCAATGTATTTGTTCAAATTAAGTTATTTTTTCCACACTAAAAGCTAATCAGAAGCAAAATATAGTAGAAGAAATAATGAAAACCTAGCACTATTTTCCTACTCTAGCTCCAACAAAAAAATTTCACTTTTCTGTCCTGACTTCTGACATGATACCTTCAGATTTGATAGAATAAGTTGATTATATTGAGTCTAAGCTTCAGAAGAAAGTATTTTTGTTCCCTGATTTTGATCAGAGATACCTTTCTAATTAAGAAAAAAAAAATGAAAAGGCAAATAAATCCTTCATGGTCAATCTCTGGGGGGGGGAAGCTTTGAAAAGATGTTTGAATTGCAAATAGACACCTTTGCTAATGCATTCATAGTGCTGCCAGGCTTGAATTGCAGATGGCCACTGTCTGAAAGCTTATCAAGTTACCGTTTCATCCCACTAACAGATGGTGAAGTAGCAAAAGGCAGGTCTCGTTTTTCAGGGATCTGTCCTCCATACTGTCTTGACCACAGGTCAAGAGAATGAAGGTCATCCTGTGGAAACATGGCAGACATTTACGCTTCAGTGTCTGGCTCTGACGTTTGGAGAGAAATCACAAGAGGTGTGTGATAAAGCTCCAGTGTGCTGTTCTTGGAGGGTCTGGGAAGATTGTCCCTCATCTGAGCTTACCACTCTTTCTTCAAAAACTGACCCCTGTAGCAGAACAGTCTTTGGCTTAGAAAGAAAGAAAGAGTTCTGAAGGATAAATTGTTTTTTGCTTTGTCGTGTGTATCTTAAACCACATGCGCCCCTCTAAGTCTTAGTCCCATCACTTCAAATGATAGTGAACAACAGATTTCATCATAGTACTTGTAATGTACCTGTCTGTGATGTTTCCTTTCCTTGCTTCCAGTAGGCAATTTTATTGTAAATCAGTAAGCAAATTAATTGATGTCCAAGTCCCTCGATGTATCTTTTCTATGAGCCCTTTGTGTTGTGGTGCGTGGGTTTGATTTTCAGGCTTTTTCTAGGAGATCTTACTAAAGCATTAATAAGATATCACAAACACTTTAATGGCTTCTAGGCTTTGATATTTATACTGGCTCCTGAGACACCTGAGACAATGAGGTTTCTCTGCATCAGTTTACGTTATAAATTGTCCTGTAATTTAGTCTACAAAAAATGTGTAAGGGAACATATGAAAGCAAAGTGAAAGCTCTTGGGCTTTGCGATGGACTAAAATAGCAGTACGGCCATAGTGGTGGCTTTGTGGAACAGTGCCACGCTGGAGGAGCCATGGGGATGGATGAAGAGATGAGGGTAGGAGGGAGTCCCATTACTAAGATTTCCACAGAGCGTATGAAAACTGCATCACCAGTGTGGAGAAATGTAGACTTCTGGCATTTCTCTTTGTAGCTCTCCACGCTGCTGCGATCAAACAAATGTGGACAGGGTAGGATTAGTGGGCTGCTATCCAGTTGCCTTTGAGACTATATTTACCTTCATGTCCACAGAGACTCACCTGTGCTTGAAGACATAAATTCAGCCTTTATAGTTCCTTGGAATAGCTGGGGAAACACTTCTTCTAAAATAATGTCCATTATAGACCTGAATTTTCTTCTTCCTTCTCTTGCTTGATAACCAGGCGGTCTGAATAGCTATGACATGTATTCTCTTTCATTTATACACAGAGAAAAGAACTATAAAAATGTTGGAATGTTGTTTGAATAATAATTAACTTCAAATTGAAGGTAATAATAAATTATTCTTCGTTTTATTCCCACTGTTATGTCTCTGGTCATGTAGTTGCTATTAATTTTTGTGTTATTCTGTGTCAAGAGACTGGATAGTATCTATCAATCTGTTTAAAAATCTGGGGTGAAGAATGCGTGCGCTTCCAGTTGGTTTAGGTATCACAGAAACCCTACAGTTTGTAAAGGTGACACAGAAAATAATTTAGTTGCCTTTTGAGGTCAATAATGATGATAGCTAGGGGATTTAGTTGGGCACTTGAGCCCAGCTTCTTTAATCTGTCTCTGGCGGCTCTGGCTCTAGCTTCAATATGGAGTGAGACAGAGAACTGGATCTAAGCAGGGACACCGGCACTAGTGGAAGCGGCTTGTAATTCAGCTCAGTCATTGCAAAGGGTATGGATGCAAAAAGCTGAGCCACCTGGCTCTACAGGTTCAAGCTGAAATCTGAGCATTGCTGCCAGAGGTGGTATGCATAGTGAGACTTCTCTGCACAAGACCTGTTGCTCTCTGAACGTGGCGGCCCAACGATTCTTCCCGTTTGTCCAAATGAGCCCCTCGAGGCTCTGTACTCTGACAGGGAACAAATAATTTAAGATAATGAGAGAGAAAATTTGAATCAACTGCCTGTACTCAAATGTCAGAAGGAGGGTCTTCCTAACATCAAGGGTCTTCAGTTCTAAGTGCAAATTTTCAGGCCGTAGCTGAGCAACTTCATCATTTACCCTTCCAGCCATGGCAAATTGTCTTCCTGTGGGAGAACATGCAGATACTAGTGTGATGCTAGTTTGCTGTAGAGAAACTGGGGGGGGCAGGAATTATCGCTTGAGCTGCTAAGCCTGGTTTTAAGGGTGTTTTTGCTGGGAGGGAGACCTAAAAGCAGAGCTAATAAATACAAGAATCTTTCCTTTAGCGCTTGTCTTTTTGTTTGTGTTGCAGATCCGCAGCTGATACGTGATCGCTAGTTCTTTGTGCGTATGACCTTGCATAACAAAACAGCTGAATTCAAATGTATTTTTCATAGCTTCCTCTCCTGTTCACGCTGCAGTCTCCTCTCGCTGGAAGGAGCTGGCATGTCATTGCATTTTTTTTGCAAAAGTAATGAGTTCCTCTTGAAGGGGTAAATCAGAAAGTCATAATAAAACACAACAACCCAGGCAGCTGATGACATGTTTTAGAATAGAAGCAGCTGAAAATGAAATGAAAAACCCTTCAACCTTGTTGTTTTCAGGCTGCTCGTGTTAAATCTGTTCTGTAACTGCTGCCTGCACAAAGGTAGTAGGAATTAACCTTTCCTTGTGTTAACCTAAGACAAACACCACTCTGTGAAAGTGGATAGTTCACAACATGCGTAGTGCTCCACATGTATGTATTTGAAATATTGATCTTTAGACCCCGGTACATACAGTAAACTACTTTTGTACTGTATTCCTTACTACAGTTTAACACCTTTTCAAACTCAGTTGTGAATGAATTTCATCCTTTCTTGGACATTTCTTCTCTCCTTTCCTTTTAAAAGATTATATTACTTTATAATATCTATACATAACTCTTTCAGAAATTATGGAGCTTATAAAAGCTCTTCAAATAATTAGAAAAGGTTTGAAAATTAAATGAATGCAACAAAGTCAGTTATCCAGAATTCAAATGTGTGCAAGTGCTTTAGGCTCTAATGAGGTAATGGATCATCTGCAGCTCTTTATGAAAAATTTTAGTGTACCTTTTAATTTCAAGCTTATGAATAGTAGCCTTGGAATGTCTTTTGATTGTGATACAACTTCAAGTTATCTGCTGCCCTACTTTGATTCCCATGGCAATATCTTTCAGGAGCTCTCTTCATTTAAAAAAAAAAAAAGGCTTTGATACATGACTAAATGCCTTAAGGTACAGAAGGAAGAGCACTTCTGGCCAAGCATAAATGGGGAATGACAGCAGCAGACAGGAGGAGAAAACTTCAGGATGAGTTGTGGGGAAATTCTACATACATTCTTCTTTTCATGATCAGTTAATGAATTGCTGGGAGCAGAATTCAAGGTGGAGTCTTTTTCAAGTTATTTCTAAAAGTGAATAGCTATGGTGCTTACACAAACCACATAAAATGCTTTTGTTTAGGTGCTTTAATGAAAGTTGTTGGATATCAGGCTCGTCTCCAAGTATGACCCTAAGTTACTGTAGTTCTGAAATAAGATTGAATTGATCAGGTGAATACAGACACCATTCATTCTGGTAATAAAATAACACTGTGTATCTGAGCAACCTGAACAGGGGTAATTTCATAAATATGAATTTTATGAAATAAATACAATAAAGAGTTGGTAGTTTTTGTCACAGGATGGAGACATGTGTAGACCCCTGTGACCTCTCTGGAAATTAGAAAGCAGGTAGAGTGGTTCCTGCAAATGCTCTACCTTTTATGCTCAAGCATAACCTCGGCATTCACTTCCTTTATCTCAATGATCCAAATATATAAATATGACAGAAAATAACTAGTTACACGTTTGTTGAATTATCTCTGTGACCTTGATCATACCCTGAAGTATCAGCTTCATGTGGTATCAGCTAAGGTTTGGTGTCATGATTTGTCATTTGTGCAGCTGCCAGATGCTCACAAATTTGTTGACTATGAAATTTGACAATAAAAGTATTGTGGGAATTTATTAAAAAGTCTTGATTTGTATGATAAGATCAAGATCAACAAACATAATCTTATCTATTTTTATACATGGCTATTTAGAAGTTATTGAGCAAAAAGTGAGGACACCCATAAGTAATTATTGCAATGGCTAACCCATTCCTAAATGCCATGTAAAAACCTGAATGACAAAGTTAACCTCCCAAATATAAGCACAGTGTGCAAGGATTAATTATTACATTTTGTGAGGAAACCATAATAAACTGATATGCGCTTTTATAGATGCCTATTTAATAACTTTGATGCACCAGTAACGTAATGCTTGGAAGAAAATTGTATCTCAGCAGTACATCCATAATTAAGATTTTGGCTCCCAGTGCCAGGCTGCCTTCAGGGAGTGTGCTGTCATGAGTCTAGGCACATTTTTGTGATACCTGACACTGTTGTTTCAATGCAATAGGCAACTTCACATTCAGCTGCAGCAATGCAAATGATAATATTATGGCATGACAACGTTATTCTTTTAACGCATGGTTTGTACCTCTAACAAGGAAATTTTTATGAAATTTGTATTTGCTTGATTTACAGAAAGCATACCCATTTAGAGATTCACTTTGACATAACTTTTGTATTTTATATTACTGCTTGGTGCACAGGAGCAGAATTGTTTAAATTTTTTTTTCCTTTCCTTTTTGTTGCTTTTGTCTTTAAAAAGCTCCAAAGAATTTCTGTGTACAATGTGGTCTGAAATAGAAAGAGATCCATTTTGAACAGGCATTTTGTTTTAGTAAGCATCCATTTCAGGACTCTTGTGTATTTATTGGTGTGAATGGCACGGCTTCAAAGGATAAAGATAAATATTTCAGTCTTAGCACTGAAAACAACCTGCTGTCAGCAGAAAAGCTTTTTGAACTGGTTGGAGCCTAGATCTGAGAAATTATTAATTTCTGACATCTCTTAGGCTATCTCTTTTCTTTTTAACTTGCTTTACTGAACATCATTTACTACAGCCAAAATAAACGGCACGGTCTTGTCCTGAGTGGGAGGCTTGGGGCCGGGGAGCATTGACACCGGGTGCTCTGCTGTCTGCGCCAGAGTCCCAGGCTTGTGCAGAGTCACGCTTGGGCACCCCGAGAAGTAACCTGCCTTTCAGTGTTGTCAGTATCTTCTGCTTGTGGTTACTTGCAAATCCTTGAAATCTGGTGTAGGGGCCTAACATCTGATTTATGAGCTTAGGAACTTAGGTCTGGAAGTTTTGACTTAATCTTTTTCAATAGTGGGAGTGCTCATCTGCACACAAATGTGAAACCTAACCTTTCTGAAACAGTCTTTTCCTGAAAGTGAGCTGTAGATAGAAATTTGACCTGTAAAGATGCCCCCTATTTTATTAAAATGCTTTTTATGTTGTTTTTTTTTAACCTTTTCATTTTACCAAGCTTAGCCTAGGATGTGAAAATCAATCTATGCTCTATCTGCCTATTTCACCCTCCCCGAGAAGGAACATTTTGTAGCCTGCGTCAACAGTATTGCATGAGGCGGACGAGAGCCTCAAGCTTGTGGCAGTCACGCAGTCCCAACGGGTGACGTTGTTGGAGGAAAGCGATGGATCCGGGGCAGCGGCTGCTGTGCCCTGGCAGGGAAGGGACTCTTCCTGCTGCTTCTCTGATTCTACAGCAAAGACCGAACTCTGTCCCCCACTTGGGTTATCTCATTGCAAGTCCAACAAGGGCATTGTGTGTCCAGCACAATTTGCAGTGAAACTGCGCTTTCTGCAAAGACTCCAGTAATATTCTTGTGCTCTGAAATTCTCCAGGATTTCAGTAATATGGACCATATCTCAGAGATGCTGGTTTGTCCTGTTTGCTGCTGTGACACTTTCCACCCTTCACTTCCCAGGTGAAGCAATAGGAATGGTGTATGCGTAGAGGTAAGATTAAAAAGTACTTGTATGTTGTAAATTGGCTGTTTAGGGGAGGGGAAAACTAAAGCATGGCATTTTATTTTGCTGCTGGTTTCCCCTGTCCTTTCCATTGGCTCCATGCCTCTTCCTGAGGGCAAGGAGGAACTGCCCAGCACTGAGAACTCGGCTTGGCTGTGAAGCATCAAGAGCTGTATGGATCAGTGTTTGGAAATAGACTAAAATATATATATATATATATATATATATTTACATATTGGGAAAGGTTTTAGAAATTCTTCTTTCTATCCAGCTCAAATTTCAACTCTTTGAGCAGGATCTACAAAATCCACCATTCTTGAAATCAAGCTCTTATACCAGATTTGACATCAAGAAGACACAGTAACAGTTTGTCCAAACTAATGGACTTGAAATCTATTTTTCTCTGGGAAATGTTTAATAATATTCCTTATGCTAGAATGAGTCGACAGATCACAGAAGTGAGTAATGCTTTCTCTAATGTTATGTTCTCTGCTTCTGAGGAAATACTGAAGACAAAATGTTCAGTGTATTTATCCTCAGAATCCCTACTGGACTCCAAAGACTTCCACAGCTGAGGGGATAGGAAAAACAACCGTGGAAATTTAAAGTTCAGAGTCCTCAATAAGAAAAAGCAAGAGTCTTCAGTTCACTATTTAGTAGATTCTTAATCCTTAGCAACAATTTTTTTTTTAATATTTCAAAATAACTTTTGTCATAATGTAATATCACATTTGGGTAGCTTACAAAACTGAAATATTACAATTTTTTTTATTTTACTTGATTTTACTTTAACTAAAACAGTGGTAAAAATAAGCAGGTTTGTATTCCTGGTTTTAACAGTGAGTGCCTAAACAGATCCCTTGAAAAAGTTTTTACAAAGCCGAATTACTCCTATAGGTGAAACTTGAGTGGAAAAAATGTTGAGCATTAAATATATTTTTGTACCTCCACTGACCCTCCATTTTTCATCTTTTTGGTGCTGGTTGGAACCCCAATACCTATTATTTCTTTCCCATGTGGAATGTTTTCAGCAGCTTAGAAGACAACAGGCTCAGGTCTTGCCCCAAGACCTCAGACAAAGGCTGCATTTACTGCAAGTTGGTTCTTTCTCTCCTAGCCCTGCTTTTCTTTGAATCTGAAATAATTTTCTGTTTAATTGCCAAGAATTAAATTAACCCTTGAATTAAATTAACCTAGAGCTTGAAACATGTATTGATTTCAGATTTCCTTTCTTCCTGAGAAATAGGTACATGTGAAGTATCCTTTAATCATGCATCAACCAAATTATTTTTTAATAAACAATTTAATAAATAGCATCTTTCTTTGAATTTGTCATTATTAAGGGAGTCTAAGGTAGTTTATTTGTAGGTATATACTCAGTAGAGACAAAAATAATTTTTTGCGACTTCCTGGGTATTTCATATGTAACATACCTGAGCAGTAACCTTAAGAAAAGGTCAGTTAGAAAATTCATGGTCTTTCACAGAGTTACAATCGGGAAGAAAAGAAGCTGTTAATGGCAAAAGAATAATAAATGTTGAATCTGAAGAATGGTATTGTAGTTTGTGGCCTTGCAGAAGGTAGCCTCCATTAAATGCATGCTCAAGAAATCATCAAATGGCATTGATACACTAACGCCAGTGAGTTCCTGTGTTTTGGAAGACAGATGCGTTATTTAGGTCCCTTTTCTAATAACAGAGGAAGCAGATCTATTTAGGAAAGGTGAGGTGCAGTCCAAACTTGCTCCTGTGTCGGCAGCAATGCTAGATCAATTTATGGCAAGTGACAGAGATGATGAAGAATGATGGGGACAGAGGGACAAGATAGCCAGCACTGGCTGTAGGTAGGCTGAAGGCTTCTGGCCGTGATCCCTTTTATTCCTCTCCTGAAGGCTGCAGCTGCTCTTCCCACTCATCAGTGGACTGAGGGCTTAAACACTTCAACATTCTCCCCCCATCTACTATACTTTTGTCATCGATGCACAAATTAAGCTATTTTGGTGTAGCTGAAATATTTAATGGTGATATTAACAAAATATTTAATTGGAAGGATCCACGACAGAGTCCCTAGTCATATCCAAACTGAGAGAGTAATAAAAAAAATGTCTTCAGCTAGAAAACAGATGTTTCAACACAATTCTGTTTCATAGAGATGTTTGAAAAGGTTTGTTTTAATTCCTCATTGAAACAAAAACAGATTTTGAAACCTTGAATGTAATCATAAGATGGATTTGCTCCCTGGCCAGCTCTGCGCTTCAGCCTGATGCCAGGCGTTTCTGTTGCCCCCAGCCCAGGGTTCCCTGCCCATCGTGTCCTTCGCTTGGCAGCCACGGGGCAGGGCAGTACCAGGGAGCAGTGCTCCCCACACCGTGGGGAGGAGAGGGAAGAGAGCTTTTCTTGTGCTTCTAGTAGAAATCAAGGAGCAACACTCCTTACACTTTAACTGTGAGGTTTTCAGGCTATGAAAGAGGGATGGTAAGGAAAAGGAAAGTGCAGGAGAGGTATCTGCTGAAGAAACGGAAAGGTGACAGTGCTGTGGAAAACAGGGAAACCAATGTCAGAGTAAATTGGGAGTAGCAGTGCAAATTAGCAGTTCTAATATCTGTAAAAGGACAAGACCGTATCATTCACAATGGCAATAACCTGTAAAGCATGCCCTCCCCAGGTACAGATTGCTGTGTCACCCCGCTGAGACCCTGCCCCGACGCCTGACACGTTCTACCTCAGCAGCCTTTTTGTATGGAGACACCGATGCGTGTGGCCAGTAAACCTGATGTAAGGCACGGGTGGGTGAAAATGCCTTGGGCAGGCATTTGATTTGACTAGATTTAGACCTGCTCCTGAGAGCAGCCCTGCTGGGCCCCAGACCTGGGCACTTTCTAGCTTAGAGCTAGGAAAAAACAGCCTGGCCTTTGATCTTTTTCTCCTTTCCTATTCCTTTTTCTTTTCTCCTATTTATACTCTCTTTGTCCAGATGCTCTATTCCCCTTTTTTCCTTACTCTTTTTCTTCCATATTTTACACTCTCTTCTCCTCCTGTGTTTTCCATATGCTTGCTTTCCTGCTCTTTTTTCCTACATACTTCCCTCAAGCCACGACAGCTTTTAGTTACAAAGAGAAATGACATATTGTGAAGGTGCTGTATTTTCTAACCTCTTCCCATACTCACTCTGAGTTGGGAGCAAAATGTTCCTGGTGTGCTGCCAGCTGAACCTCTTGCAGTGCTACAAAGCTGGCTCCCTCCCATGCATGTACTCCAGGGATGCACTCCCACAGCATGGGCTTTTTGTCGGCTATTTCCTACGTGGCTGGCCTTCTCTTCCTTTCTGGCACAGGACCGAGCAATTATAAATCAAACTATTTAGAAAAATTGTCCTTAAAGACTAGAGGTAGCAGATCTATTTATTATAACATGTATCTTTCTGGAGAAAATGGCAAAAACTTCATTATGTTCAAAATGTACATGCAGTTGTCTTATATTTAGCATGGCAGTTAGACCTATTTGAGACAGGAATGCAATTACTGTATTCACTCTTTCGGATGGCTTGGGATGAAGTGTTACTTTATTTGCATTTCCTTTCAACTTCAGGGTTATATGGGGATCTAACTACCATCTACTCATGTTAACCAGGCAAACCCAGACTGTCTTCCTTACAATATGTTGTTAAGAAAAGGCTTAAGACTTTATTCCACTGTAACTTCTGACCTCTTTGTTTAGCAGCTGTTCATATCTTTTCTTTTTAGCTCGTAGGCTTATTACTTGACGTTTATTTGCAAAGAACAACAGATGCCATCTATTACCCCACCTATCTTTAAAAAGTACTTAAGTTTTTTAGTGTATTCCTCCAATTAGTGCACTTTTAAAATATAATTTTTTCTCTCCAGTGCATTCTGTAATTGTGGAAATACTACTGCTTTCAGCATTACTCTGCAAACAGAAAAAAATGCATATTATTTGGGGAAAAAAGGTATGGTAGAAACACCAAACAAAACACAATGAAAAGCAAATGCTTTGCTCATGTGGATGCTAATTTGCAGTTTTAAATCATGAGATAGTGGACCAGTTTCTGACTTTAAAACTAGATTCCCTTTAATACAAGGAGGCAGTAAGATAAAACATTTTGTGTTGCTTGTCAGCGAAGGGGAAGGCACGAAGCTTGAGGAAAAGTGTTATATAACATGTCCTATAAACACTTCTGTATTTATAGTACTTTATTACTATGTCTTCCTCCTTTTGGTGGGATTGCAAGCCTGAAGATCTCTTCCTTATATAGCAGGCAAGCATTGCTTTACCTCTGCTGTACTGGCAGTGCTTAGGCTCTCCCAGTGTGTCCTGTTCTTGGCTATGAGCTCAGAGAAGAGAGTTCGGTATGCAGAAGAGTTGGGTCCCACATCTTTACTGAACTTTGTTACAAAAGCAGCTTCGTCTTTGGTGTTCAGATATTTTGGGAAGACTCTAACCGTTTATCTCGGAGTAAAAGGACGTACTGACAGTAAACACCTTATCTCTGTGTTTTATTGGGTTTATTTCTTCAGGTATGTTGCTTCTAGATGTACAAGATGAAAGAAAGTACAAGCCTGCGAGAAGCAGCTCTCATCTCCTCTTCTAGGCCAGGCTGTGAACAGCTCTGGTGTGTCTGGGCAGGACCTGGAAGAAGTTTCCTCTCCCACGACTCCACTCGTGTGTGCTTGGGGTCTAGCGATACAGCAGGCACTTACTGTCGCACACCAAGCCTGTGGTAAGCCAGCAACGCTGCCCTAACAAGACCATCCTTCCACCTCCCACAGGACCCTAAAAGCTGAGCCGGCAGGGGCTCCTGGCAGGGCTGCCCACAGCAGAGCAGCCCAGCACTCCCTGCTCCACGGCAGCAGCATCAGAGCAGGATATGTGTCTTCATTGTCGACACTCCAGTTAAAAGTCCTTGTTTTAGCACAAAACCCACAGAGTTTTGTTTTAGCTTAAAAAACTGGGCTGCAGACAGTGGTGGCTGAGGCAGAGGAACAGTTCCTGGTCTGTCCCCAGCCACTCACAGCTGGATTTGCTGAAATGTCTTGGCCAGATGCAGCAACATCCTCAAGGACTCATCTGTCTGGATCCTTCATCGAGTAATGCCCATGTCCTACATACAGCTACGCTTTTTCATTTGAGATTTATTCTCTTGGCTTCTAGAGATATCAGCACCTGTGACCTTTTCTGGCCTTGCGCTGCTCTAGAAATCTCTGCATGCTCTGTACTGCCTGTGGCCAGATCCAAATTGTGAACATATGGTACTCCCTGTTAATCCTTTCAATTATTCTTTTACAAGCTTCTGGCTGCCTAGTTGGACAATGCCTTCTCACAGCCGTGTGTCGGCTCTAGCACGGCTACTTACAGTCACTAGGAAATTCTGCGTCACAAATCATCTAGTTTTAATTGTCCATTTTCTCTCAGGAAATTCAAACCAGAGGACGTAAATACATAAAGCAAGAGGGTGTGAGACGAGACGGTTTTAATTTGTTCACGTTTCCAATATGCCTGTAATTAATTTGCTCTTAAACAGAGGCAACAGTCCACATGAGTGTGCTCAGACTTGAAATTTGGCTACCAGGAAGAGATGGAGGAAGGAGCTGGAGCTGGGTCCTACTCTTAGGCCCTTTAACTCCAGGCAGACTGGGCATGTTCTGGCCTCCCCATCTGTATCAAATCTTTCAAATGGGACATCTATCTATCTATTATTTTGTTCTGTTATTTATTAGTTTCAAAGCATGGAATTCAGTCCTTACAATTTGTGATTGTTGCAAGTTAAGAGCAGTGGACTAGAGGAACTGCCCTTCCATAAAATGTGAGGCGCTGTTAGCACAGGAATTAGCTCCACATCTGCAGGGAAGCTATTTAAATGCAGACAAACATATATTTTTATTAGCTCTTAGGTTGCTAAGGAGTCATCGACTCCAAATAACAGTAATTCTAGTTAAATTTAGACACATACCAAGTTAGCATGTTAAATAACAGGAGGAATAGATGTGTTTAGAAACCGCTAAGTTATATTTAAAGCAGCTTGTGCCTGTATTTGCAATGGCAACAGTTCCAGCACTTCTGTTGGAGAAGCACGAGGACTGCCCAGGTTACGCCTCTAAGAAAAGCGCAGAAAGCAAAGCGGGTTTCCCTGCGCCAGCCCTGAGGGACTTTGATTATATCATAGCAGGTGTATGACCAGGGGCATTTTGTCTGTCAGGCACAGTCTTTCCAGCATCCCTGATGGGTGTTGTGAACATCAGCACTGTCCCCCACCAAGAGGCACGGCCTGAAGTTGGAGCATTGCCCTTGAGTCCCTCATTATAAAACAAAAACCTGGATAACTAGAAAGGCATTCCCCCTTTGTTCTGTAAGCTCCATGGGTCAAAGTCCTGTAGAAATCTCAGTTATTGTTATTGTTTATTATTATTCTTGGTAGGAGATGTGGGCAAAATCCTTTCAAACAGGAAGTTCTTTTACGGCTATCTTCTGAGCAACTCTAATCGCATTACATTTTCTCACTCTTCAAGTATCCCAGAAATATCTCTGTTCATGTTTAAAGTCTGGATGTGTTTGTTATGTTGATGGTAACTTACTTGCAAAGCATAATTATGGCAAAGTCCTACAGCTTGTGATAAAGTGCACAGAACTGGTCACCACAGCAGGTTTTTCCTCATTTTCAAGTGACCCCTGACTCATTCAGAGAAGTCGAGACTTTTTCTGGGGAAACAGAGCTCTTTGTCTGTGATTATTTTGTTGGAAAGATTTTTTCACTTACTGCAGTAAGATTTGGAAAGTGAAGACCCATTTCTAGGGCTGCTTCTTCCACACTTTCTTGGTCCCTTGTTGATGTTTAAACTGTTGCATACTACTTACTTTTAACTGGTGGAACAATAGCTCTTAGCTATTTTTCTGAAACCAGCTGTGTAGTAGCTCTACAAACATGAAACAGTTGTATGAAAGCTCGGAAGAGTTAAAGCATGTTACAGTTGACAGCCTGTGCCTGTTTGTTATGGATGTACCTGGTTCCACTGTGGAAGCCAGGGGATCATTTTCATCAGCTGAGATGCTGGCTCTCCATCCTTGCCAGGTTTCTGTGAACATCTATTCCTTCTCTTGTTCTTCCTCCACATGAATTTAGGGTCTCTACCAAATGAAATGTCATTTCAGCTATGTGAGTGTGAAAGTGTTTCAAAACATTAAGTAACAGTCTCGCTGTGCTATTGTGTAGGCAGAGTGGAGACAATAAAAGCAAGATTAAGCCATAATCCAGTTTTAATATGATTGTGGAAAAAGTAATAGAGGAGCAACTACGAGACTCAGTACAATAAATATTTACCTACTGTGTGCAATAAGCTTGCTCATAACAGCCCTGGGATTCCACTGCCTGCCGCTCACGAGGGAAAGGGAGAGGAAATGGGCAGTTTACAGAACAGCACAGTCCGGTAGCTTAGCTGTCAGCAGAGACACCTTTGTGGAAGGTAGGAGTCCCAGCTGAGTGTAAGTGCATTTACTAAGCATTAGAAAGACAAGATACTTAGCTCATGGAACACAAAGAGAGAACTTCTGTCTGTGTTGAAAGCATTGAGCCCCACTGAGCTGACAGGTGCCAGTGCTGTGCTCACGGTTCCTGCCAAGAGCTGGTGATTGTGGGATTTCTGTCCTGCACCCCCATGAGCTGCAAGACACCTGCTGTAGTTCAGAGCATCAAGGACCTAACACAGAAAAAGGGATCCTCCTTTATTATAGGGAAATAGACTTAAATTTCACTCTTGAGGCCCCGTCCAGTCTTCTAGTTTCACATCTGCAGTGCTGCTACATGGCATCTCTGGTCTTTCACAACAAGCTACCTCTTGCAAGGCTGTGTGTGCCAGTGAGAATGCAGAGGGTTCGCCACCAAGAGCGGGACCTTATCTGAGATCATGAACTTTAGCCTTATCTGTGTTGCATCTTTTGCTAGCCCCTTAAAAGCATTTCATAGACTATTCTTTCCTTGCAGGCCAGATGTGCCTTCTTGCTTTTTGGACCAAATCTCTCTTAAAATTCCAGTAAGAATGCTGTACAGCCTTTGGCCTTCGTTTTGAACCTTTCTGGATTTTACACTAGTATTGAATATAGTTACAAATGTAAGTTTATACATGTAGTTATATATTTATCTATATATATTTTCATTTCTTCCCATTATATCTATAAAGGCCTTTGTATTGTAGTTTAGGCTATTTAATTTTCTTGCTTTTGTTAACACTCTTATTTACACTTTTTTTTGTGGAAAACAAAAATAATATATGAAATTTTCAGTTTATTTTTTAATGTTGTAATGTGCCAAAGGTGGCCTTTTAAGCTGTATTTTCAAGCATAGAATTTCTTCCATAAGGAAAGTGCTGACAAAAGATATTCTTGGTGATGGGATCTTTGTATCTAAAAGTCAGGTTGATGATGAGATCACCTGTGTTATTTACACTTAATTTAACACAAACTAGAACATCTATTGCATTGTAAATTCTCTCCCAAGAAGCTGCTTAACTCAGACTTCAGTAAAGTCAAGAGACTAAGTTTCTGAAAAGTAGCATGTATTAAAACAAACAAAATGAAAAAAATCACAAAGAATTTTGACTATCCTGATAAGTAATAGCTTTTTAAGAGTGAATAATTTTCAAGGCAAGTTTAATTGCAGTAATATATCTGTGGAAATATTTTTTGCTTAAAGATTTAAGCTTAAATTTATCTTTTTTTTTTTTTTTGTCAGTCATAATGAAAATACTACTAATAAGTAAATGTAACTTAAAGTTCATTTTTACAGAATTAGCATGGGCCTCCTGTTATGTTGGAAAGAGCACAAGTTCAGCTGAAATTAAGTTTTGGGCTAAAGGGCATGTTTCTATTTTAGCTGTCCTTTAATAGCTCCCTATTAAATTAGTGTTACATAAACTAAGCTTCAGCATAGTTCTATTTTTTTCATCCCTTTTTACAGTCAGTATAATAAAGATACAGCACTTGAGGACAGAAAGTAACGAAATACAAGCTGTCAGAATATGTGGCCAAATCTTCTTTTTCAGCTTAAAGTGCATTTGTGAAAGGAAGGGCAGCTCTAGAGGATTGATGAAATCTCTGATTCAGTGGCCCTGTCCAGAGAATTAAATATGAAATCTCTATGAAGTGCTCAGATACCACCAGTGTAAAAGCAATACAAGAATATGAAAAGCCTAACAACCACCAGACCCCCCTGAATGAGAAATGTTTTGTCATTCTACCAGATCAGACTTGGAGAGAGGGGAAAGCTTGAACCAAGCTTGAACCCAAGGGTCTGAGAGGAAATGCCTCAGAGAGACGAGCCAGGGCCCTGGAGGAAAGACGCCGTGGTAGAGAGAGAGGCCATGACTGTTGTCTTGCTCAGCTGTCGAGACTAAGAAGGAAGAAGCAACCACTTTTAGACACTTGAGGACACATCCAAGGAAGTTTTAAACCAGACCGTGCACAGCCAAATGTTTCAGTCACAAGTCTTGCATAAGCTGTAAAATAGTTGGGAATAATCTTCCTCATCTGGGTCAGAGAACAGTACGCTGACTCTTGCTTTATTAATAGCATCCTATTAAGTAACGCAGTTGTCTGTTTAAACATCCTTATGACTTAACGCATGGATGAGCTTACTCTGCCAATATGGATTCACTGATATTTCTGAGGTACAAAAATGTGCTGGCTTGCAATAGACTGATATTCTTGGGTTTGTCATGTATAAGCCTTCCACTACAGGCAGCATGTTTAATTTCTGCCAGACACCTGCAGAAAAACTGCAGGCATAAAATGGATGGCCACTGAAGCAACACACCCGTTGGTTTCTTACCTATACCCTATCTTCTCCAGCAAGTGAATTGGCATTGGTTTTGCTTTTGGCAAGCCAGTTGGCAAGTGCTTTGCATTTCAGGAACCCAGTAAGTCCAATTTAGTGCCTTTAAACTGTTATATTTGCACCAGTGGTAATTATTACTCTTAATGTATTCTAGGCATGCGTCTTCCAAAGGGTATGCTAAAGCAAGGAAAGAGGTTTATGAGATGAATGAGATAAATTACAGAAAAAAAATAAGCATCTAAGACTTATTAAAATGGGTTAAGCTCAGGGGAAGGGTGACAAGCACTAGATTTTAAAATAATTTGGAAGTGATGGAAGGGAATATTTCACACATTATGAGCAACAGCTGTAGAACCTATCAAGCAAACAAACAACAAAAAAAGATACTTCTATTCAAAATCAAGTTTAAAAAAAGAACAGGAAGAATGTTTCCTGCTGTATGTATTTTTGTGAAAGACTCTTAATGACCACTTAGGAAGTAATGTGAAGAAAAGTTTCTTACAGGCAGGTAGTGCAGTTTCCCAAAGGACTGCATGGTATGACAGTGGTTATGAATGCCACTGCTGTAGTAAGAATATGATATATTCAGAGGAGACTGGTAAAGATGCATGGTTCTTGGTCATGCTGCTTTTGTATAAGACTACTTTTGTCATTAAGAGGGCTGCAAGAAAGGGCTGATGAATTACACTTGATCTGAAGGAGCCGATAAGAAAAGCACAAGTCAAGGAGCCATGTTTTGTATATTTGGATTGAGTTTTGCAAGAATGGCTTGGTGTCTGTATTTGCAAGCAATGCAGCAAGGAAGGGACAATCTACTTAAAACAGTGAAGAGTGACAGCAGTGTTTGTTCCTGTGCGAGTTGGTGGCCCAAGGCTGCTGGCTCCTGCTGCCAGGAGCTGCATCTTCAGCTACGACTCGTGCTGGCTCAACTCGGTGGTCCACATAGCCCAGCGTCTTGTCTCCACTTTGGAGATCCACACTTGTGTGTGCCTGTACGTGCCTGCTCATATGCCAGGCATCTCGCCAAACCTGCACCACAACAGAGACACAGATCTTCCCTTTGCTATTGCCCAGACCAAGGCTGGATATGATCTGTTCTGGAAGTCTTTGCTGAGCTCAGATATACATCCTGTGCTCAGTCAGAAGGGCATTTTGACTTCAAACGGACGCAGTACGTTGAGTGATATTGCATTCCCTATGCCTGCAGGCATCTCTCCAGCACTGTCCCCCAGCTCCCGGCTCATCCCAGCTGCTTCCCTCCTGCTGCTCATGCCAGCAGCCCAGAGGACACATGCTGGCACAGCTAGATCTGGGTCTGATGGCAGCTCATGCCTCTGCTGGATGCTGTTTAGCAGTCAGGTTTTGTACCTTTTCAGAATGAAGTTTAAATTTCTGTTCATTGCAACAGAATGTGAAAGAAAACACCTTTGTAGTGCCAGCCTGCAGGCTTGCAGCACGGTGCAGTGGAAGGGGAGTGTTGCTGACAGTGACACCAGGTTATAAAGGCAA
The DNA here is from genome assembly GCF_034638445.1 of Ciconia boyciana. Classification (NCBI taxonomy): domain Eukaryota; kingdom Metazoa; phylum Chordata; class Aves; order Ciconiiformes; family Ciconiidae; genus Ciconia; species Ciconia boyciana. The sequence continues at coordinate 79,358,857 of NC_132938.1, read as the reverse complement.
AATGACCTGAGTAGTGGTTAGTAGAGGAGTTGTTGTGACTGTGAGAAGAGACTATGCATAAGGGGAAAATAGATAGCAAATATCTCATAGTTAAAAGTAAAGTGAAACTGAGAAACAAGTTAATAACAACAAGTGAGGCTAAAGCATCACTGTCTTCATTGCACAGTTGTTGTAGCCCATATGGGCTTTTATGGGGAACAGTCAGTGATCACACATACCATATGTGCAGCAGCATCTAAGCTTAGCGAGATGGAAGTCTGAACTACAAATTTCCTTACAGTTAGTGGTGCTAGTATGAGCCAAAGTGATATTAATTTTAATTAGAGCTGAATCAAGGAAAAAAAAAATAATTATATTTGCTCCACTAAAATCCCCAAATTTCCCTTTTGGTTCCATATGGAAAGCCTTACATTAACTTTCCAGTGAATTTCTGTTCACAGAAAGAGAAAGCAGTGGAAATGCCCATGTGTACTGGCAGAAGTATTCGCACTCTGCAGGTAGATGTGATTATTCTGAAAGCAGCTTGTAGATTTGGTGATTTGTAAACTGGAGAGGAGAATCGGCAACAAAAAACATGCACAAGGGACCACTTGCACAATGCAAATTCAGAAAAGCAAACCTTTAAAGTGATGTGAAGAATTCATGAGCTATTCATCATTTGAAGTATTTTTATTTAAACCATCTGGTGGGTGATCCATAATAATAATAAAACACCACTAAATCCAGGTGTCTATTCAGATCGTTACAGGGTTGCATTCCAGTAGTGCGTTCCAGGTTTTGAAGTATCTATGAATAAGTGAGCTCTTCAAATTAAATCCTTAGCTGCATCAAAATGAAATACAGGGGCTACAGCATATACCTGGGCTATACAGGTATATGCTGCAATGTAGTCTGCGGTCCTTCGGCCTCACTAGGATGTGGCAAGAATGTTTTGTGGCTCTTTCCTGACTTTGGGAGACTCCTTTGCACGTGTCTTGTGTGTTTTTCCTGACCTGCATGTGCACTTTTTTTCACACAGAAACCAGGGTACAAAGGGGAGGGTACTGGAACTTGCCCTGGCAGGAGTTGGGCACACACAGCTACGGTATGTCCTCGGAGCTGGGAAGCTCCTCCGGGCAGCCCCAGCCTTGGCACGGGCACCTCTTCGTTGACCCACGTTCCTTCCGACACAAGAAGTAAAATCACGTCAGAGCAGCGCATTTTGATAATCCATTATGCTTCGCCTTGTTATCTCTACGCTGCTGAATCCTGCAGATAACATGTTTTTCATTCAAGCTTATCTTCCAAAAAGGTAGCCAGTCTGGATTTGAAAAGAATGAGAGATGGAGAAGCCACCATTCTCTGTTCTTTCTTCACATTAGTTTTTGAAGGGTTTCTGAATATAGACATTTTAAGATTTTGGAAAGGGGTGAGTTTGAAGGTATTTATTTCCATTTTCTGTTGCCTGTCTAAAAGGCCGTGAGAAATTATTTTGCTTTGAGAGGGAGATATTGAAACCTAAGTTGAAGCACTTAAATTAAGCAGCATGAAAATACATAAAGCCTTTCCATATTGGCTATATATGGAATTTGGCCATTGCCTTTAGGAAGACTGTGAAAACACCTAAAATGAAAGCACCGGTATATACATAAAGTAGGTCAGATTCTTCCCTCTCTCTCAAATTTAAGAGTCTTCTCTTCCTTGATAAAAATCTACCTGGCTTTTTAGCTTTGCCTCTTCACATAGCACTAACTCTTACATTAGGCCGTGACTTGACAAAACTGGTTTTAAAAAAGTGTGTGTGTGTCTGTGTGTGCATTTTTCTGATGTAACTACAGTGTGTCAGATGCCGAGGAGGAAGATACTCTTTTGAGAACAAACATTCGTTTGAAGTACACCTGCACCCGAAAGATTTCTTTCACTACTGAGGTTCTGTACTGACAGGAAGGAGCTTAATCTGACTATTAAAAAATAGGACAAAATCATGATGAATCTTTTCCTTTGTCTATGTAACATATCAAAAAAATAATTTGCAGTATCGTTAGTGTGTGTGTGGAGAAAATTGAAACTAGCAAGACATGCTTGTTATCCTGCTGACTGGTTTAGAAACGGGACCCAGTTTTTCTTTATTGGCTCTTCCTTAGCATAGCCTCTTGAGTCAGAAACTCTCTCTTAGATGTGAGAACACAGCGTCTGATATAGAAAGGCCTTGATCCTGCCAGGGGTTGTGGAAAACTATCAGGGAAGAAGTAAGTTTTGCCGAGCACAGCATAGAGAAGCAGCACAGTTGCTTTGAATTTTTGTGGTTTATTCCTGTTGAGGCATGCCCCTCATCTCATATCCCCATAATGCTAGGCTGAGCAACGTGAAAGCTGTTTTCTTTCAAGATGAGGGAGTACCCTTGCAATCTCATTCTGTCAGTTGATTGATCAGTGTTACAACTGGAAGGATGATGCTCCAACCAAGCAATTGGGCATCGCTTGCTGCAGGTGCTCTCCACAGCTGTGGTCCAGACAGCGGTACCGGGAGCTAACTAGATCCCCTTCTCGCTAATTCCATCTGTTCTCAGGTCTTTGGCAAATTTTCTCATCTTTTTAGCTTTCAGACACCAGCGATAATAGATCATTGCAAGAACGGATTCATTTATCCAAGGCTGTTTAAAGATCTGAAAAGGATGCACTTCAAAGGCAGGAAAATGGGACACAGTGCAGGTGAACGGGGAAGAAGGACATGCAGGTCAGATTAAATTAGCCCTTCTCCTATATGCAAGCAAAGAAACAGACGTCTGTCTGCCTTTTCAATTGTTTTGCTATAATAGCAAGGGGGAATATAAAATGGGATAGATCTCAGTTAAAATGGAAAGTTTACAGCTGAGCTAGTAGAAGGGGGCAGGGATGCATGCCTGGAACGTGTAACTCCTCTGCTTGGCAAAACCGGCTTATAGAGGCAGGGGGTTATCAACGCTGAGACTGCATGCTTCTGCGGCAGATATCTAACCTACCATATGCTTTGAATCCAATAAAAAACGTTTCAGCTGCAAATGCAAGCGTTGTTGCAAAAAATGTGGAGGTCAGCACAGAATCCCAGTCTGCTGCAAGGACAAAATAAAAACGCTGTACATTAGGAAGCAGGAGCAGTCATTGGGACTTTCTCTGCCATAGGAAGAGATAGTAGGCAGAAAGCCTGGAACAGAACTGCCTCAATTTTATTTAGAGGTGTTATCAATCTTGCTATGAGATTAGACAGACAGGATGGCACAGCTTATACAATGGGATTATCAGCAGGGCTTGAGGCCTGATATAAAACACAACCAAACCTGATGTGTATGTACAAATACTGATGTCCTTTTAATATCCTAAATCAATATGTCGGGGAAAAGTCAGGTAGCAGTACAATTAAAGGATTATTTGACATTTTTTTGAAATAACACCTGGACCTACAACTGTATTTCTTTTCTCATCTCCACCCAAATATAAATATTTAAAATACTGGAGGAGAATGCAGGATCATTTGGCGCCTCTGTGACAACACTGATTTTGTTCAGTTTGGTTTTCCTTTTTTGTTATAGACTTGTACGTTGTTGGAGAATAGGATTTTGGGCATAGCATTGGTATTTTTCTCATTTCTGGTTCATCCCCAGGGCTTTAATTTGTTCATTTTCAGCAACCTTCTTAATTGGCTTATCTGTATTAGGATCAGCGTGTGAAAGGTTTAGGAAAAAAACAGACTGAGTGTTGTGAAAGAAACATCTGCCCCCTTTGTAGGAAAAAATGGAATGCATGACTATTATGAGAAACAGGAGAATGGTTGGGAGTCTCACTGCCTCTAGAGATAGAAAGAATAGCGCAAAAGTTAACCTTTTCAGGAACTGAACTGGATAAATTTCATGATATAGCCTAAATGTATAAAGAACAGGAAGGTATAAAGACAGTCAAAAGTGCTATGGAACTTAGGTTATGAATGCTGTAGGTTGTGCAAGATGCTTAAATGTTGCATGTTAGGTGGTATTTTCAAATTATGTTTTGCATTCATCTGATAGGTGCCCACTTGAAAGGTATTTTGCCAGGATGACCAAAGGAGGAACTATCAGTATTTGAGAAACCAACTATTTAATGATGTATCTGCAGGCCCAGCTTGGTATTGTACATAGATCTCCAGTCTTTTGCAGGAAAAGTATCTTCACAGAAAATGGCATGTAAACTTGCATCTTCATAATATATAAATGGCTGGCAGATGTGCCACATCAATGCTCTTCTAAGACTCAGGAGTCTACGACAGGGTCAAGAAGTTCCTCTCCTACTTTTTGATTCACCTGACCTTTCCCAGAATCTGGCAGCTAAGAGGTCTGTGTCTGAACGACAAGTTCACACTCTGGAAAGACCCATTATTTGTTGTGAACCTGTCTCCTGCTACCCTCATCTGAGGTTCCCTACCCCTTGTGCTGGAAGAAAGAAGGAGCAACTATCCCACCATTTATGACTTTACAGACTATTTTATCTTCCCTCAGACACCTTTCTTCCAGCCTGAGGGTCCAGTCAATTTAACCGCTCCACAGATGGAAACTATTCCATATCTTTGATCTTCTTTCCTTGAACCTTTTCCAAGTCTATCCTGGGGGGAGGTGGGTGGAGGTATGGGATGGACAGATGGAGGAAAGAGGATTCACCAAAGCTGTAGCATTCAAAATGTGGGTGTAAGGGGCTACAGTATGTAATGATGGTCTCTGCTTTGTTCTTTATTCCTTTTCTAATAATTTTCAATTACTGTTCTGTTTGTCATCCTAAGCATTGAGCTGATATTTTTATTTATCTATAGTAATTCTAAAATCCTTCTCCTAAGCTTATTAATTAGCCTAGAGCCCATAATTTCATATATAAATTTGTGAATCACTGCTGCGTTTCTATTTACTGATTTTTGTCTGCCATCTTATTGCCTTAGTACTCAGCCTTATAAGGTCTTCTGCTGTGCCATGAAGAAGAACCCTGCAACTACCTCCTCCCCTCCCCTGCTCCTGCTGCGTGTAGGCAGCTCCGAGTAGCTGGGACACAGCCCCTTTCTTGGGATAAAGCTATGGGCGACCACTTACATCATTCAGGCTCTGTGTTTCCCTGCCTGATATTTCCTGGTCAAATATGAACACTCTGTATCATTATCTTGACTAGGCAGTTGTCACAAATAATTGTAGGCGAAATTAAATGTTCCAACCAAAACTTTCCCTCCATAAATTAACAGGGAAAAAAGTGAGAGGATCTTTATAGCCCTATTGCCATGCACCGTTACAGCACTCAGAATCACAGCTTCATTTAGAGCTCGACAGTGCAATCTACAAACCAGTAAAACTATTCTGCTGCAATTTTACATAAATTACTGCAGATCACTTCTCACTTATGACGTTTTAATTCTCTTTTGATTGCTATTTCTGCTTAAAACAACAAATCCCTCCCCTAGTCTCCAAAACTGAACTTGTTAAAGGATTTTACATAGTTTGGTGACAGTAACCAGAGCCATAAAGGAAGAACAATTAAATGATTTTTTTTTTTTTTTTTTTAAGATACAACTCACTGTCTACCACCCACCACCATTGTATCTGAACCATTGACATTTAGGACAGAAAGCATATCTGGGTATAAAAAAAGCATTTCCTATTACGTTGTCTACATTGAAATGATAAACCTCTTAATTAGGTTACTCCACTCCATCTCTTTTTATGGCTCCCCAGTCTGTAGTATTATTATGAATAGTTCATGCTGTGGTGTACTTATTAATATGCTTCCGCAACCTAAATGGCATAATTAGTTGTATTTTTATCTCAAAGGTTCAATTAAAAAGTAATCTGGTAGGAGGCAGGATTCCCAATTACTGAGTGTGGGAAAGACACCTATTCTGTTCTCGCTGTCTTTCATCTCAGACATAATTCAAACTTTTTTTTCCCAAATAAAATGTAGCTTTTTATCCCTGTGGAGGAAGGAGAGAGGTCATAGAGACCTGTGGAGACCTTATATAATGATGTCTATTTTTATCTCCACTTTTCTTTAAGATACAATTAAATTTGTAGTACACTCAAATTAGAGATGCTGTACACTCTGTCTTGTAGACAAGACAGAAAAACAAATTATTTTCATCGCTGTTTATTGTAATTGAAAAATATTAATTTTTCTATTTCAGGTTCATTAATCAAGCCTTTACAAGTACTTTAGAAGTAAAATGAAATTAATTTACATTTTATTTCTTACAAGTGTTTCACTTTGGAAACTTGTAAATAGGTACCACTACTCTTTTAGAAAATGTCAGAACATTTTGACAGATTTAAATCTGTAATTTAATATTCATAACATAAAAGCACTTAAAACTCCAGATATAATTTCCAAGGACAATAATTGTGAATAGTGCGAGGGATTTATTAGTAGTCTGCTTTTCTTCTAGTGAAGTATTCACAATGGTTATTGCAAAACTGAGCTTTCAAAGTTAGAATATTTTCCATTAATGCTTGTAAATGAATTGTGCTAAAGAAAGAAAAGAAGTGATGACAGTAGCATTTACTGAAGAAACTTGGGCAGCCTCTCTACTGGGGCAGTGCTAGAGGACTTGTTCTTGTGTCCATGGGAAACTCCCCACATTAAAAAGTATTTTACAGCTGCCAAGTCTCTGCTTCTCACACAGGAGGCAGCTTGAAGAAGACAATGAAGCCATAAATGAACTAGCACATTGAGCAATAATTTCATGTTCAGTCCTACCAAGTAGGACTGCGTGCCTCTTGAGAGATGCAGCATTCCTATCTCCCGCAGATAGTCAGTTTTGGCCTAGCACAGCAAATATCCCAGAGCGGGAGAGGTTCAGAGTTGTCTGTGGGGCCATGGAAACCAGGGGGATTTCTCACAGAAATAGGTGCTTGCAAGATGGAGTCATTAGTTATACCACAATGAGGGAGGCAAGCAACATGGTCTCGCTGCAATGGGTGTGTTATTAATTATCACCCTGTCGTAGGCAATGGAGAGTTATTTTATTTATGTACTTACTTGGATCTATTTACAAGATGCATAGTGCAAAATATTTAGAAAGTAGTGTTTTAAATGATACTGGATTCTGGCTGATCCTATTTTTTTTTAATTCAGTGAAAATGTAAGAACAATGCTAAGTTATTCTGAAAGGCTTTGGTGTTTTGTTTCTGGGTTGGTTTTTTTTAACTAATTATAAATATATAGCTGCTTTTTGGATCCAATTTGTGCTCATGTATTAGGAGGCCATATCTAGGGCCAAATCCTGAAAAGTCTTGTGATTGTACCTTGGTTATGCACAGCAGGCTGCACTCACCATGGATGCAGATGTGGTAAGCCCCATTACATGTGGGCTGTATCCAGGAGGTGCATATCCTGTGGCTGGGATGGACTCAATCACTAGTATTATTTTATATGGGCACCTGCAGCTCAGTATGGTGATGCAGTTTGTTGTAGTTTTTCAATGAAGGTCACAAAGTAGAGTTTTGAGGGGTTACTTGTAAAGTCTGAATAAAGCAAATCCCTTCAGTGAAAAGACAAGGGCAGAAATCTAAAATGTTAAAGGTTTCTTTTTAACTTAATTGGTTTTCCCCACTCATTTTTTCCAGGAAGACACAAAGCCAAAAGCTTAACTTTTTTAGCCCTTTCAATTTGACATATTAGGTGGTCACTAGCTGAGGGTACACACATACGTTAGTCTCATCCATGTCTCTGCATTATACCTAGATTACTCCTTTTGAGGCATGAAATGGATTTGCAGGATTTCTGACAAAAATGCTGATGTTGAGGAATTTTATTTTTAAAAGAATAAAAATATGCATCTATCTACAGCTTTTCACCAAAATATTTTTATTAAATATTAGTCTCTCTCCATGTGAGTGTTATTTTCATGAAAGAAAGTCTAGGACCACCCAGCGTTTTCCTCTGTTAAATGTTGGTTTGAGTGTGTGTATAGAGTAGTTCCTGGGCCTCTTTCCAAATCATATAAACTTTTTCCTTAAAAGATCTGAAAATGGGCATAATTTGAGATCACAAGGTATTTTCCCATTAAAATGTTCCCAAGATTAGATCACAGTTTGGCAAAATAAACAGAATTTAATTCTTTGGCTCATTTTATAGGGAATTCATTACAGAGATTTCAGATTGGGGCACAGTTCACTGGCGAGAGTGATAGACTTCAAGGGTGGCTCTTTTGCTGTTTTGAGACTGCAAACAGCATCAGTAGAGATTTTGTGGGATTTGAAATTAATTTAGTGGGGTTTTATACTCTTCTCTTCAAGTGAGACAATAAAATAAGATAGAAGTTTCATGGACAAGATGCTTCTAACATGCCACCTCACCTGACTTTGCTTTTGGAATCGTTGTCCCGGTGCTGTTATCCACCCTTTGTTTCCTTACCCAGCTGTCCTCTCTGAAATGCAGGCGCTGATTCTGCAGTCAGGTCAGCATCACCCCTCCTCTTACTTTGCACTATAGATTGCATCACAGGAGCCCTAAAAGTTTGCATGCAAAAGTGAGTCAGTTCTTGACATACTCTTAACTATAATTACATATTTGCATTTTATTATGTTTATATTTGTTTACACAAATTCACATATATGCATTTTATATATTTTTATATACATTTGTGTGCTCAACTAGCAACGTGGTTTTGTTACTTTTTCAAGCTGCATGTGGTACTTTCAAACTGCAGACCAAATACCAGCCTGAATACTGTGACAGCTTCACAGACATGCTGTCTTGCTTTATATTTATAGAGGTATATGGCTTAGATATCATTATGGAACTATGGCAGTGCAATATATCATATTACTATTAACTATCGCCTCATTATCCAAATATTAAGAAAAGCTGTAACACAAGAACCGTAACTGGCAGTATCTAAACAGAAGCATAGTAAGTATAAAGAAAGGGTTGGAAATTTCTATCACAGTAGGCATGTCATAACAAATTCTTTTGGGGACATAAACTGTTGTCTAGGATTAAAAACCAGAAATTCAGAGTCCATGACTGCCATTACTGCACGACTGTAGAACCAGCCTGGCAATGTAGATGACTAGAACTTTGCATACAACTTATTCCTTCCACATCTGTGTACAGTTCACCATCAAAAACAATGCATCCCAAACCAATGGTCTGTACACCAAATAGCAACCATCTCAGAAAGGGACATTCAGATACCTTCAGAAAGCCAGGCCTTTGGCATAATGAAAATGAAGATTTAAGCTGTGGCTAAAGTCCATGCTATTTATTCCTACCTCAGTAAGAAAATAGCCTTAAATGTTTAATCCAAACAAGAGCTGTGGTCACTTAGTCGAAGGGGACTACACCCATATAACAATGAAACAAAGCAACAGCATCTCCTTTTGTGAAATTCACACCCATCAGCATGAGTTTGCTATTTTTGTATTTTCTAATGTCTTTGCATTTGTATCTGTGAATAAGGTAATAAAAACAAACATTACAATACATGACACAAAATACCAGTCTAAAGTATCACAATAAAATGAAAGCCAGCAAGACACAATGCTAGAGAACACGAGTCATGTAAGACGTGCAGAGGAACAAAAGAGAGGAGATCTGTCTTTGTTGGCTTTCATTTACTCTAATGTTCTAACGAAGTCCCAAGCATAATGAAGGGACCCGCTTTTGGCTAGCTCTGCAGGACCTCATGGTATTGTAGATGCACTGTGAAAAGTTTCAAGCCAAGGTAGGCAGAAACTGTGGCAGTGATTTGTCAGTGTGCTGCAGCAGCACTCCAGTATGGACTGGTGTGATGACAGCAAAGTCACTTTGTCATCTGTAAAATATTCCAAGTTTTAGTTATAAAGGCAAGCAGCTCAGACAAAGCAGGACCTAGCTTTCTGAGAGATACTTTTTTTTTTTTTAATTCTTCCCTTCCAGGGTGGAAAAAAACCCTGCCTGTTCTGGAAGGATATCTGCAGCGTTTGGATTTTGATCTCTCTATTCAACCTTTCAAACACCATCTCCTCAAAACAGCATAAAAGACCTGCCACAGCTAGTATCAAAAGGTAACATGCTTTGCATCCTTTGCTAAAAAATATATTGATTTTTTTTTTTTATTTTGAAATGAAAGTGCAAAAAGCCTCCATGAGTATAGGAAAAAGAAGGCTATATTCTATTCTGCTGATGAAAAGATACATGTTTTCCTGGCTTGCTTTACGGATTACGTATTTCTGATACAACACATTCAATTTTGATCCTTAAAGGTGATCTCTGCCTTCCCCTCTCACTCTCCCCAAACCAAGAGGCCTTTTTGAATCATATAAAACCTTGTTTTCAAAAATAATTTCCTTGGGAGGGTTCTGAGCCTTATCTGAGATGCGTTGGTGAAGAACAAAGAAAATGCACTCACAACGGAGCTCCATCAAAAATACTGTTGGGAAGCCAGTAGCTGGTTTGTGAAGTCATTGAATAGCAATGACTGAAAGGGGAACGACTAGATATCCAGTTTTTTCAAAAGGATTTTACCTATCATTCTGAATGACCTATAAACTAGGAGAAATCATTTAATCCATCACTGATGGATGGTGACTATCATAAGCATGCAGTCATTGGATTTGTCTGTAACTTGTTCATGGAAATTTGTAATTTGTTCAAATTGCATGTAATTTGTAATTTGTTCAAATTACATGTAATTTCAAATTACATGTAATTTGTTCATGGAAATCTCAGAAAATATACGGCCTTGTCAAGAAAAAAGGAGAGAATAGGAGTTCAGAATGCTGAAGGTCAGTTTACAACAGCTTGCTGTCTAGGCAAGTGAGAATATTCTTCTGGAGTAACCCTGCAAAGAAAGGCATTTGAATAGTCATTCATTAATATAATATAACTATTAGTTAAAGTTTAACAACTCAGCCTACATATGCTGCTATGCTGTGTGACATTTCATAGCAACAGCGCTTGAAATATTTACTTACTTATTGTTTCCTTACCATTAATAATGAAATACCCAAGATCCCGTTTGCATTTCCCTTCTGTTAAACAAACCACACTCATTTGTAGATTTAAATGGGCCACATTTTCTGTCGTGAGCTACCAGGGATTTCAGCTGTTTTTATATACAGCAGCTTGCCTTAATGTCAGAGTGAAATTTATGTAGTTATGGATTTACTTCTAGTTTGTTCAGTGAAAGTTTCATATGATTTATTTCATAAGCTCGTTGCTTTCTGTCTCATAATCCAAAAGGTTGCATCAGAGAATAGTTGACAGGAAGCTGCGTTTGCTCACCAAGGGGTGTGTTCTCTGCAGAGCATATGCCTGAGCAGGTACTGGAATGTGGGGTCACATTTCTAAATACAGATATTCAAGTATTAGGTGTCAAAATAGAAGTGGCCTAATTTACAGTGTCCTAAAGGTTTGCAGCTTCATTGAGGTGAGCAGTTAAACCTTGACATCACTGAGCTTTCTAGTGAAAGGCTCAAGCTCTCAGCTGTTAAGTTGAAGAGGAAGCTATGGTTGGTGTAAATCAAATTGATTAGAGATGCAACGAAAGCAACAAGTCCAGTATATAGGCACACATCCCTTTTCTACCCTACATGGCAAAGAGGAGGCAGCAGAACATGAATCAGCCGCACCATCATCTCCTCAGTGTGAGGCGATGGCACCATCTACGGGTAAGAGTGCTGTCCAAACCGCTTGTCCCAATTTCCCCTTCACAAAAAACACAAAAGCATTGCCGTGTTTTTTGTCAGCTATGCTTTTTGTCATTCAGCTGAGGATGTTCAGTGCAGCGTAAATAGCTGAATCAGGCTGCTCTCCTTAGTATTGCTGTCCTTGGGCTCCTTACCCTGGGCTGATGAGACATGCACTGCCCTGGATGCTGTCCCTGGCTTGCTTCACCCCCATCTCCTTACCCTGGGTCCTTGGGTCCAGCCTGAAATCCAGCTCTGTTAGACATAAATTCCTGACTGTGTTTCTATAATCTCAAAAGCTCCTACAGGCCCAAGGCAATAGTCCTTTCATATTTTCTAAGAGTTGCTCTCACCACAGGTTTTATCACAAGCCACCCCAACTATATGATCCAGCAAGCATAGTGATAAAATCTCTGAGGCTTTCAGGTTATGACTCTGGTTCCTCCCTCCTTCCTTTTCTTCACTGCTTTTTGGGAAGCATATGTTGAGAGTATTACCCAGAAGGACACTAGTCCTTCTGGCAAGCCAGGAAAAATTTCCATGGCATGGCTGGACCATGGGTGACGGCACTGACTGGGGGGATACTGGCTGCAGCACCCCGCCACCCTGGTGCTCCCCTGTTTGGGTCAAGGGGGAACACCCAGAGCCCTCCCAGCACTGTGGGGAGCTGGTGCTGGTGGCAGGGCAGCCCTGGACATAGGTCTCTGCGTGCAGGGGGAGACACCAGGGCAAAGTGGTGCTGGTTCCTGGGTCCACAGCGGGGATATGGTGGAGGAGATTGGCAGGTCCTGCAGAGGGGACAGGAAGAGACTAGAATGGGGGGGAACTGGGAGGGGGAAATTAAGGTGGGATCAGGGATGGAACCAGGCTCCCTGCCACACTCCCCCTGACCCCTGCCATGCCTGGTGCTTTCCCAAGTGAGAAGGCTCCTTCTGCTGTGACAGAGCTACGAAGGGACCACACTGGACCCTCTCCAGTTTTGCCACACTGCTATGCTTTGCAGGAGCTCTGTGGAGGAAATGTAACACCACTGTCTGTCAGCACTGGAGATAACCAACTAATGACTCCGCAGGGGATTCCCAAACCTTTCCCAAATGTGAAATGATATTGACCAACATTTAGGCTATTGGTATAGCCTAACCTATCATTCAGACTTATTACATGCAGTCAGGGACAGATACTCTTTAACGTCCCAAGTGAGTGGTAGGGGATATCAAAAGGCAAAGCGGCTTCTGTGTTTGCATGGCTTCTGAGTGCCTCTTCAAGATGCTGCTGTGTCTAGTCTCTTGAGAAAATACATTTGTGGTCAAAGTCACATTGATTTGATATAAAAAAATGCATACCAGAACAATTCAAATAGCAGTCTAAAACGGTAGAGGTGTTAATAGATCTGTCAGGTATAAGGAATAATGTTCCTCTTGTAATCTTTTTCTCTTGTACAACATTCATGTGAAGTATCAGCAAAGGTGATGCGAAGGTGTAAAAAGTAGGGCCAACTCAGAGAACCTAAAGCTTGTGTTTCTGTGCCTTGTCCCACCTCTGCAACCTCCTGGGCCTACATTTCTGCATGGCAACTCCCCATCCCCAGTCCCTTGCTCCATAACCCCCCCACTCTCCAGCACAGCTGGACATGGCGTGCTGCCTCCTCACACCGTCCCTGCTGCCCGAGAGGCAAGGTCATCTCTGTTCCCGCTCTACAGGACCCTGGCCACGTTTGAGATCCTTTCCTCAAAAGTGGCTGTGACCAGCTGCCTGCCTACACTTCAGGCGTAGGCCCACGACTCCTTGCTTGGGTCTGCTCGGTCATTCAGGCAGGACCTGCTGTTTGGGGGCAGGACCGCTACACTTGGAAGCCACCAGGGAGGGACAGAAAATAGCCTGTTCCTCCTGGTGAAGCTCCCCAGGGCATTCAGGCGAGGGGCTGAACAAGCTCTTTCTGAAAGGCTTTTTCTCCATCGCAGGCCTCTGGCATGGAGAGACGTCTCTCCCACACCAGGAAAGCCGGGGAGAGGGACACGTCGCAGCCCGAGAGTGTCTTCTGGACATGGCCACAGAAGCTGCTGCAGGCAGCAGTTAGATCCAGGGGGCACAGCCCTGCAAGCCTGTTATTTCCATTCCTCAGCGCTCACAACAGGGATAATGCTGGCTTTGATATCTTTTAAGTGGGGTGGAGCCGCAGAGAGGGAAGATGCTTAAGCCCTGCAGTGTTGTCAAACGTGGATACTGCCATGCTCTCACATGAAACCGCGGCAGGTCTGAGCCTGAGGTAAAGCCTCCGGCCCGGGCACCCCTGCAGCTGACTCTCCGCTCCGCAGCGGCCTGTGTTTCTGCCCGGGATCGGCGAGGTGTGTGGGAGCAGGGAGCTCCCGCCGCTGCCGGGATCCCCCACCTCGGGTGCCTCTGCTCTGTCACCACAGTGCGGGCAGAGGCTGCCACACAGGCTGGAAGAGCTGAGGGGACTTATGGAACACCGCCTTTGCATTTGTTATGGGTTTTTTTGTTTGGTTTGGGTTTTTAAAATTATTTGTTCTCCTCCAGCATTCTTTGGGAGCTTTGAAGTGAGGCGGAGAACGCACCTGGTTCCAAAGCAGGCTCTGCTGGGGGTGTGGGCTTGCTTTCCAGGCTTCACCGTTAATCTTTAGGCTTTCACAGAACCGCCGTCTCGCCCGTACCCCTTCCCGCAGACAGAGCACGGCCTGGACAACAAGGAACCGACCTTCTCCGCGCCGGACAAACGCCTCCGTGCGCCCCAGGTTCCTTGGCGAAGGAGGGTAAAGACGAGGAGGAGCTGCGAGGAGCCGGACCCCAGGCGGGACGGCCATGACACCGCCCCTCCCCGGCGCATGCGCGACAGCGGCAGCTCCGTCAAGATGGCGGAGGAGGAGTGAGTGCGGCGGGGCGGGTATCCGCCGCCATCCGCGGGGACTGCGCGATCGCGGGGCGGCGGGGGAGTCCCGGGGGGTTGGGGTGGGGTGCTGCTGGATGTGACCGGCTTCTTTCGCCCCGCAGGCCGAGGCGGCGGATCCCGCTGGTGCCGGAGAACTTGCTGAAGAAGAGGAAGGCCTACCAGGCCATCAAGGCCACCCAGGCCAAGCAGGCGCTCCTCAGCAAGCGGAAGGTAGGGGCTGGCCGCGGGGAGGTCCCCGGGGCGGCGGTCCCCGGTCCGGGGGTGCAGCCGGCAGCTGACGGGGCGGAGGAGCTGGCGTTGTCCGGCGGTCTGCGGCTGGCGGCCGGCTGGGAGAGCCTGGTTGTAAGGGGGTGAAGCCCGGGGTGGGTCGGTAGTGCTGTCGCAGCTGTCCGTACTGGTGTTCTCGGAGGAGGGAATCCTAATTCCGTGCAATCGTACAAATGATCTGAGTGATCAGCTTCCTCTGCGAGTGGGCAAGGGAGGGAGTCAGCTCGTTGCTGAGACTTCGTATTGATACTGTGATGATCCCTCTGGGCTATCTCTGAGGGGAAGCTCGAGTTCGTGTCTTCAGTTGTGGAGCATCTTCCCCATGTGTCTCTGAGCCCTGTAAAGGGGACAAAACTTTTTGGCTTGTTATACTGAAACACGAATTTATTGAAGACTCTTCTCCTTAGATCAGTGATTACCAGGGTGTGTGTGTGTAGAGCCACATGTGGTGAAATGTAACGCTGCTGAGTTGTTTGTGTTACCATGGGATTACACTGTCTGAAACCAGTTCCCCTTTGCATTGTAAACCTTCACGGAGCCAGTGTGCTTTTCTGGGAGTGCGTTTAGAGTTAGCTAGCTAGATAAACCTGTTAGAGCATAGACAGGTCATTGTGAAGCCCTTTTCTGCTTGTAGGGTGGCAGATATTGCTAATGCAGAGGCTCCCTGTGCACAGTGTGTGGTTTCCAGACTGGCAGAGCACAGCAAACCTTTCTATTTCAGAATTTGAGACCTGTTCTGCTGTATCTCAGCTAATATAGCAGGTGCCTGTCTTGGAAGTGGCTTAAAGCTTTCCCAGTGAATCTGTTTCTGTGGAGTTGGTGGGATTATGTGCAAAACTGCTATTTTTGTTAGATACTGTGCTTATGTTTTTTTAAATATATCAATGGCTTGCTGTATTTCCAAGGTGAAAGTGGAAATATAAGCAATAACATTAAATAGCTACCTTTTAAGAGTCTCATTAGAAAAATGATCCTAGCGATGAGATTTTGATTAGGTCTGCCTGCTTTGAAAATTCAAACCAATTTAATGGGTGATTTACAAGGTGAAATAGAATAGAAGACACATAATATTAGATTCTTTGATTTAAAATGGTCTAATAATTTAGCCATTAGTGTATCTAACGTATTATTGGGTAACTGCCGTGCACATTCAGCTCCTGTTCATAGAAAGCACTGTAATTAGGTGGATGTACTGGTTCCTGAGCTAAGGATAGGCATTTAAACATCTTTTTAATTTAAAAAAGCTTTAAATTTTCCTATAATTCTGAAAAGATTTCTTTTCAAGTGAGCTGGATGTTCTGTGTTTAAATTAATAATACTTAATAGTTATCTGAATGCGTGGATTTTTTTTTTTTGCATGTGTGCCTTTATAGAAAAGGACTTTAAACCCAGTTATTTTCTGTCAGATGGTAATTTTGAGTCACACTAGGGTATTGCTGTAGCATCTGTTTTACCCAGATACATATGTTGTTTCTGGCTTTCCCAGTGATTGGCTGAGCTGTGCACGTAGTTGTGAAGATCTGTCTGCCTGTGGCTGCAAATGCTTCCATTTGATTTCTCCTGTGCCTAGAAGTATCCTGGGTCTTGCTCTGGTTTTCCTAATTCATTTTTTGTCTGGGGAAAAACCCTTTGTTCACTGGTCACAAATTATAGCTAGCTGCTTGTAAATTCCTATGTTGTCCCTCAGTTCCGTCTCCCTTGGGCTTAGATTATCAAATTTATTTTTTTCTTGTTGTCTCCAAAACTGAAAGAGCAGTTCATGAAGTTCTGAATTTCATTTGGTCTTTGAGATGCAAACCTCTAAGTCTGTTAGGAAGGGTGATAGTTTCTTATCCTGTTGTCTTTAGCACCAGAAGGGGAAACAAATCCAGTTTAAACGCCTTGAGGCTTTTGTTCGAGATTCATGGCGCAAACACCGAGATGGCATCCGGCTGAGGCGCATGGAGCAGAGACCTGGCCAGACAGCTGTACCTCAGGAGCACAAACTAGCCTTTGTTGTGCGGATTGCAGAGTAAGAAACTTTTGTTACTCCTTATCTTTATTATTACTACTATTTGTAGCTGTCGTATCATTTCTAAGCAAAGGAAGGGTGATCAACCCAGACATGTCTCCTTGCAGGTAATCTGAGACCTTTTGTTGTTGTATTAGAGAAATGTGGTTACTAAGAGTGGTGTTTTTTTTCTGACTCAGTATTAATGGAGTGAGTGGGAGGGTAAGAAGAGTGATTGAGTTGCTGCAGCTGAGAAAAAATTTCACTGGAACATTTGTTAAACTGACTCCTTTATCACTGAAGATGCTGCGGATTGTGGAACCTTACGTGGCATGGGGGTAAGTACCAGTCCCGTGAGTTGATAGTAGTTTGTATGTAAATATAATAGCTTTTTGATTCTCCATCTGGTATCACAAATCCGTAGCTGGCTTTTCCAGTAATGATCAAAACTTTGTGAACTTTGTATCTAAAATTTGTTATTGTCCCTTTTCTCATTGTTCTAAATGTGACTTGGTTACTTTCCCACCGCTATACAAAGTAGGACGGGACTTCCCACTGTATCATGTCTCTCCATTACAGAATCTGATTTTTGTTTTTGCACAGACACCCTAACCTGAAATCTGTACGAGAGCTCATCCTGAAACGGGGCCAAGCCAAGATTAAGGAAAAGAGGGTACCTCTGACAGACAATATGCTGATAGAGAAACATTTAGGTGAGGAAGAGGATGAGAAAATGAAGTGAATCAAGGAAAGAGGCAGATGTTGAGAGTTTGCAATCTGACCTAAGAGGGAGGGGAGGGAGAAAAATCTTGCAAGACTTGTATGTGGAGGACTGGCAATTCTGGAGTAGTGTAAGGAAAGATAATACAGTTGGGCATCTTGTGTATATGTTGTTTGTGGGGTACTTTTTGTTGTTTTGTTGGGCTTTTTTAATTTTTTTTTTTTTCCTGCAGGGGGCTGTGGTATTATTTGCCTGGAAGACCTTATTCATGAAATCTACTCAGCTGGGAAGTATTTCAAAAAAGTCACAAACTTTCTGTGGCCATTCCATCTGTCAGTGGCTCGCCATGCTTCACGTAACAAAGTGGGTTTCCTCAAGGAAATGGGTAAGCCTGGCTGCAGAGGTGAAGCAATCAACCAGCTTATACGTCAGCTGAACTAGTCAGGTGAGGAATGCCTGTCATGTAACTTCTAAATCTTATCCTTTATCTGGCTTCCTAAGAATAACTCTACTGCCATCGGAGATGAGGGGGGCTTCTTGTTTTTGATTCTTCACTCTACAGAAGTGACCCTCAAGGGCAGGGGAAACAAATGAAGAGTGCGGGTCCCATTAGGTATCAGCAAGTCCTATTGGACACCTCCATAAAGGCTTGACTTCTGGGAGATTGCATTAATGTGACTTTTTTTTGTTGTTCTTTCTTATTCTGCAGGGTCTCTGAAAACTTCAGGATTTGTAACCTGTTCCTTTTCACATACAGTTTTCATGGATGTTATTTCTATGCAATGATATACTATATCTCTTGACTGTTGGTGCCTCCATAAAAAAAGAAAAACATACAGAAGATGATGGAGATGGACTTTGGGCTGGTCTTTCTTAAAGAAGAAGATAAATTGTATTTGGTACAAGAAGGAAGTGACTTGAACTTCCTGAAGCAATCTGACTTCTGCATCTCTGTAAAACAAGGTGGTTTTTTTTTTTTGGACTCATTACTGCCTGGTTCTGTACCAGTTACCCCTGATCTCATCTTTGGTATATATTCCTCTGTTACTGCAGTGGAAGCCCTAGGAGTGAATAACTTTTTTTTTGAAGTACCGAGATTGTATTTATTTTAAAAAGCCATGATTTTGTGCTACTGATTTACAAAAGGCAGCCTTTTCAATTCTGCTAGATTGTGACTGCTGGAGAGAACTATTTCCTGGTAGGAAAGCCCAGAAACTTTGGAATATGTGTAATCAATGTTTTTTAAATAAACTTTTGAAATTATACTGTTATAACAGGAGGAGTCATATATAACTCTAGAAGAATGGGAAAAGTTAAATACTGTGGCTGAAGTGAATTTGCTGAAGGAAATGAACAAAACTATGGAAGAGCCAGCCATTCTATTAACACTTAGAGTTTTAAATCCATAATTTCTTCCAGTACAAAAATGTGTGAAGAATGCAGGAAGAGTCCTATGCTATTTAACAAATGTGGAAGGCAGTGTGCTTAATCATTGTATTTATACTGTTGTTTGAACAGTGGGGGCAAGCTATTAACCCCATGAATGGGACTCCATAACACTTGTTTTGAGACTCAGAGGAAACAGTTAAAGTAACAATAAGTAGGATGCCTTTAGGGTATTAGTTCTATGACAGTTAGAAATTGAGATGTAGCATTCATAAAACCACCTAGACCATGAAGTAACTACAGACCGAATTAGAGAACAATATACAATTTCAAGCTTTATTCTGTAAAACAAGAATACAAACATAGAAAATGCTTGACAGACACTAGAGACATACACTGACTTAGAACAACACCAACTCTAGAACTAGAGCCCACTGTCATTAATATATAAGGCTTCATATGTTTAAGACCTGATAAACAGCTGCTTTCATTGTAAAGAGGTACAAGTAACTTCAGAATTGTTCTGTTGATTCATTTTAGGATTGTTTCTGGTAATAAAACAGCCCAGGCTTTTAACATGAAGAACTGGCAAGTCAGGAGTGAGAGGTTTTTTTTTAGTGCCAGAAGAGAAAACATAAGCCTGCTAATAGAATGCAGTTTATAATAACCTTAAAATACTAAATTAGAGGATCTGAACACAGTTCTGGCAATTAATCCTAGATTCAGGCAGTTTTTCTAGTGAATGCTGTAGTTTAACATACCATTAGTTCGGCTCATACAGTTAAATAAGAATTTAACTATCATTATGAATACCTTATTTGGACCTCTTTAAAAACAATGCCAATTAGTCTAGTGTTACACCACATTATCACAGACAAATGCATTGCTTTTTTTCTGTATCATTCAGCAAGAGCAACAGTAATTATATGTTCATGACCTAGCTGCACTATGAACAGAAACTATACAAGGTGACAGGATATATACAAACCCCCCATGTATTAGGGAAAGGAATCCTTTTTGTAAGCCACCATACTATTTACTTTGTGGATTGTAGTAGTGAAGGAACGAAGACGAACCTCTTCTGAATTGGCTATGAATTGTGGTCCTGACTCTTCCCACTTTTCTGGCACTGCCAAATCTTTGTCTGTGTATATCAGCAAGTCAAAGGCACCTGTAAGCAAGCAGAAACAAATGTAACAGTAATGTATAAGAAGGTGGCATGTTTGAAGTTAAAGCGCATCTTCTAGAACTTGAGGCATGTACCAAGGTTCTCAGAAATTACACTGATACTAGTTATGTGAAAAGAAATAGTAGTTAAAACATGAAAACAAGCCCTGGTCATATTAATGTGTATCCTTTTCAGTTCTCAAGCAAGTATGATGAATTTTTTTTAAACATGTTAAAATACTGTGGAGCTGACCTCTATGTAACACTTCCTATGAGCTCAATGGTTATTTATACAAGCCTGTCCACAGCTACAGTCACAAAGTAATTTATCATTTATGAAAACTTACATTCCTCAGAGTACCCATACTAGTTTCATTACATTAGTTAAGCCACCCTGAGTTCTGTCCTGATCTCAGTCATGGTATGTGACGTTGTGAGATGTAAAAATACACTATCAAATGTGATGGTATATGACATCTAATGATTAAAAAGCCTCAGAAAGTTAGCAGAAAATATTTTCTAAAGTGGAAAAGTTGTTGAGGTTTTCCAAGAGAAGTGCTTGATTTCTTTAGTGAAGTTAGGAATACTCACAGGCAGTTTCCAACAGTGGCAGAAAAGTTACTGTGGCAGTTATTTGTCTGATAACAGATCGAATTTCATCCTGAATAGCTTTCTGAGATTTTTCTCGTGGTGCACTGGAAAAATAGGAAAACTGTTAAGAAAGCAAGCTTCTACTATACTCACAGTTTTCTTTAAATACAGTTCTCTCTATTAAGCTCTGTTGGTCTGTTTGCTATAGGATTTTTTTATAGTAGTGATGCTCTTTTAAGCTGTAGGCTTATAAAGTTAAGTGATAGTCAGTTTCCCTTTATTGCAGTTTGTGAAGCTTCACAGTATTTGTAAGGAATGTTACATTTATTCTCAGTCCAGAATGGATGAGAACATTTTGGCATAATGACAGGAAAGCAGTAGTTCTTTAGGGCATGTACCTGACACAGGATTTTATATACTTTGTTGAAGATTAAAAATCAAGTTTTGATCTGATGCTTTAAAAAAAATCAACACCTGTGGATTACATATGTGTCAATGATATAATGACTGGTTTACAGACAAACAGAAGGACTAGCAGTAAAAAAGGTAGTAGGTTTGGTAAGGTTTGAAGGAACATCTTCCATGCTCATACTGAGAAAAGGCTATGGCAGCTGCTCTGAGGAACCAGAACAGTGCTGATGCACACGGCGTTTATCTTGTGCCTGCACAGCTACTAGGTACAGGGAAGAGCAGGCGCAGAGGAACACTGTTACTCACCTCTCACCCTTTGCAGTTTTGTCACACTCTATGTCAAACTGCCACCGCTCCAGAACCTCATTGTTTTCGATGCTCGAGATGACCACCACCAGGCGCTGCACGATGCACTTGTACAGCCACTCTGAAAGAAGCCACAGCAGTTGCTTGCAGTGCGAGAATGATAAGAAGCATCAGCAGAGACACAACGAGGAGGGCACAGCAGCCTCCCGCCTGCGGCACTAGCTCGGCACTTTGAAGAAGCCCCCTCAACTCCCCGGCCCGGCCCCCCCGCGCCCCGCCACCTTTCATCTGCTCCACCACGTTGTTGAGGTAGTTCTTCAGCTCGGGGTCGGTGGTGACGAGGAGGGTGAGCCCGTACTTCTGGATGCGGGTGAAGGTCTCGGGGGGGTAGATGCCCCGCTGGTAGAGGATGCTATTGATTCCATAGGCTGCAACACACGGAAGCGAGAGGGGGGGGGAACGTGGGCGTGAGGCGGCCGCCGCCCCCCGCCAGCGGCCATGTCGCCCCGCAGCAGGCCTACCGGCCGCCCCTCCTCCCTCCCTGCCTCCCACCCCGGTCTCCGAGGCCCACCCCCCCCGCAGCCTCTTACAGAAAAACTCGGCGACGATCTCGGCGCTGCCCCGCAGGGTGATGCCCTGCTGGTCGCGGCCGAGCTGCTTGGCCATGGGGGCTGCGCGGCCGCCGCTTCCCCGCCGCCCGGTTCAAATCGAGCCCCGCCCCGCCACAACGCCCCTTCCCGGCTCGTCAGCCCGCCGCCGCGCATGCGCGCTAGTGAGGCCGCACCTCCCCCTCTCCGCCTGCGCGGACCGTTGGGGAGCTGTCGGTCTTGGTGCGCATGCGTGCGGCGCGGGGGGCGGCTGTTAGCGGGAGGGGCGCGAGGCGGTGTGGCGGGCTCGGCGGCTGAGGGGAGGGCGCGGTGCGGCATGGCACCCTGGCCCCAGCGTGTCTTCTCGTGGGGGCTGTCGTGCTGTCATCGATGGAAAGGGCTGTTGGGTGAAGGTTCGGCAGCTACCCGTTCGAAAGAAAAGGTCCGCGTTAAACTTTCCACCAGCTCTAGGTGTCGTTGCGCGGGGCCGAGCCGTCACCTGCGGCGGGGCTGAGGGAAGCACAGGCTGGGGGTGGAGTGAGTCCTCGCCATGGAAATGCTGTTGGAAGTTCGGTTTCAGAGTTTGTTTAGATGTATTCGTCCGTATGAACACGCTTTTGAACTTAAAAATGATACTTTCCAGGTACGAATAAAATGAAGCAAGTACCTTGTTTATGGGTGATTTTTGGTAGCACTCACTACGTAAATGACGTGGTAGCTATCTAAAATAAAAACAGCCTGTTCTGCAAGCACTGTTGAAAGGCAGGCAGGGAGAACCTGGGAAAGCAGGATGAAACAGACACTTTTTCTTTAAATCCGTAGGATAGCAGGTAATGCAAAAAGAAAGGGGTTAAAAGGCATTTAGAAAGGCAGGGAACCCAGCCCTGCTGTCAGGCTGCCATAGTGAAGGGCAATTGCTAGCTGGTCAAAGCACTTCAATCCTGTTATTACAGGGACACCAAGGAAGACACTGCAACTAGCGGTGACTATCAAATGGAGGAAACTCTGGCAGTGGTTAACAGGTAAGAGAGATCGAGTGAAACAGCAAGTAAATGTTAAGTGTTGAAATACTTCAATAGTGTCATGAAGAGGGGAAGCCATAGTCTGCTGGGATAGTAACTAGGTGGCCAGCTAGTCAGCTGATAAAATCCATCAACAGGCGACTAAGTGCAAAATGAAAAGTGAATGGATTTGTTGGGCATGGAAGAGCTGGAAATGAAATCCTTCCCAGAATTTGATTTTTCTGAGGTGTCTGGAATGAATAGACATTATCATCTATCATCATTGACCTTGAAGGAAACTGATCAGAACAGCCTTAAAGTGAAGTGACATTCAAAACAGAAGTATTTTAAACCTAGGATAAAAACCGTATGGTCATCACACAGTGCAGTAGGCCAGCTGCTAAAAGAGTGAATCGATGACATGATTGCCTATTTTGTCATAATAAAATATATTTTCTCAAAAGCTAAGACTTTCTATTGGTTCCAATTTTTGCTTTAAGAGGAAGTACAGCTTACTTCAAGGTTCACACTGCTGTGATTAAAACAAATAGTGTAGTCCTGAAATCATGTGCTGAAGTTCTGAAAGGGTCTGAATAATTTAGTTATTAACCTAGAGAACTTTATGCTGGGTCTTGATCACTAGTGACTGTGTTATACATTAGTCTTCTGAATAAAATATTTTCTGAGTAAGAGTGGTATATTTCAAAGCCTACAGTAATAGAAGCATTTTTCATCTGAAGCCTAGCTTTTAGAAGCTAGATAGCTGTGAATATCAGCTGTTTTGCTTCAAACCTTACGTACTCTCATGCTCTTACTCATCTATCCCAAAGTGGTCTCAACCCCCCCTTTTTTTTCCCCACTTGGCTTTTCATCCATTTTGCTTCCTCTGAGGTTTTTAGAGAGCTGTGCATTTTTGTGATAAATATAAGAGCTTGAAAGCCCTGTTGCATGAGGCCAGGCAAGAATAGTAGAGCTTATGATTAATATTTACACATTTCTCCTCCAGCTGTTTTGCTGTTAAAACCAAATGGAAGAAAAAAATCCACATGCTTCTTGGTTTACCAAATTCATTTCACTGTATTTCAGTGAGATGGCTTGAAGATCTGTTGTTGATATTACCGGGCAGATATGCTTATCAACAACAGACTTAATTGCATCTTCTTTATTTCTTCCAAGATTCATCTGGGAGGTATTGAGAGGTGGTGGTGATCCCCAGTGCCTCTGTTAAAACTCTAAAACTTCCTTCAGTGAACCTGGCACACGGTATTTCACAGTTTTGGATCACTTCACTTCTCTATCCCCAGTTCTGTATTGCAGTTAACACTGGTTTCTGCCCTGATGTGTCATCCCTCCCCTCCCCCCCAAAAGAAAACCCATTTACATTTTGGAATTTTATTTTTTCTCTCTCTTTAGGGAAATACGTTTCCCTCTTACAATGTGTCACTACTTTTCTTTATGTTTCTTATATATGCTGTAATGTAATCTAATGGTAAGAGCTGCATATTTTCAATACTTCTGAATTTCTTTTGTGGTACAAAGCTCCTAATATTTCCCTTTGTCTTTTAACACATTATTTTTCCGTGTCCGATTCATTAGTTTTGAAAAGTTCAGTCTTTTAAGTCCACGAAGTAGTGTCTGTCTTTTTCTCAACCTTTCTATTTCTTCTACTAGAATGTTCATCTTCACCTCTCTTCTCATGTCATCAAGATGTTCCTCTCCTTCCCCCCACCAATAATTCACTTGCATGAAGGTTTAGTTATTTGACAATGTGTGTTTGCCACTTTTCCCTTTACTTTCTCCGATTATCTCATCTTTGTTTATCTGTTACAAGTCCTAAGCTCCACAACACTTGTCTTCATTTTCTTCACTTTGTTTAGGTCGGTGTCGCTCGGCTTCTTTGCCAGGTCAGTACAATATCCCCCAACCGAGGCACCCAGGGAATGCCTGCTTATCTGTCATGTAACTAATCTGCAGTCACCACTTGACCATAGCCTAGTCAAGTGCGATGGGGACATATGTACATAAGTCCTTTTGTCATGTTACTGAACGGGCATGCTCCATGCGAAGATGATGCCTCTAGTTTGTGTCTAGGGCACGTCCAGCTACATGACAGGAGGAAGGCTGCGGGGCTCTTGCAAGGGAGACAGCGGGGGGACTGCCGTGGGTTAGTGAATGATTTGTGTGGCTGACAGCCTGCTTCCTGACCAACTCTGAGGGACTCTCAGGAACGAAGATGACAGGCTGAGTTATATGTTCTGGCACACCATGAGCTGGCTATCCTTGCTTTAATTATCTCATGCTAAAACCTTAATTTTCATACAGAATGTGAAATCCCAGTTGTATTTAATTTAGGTCTCTTACGATTCTTTAGTCATTGCTGTTTCTCAATTACAGCTCAGTGTTATGACAGAACTTTTTTTATTCTCTTTCTGTGGAAGGAAATGTCCCGTATTTAGCTTGGCTTTTCTGCAACATTTAATGATTGCTTCCCCATGGCAATTCTCAACGAACCTGAGACAATCCAAATCACTGGTATGCCTTCACTTTTTTTAAGGCAACCCAGGTCACATTCCCATAGTCATTCAGCAGACTGGAAGACATAATCCACTTGTAGAGCTCATTCCCAATTATTTATTTTTTTTACCCTCAGGATGATGTGGACAGGTCTCTCGGCATAGCAAAACAGTCTATAAAATGAAAGTTCTGTTTGCTACAAAAGCCCTCATATCGCATTAACAAATTGTCATATTAAGCCTCAGTAAAACCAGTTTTTCCTGTACAGAGAAAGGAAGTCTTATGCTGGCCAACACAGCCTTAGTGCTTTGCCTTTTCTGGTAGATCTCAAGCTCTTTTGAGTCATTTCTTCCCACACTTTAGAAGATTCTGTACTTATGAGCCCGTGGAAATAGCTAGCCCTTTTGCCTTCTTCCCTCCAATTTTCTGTGCATTGCTTTGATTCTCCTTAGGGTTTTAGAATGCTACCCATCCTTGTAGTTGCCAGCACTCAAAATTCATGGCAGATGTTAAGCTCATTCTTGTTCTGCAGGTTAGACTTTTTGCTTCCTCCCTTCCTCAGCCCAGCTTGTGGTATTTGTAGGTCACCTGCTGGGTGAGGCAGTTCTCAGTTGGCTGAGCTTCCATGCTTGTTGGTGAAATTGTTACTTTTCTTTATCAGCTGTTTAGTTTCTGTGCTATAGGAGGGTGTGACATTTGGGGGGTTCCCAGGAAAAGCTTTTCCTGGACATAGGGTACGCCACCAGCACAGCCGAGTACCATCGCTGTTCTTTTGTGTAAGAGTTATTTTTAAATCTTTTCAATCTTTAAATTACTTTGCTGTGTGTGAGCTTCTTTACTGGCTACCATTGTGTCTTCACGGCTCTCATCCAGGATTCCTTTGGTGATTTATTATTATCTGGAATTAACTCTAGAATTTGTGTAAGATATTGCACTTTTTGACAGGCATTTTATTACCAAGTAATTTTGTTTTCTTTTTTGTTGTTGTTGTTGGTCAGGTTTGTTTTAAATCATCTTTGTAGCATTAAAGTTTGCAGGATACCTACAGGTACCTCATGTCAGCTGTCAGAATACTATAGCGTTTCTTTTCAAGTTGGCTAATGCTATGTTTTAAAACATAAACCATGAGATATTATTACAAAAAGCAATACTGTATTCTTTCACCAACAGCAATGAAAGAGTGGTGCAACTGGGAAAGATTGTCTTGAATTTTAAGTATTAATTAAAATAAATTGATTTTAAAATGAGTCAGTATGAGCTAATAAGCTGCACTATAACTTCTAATATGATGAGTAGACTTCTGAAAGGGAATTCCTCACTTTGATTTTGAATACCGTGTAGAGATTTTTAAAATTAATTTTAATTTTAAAAGTTATCAGTGGTACTGAATGTATTTTGAAATTAGACTTACTCAGGTGACTACTTATTTGTTCTAGAAGATGAAAGGAATTTGATGTTTCCTTAGTTAAGCCAATGTAAGAACACCATTTAGTTTGAAAGTAGCTATATCCACATACTGGCTGCCTTGTACAGTGAAATAACTTTTTGTGGATTTTGAGAGCTTTGAAAGCTACTTCTGTGGACAACATTCAGTTCTCTCTTTCTCTTTTCTTCCCCTCTCCCCCAAGACCTGACATTTTCTAAAGGATAAGTAGGAAAAAATGTAGTAAGATATTTATGATGGTTTTACCTCTAAACTACCGGGAGATGGCACCAGGCACACGTATTATCTGCACCCTTTCAGTTCAGTCTTGAACTACAGCGAGTTCATTTTACTGTTACGTACTTTAGTTTAGACAAGTTTTAGATGCATTTCTTTTGCTCGTTTTTAAAACATTTTTCCAGAATGAAGGGAGTACATAACTTGATGCCCAGTTTTGATGTTTACCTTTGCTTGCTGTGGCACTAAAGACAATTTAACTGATGAACAATTATTTTTAAAGGTTTCAAGTGAAGACAGGAAGCCTGTCTCAGAATCAGAAAGAGCAGAACTTGAATGAGCTTTCCGTGCCTTGAAAACTCCATAGTGCTTGATGATGTCATGTTACAGTGGTAACAGGTAATGTGAAATCCACTGAATCCAGCTCTTTATGACTTAAAGGGGTTTATGACAAAGGGGTTTGCTACTTAATCCCCAGCCTGAAGGTTGATAATTTGAAAGGTGAATGTTAATCCAGTTCATGTTAGCTCCTGTCACATCTGAAGTTTTCATATTAATAAATTAATGGAAAACTAAGGAGTTCTCAGGTAGTTTCGACTTACTAAGCCGGTATACCGCAGTTTAGCTTTAAATTCAAAACAGGTCTTCTAAAGAGCACTAGAACACGTTTATCAGTGGAGACTTAGACTGCCAATGGGTCATCAGATACTGAGGAGCAAAAGGGTCCAGAAGATTGGTAGCATAGTAAATATACTTTGATAGTACCATAAGCACTTTTGATAGGATCTTGTTGTATGATTACAACATATTAGATGACAATTGTTATTTTGTGATTGCTTTCTAATTGTGTCACTTCTGATGTATAACCATGATGGACTTGTTCAGTTAATTGTGTTGCAAGGAATACAATACAGCTTACATAATGCCTAAGAATTATGATGACTGAAGAGGTAAATATATTGTGAAAAGTATATTATCAGCATTAGAAATATTTGAAGCAAAAATATGAATAATTCCTTAATTTCCTCTTGAAAATTGGAGTGTTTATACATTTTTTTCTACAGTTAGATCCCCAGGCAAGTTAGGTGCCCTGTTGTCAGAACGATAATCATTACTGAAAATAGGCATGCAAAATATTCAAATTCTTTCTCCTAAGTATTGGACAGCTTAAGAAAATGGTAAAGGATGACTTTCTAAATAAGATATCTATTCCCGTATGGAAGGAGGAATTCTTTAAAGAATGTAATTTATTTCAAGAAAAGCATACTTTTTCACATGTTTTGAGAAATTTATGTATACCTTTCTTTAAAAAAATGAAAGAACAAATGGCCATCAGTGTGTCATGACAGTGAGATGAGCTAAAATATTTTATGAGGCACCCAGGCTACATGTGCTGGGACTGTTCCCTGAGCCGTTCCTCTCCACCTCACTACCTGCACCTCTCACACCACATTGCTACCTTGGGAAGTCTAATCCTCTAGCATGGAGACAAATGACTGACTTCTAAACTTTCTGTGATGTCTTCATCAGAACTCATCTGCTCCGCTCGTTAATAGCAGAAGAAACATGAGCAGTCTAGGAGTGACATGGATTGTTAAAAATACCTGTATCTGAAAATCAGGGCAATATTTGTTTACTAACATTGATAGCTTAAAAGCGATTAAAGAAGATGTCTTTGCACAAGAACAGCATTGAGCTAGGTATGAGAAGTATCAGGTACAAAACAAAGCTTATACAATTCTGCTTTAAGCGTAAAGAAGCTCCTCTCTCTCAATTCATCACATAGATCACTTGGAAGGTGAAATTTCCTACTGAATTTTTTAATGACACTCATCAAGTAATAAATAAGTACTTAGTTGTTTCTTAGAGTTTAGTTGTTCATTCATTTTCAGTGTGGCAGCCACTTAAGAAACCAGGGAAGACTATTTTGGATTCTATTTGCCCTTAAAAAAATCACTTAAGGGCGGACAGTGGAACCATTTGCAAAGTAGCTAGGAAAACAAGTGAAGAAAGGGTTTGCTAGTACAATTTGAATAAAATCACTTTATTTTTTTTATTTTTTAAGAAAATCACTGCTTGTTGTGTTAGTCAGCACTGGCAAAATTTTTAGGAGAAAAACTAGAGAAGAGTGGAACAATATTTGAAAGTTCACGCTAGTTGTCTGCATCTCCTGCACAATGGATGGCCTCATCCAAACCTCATGATCTGACATTGCTAGGAGTGTAAAAATGGAAACCAGATGGCTTGGTAACGTGAGTAGCAGTTTGATGCTAATTGTTCCTTACAGTCTCCCTTCCTTGAAATCTGATTTGAGTGAAAACATGGCATTATTGGTCAAGATAAGCTATTCCTTGGTTGTAATCAGACAGTTAGTGGACAGGTAGACCAAGAGTAGATACTTACTCTAAGGTTCAGGTTAGTCTTGCTACTGAGGAAGATGCATTGAGCTAAAGCAAAGTTGTACTTTCTTTGTGTTAGCTGAATGATTTGCCACATCTTTGATCTGATAAGTTTCTTTAAGCCTTTAAAGATGTTAATGAAGAAGTCCATGGATGTGGACTTGCATGTAATGAAGCAGCAACCTAAGCAATGATCTGACATTTGTCAGAGAGAGCAAAAAAATATTATAAATATAAATAAATGTTTTTTATTAAATGCAGTGTTACTGCAGTTTTTGCAGAAATGCAATATAATCTGTTAAAACAGGAGAGAAAGGTTATGCAGACCTTCTGCTTGATGAGAAGAAATCACTGGGTAATAACTGATTACCCAGTTACATCGAGGGGTGGCATAATTGCTTTGCTGTGCTCTTTAAGCTACATATTGGCCCAGGGTTTCTTTTTTTGTTACAAGCTCTCTGCAGGGACCGTGCAGCGTGACTGTACAATGTTTTGCAAGGTGACACTGTCCCTTGTGGCCGCTGCAGTTGGGAGTCAGCACTCTGTTTCATTTCCATCCTTGCTTGCCAGGGACTTTGTATGAACTTGGGCTAATCAGTTTAGATTGATGCTTCCAACAAAGGGTTTACAAGTCCTGCAAGCTTAGGTACATTGCATTTCTGCAATTTCTACCTTGCAGATGCCTTGCTCACTGGCATCCTTTTATTTTAAAGAATAGAGAGGTTCTACTTTTTTTTTTTTTTAGAGATGTGACAGTGATGATGCCCACACTCACTTATTTAATACTATGATATGAGAACCGTCATCTAGCATTGAGAAGATTGAGGTTCAATAACTTTTGCATCCAGAAGATATCCAAACCCTCATCTCCCATGCCTAGAGAAGTGTTTTTGTCGTTAAGCTTTAGGCTAGTTTGGCTGGCAACATCCTTTATCCCATCTGTTGAAACTGCGCCACAGAACAAAAGGGAATTGAAAATCCATTTGAAGACAGAAGGGAAAAGGAAGAGATTGAGTTTTAATGGTCAGACCTGGCAAAGAGAGTCCAGAACTGCAGTCCAGCTGCCAAGTTATTTTGTGTTTCACATACTTTATTTTCCATATAATTTAACTTTGCATAAGCTTTTTGGTACTGGTAAAATCTAAAGTTACTGAGATCTCCTGCTCTGAATTAAACTCATGACAGAAAATCTCTTTTAATATTTCTTTTTAATGACTGATGCATTTGTTTATATGACATTTTCATTGTAAACAATGTTAAAAAACTACAAAACAATATTAGTGGGAAATGATAATAAAGACATGCTGCCCTAGTGATTATAGTAAACTTTAGGGGTACATGTCTCCTATCGTTATTACCTAAATAATCTCCTAAAATGCTGCAGGATGAGTCACCCTATCTGCTTGCTGCCTGTGCTAATTTGCTAGGTAAAATGCCCTGCATCTTTTTGAGTTCTCTTCAACATGCCCAAAGTTGCATGTAGCTCTTTCCACTCAACAGCATGAGCAGATTGCTGAACTCTCTCTGCCAAAAGCTTTATCTCACTATGAATGGCTGTCTCCAGTTACTGCCACACACGCGTTTTGCATTACACTGATGATGTTTAGATTTCATCTCCGTAGCAGCCTTAACCTTGCTCTGTCCTTGGGCACATTTTGGCCAACCAGGTTGCACATGACTGTAGAAGTTATAATAATCTGTGCTGACCTGCAGGTTTTTACACATACCCTTGCCGATTTTGCATTATATTTACCAAGCAAATGGCTATTCACAGAGAGAAGAATCTACCTAATTTCTCTGCAGACAGTAGAGGACATACACATGATTACTCCATCTCCAGTGACAGCTGCGCTGATATTTCATGAAAAATATGAAAAAAAGATGATAGTAACAAAACTGGACCTAGACTTAAACAAAAACCCGGAGGAAAGAAGCAGTAGCAGACATGATACTCATGATTACATAGATATTCACCAACATTAAACAGGATGCTGTGGAGACAAAGGACATGATCTAATGGTGGGTAAGTGTTGTAAACAAAAGCTTTGTGTAACACCTTAAAACATGCAGTAACAAAAATAGTTTGACAGAGATGACCTCCATATGGGTGCATTCTTAGGAGTAAGCAAGAAACTAGAGCTCAGGAAGCACAGGGTTTACTCTCACATTCTCATTTACCCATGACTTGCTGTGTGATGTTACCTCTTTTTTACCCCTGACCCCCTTCTTCAATTTCACCTACTTCAAGATGGGGTTGCAGTAGTCATGGTACCATAAATAACATAGGTTTGTAAAAGATTCTGTGGTGTTTGTCTGGGTGCTGCTCATCAGCCACCTCTGCTTGAGAGAGTTGTTTTGGTACGGGTAGTTAGTATAAACTGAATTTTACAGCTGCTAAGCACAACCAGAACTGAAAAGTGATTGGCTTTAAATTTCCATGGAGAAATCACAAATGAGAAACTACCGTCTGCACAGTATTTTGAGACTTCTTGAAGATTTAGGCAAACAATTTAGATACTAAAAAAAGAGCCCCATTTCTCGAGATGATGAATTATGATTAAGCATGATTTAGCCAACTTTCAGTATCTCAAAAGCTCATAAAAATCAACTGTATCTACTTTACTAGATACAGAGCAGATCATGTCCAAGCTGTTGTGACAAGGGAGTAACTTGTGTTTGTGTGCAGATGACAGTGCTTACCTTTGCAGACCTTCTGAGAAGGCAGTGACACAATTTTCACCTTCACAATTCAATTCTTGATGTGATTTTAAAAGCATTTTGCAAAACTTGCTGAAGTTCTAATTCACAAACACCTCCTGACCCATGTATTAATGAAGAATGGCCACAAGTTATTATGGCCAGATTTGGATAAAAGCTAGCATGTGTTGGTCTGAAACAAAATACTGACCTATGTAGTGCTACCTCAGCTTTTCTTTATACAGAGTATTTCTATTGTGTTAAATAACTCTTGGTGCTCCTTAAAACATGCAGTATCGGTCCCTGCTCAACCCTGTCATGACCCTTTTTCCCCCCCTTCTTTTTCTGGTTGCAGCCCTATTCTCATTCTCTTTGAGCGGAGGAGAAGGACATGGTCTGGGGTGTGGCATCAGAACTGCATGTCTTCCTCATTCCCTCTTGAGATTTGTGGCGTGAAATTATCAGTATCTTTAAGAGCATTAAGGTGAGATTTTATCGAGCCAGTCTTTTCTTGTATTTGGTAAAGGTGCTGTTACTTATATGCTTGAGAATGAATTTTCTTACATTTGATTTATCATATTATTAAGCAGAACACTAGAAACCATGCTTATGTTAGAATATGACTGCCCTTTATAACCGGACTCGTTTTTGTAAAGCAAAATAATTGTTCCCAGAAAAAAATGTTCCTTCCCCATCCAATCTCCATTCTATTTGACATACTGACTGTTCATTCTCTGGGAATCTAAAAATCATTTTTAGTGATTTATGGACTGCTGTTGCTAATATTTTCATGATCCTGTTAAAAGTGAGTGTTTTTTCCTCGGTTGCCAATTTTTGTGTTTTAAATAAGCAAAATGTCAATTAAACTAAAAACAGGTCTAAATCAAGTGTATACTAAAATTGGCAACAGCTTGCTGGCAGATTTTATAAATCATCTGAATCTGTCTATATCTGAGGAAAATGAAAAACAAAGTTCTGAATAATGTAAGGAACCAGGAAAGGTGTAAATTTACATGGTGCGTGGCAGTGAAATAGTCACAAGTAAGTCAAGTTTCAAATATTCCTCATTTGTATTTACTGTGTTATATGCTTTTGTACTGTTCTATCTCAGACATGGTTTTATATATATAAATATATATATATACTTGGTCTGGTGGATTTGGTTTCCTTTTTCTGTGATGCTTTTTGCAGGTAATAGAAGTGAAAAGGTTACACATGTAATTCAACATGTACTTATTCATAACACATGTTATTTCTTGCACTTTGAAGGAGATACAGAACCACAGAATAGTTGAGGTTGGAAGGGACCTCTGGACGTCATCTTGTCCAACCCCCTCACTCCAGCAGGGTCACCTAGGGCAGATTTCCC
This sequence comes from Ciconia boyciana, assembly GCF_034638445.1. Classification (NCBI taxonomy): domain Eukaryota; kingdom Metazoa; phylum Chordata; class Aves; order Ciconiiformes; family Ciconiidae; genus Ciconia; species Ciconia boyciana. The sequence goes on along the minus strand of NC_132938.1, from coordinate 79,325,254 downwards.
AGGACTATGTCCAGATGACTTTTGAATATCTCCAAGGGTGGAGATCTTCTCTAGACTAAACAGTCCCAGCTTTCTCAGCCTTTCCTCATAGGAGAGATGCTCCAGTCCCTTAATCGTCTTAGTGGCCTTTCGCTGGACTCTCTCCAGTAGCTCCGTATCTCTCTTGTACTGGGGAGCTCAGAACTAGACACAGTACTCCAGGTGTGGCCTCACCAGTGCCGAGTAGAGGTGAAGGATCATCTCCCTCGACTTGCTTCAACAGTCCTCCTAGTGCAGCCCAGGATACCATTAGCCTTCTTTGTGGCAAGGGCACGTTGCTGCCTCATGTTCAGCCTGGTGTCCAGATCCTTTTTGCAAAGCTGCTTTCAAGCTAGTTGCCCCCCCAGCATGTCCTGGTGCATGGGGGTTATTTTATTCTTCCACAAGTGCAGGACTTTGCACATCCCCTTGTTGAACTTCATGAGGTTCCTGTCAGCCCATATCTCCAGCTTGTCGAGGTCCCTCTGGATGGCAGCACGGCCCTCTGGTGTATCAGCCACTCCTCCCATTTTGTGTCATCAGCCGACTTTTTGAGGGTACGCCCTGTCCCATCATCCAGACCATTAATGAAAATGTTACAGTAAAGCTCTGGATAAAGAGCTTTACCAAACAGTTTTTTGTCTAGGGAGGAAGCCTCAAAATCCTAGTAAATCAGTTGGGTCTTTTTAATTTCATGTCTTCTCTTTTCTATGAGCATTGCAGTTTCTTTCTTTGGGCATTGTGCACCATAGGCATCTTACAGGCTTTGGGCACAAAGGCTCTAGGACTGAGCAGCCTCCTTTGTCTCTTGTTAGTACTAAAGAGTTCACAGCCCCAGCCATAGAAAGGCTGGGAGTCTCTTCATTTTCTCATGAAATTTGGCAGAACGGGGGAAACCTCAGGGATCCGCAGAAGAGTTAAGTCTGCCAGATGCATCTGTTTTACTTTTTTCTTCAGAGATAGGCTCAGTGACCTCTCCTCTGTCAGTGACAGCACAGTGGTTGTGCTGCTTTCAGCACCTGGTGATGGGAAGGTCAGCAGCAAAGTTTGGCATCTCTGTAAAGTGAAGACATCTTTGGTTGCTTCTGTCCAAGAAAACAAAACACCAAACAGAACTCCTCACCTTTCCGGTGTCTCAGTAGTGGCAAGAATCCTAACTGGTTGTATAATGGAGTATGTGACTGGTGGCTGATTGTGGGGTATTGGGCTTGACCGTCTTCTGTCTCTAAGTCTCTCCTCTCTCCTGAACACTTGGGTAAGTTAACACAGCCAATATAACATCGCATGTGATTATTAAGGAGTGAAAGCCTTCATCCCTAAACATGACATGACAAAACCCACATCAGAATACCTTCAGGAATGATGCTTAATATCTCATTTCTCCCCTCTGGGAACGTTCAGCAAGGCAAGCTCAGTTAAACAATTAAACCGGTGTAGTTACACCACGTTTACATTCGTGTAAATGGGAACAGGATTTGGCACAATACCTATGAAGCCAGATGTCTCTCAGTAACTCACAAGAAGCAACAAGAGTAGAGGATATTTTTAACATGATACTTCTCTTACTTTTTAATAAGTTATCCAAACTGGACGCTTTAGTAAATTTATTTATTTTTCAATAATTTATTCTGGTGCTTATATAGTTCCTGTTTACAGCAGAAACTTTCTTGAAACAGCAGCTTTTTCTCAGTAAACAAGCCTAGCACATCGGCCTGCTTGTTTACAGTGAATGCTATAAAAGCTGCATTATGTATTTCCTGCAGAGAAGAGTTTTTTATTCCCCCTTTATGTTCAGCTTGTCTCAATGTATTTTATCCTAGAGGAACTCAGCTCATTGGTAAATCTATTTGGCTGTTAGTGCTGAAAGGGGGAACAGGAATAGAGGCATTCAGATAGGAAGAGCCCCAAGCTTAGTTTTTATTAATGCTTAGCTTTTATTAATGCTTAGCACAGTCTTATAGAGTAAGTGTTGAGACTGAAACATCCCTTGCCATAGTGAATGTTAATGAAATTACCTACATGCACAAGAATAAGACTCTAATTGTTTAATTTTCGTGAGTTACTGTTCGGTTTTTAGATTAACTTTTAAAAATATTTTGCTGCAGTGCAAACACTGTTTTGTGAAAAAAACATTGTTTAATGTGCCATTCTGAGTGATGCCCCATATTGAATGTCTTCCATTCTTGATTCTTCCCCTACACAAGCAGGCCACAACTTTCATTTGATTGCTGTATATTCCATTAATTCCAGGTTGCTAAATTTAATTTTTTTAATCCATGTTTACATGAAATTAGCACTTTTGAAGTGGCAGTTTCCTGGAAAATATTCTTACGTGTTTCCATAAAATTACAAAAATTCATGTCCACCGAGCATTTATTTGCACATTGGAATACAATAGATGGCATTGTGTGCCACTTTCATTAAAGCACCAGCTGATCTTGCCATTGCTAACTGAAGACTAAAGTTGAAAGTTAAGTCATGATTAGTAGTATTTTGGGTCTGCATTTGATAGAAATAGTTATAACCAACAGTTATAAAAAAAGCAGTCATTCCATGAGTGTGTGAGGGAGGTCAGCACTGTCTAGTAAATGCTAAGAGGCTGGTATTTCTAGAACTCCGTAGGGAGTGTTTGGTGTTGGTATTATTAAAACAGAGGTCACATAATTGAAGTGTATGATTCTGGCTCAAGAGTGCAGTCAAAGGAAAGTACAATATTATAATGCACAGACATAATCAATAGTCTGAGTTTGTTCTTATATGTCCTGTGAAAAGTTACAGGGAATTTTGTCTATCAGGAGGTACTTCATCGAGGAGGGGGTGGGGACAATCAGAAGATTATGAACTTCTAATACAAAAGTCTGCACAAATGTCTGGATTTATCCAGACATGCTAACCAGAAAAAAACCAATATTTTTGTTCTGTAGGAAGTTTTATTTAAGTAATTCTTAACTTCTGATCTCCATGAAGTTAAAGCACACTTTTTGAGATGTGTATCTTTTGAAAAGTTTTTACTGGATAGATTACAAGATAGATAATTTTGTGCTCATCACATCAAAATTTACCATTATCATATAAACCTATGTGGATTATGAAGTATATTGTAAACACATGAATAAAATTAATGGAAAATGTAGGAGAGTTTTGGAGTACCAAGTCAGTGCTTCTGAGACAGATTAAGACCTAGATTTAGCTGAAAATTTTCTGGCTAAATAAGTTTTTCCCAGAAAGCGTGATTATGTGAAAATTTCAGTGAAAAAAATGAGAGATTTGAGATTAATGATATTGGAACTTCATGGGATTTAATTTTTCATCAAAATGTAATGTTTTTTTCAACAAGCATTTTGACAAAAAGCTTTTTCTAAAAAAAAAAATTTAATAATTTGCCATCCTGCTCTATGAATAGGACCAGTAAGTAGGTAGGCAGGGTCTGAATTGAAAACAAAGGGGTAGTTTCCCCACTAATGATTGAATAGGATTCAAGAGCATTCCAGCAGAGCGCATTCCAGGTAGGAATCATATTTAAGAGCAGGAAAGGTAAAGGGTTGTGTACGCTGCCCAGCTGTTTGTGTTGCCCAGGGTAGAAGGCATTTGTCTGAGTAAGGACCTTGTCAGAGCTACTAGTGTTTCAGCTGCTGGGGCTGATGAAGTGGACATTTCGTCAGGGGAGTGAGAGGCTTCAGAGGGGGTGAATTGGGGGAGTGTAACACACAAAGCTACACAAGATCCAGAGCTGGGAATTTTTATATGGCACTTAAGAAATACAGAATAATCTGCTTTCTGCTAATCCTGGACAAGTAACTGTGTTAGCACAAGGACAGACATATTAACATCTTACAATGGCATACCTTCTGTCCAGAATTTCACATAGCTTCCAGACTGTTCTTGCTGCAGTTTAGAAAAAAATATGTAAGTGTAAACTGGTAGTTTTTAATTATTATTGTCTTATATTTTATTTTTATTATTTTACCTTACCTTTTTAAAAGAAATAACATGACACTAAATTGAAGCTCATCAAAACACATTTTAAATAATCATTCTAATGTGAGGAAGGTGGAGAAAAACCTATAATAAAATAAATTCTAGTGGTCAAAGTCTTTTTTTAAAATTAAGAAAGATAAAATGTTACCCATGAAAACTCTCATCCATGCACATTTTGGGCCAAAATAGCTGTTTTTATTGACGGTGGGGGGAAAGAGGGGAAACCTTTGATTCAGCTTATTGTTCAGTGTCAAAATTAGTTTGGGATCTGTGCCACCCTTGCAGAGCCTATTATTATAATAGTGTGGTGCTAAGCCTCTGCCAAAATGGCAAGTGAAGTGGTCCGTCAAGTGCAAGGTATCTGTAGTGTCGGGTGGTCCCAGCTCAGCACTAGCCTCGTTCCACAGAGTCCCACTTCCTGCCAGCATTACTCGAGTCTTACTCCTAGCCCCATCCTAGCTGCCCACAGCATGCACGGCCTCTGTTCCTTGCATGTCAATAGCTGGTTTACAAACAAAAGCAGATACCTGTCCTAAAATAGACTTGGGGATCTGTTCTGGATCCAGTTGCAGCTGGGGTTCAGCAGCAATAGTACTGCATGACCCCTTGTTGAAGCACAGGAATGTGTTAGACTTGGTTCAAGGATCTCTTCAGTGCTCTCTGCTGTGCAGCGTGGCCCTTCTCTTGTGATCAAAGTGCTGTACTATTTGGAAACCTAGTTATATCATTTGATTGGTGGCCGCTACATAATTTCTGCCCCTTCTAGTTCAGTTGTTCAATTAATCTCCTGAGTGTGTGTATTTGTCTTCAAAGGGAGACTGTTGCTGTTCCCTCGCTGTTGGGTGTGCTTGAGGAAGGCAGTGTAACAAGAGTCTTTTTCACACATGCTATGAGGCAGCATGCTCCACAAAGGAGGTGTCCTTTCCCTGTGTGAATGATTCGTTTGGTAAATGTTAGCAAGTTCTGTAGTTCCGTTGTGTCCATATGTTCAGTGTATCTTTCTTACACTGTTTAATTAATCCCCAGTGCCTTCACAACTCTTACACAAGGGATAAGTTTGCTGTAAGAAAACGGAATTCCAGCCAGTGGGATTCTTTCACTGTTCAGTCACTTTTAATGTCCGTTTTGCTGTTTTGCTATGAAAAACTGAATTATAATAGTAACCATATCAAATAAATCTGAATGAGAATAATTTGAATTCCCATTAACTCTAATTGGCTTTTTTAAACTCAGTATAGAAAACAGATTGTCTCTAATTATTAACTTCCAAAGTACCCCTTTCTACACAAAGGCTATCCCAGGGGACACTTGGCAGACCTCCCTGTTGAGCTTTTTTGCAGATTCCTGCCTGCAGAAATGTAGTAGATGATTAGTGTAAAGCCACCCCATTTGTTGCTGTGATACTTCCCTTAAATGCAAGCATTTTCATAATGATGCCGCCGAGGGAGTGGAACTTCCTGGTCGTGCACTGAAGTCGAGAGTACAGTTTGGACCACAACAGAAGGATAGTTGTGAATATTTATTGAGACAAGCACTGAGGAATGCAGCATATGTAAAGAGATGCCGATACCTCAGTATTTGAAGTAACTGCAAGTGAAAAATAGATTAGTACAAAGTGTTGCCTCCATCAGATAACTGATTTTGAAAACAACAACAAAAAAGGTTTTCTGCTGTCTTATCTCTGAAGAGGACAAATACAAGCCTGGGTTCACATTTGCCTCTCCTCCTTCTTCCTCTCTGTGCGTGTTTCCTCCTGTTTGTCCCATTTCTGTCCATTTCACTTATTCTATTGTTTTTCAGAGCTTGTATTGTTTTTCAGAGCAGTGTTGTTTTTCAGTGCTTGCAGCAGGCCACATGTCCCGTAGGCACAGATTACTTGAATATGGTTTTTTGAGTTTGGAAGCTGATTAAAGGGTCCACACAAACATAACTTTAGAGCAATAGATAGGTGACCTACAGGAACAAAAGCTGTTGTTGAATTTGCATAGTGGGAGGTTTTAAGTTGCTATATGTTGCTATACCTTATGATTATTAAAATTAAAGTCGCTGTGAAAGACATGATGTTGAAGTAGTAAGAACTGCATCCTTGGAAGCATTGCCAGATAATCTGAACAGAGAAAAGGAAAGAGAAATGAGACATATGGAATTGAAGAGGATTCTAGAAAATCCACAGGACAAAGAGAATGGCTTGGAAATCGATTCACTGAGGTCTGCTAAGCTGCAAACTTCCTTCAACCTTTTTCTGCATTTAGGACATTCATAATACCCTCCTGTGTGAATTATCTGATGTCTACTAAGGACTGAGAGACATCATTCCTTTCCCACGTGGGCATTAGTAAGTTTTCTCCCCATTCCTGAAAACTGTAGAAATTTAACATCTTTTGAGACCTCTACTGTTTTGATAAATCTGTTTGAAGGGGGCTGGCAGAGTTTTAAAGTTATTGAGAGGGATGGCTCACACAGATGAATACACACACGATACATGAATGTGTAAATCTTGCTTCCTAGGAAAGCAGCTCTTCTAAATGCTGAATTCAGTCTTCAGACTATTTATTTTATGACCACTCTGCTAAAAGCTGTTTCTGCTACTGATTGATAGATTCAGGGAGGACGATAATCTGAAATAAAAGGATAAGAAAGTGCAGCTGTTTGATGTAAGGAATGTTGATGATTTCTAAGGTTTGCTGTCCATAGGTGGAATATACTATCTGAGAAAAGTAGAATTGTCCAAACCAGGTATCCCCTATTTATCTTTTTTTTTTCCACTTCCCTGCAGTGGTTTCTTTCTTTAAAGAAAAAGTGAAGAAAGCCAGGCTATCTTCAAAATACAGGGAAAACAGAGATGCCTTTTTTTTTTTTTCTTCCCCTCCAGGATCTCTAGAGGAGGAGAGTAGGTAGAAATATGAGTTGGAAATGCAAGATTTTTTCAACTTTCAACAAAGTTCTCAGTCATATGCTTTTAATTGTGTACCTGCACATTCAGTTAGTTGGCTGTTGGCTGGTTAGGAGACAAGGCCTCTTTTTAGACACGTTTGTTTCCTTGTCTGTGGTTGCATTTCACTGTTCCTTTGGCATAGCATTGACTCACGACGTTACTGAGGTCGCATAAAAACATGAGAAGCAGTGAGCTTACCAGTTCTTTATTTTTACTTTTTATACTTTATTCAGTGATGCTGAACCAGTAGACTCAGGAAGACCTGTTTTTTTCTCATCAGTCTTAGAAGCGCTGATTTATTATATTAAATGGATCTGAGCCTTGATGTCTGATCAGCCTGGTCAGCTTAGCCAGCTAACTCAGGAAGGAAATAAGAACTTATTGGTGAACAGGACCTAAGTTGAAAAGGGGTAACACTAGTCACATTGGTGTTTATGGTACCGTTCACAAGACACAGCAAACAGTTAAGAACATCTTCCCTTTCCAACCCAAAGTATCCAAGCTATTGTTTTTCCATTACTTACCATATCCCAGTCATGCAACTTGTACCAGTGAAATCTTCTGCATGTTATTTGTGTTCTCCTATTTAGCATGCCTGACAAAGCAGAAATGTGCAGATGATATAGCTCCGTACTTCTTTACAGATTGTTCGCATCATTTTCTTCAGTTTAAGTAAGATACCTCATTTTTACTCAGATGCATCTTAATACCTCTCTTGAATCTGCATATGTTCATTTTTGTAGAGCTGAATATTTTGTTTCCCACAGAGAAAATTATTTTATAAATAAACACCATGTATTTATTTACATGGGGGATAGACTATATGATTCTAATGCTTTTTGTATCTTTCCTAAGGAGGCAAAAATGTCAGATTTTGTGTATTTTCTTATGCACGTTTTTCTTCTGATATCTTCTTTTTGTCTTGTGGGAAGCTGTGCTTCAGTTGAAAGCTATGTTAAAAATATAGTTAAAAGAAAATTGATCTTAAACTAATCCTTTGAGTCAATTAAATAATACTGATCTCAGTAGAACATCTATTAGTGTACATGTGATGTTACTACTAATACAGCATGAATTCATTACAGCCAGGGGTAGCTCAATGAATTCCAGATGAATTCACAATAGCTGGATTCTTAAAATGCTACCAGGTTTACTTCAGGTTTTCTGTTTCCATGTGTAATTAATACCAGAACCCAGGACTGCTACCTGCTCCTATTTAAAAATAAAAATAAAATAATCATACATTTGAAATCAAACTGAAAACTTGAAAAGGTGTGCCTGAGTCTTGGCATTGATAATCAAAAATAACAGTTTTAAAGCCACCTGAAGACATTGAGTTTACATAATCGAAAGTTGTTATTGGTTTATCTCCTTCAGCACAAATCCAAACAGCCAAAATACTCCAAACTATTTTAATGTAACTAGCTAGCTTACTTGAAAAATGATTCATATCATATTTAGAGATACTTGAGTGTAAAATTGGCTACAAAGCTATACTTCAAAGATATCTATGAAAATAAAATGTATTTTCAAAGATTTGTTAGTCAGACATCCTAATCCCAGGTAGAAACCTAGCAGCTTCTTTTCATAAGAGTGGCAAAATCTGTTTAAATTGGTACTTTTTGTAAAAGGAGGCATGGAAACTTATACAGTTTATCACTGTCATGGGTTGTATTGAGAAGTTATTTTTTTAGAAGTGTCATATGGTTGTTAGAAGCTTCACCTAATGAAGTTCAGCATTTCATGTAGCACATTAGGTTTCAGACTGAAATCTCCTGCTATGCTTGGACCCATGTAACATCACACATTTTTAATTACATTATCCCAGCTTGGTACTGGCTATTACCAGAATCAGACCCCCAACTCTGGCAAATGTATTTAGGTTTGAAGATTTCACTGGTCTCTTTTTTCATCAGCCCTTACCATATGGTTTACACAACGTTTCCATAGCTTAATAGACCAGATGTGTGTTTTGTGCACACTTCATCAGAAAGCATGGACATGGCAAAAATCATCTCCAATAACTATTTAATGTATTGGTTATGTGATGATGTAAATCAAATCATGGTCCCAGAAGGGCTGTTTCTTTTCTGTAATGTAGAGGACATGCACTGATAATGGAGAGTGAGGGAGCAAGTTGGGACAAGTTTTTTTGTTGCTTTCTGTGCATGGTAGGAGAAGGATAGTTGTATCATAATTGTGAAACTAGCAATTTTTTACTTCCAGCTCTCATCCCAGCTGAGCATTGAAGTCAGATGTATATTTACGTCAGCACTGTTTTCTCAAAGTTTGCTTAACCATGACAGTGAGGAAAATTTACCAAGGTCCCCCCAGCTCTGAGATTCATAGTCCGATGACAGCTTAGGGAAGAGAGTGAGGGTGACTATAAGACGTCCATAAGGTATCAACAGACTAAGAATGGTCCCCGCTACTGAATAAGAACACATTTGCCACAAAGATGTAACAATTAGTTTGCAACTCACAAGTAGAGAAAGTACAGGACACGCTTTTTCCTTAAGCAAAATTAGTATGAGAAGAAAGGCCACATCAAGGTCTGTGAAATAGTGCTGGATGACAAAGACTTTGTATTAGCATTCTTATCCCTGGGGCTCCCAAATATGCATGAAAAGAGAGTTCTCTGCTTTTCCTCCACTCTTGATTGAATCCAACCACCTCATGTGTGAAAGCTCAGGACAGAGCTGGGTGATGGGCTGATGCAGGGCTGTCAAACATCAAGCACTTTGCACTGGGATGTGGTGCTCACAGGCCCCTATCAGTGACCCTGATGTTCTGTTAACATCTATTTAAACACCTCCTGTATGCAAATGTTTCTTTGAGTCCCTTGAGAAAAAGGCAATGCATTGACTGGTTTAGAAGAAATTTTTTGTGGCTAATGCATTTTGGTGGGGACAGAACAAACATCCCATCATTTTATTCTTCACTAAGGCCATGCACTTTATACCTTCTCCATCAAGAGCGCTATGGTCTCCACCTTCAGACCCAGAGGACCTTTTGAGACTAGTAAAGCTGTAAACCTTTTTGTTTAAAGAAAAAAAAATCACCTGCAACCTTTTCTACATCCAGTCTGGTTTCTTTCAAAATACTGTGTTCATCATGACACTCAGTCCTACGTTCCTGGTGTTAACATGCTTAAAAGTAATTTTTGAAGTCTTATGGAAAAGGGGTAATGAAGAAGCATTGAATGGAGATAGAAACACTGACAAAAGAGAAAAGTGTAAAGGGAGAGTATAAAGGAGGCAAAGAAAGAAGGGAATAAAGATGGAAAATAAAATAAGATTTAAAAAAGGAAATCCACACAACTACCTCAAAAGAAAAAGAAAAAGACAGGATTGAAAGTAAGTTTTATACATTCAAGGTTTTACATAGGGTTGGTGAAACTTAGACCTGATATTGCTCAGAATAAGTCCAATGGGACTAGTAGATTTGTACCTGATTACAACAGGGCAAAAATGTAGCACTTTTTTCGGACAAAATGTTCAGTGATTTATGAGCTAGTCTGTTTTCAGAAAGGAGTTGTGAGTATCAGGGTTTCACTGAGACTTCGGCTCCTAAGTGCCTATAGCATTTCAAGACTTAAGCTTAGGCTAAATTTTAGAGGTGTTTGTCAATGAGGAGCTTAAGTTCCATGAAACATTTGAACATTAATGCTTTTGAGAATAGTATCCATTAAAGTTTCTAGGGACAGTGAAATAACCAGGAAAGGATATTAGTTTTTGGCTTGAACAAGAGGAACTTTCAGTTACCACGCCTGGCTGGGACGCTAAAGAGAGAGAATGTATTCACATTTTTGTTTAATGCAGCTATTCAGTAAGGTCATTCTTATTCCACAGTTTTTTAAGGATGCTCTTTGCTGTGTTCTGCAAAGAGCAATTTTATCACATTTACAATAGTAATACAGTCTGTCTGATACAGCAGGACTCTCTTACCAAGCTGTCTCCTTGTTCAGGACAGTACAGAGAGTAAGATGCTGTAAAAGACCTCAAGAGTAACATAATGTAAAAGACTACAGAATATCTTTTCCTCAAGATGAAGCAGTCTGACAGCGCTCCTCGTGCTAAAGGAATTTGTGGCTGTCTCTATAGAGGTGTTCCAGAGTGTCCATTTGCAAGAAAAGAGAAATATTCGTAGTTGCAGGCTGTCCAACACATTCCTTCACAATACTGCTGAAAATGTTTCTCATTTTAATGTAGAAAACCCTCAGAATTAACTACTGAGTATATCACTTGAAAAGACCGTGAGCTAATGATATTCTGGCTTGGGACTTTTTCAGTCAAAACCACATGCACATTAAATTTCCGTGTGAATGTTGGGCCGCAGAGAGGATTAAACACTCACAAAAATCGCTCCAGCAAACATAAAGATAGAAGAAAGCAAAGGCATCTGGGTTTTGCGCCTTTTTCCTGTCACGCCGGAGGAATGAGCTACAGCCTGTTGATTTAATTGTGCTAAGTGCTGTGGGCCTTGAGCTATGTTAATCATGCTCTATGCGGAGCAGCTGTGCAGCGCTGGGTGCGCGGGCTGGGAGGCAAGCCCTGCTGCAGCCTGCCCGCGCTTCCTGGGGCTGGGGCTGCGGGGGTCAGGCTAGAGGGCAGTGCAAAGCGCGGACCTTTGCTGCCTAAAGAAACGGCCTCATTTTCTTTAATTTTATACCCGCTGTAAAATCAATTCCAAATCATAATATCTAACCTATTATTGACACTTTATCCTGTGGGGAATAGCCGGTTTTGACTATTATAAGCAACCACTGATTTTCCCCAGGCCCTCAGGGCCTCCTGTTGTGACTGAGGCAAATGTTGCTAATAAACGCCTCCTTCAAAGTGACTTTTCCAGCTGAATCGGAGGGATTCCAGTCACCCATTTGATGGAACTTTAACCAGAAACGTGTTGGACAAATTAAATATGGGTTAGCCTCTTGCTCTGGACTATATCAAGAGCCTATAAATGCAAAATGTTTGAGTCACAGAAGACCGTGCTCTGTAATTAACTATTATAACTCTCCTCGCAAATCAAAAGCAGCCTAACCTGCGGAGTTCAATATGTCAAGACATGGGCACTGGAATGGTTTAGAGAAAGAAGAAGAGGAAAGAAGAATAGGAGGGAAAGGTAAACAAAATTTTCCATACATGTATATTACTGTTAGCTAATATCAGGAGCCTTGAACTTCTCACCTTGTTACGGACAAGCAAAGAGCTGAAGTGCTTTAATGTATGGACTCACATTTGAGTCTGTATGTCATTTATCCTACTGGGAAAAAAACCCAAAGATCTTTGGACTTATCCATTTGGAAAATAATGATGAGCTGGAAAGGTTTTGCAAACTAGATATAGTGGTTTTTCTTTCCTTTGGGTTGCTCCTGGAATATTTACAATTTAGTTTAAAATAGCTAGTCAGTGGGCTGTTTGACAAGTTGAAAATGACAAGTCTGATGTCAGCATGTATGACAGAGTAAAATAGGCAGAGGTTGACTCTGTTTTCAGATTTCAGTGCAGAAGGAAGGATTTTTTGGAGTGGACATCAGGTAGCTTTTTCTGTCTCTAGTCAGGAGTTTAGTGTTTCAAAACGTGTTCTTAAGTAATTTAAAGAGAGAAAAAGGATTTGATGCACAAATACTGAGCCTTATATTTTAATCCAAGTACAATGAAATATTTGTAAACACGTTTATTGAAGAACTTCTGTCTTAAATTCTGTCTCAACATTAATTGTAAATGTGCTATAATTCTGCATCCCTCTCTTACCAGCCATCTTCTGGCAAGCATTTGATGTTGATCTTAAGTTAATCTTAAGTCATTAGTTATGACCAGGTCTCTTGGAAAACCTGTGAAAGTGCAGTTTTCAGTGATGCTCATACATATATATTTCATCAGTGATAAATTTGAAAGAAGTGAGACTTAAATTTAGGCGGGTATGCTATGATACTGTTTGTGCAGAAAAAGCTATTTATCAAAGATGATACCTTTTTGCTTATCTGTCTTAATTTTCAAGTAAAAGCAGCTGACAAAATAGTCAGCTGCATTCTCTCAAGGAGAGAATGACAGAATAATTTGTTTTTTGCATAAATGTGCTTTGTAAGCTAACTTTGACTTCCTTCATTAGGATGCCTGTGACAATGTTGTATTGCATCCAGTAAGAAATTAAGAGCTGCTTGATTACTTGTAGTTCATACATAGCTATAACTCTAAATGGAATAAATAATCTCTGTCTCTCTTACTTTGCTGTAGTGCTTGTATCGGATATTCCTCTGTGATTGCATAAGACCTTGTATAATGTGGTGGTTCACGACTGGAGCTCCAAAATGTAATTACCTTATCAAAAGCAATAATATCTTTACCATTTCTATCATGTGCTCTATTAGTCTTCAGACCTTCTCACTTCCTAAACCAGAAAATGAAAAATAGAGTGGTTTTTTTTTTAAATCTCCAGTCTTTCTGATACTTTTATTAACATTATTCAAACAGTTGTTAGGCCAAAGGGATCAGCTAGCTCTCTTGACTTTGTAAACTCAAGCTGACCACAAGGGTAGTAATCCAAAGCATTAGAGAGGAAGTCTTTGTTCTCAGAAATATAGAAGAATAATTTGATATTCATTTAATCTTGTCCTTCCCACTTGGAGTGTATAGAGAGAGGGCAAATGGAAGGCTCAGTGGGGAGATAAAGCTAAACAGCTTTCCCCTCCTTCTCAGTCTAAAACTGCTTTTTAGTACTTATGTTATGATACTTACAACACCAGTATATTGGTAGAGGGCTTCCATATCTCTGGCCAGAAAATCATGGGCAGTAAATATGAATGTATGTGTGATGTGTGCAAGTGAATCTGGTATATACGTACAGGGGCCAGGAGGATTCTCAAATGCCTTTTTCTATGAGACAAAATTTAGGTTTATAATACTACAGCTTTTCCATTTGGGAATACATCTAGGAGTGATAAATGTAAAGCCAAGCTGGTTTTGCCTAAGTTCTGTGGATTGCAAGGCAGGACTTCTGCTGAAAACGCTGTGTTGTCAGCTCCCTTCCCTCATGGTTTTTAGCCATGATCATCTGTGTCAGCATTGGTATCTCCAGTGAACAGAGCTGGGAGAAAAAGTAGCCGAGGAAAGACAATTACTGTGGCAGACTTATCTGAATCTTTCTAAATCTTCCTGGAAAGAGGCTGGGACCTCGATGTGGGTTGGATATTGGACTGGTAACTCTTGCAGGGCAGGGAGCAATGAAGTACTGTGTTCTTCCATCTGCCCTCTTCACATCATAGGCTCACAGCTAATGAATCAGTTGTAATTTCCAGATGGCCTTCTAAATCAGCCTAAGGCAATGCAAACTCCAGCAAGGAAGAATGACAACTCCCTTATCAAAGTCTCTGTTGAAAGAAACACAATATAGTGTTTCCTACTGTACTGAAGGCTGACAAGCTAGGAGCTATAGCTTCAGAGAGAATGCATTGTTCAAACGTGAGTAAACCAAGTCCTTCAGCAGTGATACTTGTCATGAAACACTGTTTTCTGTGATGTGCATACTTTTAAAAATAAGCTCTTCCAAAGTACTTGTAACAAAGGAAAAGGACTTTTCAATTTCATAATAATACTAGAAAACTTCGTCTTTTTTTTTTCCTGCACTGCGCCATACTAAGGATAATTTTGAAAGAGCAAGCTACTCATACTTCTCAGATTACTTTGGTAATTGATTACTTTGGTTGGATCACAAGTCTGCTAGCATGTTGTTAACAAGTAAAAGTGCTAAACCCTAAGCTTCAGTACAGTTATAATTATTTGAAAACTGAACCTTAGCACCTATAAACTTTGCCTTCCTTCAAGTATTTGAAGAATATCTACTGCTGTAAGAAATACTGTCAAATGTGGCACAGTACCAATGGGTGGACATTGAAGATAAATTTGTTTTGATGTATATTGGCCAGAAACTAGAATTTGTTCGTGGAAACAAAATCTTTTTGAATGCTGTGTTGTATTTTACCATAACTATTTCATTTGATACTACACATAGAAGGCATTAGTGTCAACAGTGGTTTTTTTCTCCCTTGCAAAAGGATGGGTTTATATGCTGGAATCACTAAGCTAATCTTCAAGTTACTGTTTTTTAGAACTATTGTAATGTGAAGTGTCACAAGGCACCAAATTCTATGCCTCTCTTAGTGCAGATGAAAAAAAAGAATTTTTTTTTTAATCAGAAACCTTTTAACAAGTCTTGTCCAAAAAATGGTGCTAAATCCATCTTTTATTAAACTCAGCACCATGGAAAATTTAGGTGGGATGTAGCTGGGAATGTTTATTATGAGAATAAGGGTTTGTGTGAGTTTGTATCTGAAAATTAGATGTGGGGGATGCCAACTCCCACAGATATGAAATTGAACAGAATGTTTGCACAAGCTCTTGCAAAGGAAAACCACCAACTCTGAACAGCTCTGTTGCATAGTCTGAATATTTCTATGATCTTCCTGTGTTTGCTATCTTTTTCATGCCATGACTGTTAGGGGCCTTCATTTGCTGCATAATATAGTTATGAGAAGACAGGAAACTGGAGGGGTTCTGGAAAGTAGCTTTTCCTTCAGCCATGACCTCGTGAGTGATAATAAGCACTTTGAGTTTTATCTGTTTGGAAACCCAAAACTCTTTTAAAAAGTCTTGATTTTCAGAGCAAAAGTACCCAGCACTTCTGAAAATTATTTTTCTTAAGGCATTTAAAGTAAGACACCATAAACCTGAGCTTCTCTAAACCACTTTTAAACTTTTAAAACTGTAATGCTAAACAGGCACAGCAGTGTGATTCAGGGAAGTGAGCATTTTAGCTCGCATAATATATAGTATTCAGTATGTGGTCTTTTTTTGATCCTTAGGTAGTAACAAGGAATTACCACACAAATAGTATCAATAGTCAGTGCACAGGTACCATACAGACAGCACTGATGTGGTGTTGGTCCCTAAAGAAACATATCTGTGCTGATGCTTTAATTCTGACATAGTGGCAAACTTGAGGGGAAAAACCAGGATGTGAAAAAAGATGAACTGTGTTCTTGTGTCCTAGATTTCACATTAGAAAATCAGTTCATGACCAATAGATAATGTGCAATTACAGAGTTGGTGGTAAAGTTTTACGACCTGTCACTATGTAGCAAAGAGTTACTGCCAGGGGACTGTGCATTGCTGCTGTAAATCCTACCTAGGAAAGTGCGCTATATGTGATCCTGGGAATTACAGACTACTGAGTCTGACTTTCTTCCCTGGCAAGGTGGGAGACTGTCATAAAAAAAGAGATTTCTGAATGCATGGAAAGCAGTCTGTTTGGCTAAGGTTAGCATGGCATCTTTAAAGGGAAATCCTGACTTCTTTGTTTGTTGGAGTTCTCCAAGAGTGTAAAAAAAGCATGTGGTTGAAGTGGATCTAGTGGACATACTGGATTTTCATATTGGATTTTAAGTAAGCTTTTGACCACCTTTCATACCAAAGTTTATTAAAAACACAGAAGTTACCATGTGATTGCTGAAGAAGTCCCTTTATGGCCTGAAAGCTGGTGAAAGGGTAGAAAGCATAGGATAGGATTTAGTGATTACTTTGACCATTAAAAGTGCCAATAAAACATTTATTCCATGTCTTCATGGACACTGTGCAGAAGAGGCTGGACCAGTGAGATTTTTCAAGTCTGCAGCTGCTACTAGGTTGCTTAGGTAGAAAAATGCCACGCTTGCCTTGCAGAAATATAAAGGGACCTCACAAAACTGAATGCATTGGCAAAAAGTGACAGAAATGTGTCAGTGTAAATTACTGGAAGACTAGGCATCTAGAAGGAAGTAAACTGTACTTACACAATCCTGGACTCAGAACTGGAGGTTATAACTCAGGAAAGAGAGATCTCACCATCATTGGCAGTTCCACAAAACCATTGGCTTAATGTGCTGTGGCAGCCAAAATGATCAACAACATGTTGGGCATCCCCAAGAGTTGGGGATCCCCAAGGGCATCCCCAACAACATGTTGGGAATCCCCTTGTTATCAATATCAATATTGATAACAAGGCAAAAGGTGTCATTATGCTACTGTACGAAACCTCAATGGGCCCACATCTTCGCACACGGTTACACAGATAATCACATAGTTGATGTATCAGATGGGTTTGCTGACATTCAGAGGGACCTTGACAGGCTGGAGAACCAGGCAGAGAGAAACCTCATGAAGTTCAACAAAGGGAATTGCAAAGTACTGCACCTGGAGAGGAATAACCCTAGACACCAGTACAAACTGCGGGCCAGCTGGTTGGAAAGCAGATCTGCAGAGAAGGACCTCGGCGTTCTGGTGAACAGTAAGCCGAACATGAACCAGCGATGTGACCTCACAGCAAAGAAGGTCAACAGCCTCCTGGGCTGCATTAGGCAGAGTATTGCCAGCAGGTGAGGTCCCTTTACTGAGCACTGGTGAGACACATCTGGAGTGCTGGGTCCCATTCTGGGCTCCCCAGTCCATGTCTCTACATGGACTTACTGGAGCAAGTCCAGTGAAGGGCTACAAAGATGATTAAGGGACTGGAACATTTCTTATATGCAGAGAGGGTGAGAGAACTGCAACTAGTTAGCCTGGAGAAGGGAAGGATCCAGGGTCTTACAAATGTGTATAAATACCTGATGGGAGGAAATAAAGAAGATAGAGCCAGACTTTTCTCAGTAGTGCCTACTGACAGGACAAGAGGCAATAGGCACAAATTAAAACATGTGAGATTCCAACTGAACACAAGAAACACTTTTTTAATGTGAGGGTGGTCAAACTCTGGAATAAGTTGCCCAGGGTGTTGTGGAGTCTCTCTCCTTGGAGATATTAAAAAGATGTCTGGACATGGTCCTGGACAGCCTGCTCTAGGTGACGGTGCTTGAGCAGGGGGCTTGGACAGGATAATCTCCCTTCCAACCTCAGCCATTCTGTATGATTCTATGTGGGCCATAAAAATGGGCCAGGTTTACCTGCTGTGTTTTAGTGACTGTCCAGGTTAGCATACTGGACAGTATGGGCCCTTTGTTCTGAGTCAGTAGGGCAGTCCTTATATCCTCCTGTAGATTCCATAAGTTGAAACCTGCCTTGTTTCTGCACTTTCTGCTGAATTTAAGTTCTGATCCATTTCTGCTGTTAAGTATGTCTGTGCCACATAGAGCCTTGCTTCCTTTTGTCTTCCCCTGGACTCTGCTTCTCTGTAAGCCATTTTCCGCATCTGGCCTAAATTGTCCTTTATGCCTATGAACTGTCATAACCATATGGCTTCTGAAGTAATGTAGTAGAGGGAGGTGAAATCTGGCCTGTGGCAATGAGCAACAGTGGCATGAAGGGTATGAAGATTTATGTTTGTTTACTGTTGCTTAGCTTTTATCCAAGCCTAAACTTTCTGCCCTTATGGAGCAGTAGACTTTGCCTAACCGGTACAACTTTGCTTACTTTGAGTTAATCTTCTGTTTACTAAGAATGACAAGTTGTGAAGGGGCTCAGAACTAGACCCTTATCTGGTGAAGTCAGCTGACCTAGTTTAATTTCACAAATTGAACTGCTAAAGTAAACTGATCTACTTCATTTACACCAGGCCTATGTATCTTATAACAGTTGCTTCCCTTTAGGACACGATGCCCAGAATTAACTGGCTGGGCTACTCTACGAAACCATTTAATTTAATAGAGAAATTTACTTTTTCCTCTGTATTTTTGGTATATAGTTTCTGAAATAGCTGTCCATTTTGGAACTAAATAACATGTTTCATGAAGGCTTTTGAGGAATAAAAGTCAGTTGCTTATGGTCTTGCAGCTGTCTAAGGAACTATTATAGATTATGAACTGTTTATGTGTTTTGTGACAGCTGGCAACACTGCTCCTCAAAACCAACAATAATAACCAAATTATTATATAAATTGGTTTGTGGTTTATATAAATTGATGCATCCACATACTTTACTGTTGTGCTGGCCTGTCTCCGTTATTACTTGCTGTCCACCACAGTTGTTAGTAAGAACATAACAGTGAATTCATGGAAATTTGATATGTCTTTGCATGCTAAAAAATATTAAAAAAATGTGTGTTCTTGGCAGATGATACTTATCTGACATGAGTTTCTTTCTTAAACATATACTATTAATGTAGGCTATGCCTGAAATGTTGGGACCTAAATGTTGAAATGCATTAGCAAGAAATTAATCCTGTGATCAAAAAGTTTTGCATTCTTCTGTAATTCTTGATAGACACCTAGTAATTTTTACTTCCCTCCTTAAAACTTGATCTGCAGTTAAATTATTTGTTAGATAAAAACTCAGTGTCAGAATGTGGGTAAGTAAATGGAAAAATATTTCTGTTCATTTTGGATTTATTCATGATGTTATCTGGAGAGGGCCTCCCACTTCAAACCTGACTGTGGGCAAGTTGCTTATTTGTTCTGGCCAAACACTTATGTGTGAAATCCCAATTTCCCTTGGATCAAAACCTAGTCTCAGATTTGCTAAGCATGAGATGCAAACTTGAATCTGTTATGTAGCTTGTGGCTCTTCAAATCTCTTTTGCATTTTCCAAAATGATAAAGGGTAACCAGGTGACATGTTAGCTGATGCCATTTTCTAACTATCAACACAGTGGGTTTTTTTGTGTTACACTACTGCTGTAAACGTTATTCTGTCCAAAACCCTCAACTGTGTATGGAAAAATGACACTAAAAAAAAGAGTACATTATGTTGCTGTAAATGACAAAACTTCCCTTGGACCTAGTGTGGGTGAAGGTGTTTGATGTGGGAGTGGAATTTTTTGTTGATTGTTTCCTCTGTGAGTAGAAAACAACAGAACTTGAATTTCTTTATCTCCCTGCTCTTTGTTCAGTAACTCTTAGCTCAACATAACTGAGATAGGAAGATTATAAGTATAGAGCAGTGGAACATACTAGACAGTGAGATTTTAATCTTGCTTATCCTAAAGAATCAAAACAAGAAAATAATGTATTGAATATTTAATCATTCAGGATATTTAGTATGCATAATGAGAGAACATTAGTATTACTACTTATAAAATGTTGTAGCGTCTTTCTAAGCTCTTCATATATGGATGGATTTGACGTAATAAATGGCTAGGACTGCAAATTCTGGTTGATCGGCCCTATAGAACTACTTTTATCCCTCAGATGCAATGCTACAATGAGCATTCTTATAAGCTACAGTAACATACTATAAGCTACAGTGAGCTTATTCTCACTGTAGTATTTTTAGAGAGGAGGAAACTTCCCAATTGTTTTTTTTTCTGTTACTGTTAAGTGTTCTCTTTTATTGTTTTTACAAATGAGATATGTACCGAAATTTCTAGAAGGAGAGGCAGCAACCAGTAAGGAGGCAGACTGATTAAGAGACTAAGCAAATATTTTAGGCCATGACATGAAGAATAAACATGACAAATAAAACCTGTGGTAAATAGGTAACTCTGATCTGTAGAAAAGGGTAGAAGAAAATGATGCCTGGCTTGCTCCTGATTTACTTATGGCGCCATTAGTGGTGTGTTCACCTGCTTATTTCCAGGCCTCAGTGCTTAGCTGGAGTGAAAAAAAATTACTAAACTGTGTACAAAGATTTTTTTTTTTAACCCATGTTTTTTTGTTTATCCAAGTCTAAACTTTCTGCCCTTATGGAACAGTAGACTTTGCCTAGCTGGTACAACTTTGCTCACTTTGAGTTAATCTTCTGTTTACTAAGAATGACAAGTTGTGAAGGGGCTCAGAACTAGACCCTTATCTGGTGAAGTCATCTGACCTAGTTTAATTTTACCTTATCTGGTGAAGTCACCTTATCTGGTGAAGTCAGGTGACCTAGTTTAACAGGTCCTACTGTTCGCATATAATTTCAATTGCTATGTTGTCCCACAGATGGACTGTAAAGTTGTTCAGTACTCAATTCTTATACCTAAGAATAACAAGAAAAAGAGATGATTCTGCTGTGCAGTACCATTCTGTTCCAATGAGTCTCAATACTTAAATATGGTGCTTATTTGAGCCAAATCTTTGTTACTGGCTGTTGCAGCTGCCTCATAAGTCAGCATGACTGAAGCTCTATCCAGAGTTAGCGGCATCTCTGATAAGTGTCCCTGCTCATCCCCTTTGACCCACGCAACTGCACTTGTCTGCTTGAGATCATGTCTGGCCTGGCTGCTGTGCCTCTGTCTTCTCCCAATTTCTCTTCTACCTCTCTATTTATTCCCTCAGAACATCTTACAAGCAGATCCTCTCCAATTCCCTCCTCCTTTTCTGTGGGGGTTTTGTGCCTCTGATTTCCTCCTCTTTTCCTTCTACATCTTAACTTTGGATAATCTCTCAACAAGGACATTCAGTTGTCTCCTTTAGAGCAGACTGAAATCTTTGTCATTCGCCATTAGCTTCCATTCTTGGATGCTTTACCATCAACTTGGCTGAACAGCTCAGTTCCTCTCCTCTGCTGCAGTTACCGTATGAGCCACACTGCTCTATCACTGCTCTGCTACTTCCACCAAACTGATTTCTCCATGAGAGCATCTTCCCCTGTTACACAGATTTCCAAACAAGTACCTTGTGCTTTCTTCTAAGTTGTCCTTCATGTTTAGAAGGATCTCCCCATGAGTTAGCAAAGCCACTGTTCTTCAGCCTCTGATATTTCTACTTTGTCAGGAGGTCTACAGAAATATTGAAAGCAAGTATGCAGATGATGTGCTGAAATGATTGATCATACTGTTGACTAATCTTAGTTTCTTTTTTTTTTTTTTTGGTAGTATTCTCTATTTGTCCATATTTGAGGGTAGCAGCTGTATACTTCATCTTTGTTTGTTTAGCAACTGGAGTCCCTGATTTTGGACCATGTCATAAGTAATACAAATAATTATTAATAATAAAAATGTTTTTTAATTATGATGTTGAATAAATGCAACAGGAGTTACAAATCCTAGGGTATCACATGAATTATATAAATGGATACATTTATATTCACCCATGCAAAAATTCAGTACATGCTGAACTCTTCCTATATTCCACATGACTTTACGCTTTTATTTATCTTAGCTCTCATTGGATACTCTCTGCTTTCCCTCCACCCTTATACTCTGTACAGTTGGGGGATACTCTCTGGGGGTCACAGTGTATTGCTTTCAGGTTCTTTACTAATGGCTTTCATTTCCCTTTCATAGGGTTTTAATTCATTGGCTCGAATGTACCTCTGTTTTTCCTTAAGCCTCTTAAAGAAATGTCTGCACTAGTCTTCTTGTTAAATTTGTAAGCCAATTGGACAATGAACTTTGCCAGATCTTCCTAGCTGATTTACAGAACTGAAATCTCCCCTTCGTCCAGGGCATGCACTCTGATTTTTATGTATAATAACCTTATTTACATTGTTCTTACTTACTTCTGGCCAAGGAATCCTCTTATTCTCCCAAATGGAGTACGATGAGTGCTGGAGCACAGTGTATCTTTCTTAGTTGGCTGGCCTTTTCAAGATCTAGGAGTTCCTAATCACAAGGGTTTTCTGAATGATTAACAAACAACACATCTGTCCTTTGGACTCCTTTGACTGACAAAAGAGCTGCTCTACTAAATGCATCTGGGTTTCCTCCATCTGCACAAGATTATTCCCATTGAAGTTTCTGTATTTTTCTCATCTACTTCATTTCAGCAAAAATGGAATGTGAAAGGAAGTGAAATTTGGACTAAATTTACGTTAGCCTAACAGCTCTGTTGTTACAAATGACATAATAAAGAGCAGTATTCTTCAAGGAAGAAAAGTAAGTTTTGATCCAGAAACACGGGCTATTGAAGACAGGCACAGCAGTGGTGTTTAAAGGAGAGGCTGAAACTGTAACTAAATGAAAAAAGCATTTTATGAGTAAATCCAGTGTGGGTTCCTACTGGGTTCCTACTATATAACCCTTAACACAAGGTAGGCTCTTCTCAGCTTCTTTGTAGGCTTCAGCTCTCTTTAAATCCCCTTTGTCCCATCCTCTCTTTTGTAAAGGGATAATGATGATAAAAAGTCATTATTCCAGAAGCAAAGATCTGGTACCAAAATCCCAGAAAACCTCTTTTACCTGGGAAAATATAGCTTTTGGCAATGTATCTACCTCTGACACCAGCAGAAATAGGGGAAAAAGAAGAAATAGGGTAAAAGGAAGTGTTGGTAAGGTGGAGAAGAGCAATGGAAGAAGATGCAGATGTTGACTATGGAGAACTAAGGAGCCAAGTTCCATATTAGCGGTTATTTTCACTGGTAAAGAAATGTGATGTGCAGTGTTGCTACTATTTATATTGCTGCAGAATGCTGAGGTTCCAGCTGAAACCTGTTTATGTTAAGAACCAAACCAGTAGTAGGTATGAGGGAAAACAGAAAAAGTGTCCTACCCCAAATCCCACAACAGATCAGTCTCATGTGTGGAAATAGAACTGGTCTCTAGTCAGGAGCATATAATGCATGTCAGGCTGTTACACTTAATGAAGACGAAGTAGCATGAAGATTGACAGACTTCACAAATCTCAGCATAGTGTCACAGAAAAATAAACTCTACTGTGAATCTACTTGTTCCAGTAAGAGAAAAGAGGCACTTGAGTAGGTGCCATCAGGCGGTTCTTGAGTGACTGAACTCCAGGACCAGAGAGGGCATCTCAAGGGAAGGATAAACCTCTAAATACCATGTTTTCCTAAGCATCTGCTATTCAGCTAGCTGGACCTTTGGTCTGACCAGAGATGATTTTCTCATGTGTTGAGCAGCAGTAGATAGTAGGAAAGCGGCAGGGATTAAACAATTAATCAGGCTTCCCATCCTAAATTTTTGGCATTCCTTTTTATGGGAACGAGCACTGTGAGATACAACTGATGAAGGATACATCATGCATGTGAACACTCACAGGACTGGATGTTAGCGACTGAAATATTGATAAAATAATCCTGGAATGTAATGTCAGGAACAGTGGAAAAGATGGGGCCTCACATTACTGCCACAGAATGCTGCGGAATGTAATTATTTCAAACACTGATGTGATTTTTTTCTTTCCATGAAAAATTGTACAATGACTATGAATAAAATTAAAATCATCGATCAACATGTAAGTGGGAAACTATAACAACCCTTTCTATGCTGCGGCATAGAGGACTAAAAGAAAAAAATATAGGTAGAAAGTTACATTAAAACTTCACCTGGCATTAGATGCAAAGATGGTCTAAAAGAATATGTAATATTTTACACTTTCCACATTTCCCTTGCTCCAGTGCAATCCTTTTATAGAAATAATACTCATCAGCTACGTATGTCTACAAACAGAGTGTATAATCCATTCTTGAAATCCAAAAACTACATTACCATGTCTTGCATCTGTGTACCTGTAGACCTTGAAAGTTGAATTCCTGAAATCAAGCCCTGGCTAACCAGAAACACTGGGCTAGCGCTCAAAACCTGAGCCCTGTCATACCGCATCATTGAGTATGGATGGGAAAAAGTAGCTGAGATGCAAATTACTGATTAGAATAGCTAATTGTTTTATGTTTATGAGAAAGTCAAACCAAGAAACCAAAGTTAAATAAATAATTAATCCATTCCTCCGTGCGCACCTTGCCCAATCTTCTAAATCAGTTGATCTTCTAACTTGGCTTTGAGAAATTTCAGATAACTCTTCTAATTCTTTTCAGTCTGCTTATTTCTAGCTTTTCAGCAAATAGCAAGGACTTTTATTTGTCTCCTTTGCAAAGCAGAACCAAAAATTGCAACATTTGTGTGCTTCCAAAGCTGTTTCCCTCACAGATATATTCTTAAGGTCTCTCACATAGAATAAGAAGTCATCTTTCATTCTTATTACATTGTCAGCTAAAGACACCAAGACAATTTAGGAGAACCAGGCATATGGTGTCCTCACAAATTTACTAGAGGCAAGATGTACTTAGTCTGTATATCTGATGATCTCTGAAAATTCAATAGCAAAACTCCTCTAATGTGTATAATAAGCAATAGCAGGGAAGGCTGAATTTTATGTAGACTGTAATGAAGAGATCCTAAGTCTCAACACTGAAAAAGACAAACAGAAAACTATCTGCTGGTCAATATTAAAAAAGATTGAATGTTTGGTCCACATAAACATTCACAAATCTATTCTAGTCTTCCATCATTTGCAGGGACCATTCACCTTTACTGGTTGCAAGTTTATTGCTGTTTTATCACGAGGATTAGCATAGTCATGCATCTAGCCCTAAAATTTATGAATAATAGCAGAAAGCTTATTTGCAACTGACAACAGGCATTTTGAGCTAAGACTGTAGAATATGAAGAGTGCACGGTGATTGATCAGATTTATACATAATACAGCAATGCCTACCTCAAAACCAGCTGATGGGTGAAGTGAAGGATTGTAATAGAGTACTTCATGGTGTGCCACACTGGGATCACAGATACAGTAATTCCAATGTTATTCTTTGTGCAGAAATTCATAAAGTAGTTACTGCTAGAGTATAGATCAAAGTCCATGTGAAATTACATCTGATCAAATAAAAGAAGCGTATGATTCTATGTTTCATGCTTTAGGGGTTTTATCTTATTACATGCATTTCTCATAACCTATCGGGGACAGTATCAGTCCTGTCCAGGTTTTGAGAACCGCTCTGTTTCTCCCCTTGTAAAGGAGAAGAGTGAAAAATATGGTCTTTGGTCTTCATATTGCAATTCTTATATTAACATCCTCAATAATTTTATGGCAAGAGTTTTTAAGGAGTCACTTGAGATACCATATACTATTTGCTCTTTAGTCAAATATTCTGCCTTTACTGGTAAAGGGATACCCTGATGTTGTTTTACTGATCTTCTTCCTTGCATTTGGTTAGGTGGTTAACCTATGTACTTTGTGGTTGAACATCTGGGGCAGCATTTACGATGAGAAAGCCATAAATTTTACTTTTTATTAGCTGCCCCTGTTACAAACAGATTCTCATCTGAAGATCTAACCTGCCTAGGTCAGAGACACATAAATATTTTGGCAAGATTTGCTATCTCACATTACTCCCAGTTTTCAATCCCCCTCCTCTCCCCTCCAAATATTTGAGCCATTCCAAACTTCCGTCCTCTTTTATTGTATGGTTCCCACTGGGCCCCACTGTAATGTGCTTACAGGGCATGGACTTACCCTCTCCATTTTTTTCTGTTAGTATCTGCCATGCTATGTGGAACAGAACTTACTACGTAAGGTACTGTGTTACCACAAACTCCTAAACTATACACCAAAGAATACATTTTGGTTGCTTAATGAAGAATGCAAATTTGGCATCACAAATATTGATCATTCAGTCAGGCCTAGCTCCCTGCCAGCCCTGAAGAGTATGGCATAATACTTTATGCAAGCAATTCTTCCACTGAGTTAGAAAATACAACAGACTTTTTATGGAAACACAAATCAATGTTTATCATGTTTCAGATTAACATGGGTAAGAACTCTGAATTCGTAAGCCAATAAAATTGCAAAAGAAATCAGTGTCTTACACTAAGGACTGCTTCACTGGCAGCCCACACTGCTTGCTTGCTTTCAAGATTGAGTAACTTTTCTTCAGCCAACAACTCCCATGTTTCTCATAGCCATTCTCATTAATCTACTCTAACAGGAGCCAAAACAAACACCTTTACTCCCTAAGAGGTATTGGACCAATATGTCCCATCTGGCCTTTTTCTTCACACAGAATTCCCAAGGTAGTATCATGCTAAACCTGATTATAGGATGGAAGTATCATTCTTTCTAAGTACACATCAGTACCAGAAATGTGCCCTCCTTCTTCCATTATCTTACTGTATACATTGTGATAACATTGTTTTCAAATTTTAAATGTCTATATCATATTTTAAAAATGTGGTTTTTATCTAGTCTAAGTAGTAGACAGTGTCCTGAAAATTTATTGGAGGCCCGTAATTTACTTCATACCTGGCTGAGATTACCAGATGGTTCAAAGTGAAAGTTAAAAATATGAATAGAGAATCCTAATGTTTCCATGGGTGTTTCTAGTGAAGCTATGTAACATGAAGTGCACAATCAAAAAAGATCTCTTATGTCAAAAGTAGTACATTAGTAGTCCCATGTGCATTAATTCAGAGAAGAAGAATGTCTGAAATGTATTGTATCACTGCAGTCCAGCCTGAGAATCATTTCATTAATGAAAAAGGAATCACAATTTTCTCAACTCCGTAATCCACTGAGGGTAATACTGGAAGTGTAAGTTGCACGCTCCAGCAAAAAGGCCATTTTGTTGTCATGGCCAGGTGAAAAACGAAGATTGAAAAGCTATGTGAAAAACTGGAGTCCAAGTTCTGATCTGTTGTGGCTAGGTATGGAGCCATTGACTCTAGTCCAGGACTTACTAGTTTACATTGACCGAGGAGCTGAGTCTACATGGGGCTCCAGAAAGTGTTTTCAGACAGTGTGACACAGAGAAGCTATGAAAATCATGAGAGACACAACGACCTGGTTTAAGAGGTGGTGTCTCTCCATGTGTTACACAGACCCATTGGGGAAGCGGCTTGAGCCACTGCTTTTTGGTTTAAGTCGGTAGGGTTAGTGGAAGAGCATTGTTCTTCCTCTTTGGATTTCATTTGTCTCTCTCCAGTACAGCTCAAATCCTTTGACTCTCTGGCCGTGGTGCAATCTCCAGCTATTTGTATGGCTGTGTGGGGATGTCTGAAGTGCATGAGGGCACAGACAAAAGGGCAATTTAGAAAGCTGACGTATATGAACTGATTTCCTGTGAATTAACTTTTTCCTTGAGTTTTTTGCTGTTTATTGCTTTTCTGATTTTATTCAGTTGTTCTGAATTACACTTCAAGCATTCTTTTACAGAATTTGGGTTTGATATGGTTTTGTATCTGCTAATTCAACATAAATTAATGGATGCTTCACAAGAGAAACACTGTAACTTTGTTCTTTTGGCACTAATTAGGTTTAGATAGCGTGTATCATACAGTCACGTGTAGCTTCCAACCATCTGAGATGCTTACATGTCCGATCTTTTGTGACTGCATTGGCTTTTGCCAAGTTGCATCCACTAACACCGGGACTGAATTTGTCCTATACTGATGTTTATGGATTTGGAAGCTTCCAGCCAAACAGTTGGATATGATACTTGGAACCAAATTTGGAACGGTTATGGGCATGATTGGGTTAGAGGTAATAATTTTGCATCTCTGAACTGTAGTTTTACCTAGGGCCTATAGAGAAAATGCAGGTAATTCAGAGTTCAAAATTTCTGTTGAAACTGAAGCTTGAGATATTTCTCTACCTTTGTTATAGGACTCAATATTAAGAACATCGTGGCATGTGTCCTCCAGCATGGCTGACCTCTCCACATTGGTGCACATTCTCCATGGGGCAGTGAGCTGACATTCTGACAGGTTAGAAATGGTTCATTCTAGTCTGGCTATGTCTTCAGGGGCACTTTTAAAAAAAAGAGCTTGATCCTTAACAGTTTTAGTTGAAGTCTTTTGGAAGTTTCACAGTGAACTTCCCTTCCCCCAGAACTGTTTTGGTCATGTGTGGTCATGTGCTAGTTGGGACCATCTTTCAGGATCTTAAGGAGAGCCCACAGGCCACTGCAATAGTATTATTTTCACCTTTCCTCTATACAGCATTCTTAGTGACAGTCTAAGCACTTGATATTTTCTTCTTCTTCTCAAAAACCAGAATCTGTTCAGTGCTTTCTCCAGAGAAGAATGTCTAGAGGTGTGGTAACAGTTGCAGGTGATACATTTTAAGTACATAAGCTTGAGGATTTTGATAGATTTGATATTATTAGGTTTGAGGATATTGCATCTTGCTTTGTGTTGTTTTGAAAGACACTATGAGCTCACATTTCTTTATTAACATTATCATCATCTGAGGCAGAATTTATGATTGCCACATTTTGTCCAAATGCTGCTTTTAAATTTTATTTCAGTTTCTTTTTGTATAAACTCATTAAGTGACACATTGTTGGTCTGTTAGTCTAACCTACACCTTTGTACACTTATAAATCCAGCCCTAGGGAATATGGTCATTATTGTATTCCCCTTTGATCTGGTTTAGGTATGATAAACTAGAAGAGCACAGCCCAGTAGAAGAGGACACCTTGCTTTCTTCTGTGGTCTGTCAGGATCTTCATTCTGGTGATTTCCACTCCAGAGCATAGACAGATTATGTCCTCCATCTGTTCATAGTGATTACTAGATGGTACAGTGCTAGCTCTCTGGCTGATTGTCTAAGTCTTACATGCATTTTATAGGATATAGTCTATAAACTCCAAACACAGCACCAATCAATATGAATTTTCTTTCCTTTTCCCTGTATTCCCATTGATATCAAGAGCCTAAGTAGTACATGTGGAACTTGTTCTCCCATTTCCCAGCAATTAGAAATATTGCCAGTACAGCTTGAAAGACTAACAAAAATAAGCAGATTTTGAGTCAGGCTATCTTTGAGTTTCAATTTGATTTTAGTCCATATAAAGTGAGAATAGTATTCAGTGGAGTTACTATGATATAAAAAGATGTGAGATCAGGAATCATTGGTCATTCAACCAATCGTGATATGTGTACATAGGCACTATTTAAAAATCATTTATTTATTCTTTCCTGTAAAACACTTTAATAACAAACTTCTATGAAGAGACGTTTGTGCCTTATGAGTTATGTCCAATGATTTCCACAGGTAGATGCTTAGCTGTTTCTTTTCTGCTGCTTGGAGATTTGGAGTGTATTAACTTTATGAACTTCATGGAAAAATTATTGCTTTTTAGAGGGATTATTCAATTACCCACTTCAGGCAAAATGCAATAAATCTTATGTTACGCTAAAGCCAAGCATTAATCAGCAGACCTTGCGAGCATGACAACTCTGTTCTTCTGAATGTCCAGCAGGCTTAAGACAATATTCCTTGTCTTCATTTCATTGCTCAGAGGTACAGGTGATCAATTCTTATTATTCTGCAGCATTTTTTACTTACTAACCTCTGTCTTCATCTTCTGAATTTGCTGTAACCCCTAGTTGTCCTTATGCATTTTGATTGTAGTTTGAATTCTGTTCCCCTTTTAAGCGAGTTCTGTATAAACATACAGACAGAGGCGAAATATTACCTATTTTCCCCTTAACTCTTATACTTTGAAAATGTTTAGGAGCCATTTTCAATATTTCTAAAAAATATTTTTAGTACAAATGTTGTTCTCTGAATACTCTGTTTTCTCTAGTGGCAAAAATTTATGAAACTCAACTCTGGTACTTTTCAGTAACCATAAAAATGAGGTAAAAAGCTGCCATTTGTTAAGTTTTTACTTAGAAACATTTCAACTTAAATGTTAATCACAAAATACAGTTCCTTATCATTTATGGTTTGCTTGTTAATGCATGGAGAACGTATTCTGTCTAGAAAGGAAGAATGAAATATTTAGAAAGGCAAGAATAAGAAAACTTTCTAAACTAAGCCTTCATGTGAGATTTTTTTCACATTCATATTTTCATGGATTTTGCACAGCTAAGAACATTCCTTGCAGTTACACTGAAATGGCTTGTTCCCCCTCAGCGTCTGTGTGGTGAAGAATTGCTTGCAAAGTCAGTGCAAGCAACTTTTTGTTTATTTGTACTGGTTATCTTACAGACTGGAAAGATCCTATTACATTATATCATTGCGCTCTGATGAATGTCAACAGTAATGAGAAGCTAAGAAAATATTTTTCAAGGATGTAAGGGAAAGCCTTCTTGGTGATGAGAAAATAGAAATATTTGCGCTGCAAGAAGAAATTAGGGCGTATTTCCTTGATTAATATATCTTTTCTTGGTCTTGTAGTCCAGGCACTTTTATTCACTTCTCAGTAGATGGTGCCAGAGTCAAAGTAACCTCTCTTCACTCCCTGAAAGACTATTTTTATGTTTGCCAGTGGTGTTAAAATCTAATTTCAAAATACTGTAAAAATGCTGTTAGTGGATATAGATATGCAAGAAAGAGTTTTTGTGTCAGAAAGCTCTTTTGGTGAATTTCAAGATACTTGGTTTCATGTTTAAACCCTTGATAGAAGCTAAGCTTAGAAAACAAAGAGCTGGTGTGTCGCAATTTAGGAATAAGCTGGTACTTCACCTAATAACTCCAGATTTTGCATGGGAAAGCAGTGCTGCTGGAAACAGAAGGAAATAAAAATTTAAAAAAATGAAACTGATTGCAAAACAAAACATCACACAGAGATAACACTCCTAAAGCCTCCTTAGCTTTGAGCATCTCACAGCATTCTTGTGGCAACTAGTAATATTTATTATTTCTAACATTCATGCATCTTGCTCCTGGTTTGTTGAAACATTTCTCTGCCTTGGAAGAGGAAAGACAGATTAGCAGCTCTGTTTATTGAGGTAAAGATTGAAATTCCCCTAATTAGCAAAAAAAGCTGAGGTCTTTATATTTGATGTTTACATTTTACTCAACAACATGGTAGCTATTAAACTTGCAAAACAATGGAGTATTTTATTTCCCGATTCATAAAAATATGTGAGATTTGGAATGATGCTTTTTGAAAATAGTATGTGAGGGTTAAAAAGAATAGGAAAGATAGACATTTCAGTTTAAGAAAACAAGAGATTTGAGAACAGGAACATAACACACTTTAGAGGCTTAAGGTAAGAATTGAGAACAATGAATAGCATTAGTCAAAGTCATGTCCCCCAAGTATTGCTGTGGATTTCCAAAATAAATTCTTCAACTAATTTGGTAATTTTTTTAATTTAAGGGGAAAAAAACCAAAAAATAAAAAATATGTTTTTGTCAGGTATCCCACAATATAAGATGTAGGAAACATTTACACATGTCATTTCTTTATCTAAGTTTATCCCCCAGTCTTCTCAACAGATGCTGGTCCCTGTGGGTTCTGGAGCTGCCCAGATCTGTCTCGGGGCAGATCTTTTAAACTCACCTGCTAGCTTGCTTCTGGCTTTGCTTGGCTTTTGGGACATCTGGGGTCCTTAGGATGAGGCCTCCAGTTGAGAGCCCCTGAAATGGCATCCCTAAGGCTGGAGCCAGGCTCAGTTCCTCTGGAAGAAATAAATACCGACCTGTGAGAAATTTCACTTTCAGGGAAAATGAGTAATCTCTCAGAGATACCCTCTGGCATAGTTTCTAACCAGCTCTCATTGGAAACATTCCTACAAATATAGTCTACTATTCTGAACATCCTGCTCTTCATCCATGTGTTGTCTTTGCTTCTGGTCTGATTTTGGAATTTATTTTGATATTTATTTGCTTCTGTCCCTAGACAACATACAGCTCGGCATTCCAGCTCACTCTGTGTTAGAGTGAAGATCCCAACCAGAATGCGGGTCTGGATGCAGCAGTACAAATACTACAGTTCTCATTGAGCTTGTCTTGCTGCCATTGCATCTGGATGATGATCATCCACTTGCTTTGGTAAACGCAAGTTTCGATTTGTTTGATTCTGTTTGATAGCTACATTAAGGCAAAAGGATTTTTTAAACTATAAAACCAATTGAGGGAAGATCAAATAGCTACCTAGGCTTTTTTTCTACATGAGAAGGTCAGTACTTCTTTCGTGGAGGAGTGTAAAAGTTTTTAGCACTCATTTGCCTGCCAGGCTCTTCTCAGAGGGAGAGAATACAGTGTGCTGGCTAGGTCAACGTGGCTTCAACATGTTGGCTTTCTGCCGTGCTTGTGATTACTGAGTGTTTATTTGTATAACCTTGGTTTGTATCTGTAAGGCTGCAAACTTCTGCTTTCCAATATTTGAGCTGAGTTAATGTAAGGCAGGACAAGCAGACGAAGACCTTCAAACTTGCTACAGTCCTGTTCACCCATCCTGACAGCACAGCTGTGCTAGCAAGTGTTCTTTCAGTGTAGTAGCCACAAGTCCAGTGATGTTTGCTCTACAGCCTCATCTGTCATCTCTGTGGTAAAGATCATTTCAGAGACTCCAAAATGTTGCCATATTCTGGTGCTACAGACTGCCTTCAGGATGGGATAAACGGATTTATGGATTGCTGACTACGGTCCAATTTTTATCTAGAACAGGCGACATTCTTTTGTTACCCACTTTGAAATACAATAAAGTGACTGGCCTAGTTTATTATACATTGTGATTGAAATTTCAGTCTGGGAATTGACTAACAAAATGGGTGACTCAGGTGGTATTCTGACAGTAGTTAACTATGTCAACCATCTTCAGCATAACTTGGGTTGTCTAGAAGACCTTATCACATACTAACTTGAATATGGTCTAGATTTGGCCACAATTGTATGTTCTGTGTATCTGACTCCCACTAAAAGGATTATTCAAATAGCCAGTCAGGAGGCTTCCTCCTGACTTCACAGCTGTTTAATCAAGCGAATTGAAGCTGTATGCATTACTGCATATAGTCCCTGAATGTCCAAGTAAGGACTTAGAGAGGTGTATACAACTACCCAAGTTTTTTGGTACCTTTCTAGACAGACACTAACACACTAAGACAATTCATGCATCCCTCCAGGCATGTATGTAGCTGCCTAGAAAAAGTTAATACTTTTAAAGTTTGGCCACAGTTACATAAGATGACTTACTTGGTGACAGGTAGAAACAGCTTTGTCCAATAAAACACTGATTTTGACTGATTACAGCAGCACATTTTTAAACCTTCCTGCACTTTGTGTGAAAAATAGAAAGTATCCTTTAATAATAATAATGACTTTTTATGTACAGCTTCCTACCCTTAAATAACTCTGTACTTTGCAAACAGAAATAGTAACATGGGGAGGAAAGTGATTAATCCAAGACTGTTCATCCGCTAAGCAGCGGTTCCTGGACTAGAACTCCCTCTCCCAAATCCCCTTGAGTTACCCACAAAGCAGTTTAGAGTCACTGCTCTAGCCATAACCAGGTAGATTTATAAGAATTTATAAATAGAATACCCATACGCTAATGGATATGAACCCAGCAGACCATTTCCCTGTCTGAAAGGATTTGGATACAGCACTCTGTGTGATTTCTTCACATCTCTGCATTCAAGCTGCTCTTCCATTCTTTGCAGAACATTCATAGGGAAGGAAGAACAATGCCTCCTGCATGCATGTAAAGCATTGCACAAAGTAATACCAAGATAATTTAAAAAATCATACAAATATTTCTTTACTGGCAGGCTCCAGAGTCAATGACAGTCCAATTTATACTGGAAAGGAAATCCCTCCACACGACACTGTAAGTTGCAATAATGAAGTAATATGGCTACTCAAGCATATTGAGTTCAGTGACGGATTAGCATAGTCAGTTCCTGAGAGCCCAGAAAAGCCTCTAACTAGAAAGGACCACCCAGCTCACTGGCTGCAGTCTCTCCAATCACAGGCAACCACTCAGGAGCTGAGATATTTCTAACATCCTCAAACAAAATTTAAACTGTAGTGAAAGGTCAACAGCCAAACCTATAATATCTCAGAGGCCTAGCAGGAAACAGAACAGCACAGATGATTGTACATTTCATCTTTTGCTGTGGCGTGTGACTGGGTATTTTCTTCAAGGTTTTGTGGATAAAATTGGTTGGGCTAGATAAAGAGCCATAATCACCTAAAACCGCTTTCGTCTCCGCAGCTTGGAACCTTTGTGGCTGCAATACTCTAATGGAAAATATTTGAGGACTGGTTAAATTTGTGGCTATTGTAAGTGAAGATAAAAGAAGTATTTAATAATATGTTCCCTCTGTTGTCCAGCACATTGCTGCCTGCATGAAAGCATGTGGAGTCCTCTCTGTAGACAGTGGAGGTAACTCAGTGCAATGGGATGGGAAAGAGGGTGTCACTGGTTATAATTCAATTGTCACAGAATGCCTGAGGTTATTCTAGCAGACAGTGTGTACAGCTTCAAGATCTGAAAGGGCTTTTGGTGATTTGAAACATGCAGTTGCTAAATGCTGGATTTGATTTGTTTGTTGGAAGCTCAGAATAAAGAGGAAAACTTTAAAAGGGGTGTTAATTCCTTAGCCAGGGACAGTTGCCATCTCACCAGAGGCACATGTGTGTAGGATTAGCTCCTCTCCTAGGCTCTTGAAGCTGATCTCTAATATAAATGAAAAATTTTGAAACAAGCAAGATCTGTGCTGACCTCCCATCTGAGGGGTAAGACTGGGCAGTGACGATGTGGGTGGTAGAGTGGAAGTTTCCATGAAGTATGGGTGGGAGCTTCTCTAATAATTTACATTTATACCGGTTCCAGTTGGAGAAGGTTGGCTCACTGGCAAGGTCAACGCCCAATGCATGACTTGTTCCTGCTTGTTTGTTTATGTAACATTGTTTTGGGTACCTAAAAATAACAGCCCTTCTTAATACAGTGTGCCTTCAAGTAGAACTGATATGAAGCAGACTGGGATGAAAGTGTGCAAGGTGCTAATGTTACTGTCGGTGTCACTGCCATGTTCATTCACTTGGCAGCAGTAGCTGGGTTGGGAGATACGGAACCAATATTTAAGGCAGTGTCAGAGGTGGCCATGCAGCACATGCTCATCAGGACATGTACACAGCTCAGTGGAACCATCCTCTAGGAAGCAATGAGAACAGGTTCGCAGTGCTGACAAATGGATGAAAAAGAAGTTGTGGTTTCATGAGTGTACATTGCTACTTCAAAACCCAACATTCTTTAGCTATCAGTATGGAATCTTACTGGTGGAGCACTGCTTTGAAAGATGCAATCTGCAGATGTTCAATGTGGGCTCAATTTTCTGCACATCATAATAAAGTTATAGATGAAATATCTCCTTTTGTTATTATCCATGATGAAAATGAAAACAAATCTTTAATCCTTATATAAGATTTTTTTTTTAAAAAAAGGTTGTTTTCCTTCATCTGATTCAGGCTTTTGTCTCCTTAAGTATACATATGGGCATGGTCAAACTTACTCTGACTAACTTTGAACCTATTTGAATATTACAAGTGTGAAATTGTGACTACACGTGTTATATTAACACTTTGCATAGGAGACTTGTGTGTATGTGAGAGAAAAATCAGATGCATATATGAGGTGAAAATGGAACCAGTTGAAAAAGATTGGAAAGAAATGAGGGAGGCAAAATAACAAAATAATATTCTATGTGTATGTAGTGAAATACATAATATAAATTTAGTTATCTAGACCATCTTCTTCTAGTCCAGCATTTGCGAATACATCACAAAATAGCTCAAAAAATCTATTTAAAAAAATAACTGAATTACTCTCTTCGTAGAAATACTGCAGTGAAGGCTTTTAATATAGAGGCAGCAAAATGATGGTGAACTTGAGCTAGACTGAGCAACTTACAAATCAGACCGTATGACTATCAAAACTGCGCAAAGGTCACAAGATTTTCCCATTTTTGTTGCAATAGAAACGAAAACTTCCTATGTAAACCAAGAAAAAGTTAACTGAATTTCACTAAATTTTGAAGAATAGATTCTATCTATCTCCTTTCGTCCATCTATTTAAACATACATGCAGAAGTGATATATGTAGGAAGAAATATTTCAAATACTAGATGACCTCTTTTTTGGGTTGTGGGATACTTTCATACTTTTAATTTTGAAGGTCATGTCTGTCTGGTGTTTTTTTACAGTTATTAAACTCAATGCCTCTGAGAAAGGCTCCTACATACTCTTACAAACCCACATTTCCCACAATTTTTGCAACTTGGCTTTTGAATGGATTTTGCTGGTTCTGGTACTATACGCATTTTGAAATGCATATAGTATCCAGAATCTACTGAAGTCAATTGCTCTTTCCTTTCTGCTCCTAAAAAGTTTTTTGAATATTAGCCTTGAGCATGGCTTTAGCTACATTTTCATTGCAGCATTGCTGAGTACATGCTTTGAGTGTTCCCCCACAACATAGTTGCACTTGTGTTTTGCAAGCTGCCATGGAGCAAGGCTTTTGGTAGCCCTCAACACCACCATTGCTTCATAAGACATCAGACTGTTAAAGGAAAAAAGAGAAAATCAGTTAATGTCTACAGATGGGAAAAAATAAGACTACAAAAATCAGTACTTTGAGTCTAATATTTTCCTGTGCATAAACAAAAATCATTGGGAAACATGCAAACAAATGGCTTGTTTATTTTTTAATTTCTGAAGGTGAGGTGATCTCATGGGGTTTTTTTTTTCAAGGCTGTTAAGTAGCCATCTGCTTAATGATAGGTTGATCAATACTGCTCACAGGGAGTGTGAACATCTTGAAAATCAGTCCTGAAATTTGCTTCAAATTGAGCAAACTGAAATGAAGACTCATTTTGAAAAATGCTTGTCATTTTAGGCTAGCTTGTGAAGTTTAAAGGCACTACAGCACTGAAAACCATGAAGATATCCACACTTGCCAAAAACATTTCAGCAGTGAGGCGGGCGTAGCTGTGCCCCTAGCAGAGAGATGGACGTTTCTAAGAAGCACGCACTGCCCCTTTACGTGTATTTATTGAGAGGGAAACACCCAGCAGCCATCAGGCATAGACAAGGATGGCCCTTGGTCATCTCACTTGCTTAGGGCATGGTTCTAAGCCTTAGACAGGTCCGAGGTAGCCTCCTGCAGACCCTACTGCAACCAAACAAAACTATTTTTAGCATAGCTACCACATTTTGCTGAAAAGTCCTGGCATTTTTAAGCTTTCCAAATAGGAAATTTTAAGGAAGAGGGAGGACATGCAGAGAAAGGGCTTCCAGGCAGAAGACAGGGATGTGAATAAAAATGTTTTCATTTTTTCCTTCTCTCTGAAATCTAGCATGAAGCGAGGGCAGTGATTGTGATAATAAAGGCAAATGATAAGTGAAAGAAGGGGCACTTCAACATAATCTAGATAACAGGAAAATTTTAAATGGACAATTTAACATGAGGGTCTGCATGGAATTATTTTTCATTAAACAATCAAAGCTTGTGATAATGCAAATGAAATCCATTTTTAGCTGCAGGAAATTTTGAGAATTTCAGAGGAATAAAAAATATGAGAATAATAATATCATGATGGTAATTCACAGTAATTAT
The DNA here is from genome assembly GCF_034638445.1 of Ciconia boyciana. Taxonomy (NCBI): domain Eukaryota; kingdom Metazoa; phylum Chordata; class Aves; order Ciconiiformes; family Ciconiidae; genus Ciconia; species Ciconia boyciana. The sequence continues at coordinate 79,287,349 of NC_132938.1, read as the reverse complement.
AGAAAAGCATAATTGCACAACACAAGCACTAATCAAAGCTCGGAAGAGTACTTTGGCAATCATTAGGTTTTCAGAGCTATTAGCATTTACCTTTGTCATTGGGCACCACACAACAAGCATTATTAATTTCATGTCAATCTGGAGCATAATTTCCCTGATCAAATATCAGTTCATAATAACTAACCACAAAGATTAGCTTATCTGATATTGATTTTTGTGAATTTTAGAACGAAAGCTTTACTGGTGATTGCTTTGGAAGTAGCAATGTTGTCCTTGAACTTAGGTTATTTCTCAAGGTTTGTGGGCTATCCTATCTGTGTACAAATTCCATCAATTTTTTTTGCATCTGCTGGCTAAAAAAGCTTCAGAGCATTGTCCATGCTTTCCCTCTTGATATCTTATTGGTGTAATTTTCTGAGCTTCATACATCTGTGAGTGTGTTAATAGTCAAAGTATTTTTGAACTATGCACATATTTTGTGCTGCTGTGGTACGTACATAACTCATCATTTGTGCTCACTGTAACTTCTGATCTGATGTACAGCTAGTCCTAAATTATTCTATGTACAGAATTTGTGTCATTTGCTCTTTTTCTTTTTTTTTTTTTTCCCACTGACCAGCTATGCTTTTGCTCAAACCTGCCCTGACTGCCTAGTATGAGGAAAAGAACATTTCACAGTTCATACCATACAGGGATGGAGGTGAAGGGAACATGTGAGCGAATCAAAGTTGAATTTAAGAAAGAAGAATATGGAGCTGGAAAACTCACAATGTGCTTATGGATCAGTCATTAGGAGAGGAGCTGGTTTTCAAGAAAACTGAAGAGATAAATAAAAGCACAAGTAAACAGTTGAAACCAAGAACAAGTAGTTTGAAACTGTGGTTTGGAGAATATTTAACTGGATATCCTGTAGTGAATAAAATTATGAACAAGGTTTTTTTCCCAGGTGAAGAATTTAAATCGTGAAAGTAACTAAAGCACAAACAACTAAAGCATAGTATTTTATGCTAGTATTTATATATAAGTATTTGGGCTATGTATAATGTTCTCTTACAGTCGGTAAAAGAAAAGCTGTATTTTGTGCAATAGAAAAAACAAACAAAACCAGGTCCCTAAACATGAAATGTGACTCTCTGGGCCTTCTTGGTGGTTTTTATAACCCTCTTTATGCATTAATTTTTTTTTTTTAAATTAAATCTGTTCTCTTACTGACATTTACAGACTTTAGAAAATTCTACAGCATATGTATAGCTTTTAAAGGGAAGGGTTGTCTATAGAAGACATTGGCTGGTAAGTAAAAATTGATTTCAATTTGTTGTTCAATAAAGCAAGATACAACTTATCAACATGCAGGTGGGGTCATTTCCCAGTGTCAGAAATAGTAAGTATTGAATATCTTTTCCTTTTCTCAACTGTCTCACTGTCACAGTGCTTTTCTCTGGCTTGTGGCAGGATTGTTTTTCTGTTAGCAACTTATTTTTTAACACACCATTCTGACACCTTGACAGTTCATGTGCTAAATCAAACTTTACAATTACTGGCAGGCAGTTATTAGATGTATTGCACTTAATTAACTTTGCACCTAATTACAAGCAGTGCTGGCCGATTACAAAGGGCATAAATATATTAGTGCCCTAGCTGTCACATCATGAAAATGGCTGTTTGAACAAGTCAAGCAAAAGCAATTACCGCATTGTGTGCATGGTGAATTGTAGCAGAGTGCAGAAAGAGGAATGAACTGTTTTACTGTTTGTAGGAATTTAATTTTGCATTTTGCATTTCAGGTGACCCAGATGAGCAAAGAGTATGATAAAAGATTTCCTTTCATTTGTATAAACACTTCAGGAGTGCTTCATGTGTGTGAAGGGAAAACAAAAGTTGCATGGTAAGAGCTGACTTAGGTTTTGTTAGATACACACGCTGTGTATCTGTAGATGATAAAGTATGAGGATTCCAGCACTAAGGAAGAAAAGCGGTCTAACATGAGATATATTCTACAGATCATAAGCAAAACTTGTGATTCAGAATGACACTGTGCAACTGTTACTTATACAGGAGTTGCCAAAATGAGAAGGAAAGCAGAATTTGGTCTCATCTGTAGAGGGATATGTTGTAAAGAACAAATGTTAGCACTCAGCTGGCGTTCTGTGGAAATCTGTCTTGCGTTAGCACAGGAAGAAAACATCTCTGTTGGAAAAGTAAGCAAGACATTCAGAGCAATTTTTAAAATTTCGTAAGTGGCTTTGTAAACAGAGTCTATATGAGAGATGTTTTCTTCTGTATCAAGTATCTGTTCTAACCACCACATGCTCTCTTTTGCGTAGGAAAATATAGCATGTTACAGGTGGCTTAATTAATTGTTGTTGTGCATATAGCCATACAGGGATGTTGTCTTCATTTTACAAGAATCCTGGCTAAGGAGAAAAACTGAGAACTGTTATATATCATAATTGTTTTCATTGCTTAAAGATTTCCTTTTTCTGCTTAGCAGCAGAGTAGCCCCTTAATTAGCAATGTTTTGCAACACAACTAAACAATGTTTGTTTTCTTTTTCAACAAAACTTAGTCCCACAGTTAATTATTCAGCAATGCATAGACAAACCAACTTAAGCCCAGTCACAGGAATTTCATGGTCAACAGACCATTTGCTTTGTACAAGATATTTAATGCATTGTACAAAACAGTACTGAGGTCACAGGAACCAATTTCATATATATTGGCCAAAAAAGGTCACTAGAACTTGACTTTGCTTGAGGCAAATGGAAAGAAACAGAGGGAGTCACAATGTGGTGCTAAATTGGTGGCTGTAGGGCTTGTATGCTGTTGTTATTTACAAGCTCTGAATAAAGAGAACTGTGAGGATGTACGTAAACCTTTCCCAGCCCAGAACAGCCATTCATTGTTATTCACTTCTAAATAGGCTGCCTGTGTTGTTTCTGATAACTCATGGAAAAAGTAGGTGGCCTTTGGATGCCTTTGCAATCATGCTTGCATGAAAAAGTCAGTTGACTCATTTGTGTGCAACAGCATAAAGTAGCAAAGTGGGGAGGTAATGTGTTTTCAAATACAACATTACATCACTGCTGAAAACATTGCTCAATGTATTAAGACCTTGGATGGTCAGCAGTTTTTACCCTGTATAAAATTAGAGACATTGCTGTAGAAAAATAAACCTGTGCAGGAAAGTGTCCTGATGGAATGATCTGGGGGAAACAAGCACTGTCATTCATTCAAGTAGCATTTTGGCTCTTTAGCCGCTCCTTACTAGAAGAGTCAGAAGCTCAGCCCAAGAGAGATGTTAAATCAGTCAAGGGTTCATGTAAAGCTCTATTATTTCAGTTTTCCAGGGCAAAATATACGCTACTAAGCTTTTCACTGATGAGGAACTGCGGGGTGCAAGAACTTAATGTGAAATAATGTGGACTTGACTATTCCAACACACAAAGTGAGTTATGTTCAACACAAAGTGTGTTAAAATGTTACTTTCTTAATCGAATGCACTGGAACCAACAAATAATCCATGAATAATGTTTTTTTAAAAAAAGTAAATCTAAAGCTCTATGCATTTGAGGAAAATCAGATAAAACAGCAACGAGAAGTTATTCTAGCAGAATATGTGCTTGAATTTTTTTTCTGATATGGATGGTCATAGAACCATAGAATCATTTAGGTTGGAAAAGACCCTTAAGATCATCGAGTCCAACCGTTAACCTAACACTGCCAAGTCCACCACTAAACCATGTCCCTAAGTGCCACGTCTACACATCTTTTAAATACCTCCAGGGAAGGTGACTTGTCCTTGCTACATGGTTGCTGCTTTGATCCAATTGCTATTAGTTAAAATATTCAACCCAAATAGTCAGTTTGTGTGTGTATATACATATATATACACACACACATATATATCTATATATGCTTTCTCTTGTATCATAAACCCATGGTGGGGGAAAGGGGGATATATGCAAAAATACACATCACCACTTCCCAATTTTGAAACAGGATATCACAACTTCTTTTTTGTGCAGCAGCCCTGTCTGGAGCAGGACGGTGGGGGTTTCTGTGCATACAAGGCCAAGAGACTGCTAGCTGGCATGTGTGGTAGAGAATGGGGGCCGCTGCATCTCGGCTGCTTCCTCCTGGACAGGCTGTGGGCTTTGGTGAGAGGCACTGCTCGGCAGGGCCCGGAGCCACCGCCCTGCAGGACACAAGAATCCGACTTCTCAGGATTTTCAGGGACGCAGCAAGTCCTGCCTCCGAGAGGACGGACACTCCAGTCATTCAGCATACTGCTGGTATTTGGTGCTTACACAAGGCAGGGACTCGCAGTCCCAGTGAAGCTGTCTCCTCACTTGAAGCATGGCCGTTGCGTTAAGCACTGATCCTGTGGCAACAACAGTTGTCCTACTTTATTCCTTGCCCCTCCTGCCTCCCCCCGCATTGAGAACAGTGGAGAAAAGGCTGGGAAGTCAACTATGGCAGCTATTTTGCCCACTTTCACTAGCCACTGTGGGGTCCTCAGCTTTTCCGTATTTAATGGAACATTGGAACATTGGAACAATGGAACATTGACAGAAACTGAGCTGGTTATTTGTTCTTTTTATTCCGTAGATGAGACGTTTCTCAGCCATCGCTTCTGAAAACTTACAGCCTTAGTGCACTCCTAAGACACAGAGCCTTCTAAGATCCAAGGACATCATCTTACCTGTCTTTTACCCTTTTTTGGAAGCATCTAAAGAAAAATTGGAAACTGCAGTGATATATGAAGAATTGACAGGTATGTAAAAGCCCTCTGTTAGATTTTCCATCCAAGTCTGCTTTGTTCATGAACTGCATACTTTATAGTTTGACTTTTACACTCTGTTGTAATGACTCTTTCCATCTGAGTGCATCGTACTATAGGAAGCTAATTGACTTTGACTTCTCTGCTTCTGTTCCCAGTGGGATAATGCCAGTTGTAATTCTTTTATTGATTGTTTAGAGCAATTAGCAGAAAACAAATTTCTCCAAAGAACAGATAATTTGGTTTTGTTGCTCTCTACCATTAAAGCTAAACAATTTGTTATCTCAAAAAAAAAAATTAATAGGAAACACATTCCATCTGTTTATTAGCTGAAGAGAGACAGGTTACCTCATCATTAATGTCATCGGTAATTAGCGCTCTTGTGCTGCCACCATCTGCACCAGTGGCTGGCAATCTGTCAGCAGCTTCAAATGCCAGGGCTGATTGTGTTTATCTGTGCCAAACAATGGGCAGACCGTATGTGATCCTGAAATTTGTAAACAGTAGTTGGCTAATGTAATTTAACTAGGCAGTTTTGTTATATGTGTGACTGCTACCCTGGGAAGGACATAAGACCTTAAACCTCCAGGGCAATTCCCAGTCATTGGGTCACCAGCACCAGGCTCAGAATGCCACTCTCAATTAATCAGGTTTCTGATGGTCACAACTGTTTTTTGTTCCCATTTGGGACAAGGTCTGGAAAGGCGATGCAGTTAGAGTGGCAGGACCTGCACTCACATTCCATCAGCATCACTGCCCTCCATGATAACCAGCAGATAAACCCTGACATGTCTCACAGAGGCCTTGTTGATTGGATAGGCTTCTTAGTTGTCATATAGTAGATAACTTCTTGTTCTACTCCAGACTGAAAATAATGGATTTTATTTTACACCAGGTGAAGTTTCTTCAAATTAAAAAAAAAAAAAAAGCCAGGGAAAAAGGAAGTAGTTCTGTAATGTTTAGGCACTAATCTTAGTGTTTTACTAACTTTTTGTTCTGTTATTTTTGATCTAAAAAATAACACCAGATTTGAGTTTGATTTTGTTGTTTTATTTTGAGGAGAAAAAGATCTGAAAATTCTGACTGCCGAATAAAATAGCTTCTAAGGGTCAGACACTCTTGAGATCCTACACGCAGGGATTTGAAAGCTTATGTAAGAATACATTTGTACTGGTGGAGAGCTGTCTGCCATGCTTAAATTTGCGTCATAGTTACTATAAAGTAAATGATTATACATGTAAACGGTTAGGGAGTTACTTGTTTAGTAATTTTTCATTGGTACTCTCCTGTTCTGTGCATTCAGTCATGTGAATAATACATACAAGTACAGGTGGAAGTTAAATGCTTTCTTTGGCACATGTCTTTGAAGCCTACATTAAGATGTATTACTTCAGGTATCGTATCATGGAATATTACGATTAGTGAATATCTATTAATAGTGCTTATTGCTAATACCTGGACATTTTCCTCTCCAGGGCTACTGGAGCAGAAAGCTATTAAAAACGCAAGGTCCCACTAGCACTGTAGAAAAATCCATTTCATTTCATAGCTGTATGGTAGCATACAATTTCCAAGGGACTGCTAGATGTTTGCATTTGATGCATGACGCCTAAGTACATTCAGGGAGTAAGCTCTTTTTCTGATGTGAGAACATGGAGCTGCCATTGAAAACTCTGAATCTCAGTCCAAGGTGAGAGGAATCCTGAATTTCAGAGAGTCCATTATAATACATTTCTAAAGATGTGGTGTTAGCAAGACGTGCAGTTGGATTAGTTGGTCTCTTAAAAATGGATAGGAATAGATCATTAGAGGCAACAGCAAAATAGGGAAGAGTATGAAGCATAATGTCTCAATATATTAAGTCCCTCTTGTGGAAAAGGGTCTGTGTATATATCTATGTATATAGAGATATATAATTTGGAAGGTGAATAACGTAAGGAAGGTGATATTGTAATGAACAAGAAAGGAGGAGTATTTTATGGCTTAATATTCTAAAATGTTTATTTACAAAAGGCAGTTTGCACTTGTGAACTGATCCAAAGCAACTTGAATTGAAATATTCATTTGGGTTTCAGTAGGTTTTAGGCCCATCCCATCTTTTCCAATGTTTATTGGGTAAATTAACTGCATGCAAATTTTTACAGAATTTGCTGCCTTCACATACCATAAGAAATCATCTGTCCTAAGGAGTGTACACTAAAGATGGAATAAATATGGCTTGAAAAAATCAGATGTTTAATATCCAATAGGAATAGCAATATGGTTTATAAGAATCTTTTGTTCTTCCATTTACTTTTGTGTCATTTCACTAATTTGTTTATGTGGTGTGCCAATTTGCATATTACAGAATATAATTTTAAAGATACATATCTGTTTATTCAGAGGTAATGGTGGATCAATACAGAAAACAAAGTCATTTTAGCTTTGGGATTAGAGGAGGAAAAAGGTTTTAATAGCAGTGTAGGGATCTTCTAGAATTTAATTGTAACCCTTCCCCCACTTTTCTACATGTAAAGTGGAAAAACATTACAGATACTAAAATTAAATAGGATGCCAATACTGTAAATCCAGTGTAAGGGTTTATTGTATCACTGAGCTCTTTAAAATGCTAACATTCCTTGGCTTCATTTAGAAGCATTAACTAATTCCAGGTGAGTCACCTCAGACAACAAAGCCCACTGTTGGTAGACATCCATCACACAGAGCACGAGGTAACAATTCTCCAGGGGCATGTGTAGATGTGAGAATATTTTGTTCTGGTGTGGTGACTAACATTCCTTTATTTCTCACTAGTTTACACTGTACTCTATTATATAAAAATTAATTTATGTTAACTTCTACATTCAGTTAATGTACACACATCATTTAATGTACATAATATACCTTAAAATATTAAATTACAGCCTTCTGCCCCCCAGGTAGACTGTCAGACATGGTGGTATAAATTAATGTGTAATGTTGCAAAGCTAACAAATTCCATTTAGCCAAGAGGACTGAAAGCAGCTCCCAGAGGCAGGGCTGGAGCCTTCTGCTGGAGACCACTGAAATACATGGAAAGACTTACATTACATTAATTGCTAAAATAAGGGTGGGGATGGAAGACAAAGATCTGTGGAGAACAAATTAGGGAGGCAGGTTATATTTCTCCATTAGCAGTGGACGTTCTTCTTGGAGATAAGTAAGCGTTCAGTCACAGGTTGCCTAAATAACTATTCTAAGGTATTTCTAAGTGGCTCTTTGCATATCAGTATGATTTAGCTGTTTTCAGGTATAAAATGCATCTGTTGTTTTTACTTGAGCTAAAGAGGAAAGCTTAGTGTTGTCATTATCATCACAAGCAATGGGAGTCCTGATCTGAAATGCAGGTGGCTAGTCATCTCAGATGCTCCCTGCCTGGCCTATGAGGGCCATGTCAGGATTGTGCTACCTGGCAGAAGTGAAGATGAAGGGAAATGAGCGGTCCCTTTAGACCTTACTCTCTGCTGTTCTTTTTATGTTACTTGGACTATAATACCAGTGTTATAGAAAGATCAGGAAGAAAGGGAATTTAAATTAAAGGAAGCAAGATTTAAAAAACAAAACAAAACAACAAACAGAAGGAATCAAGACTGAAAATGGGGAATACAGAACTCAGCTGTAACCGCAGAAATTATGTAATTTCTGTTTGCAGACTAGTATTCATTATGCTGAAGTCAACTACTTCTGTTGCTTAGGTCTTTTATTAATTGCTCACATGGCAGCTGTGAAAAGACCGATGTTTTGTTTTAGCCGAAATGCATTCACAAGATAAAACTGAGTTCACTTTGTTTTAAAATTCCTGTAAAGCAGAACATTATGCCTCTGATATTGAATCTTCTCCTTTTCACTCAGGCTGAATTTTCGTATATTATTTTTCAAAACACCTGTTGAGTTGGGGTAGAAGAAACTAAGCAACCCATGATATCATTTTTCATTTAGAAAAATATGATGTAATCGTTTAAGATTATTATAAATTTTCTTGATTGTAAACAATATACATACAGACAATGGATAATTAATTGCAGGCAAAGATCAATTAAGAAAGGTCATCTTAAATGTGACTTATTTTATTTGTCTCTATGCTCATCACTGGTCAAATGTAATTACATACTTGTCAAATTGCAGCTCTGGAAAGATGGGTTAAATGTCACTGTAAATTGCAGGTTTTAAAAAAAGTAATTAATATATACTTCTTGACTATTTTTAGTTGTGGTTTTTTTTGACTGATGCTACAAGCAAAGCTTAAAGCAATCAGAGCTGACTCAAAACACACTCAAAATACCCATTTAATTTTAATAAGGCTTGGACCTAACTGTAGGAGCAGAAACATCTTAGGACAGTATACAAAACCTTGCAGTTGGCAGAGTCTTAAGTAGATGCCATGGCAAAGTAAAATTTAATAACAAAAATACTACTGCTTCTGACAAATGAGCAAAGTGTTGTCAAATAACTTCACTGAGTGCTCCTAGTAACTATGAGAGCTCCATTACAGGCAGATAACATCTGGGATCTAACTTAATATCTATATTAACAGAGGCTCAAGAGAGGCAGGATGGCTTCTTGCATGAGTAAATGACCAGGAAAGTAGGAATTTGGGCCTTTTTTTAATTATCTCTCTTTGCGATAATCTAGTTAGGTTGTTGCAAGAACGATATTTTACTAGCTATGCTTAATTTCTGATTATGCACTAATATTAGGCTTCGATGTAATGATCTGCTACTGAATTTCACTTCCAAAGTACAGTAGGTATGTGTATATGTGGGTGTGTACTAATAACTTTCCTGATTATCAGTCAGAATTTGCCAGTGATGGAAGAAAATTTTCAGACCTTTCTCATTCTCTTTATGGTGGGACAACTTCATGCAGCTTTTGGCATGCTTCACTGCTCTAAGAAATGTAGCACTTCTGAATTTTCAGGTGATTTATTTTGAATTTCAACCCCCTCCTCCTTTGCCGTATGGATGTTGTGCAGTACAGCCAGAGCCAAGAGGAACGTAAAGCTGTAATTTTGTTGAAGTATTGCAGTGACGTGAACACGCTCCTCAAGAGTCCCATCCTTGGTAACATATTATTTGAATTTTGCTTTAGCAAATGTAGCAGGATGGGCAATATCCTGTCTTTGTGAGTGTGAATGCACAAGCACATGCTCAGAATCATCACACCACCAGATGTTAAGAGGAATATCCATAGGCAGCAGTTTTACTTGCCAGGTTGCAAGGTATCAGAGCATTTGGGAATCATTTTAGTTGACAGACTCTCTCTGACTGATTCTGGATGTGTTCCCTCACGATTATAGATATGAGACTAAGCATCCTGCATGATCTATGAATGGAGAGCTCTTAACAAAAAAATCAGGCAATATTCATAATAGTGAACACCAACTCCAAACTTTTTAGCTTGTTTTTTTTTCTCCCAGCTTCCCCCCACCCCCTGCCCTTCACAGGCTTTTCTTCGTTCTGTGCTGTTGTTGGATACATCTTCTTCAGATTTATTGTATCAACAGTCAAGTTTTGAGATTCTTTTAAGACATGCTTGTACTGGCATTTTCAATCTGTAAAGCTGTCCAGAACACTTCAACATAACCCTCTTCTGGCAGTGCTGTGAGCAGTGCATCAGTGGTGGGTATCAGATCTGAGCTAATGCAGGTCAGATTTCATGGTGCCTGCTGATATTTATGGGAATGGAAAAAGTAAAACAGATTTGCCCAGAATGTTGTAGCCTATTTCAAATGCAAGTAAAGGGGTCATGAATCTGAATCCCTCATCTATCATAACTGCCGGAGGTAGAGTGTAGCTGGGTCAAAGCCAACCCCATGCATCAGAGCTAAGCTGTGAGCTAAGGAAAAGAGAGGTTTGGTAAGAATGATCATTGATAGAAATCCACTGAAGTGAGTAGAGGTTTATTTGCCTACTGATGCGATCCCACTGCAAGCTTACTTTTCGCCTCCTTTGACCACAGAGTGTGAAGCTTCACTCTCTTTCTCTCCTTCATATCACAAAGCATCTCATGTGGAAGAGGGAACACAAGTTATACCCCACACCAAAGAAGAAAACAGCTAGAAAAAATGCACTAAAACTTCTTTCAGTCTCTTTTCTGCTGGGGAAGGTTGGCTGACAGGGATATTAGATGCATCCCATTGATTCCTTCACCACTAGTATTGACATGTGAGCTGAGAAAATTAGCAGGGTTTTTTTACTTTTCTTTAAACGTTTGGACCGTGACACACAATTTGATTTTGGGTACAGATTACTCTTTAGTAAATGCAGCCACACCTAAAATATACTTCTTTGGTGTGAATCAGAGCTGTATCCTGGAGCCAGAATAAACTTGCCTCAGGTCTTGATGGACCTGAATTGACAACCATCAGGCACTCACTTTATTGACATCTGTGGTAGCACAGAGAACTGCTTTTTATTTTTGCCGATTCTGTTACCTCAAACAATTAAAATTTAGAACATCACAATCACTCCTCAGTGATAAAAGGACACTTTATTTTGGCTCATATCCTTTGAGATGGAGTGAGTTTTGATCATCAGCTTGTGGTGTACAGTTTCACAACTGCAGGTCTTGGAAGATTTCACAAAATTCTTTGCACAAATATGCATGCTTACCTTTGAATATTAGACTTAAAACTCAATATGGATTATTTTCAATTATGAGTCTAATCTTTGAGAATGCTTTTTTAGGGGGGTGTTAATCTGATATAAGAAAAGAGGATAACTTTTCCAATCTAGATGCATAGATTGCATATGCAAACAGGAATGGAAATTGCCTACAGAGCCTTAATGCTTCAAGTGCATTGTGTGACTATTTTTATATTTAGCCATGAACACATTCTGTGGTAATATTCCACTCCTTTTGTTTTACAGTATCAAATGAAGACTGAGACATTAAAAGCAGGGTGTAAGAGAAATGAAAAAATGTCAGTAAAAGCAGCTGATGAAAACCTTATTAAAAAGCTATGCATGTCAGGCTGTGTTCCTTCTGTAAGGTATATGTTTGTAATAACAGCTCTGAATCCTGCAGGGACCTATAAGTAATGAAGAAAATTGGTCAAGCAAAAAAAGAAGTTATTGGAAACTTGAGTGCTGTTGAGTCCCATAACATGCAAACTGTACATCTGCATAAAATAAACCTGTGCCCTGCTGATAGCTTTTATATTGTTCCCCTTGTACATATCAGTTTGTTTGCTGGGTTGAGTTTACTCCAGTAAATGTTTTATGGTGAGAATTATGTCCCCAATTTCCGTAAGTAGTCAACATTCATTGTCAATTTAATATCAATAAGAAGGCAAAATGTAAAACTGGACAGGACAGACAGTGTCTCCAAGGAGAAAGTTGCCCTTTTACCTAGCATGGAAAGCTTCTGGTGTTAATATATCTTTCCCAGTTGAGGAACAGAATAATGACGGGAGAGAAGAGAATGATCAAAACATTGCAGATATTCCGGGAAGGAAGCTACAGTATGGAATCAAGTCAAAGGACACCAACATGAAGATTCAGGCTGTACAAAAGATAAAAAAGAGGAAAAACAAAACCAATGACAAACTGTAGTGAAGGGAAACTACTTATTTGCCTAGAAAGGCAGAAACTAAAGAGGCACTAATAGAGTCTGAAATTGGAAAAGAACCAAAGCCTATTGACTTGGAGCAAAAGTTGCACAAAAGGTGTAATGTACCAGAGTACCAAAAATTATGTGTTTGGAACTTGTAGAGTAATGTGAACGAAGAATAAAAGGAAAAACCTGGTGCTCAACAAGGTTTTGAGATGGGACAAGCCTTAGGCTCTTTCTTGGTTCTATTCTGTCAGAAAAAAGTTCTTGATCTGAGGGAGCTGCCTTGAGTAAACCTGATGATAGCAAGCTGGTGAAAATTACGAAGCCAGAGAAGTGAAAGAAAGCGAAAAGTTCAGTATTTCCTTGCCTATGGAAATATGGAATAGTAGAAGGCAGGAGGGAAGGGGTGATGTGGGAGAGTTAATAGAGTACAAAGATGGTAGTCTGTTGGAGGAAGTAGTGTTCATTCCTCTAGATGGGTTGCTTGGCACAATGAATGCAATGCCTGTCAGATGCTTATAAATGTGGTCTTGAACGGCAGTCCTGGACTTCAGCCACGGACTTTTAGTAAATACATTTTGAAAACATGATGTTACAGGATCTGCCTCCACAGAACTCGCTTTGCAATAAATAGACTTTATGGGGCATACTCTGGGGGAAGAAGATGATTTATGTACTCAATAATCTTTCCTCTTCTGCCCTGTGGAGAAATCTTCAGACTGGCCAGCAGGCCCAGAATCAAGGAGGGTGCTAGGCTGCTGCTGGAGAGATGATTTTATACTTGAGTACTGGAATTTCTTTTCGGTCCTGCCATCATCAATATCAGCTGTTTGTTTATTAACCTATGCAAGGTACTTCTTTAATATTAGAGTTGAGAATTAATACATACATCCCTTTTGAAACATGAACAGGTTTTACAGAAGATACACTAGCAAATCAGAACAATTTTTAATTCAGTATTAACTATAAACTTGAAATCAGACTAACATTCAAATGTAACTGTTAGCTTCCTATGCATCACTACATTTGGAATAGACTGGGGACACGCACTAAAGTTTCAGCTGATCACATAAGAAGTGAGGAAGGGCTGCTCTTGTATGGGACTCACCTCATCTGCTGTTGGCCATCTGAAGGCTGGGTGTCTAACACAGGCAAATTATTTAAGGTCTTTCTGTGGTTACCAGAGAGAGACAGGCCAGCTCCATTCCATTTATCTTACGGTGTCAAAATCCTCTTTGCTTCTTACAGTGTTAGCTGGAGCTCAAGCCTTTATGCAGCCTGAATGGTTTATGAAAGACAGGTTCACTGTGAGTTCTCAGGAAAAAATGGAACTGCTCATATGGGAGCTTTTCCTCAGGATTGTTCAAGTATTAAGTCAAAAACTAAATCTGTTTGGCTTCAAGATGAAGAGAAGCAACATTTATACAACTATGCCCAAGTACATGACACAAAATGCAGGTATACTATTTATTTTCTGGTCTATGTAAAGAAAAATATCAAATGAACAAGTCTATTCTTTAGTGTGACAGGCAAATTCTCAGTGTAATTCCATTTAAAATTCAAGCGTCTTCTGTTTTTAAATATTAGTTTGACAGACAACAAATAAGAAATCTTAAAGTTGGTAAATACTAAACAGGGGAAGATGTGGCCATATCCGTGAAAATTTTGCAGGTGACTTTCAGAGTACACAGCCACTTAGGTAACTGTGGATATTACCAGCTGCATCTCCAAACTATTGAGCCTCTTTATTTTCAGATGTAGCCGTGGAATAATGTGAAAACTTATTTCCACTTGATAATGTCCTTGAAAGAAATCTCTCAGAAAACACCAAAGACCATTGAAAGAAGAAACACTCTAAGTTGCTCCAACCAAAAGAATATTGGTTTAAGTATGCTGTATGCAGGCACCATTACCTGAACACAGGTTTTATTGCACAATAGAGCTGATAGCAATGGTACATCTTCCCCCAAACTTGTCACTCCTCCAGATAGCTATACATAAGTAGGCAAAGTATGCCACATTTTATGGCTAGGAAAATGCCCAGGACATTAAGTCAATCTCTTTCTTTCTGTGTCTCGCATCAGTGAACTAAATACTGATTTAACAGCTGCCACAGACTCCACCACACACATCATCTGAAGATATGATGTACTAGAGATCATGCTAGGGTGGTACATCAAAATAATGGGAACTGTTTTTTTTCAGTAGACTGGACACAATGGGTAAGTAGAGTATGCTTCACACAATAGCATTAATTGGTTTGTCCATAAAGGACAAGAATAAAGCAAGCCATTAAGTTTCATCTGTGTATGGTATCACAGTACATGCCACAACTGTAAACTGTGAAAATTAAGTCTTTTTTCCTTTATTTATTCTACTTGTCTCAGGGTTAATCAGCTGTAGCACCAAACTAACTCCTTTCAGTCTTGCACAAAAGCCTATAATGTATCACAGAATTAGGATCACAGGTGGCTTGTTGTCAGTGAGGCAAGAAGTTCAGCTTAAGAGAATACAAAATAGAGGTTTATTTTGTATTCTCTTAAGAACTGTATAGTATGCAGAAACATGCAAATGGTTGAGTTCAAATGGCTGTTAACATTCTTCTTATTATTGAATACTGATATAATAAGGAAGTAATGCCATAAAAGTTCATAATAAAAAGTACATTATATTCGCTTGGTAGAGTTTTAATCTGTCAGCCACAAAAGCACTGGGATGGGAGACTAGAGAACAGTTTAAATGGGTACAGTCCAGGTACAGCCAAAGGAAAGGTACACTTTAAAATAGTGATTTTCAAATTTTGTTTTTTGGACAAACAGAGCATGCTCAACCTGAACCATGTTCTTACAAGCTATGATGCACAGTATGAGGTGAACATATAGCTTCATGTTTTCCAGCAGACCAGTTGGAGATGATTGACCAGGCTGAGACATAGGTCAGTTGTCCCTGAAACAAAATTTGGGAATGAATACCTAAAAATACCTACTCTGCTGTTAGTCTGGGTTTTGTCTATAGCCCGTGTCAAACTCCTCTCTTAAATTTGAGTTAATTTTTAATGAATTTTAATTTTTTTTCCTCTGTATTTTAAAGCTATTTTAATCTATGTTTCCCTTCACCCAGGATGGGAGAGGGCCCATTGTCTGTACCAAGAAGAAAAAATAAAAAGAAACTGAGCGCCAAATTCCACAGAAATGTAAGCAGGTGCAGTTTCACTGAAGTTAAAAGTGAAACCTGCTTTCCCATTTATTTAGACAATGCAGCTCAGTTAAAGCTTAATGCAAGAGCCTGCATAGCTAGATGACTGGGCAAAGTTACCCATCCATGGTATGTCGTCTCAGGCCTGAAGTCCTATAACAACCTGTGCCTACTCAACAGCTGTTTCATCCTCCTGTCTACTACTAATATTTCCACATAGTATTGTTTTGTTCCCATTTCCAATCCCAAATTCCTGCCTCTTTTCTACTCTCCTGATGTTATAGTTCTCCTGTACCAGTTTATCCTATTTCTTTCTCTTCTGCTCTTACCCGCTACTCCACTTCCAGCAGACATTGCTGTGTTGTATCTTGTTTGTTTGTCTAGGGAGCAGAGGATGAAAAGCCTTAATTCAGTGGGTGTCATTTCTGAGATCTGCCAAGGCAGTCTGGGAAAATTAGTGATCTTAAGGTGAAATATGTAGTGGCACAAATGCAAGAACTTTGATGCTCTCTTCACCATGTCTCTATAATATCTATAGTGTGTGCTGCTTTGACTTAAAATATTTTTGGAAGTTAAATCTTCAATTTTCAGTTCCAAAAATCATGACGACTGGCAACAGATATCCAAAAGTGGCCTCAAAAGAATAACTGTGCTTTGACATACTGCTTTGTTCTTTTAAAATAAATGAAACAATTAGTCCAAATGAAGCACTTCATCACTGAAACCCAGAGGAATTTCTTGGCTGCTGACAAATCATGAATAGTAATAAAAGAAGAGAGTGCAGAAAGGAGGGGAGGGGTCATGAGAGTAGATAATCTATGGGTGACAAACGAAAGACAATTTCAAGGACTCTTGAGCTGGGTTAACTTCTGCTGAAATGTCCAGTTCCTGTTTCAAAGCGTTCAGTAAGCCAAAAGTGTTAGAGTGGATTGTATGAGCTTCTGCAAAGTGCTTTGTGCACTCATTTTATTTCTATCTTAAATAACTGATTATCCTCCAGTTTCATGTAAAACACTGTCAGTGGAGATCTTTATTTCTATTAGTAGAAAGCATGTTCACTTGCAAATGTAGCTTGAAACGTATAAGGACAAGCTGAGCTTTCTGCTTTTCTGCTTTCTGTTAAACTCTATTTATTTTATTTTGCAATCGTCTTGCCCATCTCCACCACATTTTTCTGTTTGCTTAGGTTTCCGTCCTGTCTGACTGCAATTGGTTAGGGCACAGGCTCTGGCTTTGTTGCTGTAGGTCATGCTCACTTTATCTGCAGTCTTTCACTGAACAGGGCCTTCATTCCTGAGGGATGTGACAAGGCACTACAATAACATACGAACCATATATATGTGCATGTGTGTGTGTGTGTGTATTGATATCAGTGAGGATCTACGTGTAATCGCAGTATTATCTGATGGCACTTACACTCTTCTCACCGTGGAAGAAAAATACCTGCCTTTAAAGTCCCAGAATTCGTGGAGGTGTTGAGGTAGCTATTCAGCCTCAGAAGTGAACAGTATTTTAAGAAAGTAAAATCTAGATCTTGTAGAAGAAGAAGCTGAAATACAATTAAGTGGCTTTGCATCCAGAACATTTCATGAAGTAAAGAATGAAACAAATACCTATGTGGTCCTTCAACTCTTTCTAATTCCTATTTTAGAAGTCTATACATTTTAGGAAACGTGTTAAATCAGGTGTGGTTTGATGAGATGCAGTTATCAGAGATGGATTAAAGATTTATCTGAGCACAAAAGAGCAGATCTCCTATTTTGCTACTGTGCATCTCATGTAAAGGACACAAAACACAATTCTTCATTCTTTCTACACGCTATAAACTGTGTCCTTGGTGCTTAAGATTTCAAGAGGGGTGCACAAGCAAGCACCATGGTTTGAAAAAGGACAAAGGGGAAAAGAGAAGGTACTACGGTTTGGCTGTACTTTTGTCTGTCCTTATGAGCTTGGTTTGCACAGATCAGGAGGAGTCTCAGGACAGCGTCTCCACTTGTCACCAGTTTGTGTTTTAGGGGGTAGTTGTGTTGGGTGGGTAGCACAATGGAACGATTTGTAGACTCGGTTACTCTGCCACTGAGCATGCCCAAATGGTTTAAAACGTACTCACAGAAATAGGTCAGACTATGCCAGAAAGTCCCAATATTTCAAAGGTACAAGCGTGTCACTTTACTGTAAAGCTTCCTGAAGCTGTTTCATTACCTATTACAAAATTATATCCTACAGTAATGCTGCATGAAGTGTCCCTAAGATCTGCTACACCAGTCACACATCAGATGCTGCTTCAGAAGTTTGCATGAGGAAAGAATTTGGTCCATTTTAGCTAACTATAATATAGTGTTCTTTGCAACTTCCCAGGTGTATAATTCTCATAGCCTTCTTTCATAGAGTAAAGGAGATTAATTTTAGAAACAGTAGATTTTACAGATCCCAGGACATTTGCCCTAACCATTATTTTGGTTTGAGTAAGTAGGCTCTCTGGCTAACTTTCACTTGTGGGGAATTATATCACAGACATATTAACAGCTATACCCCAGTTAAAATGTGTACCACTAGGGATTGTCTTCAAGCCCAATAATCTTGCTATTATTTCCTATCTTAAAATCTGTGGTAAGTAATAAAAATTTTAAAAAAGAAAAAAAACAAACAGGTTGAGGTCACACTGCAGCTGCATTCTCGTTGAGAATTCAGATGGAAAACACAAGCTAATCTATACAAAAATAACACCTAAAAAAGACACCTGAATAATTTTGGACATGAAAGAAAATTTTAAAAGCCCCACAGTCTCATCAGCTTTAATAATATCTTAGAGTTGTAATCACCTTTCCTGGTGATGGGCAGACAGAAGGATGTTTTGTTGGAACCTGGTCCTGTTCTGGGAAGTCCATAAATCCATTTTTAATTGTATACATACGATTAAGTCCCATTCCGGTCGTGGCCACTTCAAGGTCTGCTGTTGCCTTATCTGCTTGAAGGGTGAATGAAGACCTTGTATCTTAATTCCTACAAAGAGCCACGGGTGTAACATATTCTCAGGGGCAGGAAAGGACTGTTGATTGTGGCTTTTACTAGCCGGTTAATGCTGGCTAGGTGTGTAACTGGAAGCTCATTTCTGTTATGCTTCCCTGGACGTCCTCACCAGGTGGCCTACACAATTCTGTAAACTAAGTCGTTCTTGCTTTTAAGACGACTTAGCTCGTGAGGACTCAGGAAATCCTTGATGTTGCAAGCAACCAGATGGTCCCATAATTAATCATAATTGAGCTGATCAGTATTTTGGAGCAAAATTTTAATAATTGACAATAGACTTTCTTTCTAAAGTAGGATCCCTGTCAATGAAATTGATTTTAAAATGTTGAGGATATTTCTGCAATTCTTAAAGTTTAAAAAAATATTTTTGAAATTATTATATGTCTGTGTTCACATTTTTCTCCTCTATAGCCATCTAGCTAATTTCAAAAATTGATGTCTGCTGAGCTAAAATGGGAGGGAAATGAAACAGGCAAAAAAGGGGGAAAGAAATGGGAATCTGTAAATGAAAGATTTATTTTAAAGTGCTAAAGCAAAAAGGTGAAAGACTTGGGAATGGGGAAAGAAAACTTGAAATAAAGTGACTCACAAGCAGAAGAAACCGTGTGGAAATTATTAATGAAATTGCTTTCCAGCTTTTCTACCATTTTTTCTCAGTGAGCCACGGTACCAAATTGTCAGCATAGATGGACATTTTGGTGTGTCTCTCACAATTCCATTTCAGGGCTATGGAAGAGATATGCCAATTTCTATTTAATTCTTAGACTTACACATGTGCCTTTTCCCAATAAATAGAGAATCAGCTATGCACTTTATTGTTTTTTCAGCTTTCTCAGCAGGGAAGATTGCCCTCTTTACATTGGAAGACCTCTGTCTGTGCTGTATGCATTTCAGAGCCTTCCCACCTGCTTTTGACAGGCTGGGTGAAATATATCAGTAAGTAACATGATTTTGACATAAAAGAAAAATTGTATATAGTCAGGAATAATTGAGTAAGTGAATTCACAGTTCAATCTGAACAAACCTATGACTAATATTAATCCAGTATTAACAGATTAACTCAACATTTATTAACATTTATATGCTAACAGATGAAAATGTTTCACATATGAACTAGGCACTGTTCTGGTCACAATTAAATGTTTGTCTGTGCGATATTTTAGCAGTAGAATAAAGAGTAGCTTTATGTTGAGCCAGGCTACTGATTGGAAGAGCTGTGCTGTGTTAAAACAGTCTTATCCAAACCTTCCTGCTCCCACTGTGAGAACACATTATTGTGTAAAGGGCCATCCTACTACCTTCTCAGTATCAGCAAAGATAATACAGTCAAATTATTTCATACACTGCAGAATACTTTCCGTGGATGCTCTTGTAATATTAAAATTTCAAAGCCCCTTAGGCGAGTACAAAAACCACACACAGTTGTGTTGTCTAAATGACAGCACTGATGCAGCAGGAAGGAGAGAACACAGGGCTATCCGAAACTGGTTACCCAGTGGAAGCTGTGGTGTGTGTAGCAACGGCAGTCAGACTTTATGTAAGGTAACGTAACAGTAAGTCAATCTGACAAAATTTGTACTAACAACAGCCAAATTCAGCCAGCTTTCCTCTAACGCAGTAAAGACAGTGGAAGCCACACAGAACATACCATGATCATGGAGTCTGTTCAGAATACCTTTCAGATAGCATTTTGGTTCTGTTCCTACAGAGACTTAACAACTTGATTAATTTTGACCATCACACATGACCAGAGAAGTCAATTTGAAGCCTGCCTATGTGGCATGAAAGAAATACTTTAACAATGTAGTAATTGTTTAAATTCCATATGGTCTGATCCAATTAAGTCAAATTGGCAACTTTGCATTAATTAAAAAGAGGAGCCCAGCTCAGTTATTTGAGTGCTCAATCAGAATAATTGCCCTGAAATTAGGATCAGAGGCTTTTGTTTTTCATTACATCTTCTAAGTTATATACACTATATCAGGTGTAAGAGATTGGTTTTGAGTCCTACCATGATTTGGTGTATTTTTTCTCCATCTCTGCTCTTCACGCAGCACTAAATCCTCCAGGTAGTGTTCCTCACAAGAAGAGAGGGAAAGGAACAGTGTGTACCAAGAAAGTAAAATTTTTAATGCCCTGTATGGCATGATCTTCTTCTGTCTTTACTTACCTGGTTATAATAATGACAAAATTTTGGGCTCTTCGGATAGTAATCTGTTTAAAGCTCTTGGAAAGTGCTTGTTTTTATCAGCATTAATTGCTTCCAGTGGGACTAAGCATTAGTAAAGGTAAGTCTTCACACCATCAGGGACTAATTAGGACAAGTGCAAATGAAAGAGAAGTAAAATTATTCTTATTATTCTTAATCTTGCTATTTATTGTGTTCTGAGCCTAACAGCACACTTTTCTGTTTCTTGCTCGTAAGGGTACCTAGTAGCGTTATAAACATTGTCTAACTTGGAGGAGTTTTTTTCCTTTATCCATCCTTATTTTTAATGTATTTACATAAATGCTACCAATTCATGTTTGGTTTTGATGCTTCTTTCAGTGGGAAGCCACAATTGTGAAGATCAAGTACGCAAAGAGTTTAGTGTCCTATTCAAGGAATACAGCCACTGCTGAGCAGCTTGAGATTGATTTTTCCATAGTGACTTTACCTGGACACATATGGAAAAACATAAAGTATGCAGTAGCTAAGGAGGAAGTATATTATTAATTTCATTTTTTCTGTTAGCTGTCATCATTTTTACAAATTTAGGTGGACTATACTCCTTCATTATTTGGCATTTTTGAAAGATCAGTGGTGGAGAGATGAAAGAATAAGATAGTTTTAGTCTTGTAACAGGTTCATACTGTATATGGTATTAGGTATAGCTATAGGTGTTTTATATTTATATTATATATATAAAAATAGTGTATCTAAGATTAATAATATATTACCAATACTTACAAAGTTTGATTCCTGTGTTTACTCAGGGCCTTATCTGACAATTTTATAGTGATATCCCTGCTGGCTTGATGTAGTAATCTGTTATAATGTAACCAAAAGTAAAAGGAAATCAACATAAATATAAAATAGAAAACTGTTTTTTTCCCCAGCTGCTCACTATCACTTCTGAGAACGAGCAGACAAGTCAACACTTCCAGGGGCACAGCAGCCCAGGCATGAAGTGAGCCCTTTGCCAGAGGTTCTGCAGCCACCATAGTTCTTCAGGACAGCAGTGTCAGCTGGTCAGTTTGTCTTCAGTGATATGACAAGGTGAAATTTTTTATTGTTGTTTCTGGATATTAAAATTCTTAAAGGCTCATGAGGGTCAGGTTTAGTAGCCAACATTTTCTCTTTGTGTAATATATAGCTTTCTAATATAAGCACTATTTAATCTCTAAAACAATGCATTTTTCAACTGTGTAAGAGTAGAAGACCTCACTGCAGTCACTCTCTAGGGCATTAGAGAATAATCTATATGTAAAAAGCAGAACGTTGTGCTCACTCCTCCTTATTGTGGTTCCTGGTTACCTGACTTGCCAGTCCCACGTAGGATTTTCCTTAATGGAGGTAAGTTTCACTGACCACAGGACCAGCTGACGTGGTAAATGGTAAAACTTGGAATTTATGCTTTTCCGTGTTTGTTCTAAGAAGAAACAATCTGATCAAAAAAACCCAGAAAGGCAGTAAAGAATATATTTTAAATTCAAGAAAATAATCTATTCCGTCACATTAAATGTTTCCAGAAAATGATGTGCTTTGGAAGGCATTTTTGTGACCTTGTTTATTAATGTTAATATTGTAATTACTGTTTGCTACTGTTGTAAAATATTATACTGTCATATGTACACTATGTACACAAGGTAGACTCTCCTGTTCAGTATCTCTTTGTATGCAAGTGAACTACTGATAACAAGTTTCTGAGTATTTCTTTCCTCGAACAATTGTGCATCTGTTATTTAATCTTAACCATCTCTCCCAATTTGTTTTTGGGACTTGTATGTTGGACTGTGTCAAAAACTTTGTTACACCATGCAAATTTGCATTGTAATCCTCCCACTCTTCACCAGGCCAGTTTTAAATGAAGGAAAGTAAGCTAAGTAAGCATTTGGTTTTGATAAATCTTTGCTTTTCAGCTTACAGTACTGTAGGTGCCTGTAAATTGATTGTAGTAATTTTTCCAGATGTTTTCTCAGATAGTCAAATTAGATTGTCTATACTATAATTTCCTGAGATGCCTTTTTTTTCCCCCTTCTTTTTTAAAGATAAGTAGGAGTTTGATCTGCTCTAGTTTTCTGGATCTTCTGGATCTTTCTGGATCTAGCTCAGAGACATGGAAAAGAGTGAACTTACCTAGGTCACACTGCATTCAGAGGCCAGACCAAAGATAATAGAACAGATAACAAGTATCTGCTGATTCCAGATATATAACAGATACCACCTGATTCCAAATCCACATTATGCCACACTGGCCCTGAAATCTATTTGAACAGTACTAATCTCTTTATACTTCCATCCATGTCATTATTGTAGCTGCATAACCAGAGATTCCGCGAGGAGGCCATAAACTTTGAAAAAGTCCACTAAAGTTGGAGTTAGTTCCTCAGCTGTTACCAGTGGCTTACTGCCATTGTTCGACACCATGCTTCACAAGCCTGAGGTTAGGCAAATATCATGATCAATTCCCACATTTAAGAAAATGCCTTTCTGCCTCTGGTGTGCGTCTACTCTCTAACCAGTCAGCCCTGTCACCCTCTCTGCATCTATTTCAGCTCAGAAGGAGAAAGCAGGCCTGACTGCAGGGAGTCATGCTGGGGCACACAATGAACATAGATCCCAGTAATGGCCAAAGTGGCAGAAATTTGTGACCACATGAAGAAAGGACTCCAGACAGGAGGAATTAGGGAGGATAAGTCCGAGCTCTGAGTAAGAAATAGGAAAACACTGCTGTAAAGAACCAGAAAAATAGCATGGTTCTTGTGAGAGACCTCAGCGATTTATTCTTTTACTAGAATCATTAAACTTTTCTGTAATTAAGTGAAAAGCCTGTAATGTTCACATACCCATCTCTGTAGGAATTCCTCGAATATTTTGTTTAGCATGCAGAGGCGTAGATTAAGTTGGCCAATGGTAAGAGACCATCCTTGGTTTATTTTTCACTGGGGACTTCTACACCACACAGGTTTTCTGTTTGACCTTTACATTTTCTTCAGAGGACAAGAGGTTGAAGTCTGCAGGATAACCAGAAATACCCAACATGGCACAGCTGCTCTGGAGAAAACCTAAACTGCTTTTGAGCACAAGAAGTAGTAAACATCTGGGGATCATTTGAAACTGTAGCTGCTCACTCACTATGGAGGACATGAAAGAAGCAGTTAATGTTTCTTTTCTGGGCAGGGGATTGATCTTTATCACCACTTTCCCTAAACTGTATTAATAACAATCACCAGGGACAGGAGAAGTACGCATATTTTAAAAGGCAGCAGTAGTTGCCCCAGGTCACAGAAGTAAAGGAGGAATTTGAATCTGAGTTTTTACTTGTTTTCTATCCAGAAGCATGAACCTCTTTTGTTGGAAACAATTTTTGTGTGAAGTTTGACTGAGACTTCTAAGGATACATACAAATAAATCAAGTTAACAAGAAGAAGAAGACAGAAAAAAATCCCTCCTGTAAGGCCTCCAAAATAGTTCTTTCTCTACTGTACCAAAAAGAACTGTAAATCTCTTTTTTTTTTTTGTTTTGTTTTTTGTTTGTTTGTTTGTTTTTGGTTTTTTTGTGCCAGGGCTTTTAGTTTTTAATTTAAGATAAAAGTATATGAGAAAGTAGTTCTTGCTTCCTAGAACAGTTGGTCTAGTATTTTCTATACCAGCTCACTGAGGCTGTTTCCGTCTGTGGAGCCAATAATCTCTATAGCACCCAGAGGACTGTCCTCCGGCCACCCAACACACATGGCTTGCTTTGTGTGGAAAGCAAGTAGAGGAGGGGAGGAGAAGGCATGGTCTTCTGCAAACGTCCTGGTGAGGTCACTTGAGTCCAATGATATGAAATATCACCGTAGGAGTGCTTCCTTGTACACCCACAAGACCATGTAAAATGGGACTATGGAGTCCTCACTCAAGTCTGTTCTGAGTGATTCTGAATCTTCCTGTCTCAGTCCCCACTGACCAAAACAAGTGGAAAGGGATGGCATCCAATTCCCTCAGAGCTGTCCCCTTTGTTGAAATGGGGACATGCCAGTAGCATGGAGCAAGCTGGCTCAGGAGCTGGCTCATCTGCTGCTCAGCAGTATCTTCCTTCTGTAAGAGGTAAGGTCTTCTAGATCATCCGTGCCTCTCAGATGCTCATGATGAGGGTGGATCAACACAGGAAGGGTTGCCCAGAGGGGTGACGGAATTTCTGTCCATGGAGATCCTCAAAACTTGACAGGACAGTCTCTGAACAACCTGATCTAACTTTGAAGTTGACCATGCTTTGAGCAAGGGTTTGAACTAGATGACATCCAGTGGTTCACTCCAACTTAAATTATTCTATGATTCTACTTTAAGTACTAGAAACTGTATACCTCAGTAGCAGATCTGAGGTCAGAACTAATGAGGAATCCTGCTGGCTGCAGAAGCCAGACCCTTGGTCAGTAACAGTTGCTTAGCTAGAATAGCCATTTCCCCAGCTTCTGAGCTCACCAGGCTACATTCCTGCCTGTCTAATAAATGAGCTGGTTTTCTTGGTCAGAGACTTTTCAGGACCAAGTACAACTATCAGGCATTCCTGAGCTCAGAATTCACCTACAACCACTAATGCTCAACAGCCACCGCTCTCCCATCAGTGAATCTCCAAGGATGGCAAGGTCTAGTGTCTTTCCCAAACTGGAGGAGCCGTGGAAACTAAGAGCCGTCCCTTGGAGCTCTTGCCCCAGGGAAAAGCAGCTGCTCTTCACTCCCAGCTGCTCCTGAGTGTCATCCCTCTTCTTCAGCTCTTGGAAGATGTGCAGTGTTGCTCCCCCTTCCTTCCTTCCTTCCTTCTCCTTCCACTCCCATAATCTCCGTCTCCTTCCACTCCATAAGATGAAGCCTTCCTAGTTCTTTCTATACAGAGCCACAAAATCCAAGGGAAAGAAACATGGGAATCTTTGACTTTTTCTATGGGTGTAAATGAAAGTTTGCATTTATGCTCTTAAATTCTTACTGAGGAAAGTGTGAGATGCTGCTTTTCCTGATGTGGTGGAATGATGCAAGTACTAGTCTAAATTTTTAGAAGTTCCTCTGTCTGGAGCATGAACTAATGTATGGAGTGAATTTGCCATCTCAACAATCTAACATACCCCACGGGTCTTTATGTACCTTGGGGATGTTGTCTTAGAAAAACTTTACTTTTCTTAACTTTGAGAATGTAGTAATGCACAGATATCAAAAGCAATGCAAGATATTAATGATGTAGGAGATTTTCTAAACTTTTCTTGACTATTTTTAAAGGAACCTTTTCTGCACAACTATGGCAAGGCAAATTTCCAAAGCAGCATACTTGGGTCTTGCTGCTGTTACAGATACTAATGGATGTTACTTGGTTGAGTTCCCCTGTGGTGCTTTGAAAGGGTACACTTGTGTGTATAATAAATTAGTTTGTTTCCTTGTTCACAGATTTTTTGAGGAGTAGAACTACAAAAGCATTCCTTCCCATAAGACAGAGGCAAGGCCCACATATACTTCATTCCTTCCAAATGGGATATTTCTTTGCTGCACCTGGAAAGAAGGCCAGGATCCCAGCTGATAAAAATTGGATTTCAGTGAAGTCAGAGGGGAACATGAAATCACTGAAGTAACAAACCACATATAAACCCAACAGCACAAATTAAGGACAGTTTCTTATCTGTCACAGACTAATTGGCTGGGGCCTACTGTTTCACATATCGGATCTCTCCCTGCTGTTCAGAGAATCTTGAGTAAAATAAATCTGTGCCAGAAATAATTTATACTTATATGTGTATATCTGTTCATAGATCACAATGTGGCCTGCTTCCTATACACCCCTTCTGTTTGCAAGCATCACCACTGATTTAAAAAGGGGATGTACGCATCTACACTAAAGTAAACAGTGTTTGTAAAGTTAGACACCACGCTCATTTGTCTTTATTGGGTCACATGTCGGTAAGGGTTTTGTTAAGTGCTCTATTATTTTGAAAGTCAGTTTAATGACTGCATACTACAAAAGTTAAAGCAATTATGTGTAATGCATAATGAACAATATGACTTCCAAATGTTCACATATAATGCATGTCAGATTTCAGCTGAAAAAGAAAACAAAACAAACCCCTCAAGGTTGCAGTCTGCTCTTTAGAAGAGCCACATGTTGTAACCTCAGAACCTCAAAATATCAGCTGGTTTCTGTGCATGATCAGAGCAGTGGAATCTATGCCATATTCTGCCCTTTATTTTCTCGAATCTGGCTGCAGTAGTGATCAGATGTGCACTTCTGCCAAATGCAGTCGGTGTTTGACCCATATACAGATCAGTGAATTGATCTATACTTTTTTCTTCATAGCATATCTCATTCTGACATAATTTTTGTACAGGATATAACAAAGACAGATACGTAAATAAGGAATGACCTTTTCTAAAATTCATCTGTGGTTGCTCTTCTTATATTACTTTTGGTAAAATGAAAATATCTATAGACACTAACTGAGATCAAGGACCATTGCACTCTCATACTGGAAGAAGTAGCCTTTTGTGAAACATTTAAAATCTGAATACTATGGACAGATAAAAGAAGCACATCTACACCTTCCTAGAAAGAAGAGCAGAAGTGATCAGTCATGGTTGCCAAGAACGCCTTGCCTTTGTCAGAAGAACCTCTCGAGGAGGCCAGTTACTCTTGTTCCAGTCCTTCAGCATAGATTTCCATGTCCCACACATCTTTCCTATCCTATTTTCTGTGTACCTGCTTCTGCTGTTCTTATCCACCACTGGTGCCTTCTTTACCATACAGAGTGTTAATTTTTTTTTTTATTATCAGAACTGTAGATGTAAGTTACCATAGTAAACTGAGCTTGAGCCATTCAGGAACTGCTTACCTGTCCCTTCTGGCTCACCTTTTCCTTCCCAGAGGCAGTGGCACACAGGAAGGAGGTAGGGCTAAAGGCAAGGATAGGCACTGCCTCAACTGTCGAACTCTGGTCTGTTTGTATTCTTGAGTTGGCACTCTGAAATTATATACCAGTTCAGTCAAAGAAAAGTTCCAAATAAAGATCATTAAATATAAAAAAGACAGTGGGAAAGCCTGGCTGAACCACTCAGATGTCTCAGACTGGATTTCTCCAAATTCCTCCTTTCTCTATTTATATGAGAAACATGGCCTCAGGCCCTGAAGTTTTGAGCACTTTATCAAAATGCATTGATTGTGATTTTGCTGAGGATTGCAATATTTCTTGAAAAGTTCATATGAAGGGTTGTGGGTTGTTGTGGGTTTTTGGTTTTGTTTTTTTTTTTTTTTGCACCTACAGAAATGTTGTAAACTTCTGTTCTGAAGCAAATCAGCTTCCTGGGAACTCTGCAACTATTCAGATTAGTTTCATCTAAGGTGCTTAGGAATATTCCCTTCAGATAAATAGACCAACAATACCCAAACAAGGCATTTGAGTATCACATTTGGAAACAAAACATTTTATATATTGAAATACAATTTTATGTATGGAATTTTATTTAATACAACATCAATGTGATTTTAGGTAAAGTGAATGGCAAACAACAGGGCGAAGCAAATGCTTGAAAGAGTTTTTATTTTACTTCTTTGCTTATAGTGTGGTTGGTATAAACTGCTTTTGTTAGTTTAATAACAAGGGTGGGAAGAGGCCAAGCACTGGGAGATTAATTTAAAAACTAGCTCAGAAGAATTAGTCACAGGAGAGCAACTTCAGGGTGTCTGGCACATATCAGCATTTTATTTCATTGTAACCAAAATATTGCACATGGATTCATAAAACACATTTGTTGGGTTTTCTTTTAAGTTTCACGGTTTGTTCTTTCTTTTAAAACCTGTGGTAGGTCAGAATTAATGGTAGCAATTTCCTTTGCTAATGACCTCAAATATACTCTTTTTAAACCCACGTAGATGCCTTTTTAAAAAAGGGCCGGAGGCTCTTCTAGCAGTATCAAGATAAAGCATGAAATGACACTTTTAAATTATGTATCTACGTTTGTATTAAAAACTGCAGTAAGCCTCAACAGAATTATTTTTAAACTACTGCAAAATGTATTTACTGTTCATAGGCAAAACATTATATATTTATATGGAGATGGTCTTTGTACAATGATACTAACATCCATCTGAATGTCACATGTGAGATTATTTAAAAAAATGCAGTGATTACAGGAATGTAACAAAAACTTAATCAGTTTTTTTAATATTTATTATCACTCATGTTTTCCTGATCAATCCTTCTCCCTTTTGACAGAAAATAAGAAACATCACAATCCATTCTTTTAAGTAGGATTTTGTAGTTGTATAAGCTGGTTGCTTGCTTTCTGTATTTTACCCTGTTGGACACTTTAATAGAAGGATTTGTCAACGTTCTTGGCGTGAACTTCACGGATATGTGTATAGGGGACATATCTCTGTGTAAAGCATTTGTATCCTTGGGCAGCCTGAAGGCATTTTCATACTGCAAAGTTATGTTACTGGAGATCTTATATCCACTTATGTCACAGTGTAATCTGTAGAGAAGTTAGGGGTTTTTTTAATATTTTATTTTTAGTATTTAGAGCATATTATCATTATTAATCAGATTCAGACTAAATGCCAATAAATTCCACAGACCTATACGCCAGAGATCTATCAAGTGACTTTGTCCTACAAAGATGAAGAAACTAAATTACTTCTTACATTGTGCAGTTTCAGGCTGTGATTCCATAATTGTTAATACAAAATCTTTGCTGATGCACACAGTGATGCAAATGTGATCTGGATCAGGCACAGGAATACAGTTGCATTTCGGTTGAGTGAGCCAGCACATTTAGTTCAATATTTATGCCATCTTTATGCTTTAGATACTCTTTAAAAATGTGCAAACACCCCAAAAAACCAAAACCCCCAAATCTGTGGAGTGAGTCTCTACCAGACTGGTAAGTTGTCTTGCATGGCTGCAGCAATTTTGAGCCAGTAGTAGAAGTCCGTGAAGTGGAGGTTCCTGTTTGGTCCATGACTAAGGAGGGAAACAAATGCCTGGGAAAGCTAACCAATTAATGGACGTTCATCACTGTCTAGACATGAGTGTGGACATATTTATTCTTAGTTATCTTCCATGATAGAGAAGACACAAAATTCTGGCTACAGCTGACCTGTTACCAGCACCACTGGTGCTAGCTCAGCAGAAGGCCAAGAAACATGATTTCCAAGCTTGTAAAGAGGGACCCACTCTGACAAATCTCTTAGGAGAGGGGGTGGGAGTGGGCAACTTCAAACAGCTTAATTCAAGCGAGCAACACCATACATTAGAAATCAAAATAAGCATTTTTCTCTTAGTGAAAAGAGAGTCTCAGTGTGAGAGGTGTACTTTGGTGATGAAAAAGGTGTATTTGAAGCACTCTAGTCTCCTCTTTTTTTCCCCTTCCAAATGGCAGCTTCACATTTCATCAAGGTCGCATCAACACTTCATCTTTCTAAGAAAGATTAACAGTGTGCCATAAAGTTTCCCGTGTGTCTGCATCTATCTGAGGAGCCTTTAAAACCTTATCTTCTCAGCAGGACTTTTTTTTCTTTTTCTTTTTCTTTTTTTTTTTAACCCAACAAAAACAACAGTAGGGGTTTGCCCCAGTGACCTCAGCCAGTCTCTTTCCAGAGTCATAGCAGCTTGTTTTCTGAGTGGATGTAGCACTGCACTTCAGAGATGGCTGCTTCTTAATTAGTTTGGTACTGTTTGTGAAGGGAAGAACTAGATAATGGTAAGGTAGTCAGTGAGTGTTGTTTTATTTTTTCAAAAGAAGTGACTAATAATCAAACTCTTTGCTTATTGAAGCCAGTCACAGGCTTTAAGAGGAGCTGAGGCAGGGCACCAGTGGATGTTTATGAAAAATCCATCCCAGCACTGTTGGGTTATTTTAGTATAAACAGGAATCAAATGCATCTTCCTTTGGTTGCCCCTTCATTTCTTCCATAGGGTTTTCTAGTTAAAGATGACAGAAAAGAAATGATCCACCTCTCCGTTTTCCAAGCATGGAAGGGTCAATGGACTCTTCTCTTGCTGTAGGTGTTAACACATGTAAATACTGTTTCTAGTTTGTATCTATAGCATGATTCTAGCTGGTGCACAAAGACTGGCTGTATTTATTTTCAGGTACTGTTTGCATAGTTCCTCTGGAGCTTGGTTTAATGATACCCGTTTTGATTCATCTGCAGAACAAAACATCTTTTTATGGGTTTGTACAAATGACTTGAAACGGTTGAAAAGTGAAATGCCATTTAAATGTATTTCTTCACCTTCCTTTTGCCAGTGTCATTTTTCGGAATTACCTTTGTGAAGGAGTGGCGAAATTTTTCATGCATTTCTGGATAGCTCAGCACACGCAGGTTTTTATTTAAAGACATTTGCTGTCAGATGTTTTGTGCAAGTCCCATTCTGGGGCAGCTTGTTTTAAGACAGAAGCTTTCCAATGCAGGCAAAGTACTACTGCAGCACCTATGGGAAGTCATGTCTATTAAGAACACAGCTCTGATTTTAGAAGTTTATTTCTTGTTCTCAAGCACAGCACATATCCCATCCTACCACATAATTTCAAAGGATCCTTTGAATGAAAAAACCTACAAGCAGAACTAGTGTTTTGGGGGTTTTTTAATTAATTTTTTTATTAAGCTCATTATTACTGATGAGCGCCTGATCGTAATCCTGGAAGCTTTACTACTCTTCATTTGCCCTTTAAACCTGGAATGAACAAAAATATAACCCGTGATGAGTGGGAGATTTGTACTTCCTTGTCAAGCGTTTTTGCTAGAACAGAGTGGTAATCAGTCCATCCGCACCACCCTGGCTCTTCCAATCTTCCTCTCTCTGCAGTGTCTCAGGCTTTGATTTCTGAAGTATTTTCCTCAAATAAGAAAAAATCTTAGACAGTAGCCGGTATAGGAACAAGCTTTGATACTTTGAGGATTTCTACCTCATGATGGGCATGAGTATGTATTTTCCACCCCATGCTTCCGAGACCCAGCTAATGTTCGTTTGTGTCCCACAAAGGCCCACAGACTCACAGCACACAGACAGAGCAAAGCAGGGACTAAGCAGAACAGCATCAAAGGCCTTTTTGTGAAAATATGGACAATGATATAAAACTAACCTTGTGTTAACCAACCAAAGAACAGAGGAAAAGAATTCTGAATGCCAAAATATAGAGATGTGTGAAAGGGAAAACTTATACAAAAGTAGGCAGACTGAATAAAACTATTTATCTTTAAGCCACACAAGTCATGGTAATTAAATTAGGTCAGGCTGGCTATAAAGCTACAAAAAGCAGGCTGTAACTAATTTAGAAAGAGACAGAGAAGACCTGAAAAGAAAACAGATTGACAGCCCCCTATTATTTTTTATCTAATCAAGGCAACAAAACTTAAGAAAGAGGAAAAGGGAAAAAACCCCACACTACCACGTTGATTTATCAAGATTTTCTCTCAAACCATTAGAATAGACAAAAGCACGTAGTCACATCTTTGATGTGTGAAGGTTTTCACATTGTTGTTAGTGCTAACTGAGGGCTACATGCATACAGATTTTACCCGAGAAAAACAGAGTAATTGAATGCCTCAAGTTCAGAAAATGGTGGAAAGTATAACAAAGAATAAAGCCGATCTGAGCTTTATCATTACAGTATCATTTCACTGAATCATTCTGAGCATCTGTATCATCTGCTGCTGTGTGAAGAGAAATCCTAAACATCTGTGAAAAGAGGACAACTAGACTTTTATTTAAAACCATTTCTTCATAAAAACCACCTGCCAGTTTGTATTAAAACAACCCTTTTTGAAAATGGTTTCAAATATTTGCTTTGAATTTGAATGTGTCAGGTTGTATAGGGTGTGGGAACTGCTATTCTTGGAAGTTAAGAAGGGAAAGATTAGGAGTTTATTTATAGGTGTGGATCCAGGCTCATTAACCAAAGTTTAAAATAATATTAAAGTTGATTTCTGCAATAGTTTTCATTCTCCAAGTGATTACAAAAATTAGCATTCTAAGCCTGTCTGAAGGGTGAAGAGGACTGTGTGAACAAAATGGGGGAAGGGAACAGACAAAAAGCCCAGCTTGGTTTGTGTTAGTGTTTAACAGCAAACAACCCTTTCCCACCCTGCTTCTCCTTTCTGCCTGTTTTAGTTTTAAGTAACTTCTAAAGGTTTTCCAGCAGCAGCTGACGCTCAGCCACTACATTCATCTGAAATAAGATATGAACTTTGCCCTGTGAAGAAAATATTTGAGGTTTTCAACACAATTAAGGGATTGCAAATTCTCTGTGAAAATGGAAATTCCCTCCCATTTCTACCAATAGGTCCCCGAGGGTGAAGGTTTGACCCCCGCGAAGTCAATGGAAACTTCGCTCTCTTTCATTAACACAAGAGTCATCCCTCATCCCATCTTGCACTTGCGACAAGGAAATGTGGATAGTAAAGGAGAAACTGTCTCACTGGGGTATTGCCATTAGGTAACACCTTTTCCAGACAATGAGAGAGAGAGGGACTTTGAGAAATGATCAGAAAAGATACACAAAAATGCATGAAGTCAGAAAGAAGGAGCAGGCAGGGGAAAAGCAACATTAAGCATTTCTCCTTGCAGAACCTGGCCCTGGGTCTGGCCTGATACCTCGAAGGTAGAGAAAGAAGGAAGAGAAATCATTTGAAAAGTGCTCTAAGAGGGAGAGTGGACTCTGCCCATTGCAGGAAAATGTAGCATAGAGAACATAAGCAGTCAGAGCTGGCTTGTTCCTTTTTCAAAGCTGAACTGGCACTAGCAAGCAAGGTTTATTTCTGTTTGAGAGAAGAGGAAGCTCTCACCCTTCAACTTGAAGAGTACTCAAAGCTCCTCATCAACAGAAAGACGGAATTTTAGCAAGAAGTTGCAAAATTAATTAACAGAACCCCAGAGCATTGGCCCAGAATTTGGCCCAAGCACAGGCTCAGAGATTCCCAGTGTTTTTGTACCAAAACTCGTTGGCAAAACCTTCTCTTTCCCCTTCATACCTCCCCTCCTCCACCTGCCTCCTCATCCTTCTTCTTCCCATCACTCGCTGCTTCTGACTCCACACTGCTTCGTGCTGCTGCCCTCGCCCCACCGCCTCCTTTTTGCACATCTACTGTCAGTGGCAGAGGCTCCAGGGATGGTCCTCCGGCTCCATCCCAAGCTGAGCCAGATCAGGCCAGCAGAACTTAATTTCTCGAGCACTGAGCCCCTTCTCATCTCTACTGTACAAGTGTACAAATGTTAACACTGCAAGACATTTTTTCCTCATCTGTCACTTTAGGTCACTTATTTATAAAGAATTGCTAGCAGAATGGGCCACCTCCAAGGACACAGACATTTCCTCTGACTTGTGCAATACTGAATTAATACATTGTGGAGAGGTCAAGATCACAACCGTTTTCCTCCTAATTTTTCCGGCTTTGAGAACAGAATACGTTTGGGAATGGTTGCTATGGTACTTGCTGGAACAGGATACAGAGCAGAAACAAACCTACTCTACCTTATGACTGAACTTTCAGTTTCACCTTGGCACACCCTGATTTGAAATGTCTTAAAGCCACTTATGATTGTCATAAGCTCACAAGGAAGGTAGGCCACCCTTTTCAGAAACATATATCTGACATTTCTGTCTTACTCCTTTATGAGAGATTACTTAAGTAATCTCTTTGTGTGCTTAATGTTTAGTGAATACAGTGGAGCTCTGAATATATCAGAAACTGCCAATGGAGATGGACTGAGGCACCAAGAAAAGAAAGAGCTGTTACAGGTGCACAGTCCTGCTAAAAATTACCAGCCAGAGAGTAATACAGAACCAGATTTTTAAAGATAAACCACACAGCCAGGTCTGAACTCCAAGATTTCAGTATCGCCATTTACTGCTCTGTGCAGTGTTCACATGTAGCCAGTATGAGCCAAGGGACTGAAGTAAACCTGCTGAGTTTTGACAGATTGGATTTTACTTCATTTTTGTTGCTTATAGGTAAAAGGGGACCTGCCAATCTACTATAGATTCTGGATCTACAGGATTTGGACCATAATATCTTATGTTTTATTGTGTTTCTTTAAAAAGACCCCTCCTGTTTAACTAGAAGCTGTAGTTTCTATTATTTTTTCTATTTTATACTTAAGCTAAATTGGAGTTGGCACAGAGCAGTGGAAGAGCAACAGCCTTTAGAAACACTCTCCAAAATTAGAGTTTGTGAAATACTTTCCAAACATCTGCATGAACAGTGCTACATCAACCTTCCAGACGACTGGTTAAAACGAGCATCCTTTAATCTAAACCATGTTCCTTGGGATTTCTTAATGTAATTAATTCTTCATCTTCTTTTTATACTTTGCCAGTGAGAAGCTGACTAGTGGTCATTACCTCCGAGTCCTTTCCACTAACTGTTTCTTTCAGTTCTGGCACAATGCTGTATGTTTTCATTGCATGGGGATCTCCTCAAACAAAGGAAAATTATGAAACTGTCAGATCAGATTTCATATATTACTCTTGGCATTGCACTCACTAGACCTGGTACACAGTGAATTTTGAAAGCCTCTGATCTTTTATAACCATTTCCAGTCTTACACATACATTTTAAAGTTCCTCATCTGCAGTCACTAGGAATATGATTATTAAAGCTGAGGTAATTTGGATATTTTCTTTCTGTAAAGATATATAGAGTGATCCATAAGTCATTTCCAATGTTTAATTATCCTTTCTGCTATACTTCTTATTGTTTTATTAAGACTGAATTTATTTCTTTCACGTTTTTTTTTTTCCCTGCTAGGGATATATAATGCTTTAGAACTTAAAATCAAGGTGCTTATCAAGAATAGATTAATCTATTTTGTTATATTTTCAGCACCTTTGGTTTTTAAATCAGATTCATGCTTCCTTTTATTATGTTTTTTTGCTTTGTGGTTTTCTAAAAAGTGTTCTTTTATCTCTATGCATCTTTGATTTAGTCAATTTACATGCTTATATAAATGGCAAAATGTTCAAAACTATTTCAACAAAGAAGGGTATTACATTTTTCTAGATCTCTGATACACAAGGTGGAATAAAATCAGTGGCATTTGTGACTGCTCTTCTAGAAGGGCAGAGTTAAGGGTACTCAGGTATTGGTCAGAAAGTGTGCCTATGGGAATGAACACTGAGAATGGGTTCAGAGTGGTGAGCTCCTCCTAGGTCTTATAGTACCATAAAATAGAGACATCAAGGACACAAAATCTTTTTTTCTCCTTCCAGACTGCTGTGTCAATCTGAGGTGCTAATGCATGATCATTAGGCTTTCAATTATTACCCATCTTGTGGGTTGGGATGAGTGTGATTTCTCTGCACTATTGTGTTCCTCCTCAGTTCAGGGAAATCAACCAAACTGAAGATACATGGACCTTTTGAGGCTTAAATAGGAGAGAAGATCCCTTGACACAAAATCCTTTAAGTGTATTTATACAGTGATTCCCTTGGCCAACTCAATGGGCCACACAAAGGATTTCCAGAGCTGAAAACATGAGCCTTGACAACTACAGTCTAAATTAAATGAAAAGGCTAAGCTTGCTGGAGAACATTAACAGACAGAAATCCCATGATGTTATTTGTGGGCTTGTAACTCAGCAGTTGCTTCAGAGATCAATCACACATGACTTCTTTAGGAAAGAAGAATGAGTTTTATGGAACGACTGGCTGAGATGACAGGTTATTCGGATGTCTTTTCTGAATGCAAACAAAACAAAACCATACTATCTTTAATGCCTGCATTATAAACAACTTGCATCCACTTCTGAATCCCCTCCCTCCTTTCCTTCACTCATATGAGCACCTAAATTTAAAAGGGGGGGGTTATTTTGTAAATCTCTCTCAAACTTCTAATTGTACTTCCCTTCTTACTTGTACAGCTCACAGACAAGTCAGAGCAGAATATCTGCGTTCCTTTGTTATGAATATAGTAGACTTTTTGATTGCGGCTGCCACTGTTTCCAAAACCATTTCTTAGTAGCCTTTTCACCCTGTCTAGGAGATCAGTAACTTTCTTAGAAGGATTATTTTTATTCTTTCTGTTTTTCAATTCCTTTCCATTTTTCTTGGCCATCGACTTGGCCATGTAGCCTACTATTCAAGTTCCATCTGCTTTTCTTAGCTCAGATGAAAGTCCTTCCTTGTCTACATACCAAATGCTGGTCTCCTACCCCAGTGTTTCTTTTGACTGATCCTGTTATCAGTTCCATATCCTGATCTTTTGAAACTTCAGATAGTGTATTCAGATAGCATATAGTATTTCAATGTAGCTACTTTCAGTTATGTTTATTACTTCATACATCATCCTGAATTGACG
Organism: Ciconia boyciana; assembly: GCF_034638445.1. NCBI lineage: Eukaryota > Metazoa > Chordata > Aves > Ciconiiformes > Ciconiidae > Ciconia > Ciconia boyciana. The sequence continues at coordinate 79,250,254 of NC_132938.1, read as the reverse complement.
ACACTAAATCTGTCATCTTGCTTAGTGATGAGCCCTGCATGAGGCATGAGCAGAGTTTCCTTCACATTTTGTCTTCAGCACAATAAGCTTTCCTACATCTATTCATTGGTTTGGTTTTTTTTTTTTAATCAGATGACTATTGCTTCTCTACATATTGAAATACCATTGTCTGTCAGTGGGAGTAAGTCGGTGTTACTCTTGCAAGGTAAAGAGCTTCTCCAACCCAGTGGTATACCAAGAATATTGCTGGGTTGAGTTGGGACATGTTGGAAACAAATCATTCTCAAGCCATCAGGGAACAAATCCTTGTGGATTCTTCTCTTAGCTGAGAGTCTCTTTCTTATTTCAGAGAAATTCCAAATTTAGCTCAGCTATTTTTTCCTGCACTGGGAAGACATGTGTAATGTCTCTGAGAGAAGGACATTAAAACATTTTTCCTTAATGAGGTTTGTGGATAATATTGCCTACGCTGGTCTTAACAACAAGCATAAAGAGGCCATTGCCTAGAGAAACTCTGCAATTCATTAGCTAGTTTTATCTTTCTTTCAAAGAAGAAAAAAAAAAATCAGACTGATATGCCCATCCAACAGTCTCTGAAAAGAAACATTCTTCAGCCAGACCATTCCCTTCCCTAACAACAAAGCCAAACAAAGAGAACTCATGCATTAACGTTTATGATTCTCAAAGAAGAAAGCCTATAATCTAACTAAGAAATGTTTTAGCTTTAGAAAATGCAATAGATTTTGCTGTTGGAGGCAAATATCAGAGCACTAAAGAAAGGACAGTGCACAGAAATGAATGAGAAATATGGCAAGGTTATCAGTGAGTGTAACGTGGAGGAAAGTAGTCTTTAACAAATAAAAAGGGAAGTGTTTTAGGGTAGAGTTCCCGTGTTTAACAGAACCTGAAGCTTTGCTCTAAGCAGTATGGGCAGAAAATCTGTGAGGTTTGCTCAGAGTGGTTCACCTTGTGACCAAGCACATTAGGGAAGCTGCTATACAGCACCAAGTTCAGTATGGAGATTATTACACCACTTAACCTTATCCTCAGGTCAGGCCCTCCTAGATCCATTAACTGTCATTTTGTTTCCTCCCGCTTTCAAAAGCCCTTAAGATGGTCTGAAAATAAAGGGCCTGGTTTACTTCAAATCATTTAGCATGGATGTAGCTTTGATCTCCTAGCCTCTAGCAAAGCAGGGCAGCACAAGAGCATTGCGGCATCGCTGTGGTATGGCATAAGCAACCCCGTATGACGCTGGTAACCCGGCATCCAAGACACCATTTCCTATTATTGGGACTTTTGTCATGTTACTAGCTGGTAGAATCAATAATTTCAGCTCCTAGAGATAAGTAAGATTCTCACAAAATAATGGGTGAACTTAATTCTATTTTATTTTTTAACATTTCTTGAAAGTGCTCCACCACGGTTTAGGAAAAGAAGAAGGGAAACATTCACTCACCCAAAGGAAAAGAAAGGTGACTCGCATTGGGCTGAACGACAAGGCAAAGGAGGACACGTGGCCAGCACACACTGCACTCCAGCTGTTCTCAGCTGGAGGATGGTCCTCTGGAGGCTGGCATGGATTCGAGTCTCCTGCTGTCTTACTTTAGAGAGTCCTACTTTACCCCGGGATCCTCAGATAGAATTTTAAATTTGGCCTTAGGCCAAACCTTAGGCCAACCTTAATCATGGCTCCCCTGTAAATAAAATGGAACCAATGGGACTTGCTTAACCTAGAGGAGTGAAGAGCTTTTAATTTGTAAATACATATGAAACATTTACATTGAAGAGAGTATAGCATGCGCAGTACAATAACAGGATGACTTATCATCTTATTAACCGAATTAATTGATCAGCCTTTCTTAAGTGAACAGTGAAAGGAAAAAAGCTTTTCTTTAAATAAAATATTGGTTTACTTTGCTATGATGGCTTAAGACATATTATTAACAGAGGTGGTCTTTAATACAAGTCTCGTGGTATCCTTAAGCCGTAACTCTTGGGACCAGCTCATTCCTTATACTTCTTCCTCTGAGCGAGAATGTTGCAGCAGAGCACAGTTCAGCACTACATGCTCCATTAAAGGAGCTTATATAGCATCCTATAGGCCTATAGGTCTGGTGGGAATGCTTGGCAGACACAAAAATACTTTGGAAGACCGTGGGAATGCTGATGACCTGACAATGGTTTCTAATATTGCATTAGAAAAATAAATACCAGTATAATATGGCAGAACCTGTCAGAATGGATAAAACAAAGATTTGCCAGTAACTATGCTGCACAGCTTCCCAAACCACTGAACCTGCTGGTTAGCCTAGACCTCTATTTCCTCCAAACCCTCATAAAAATTTATTGCAGATGGGTACTAAGAAACTACGGGAAAATCCTTCACTGTTCTAACAATATCTCTGCTTTACGATAGTCTTGCAGGAACTTTTTTGTTTTCCTCCTCCAGCAGGAGAGGTTTTCTCCAGCCCAACGTGGTTTAATTCTCGCTTAGAAATGGCAAACAAAAAAATTTATCAGCCTAGCTGGGATAGCCAAAGGATGAAGTACCAAAAAGCTGTATATGAACAAGAGAGCCTTAAATCACACTTGCAATTGCAGGCACAGTTTCAGCTGCTGTGTGAAGAGTCCTGACACTATTCTCAGCCCAGGTATTATTTTGCTCTGGGGGCTGATGGTAACTAACTGCCCAATATATCAGAACAAGACAGTTTTGTGTAATTTGGCTTCTCTTCTGCTCTGTAGTCATCAATACATCAGGAGCAAAAAAAGCCCAACTGAAAGCAAACCTGGGCAACAGCGTGATTTGGAGCTGACTGAAGGCTGGAGTACTGGGGCAGTGTACTGGCATGATGGGGACCAGGACTTGGCATATCCCACATCTTTTTGTAGTGCTCGCTGAGCAGAAAGGCATGACAGATCCAGCTTTGAGATCCAGCTGGACATGCTGTACCAGTAAATCTCCTCTCAGACTGGCGAACCCCAGCGTAGCACAGACCTGGCACCGGTGTCTGTACACTTGTACACCATTCATTGGTATCATCCTGAACGTAACAGGTTTACAATTCGATACTGGGAGTTGTGGGCTGCAGTCGCCCACCATCCACGGGAAGCCTGCCTGTCCCACCCTGCCGGCAGGCCCTGCGGCTGGCAGGAGCTCCGGCTGCCCCAGCCTGTGCCGACCTGCAGCAGGAGCTGAGCCGAGAGCCCCGAGCCGTGCCAGCGCCTGCAGCAGCTCCAGGGGCTGGGCTGAACAAAAATTGGTGGCGAGCGTCCTGTGCTTTTCTGTGTTCGCGTGTGATGGCCCGGCTCTACGTAAAGAGAGCCACAGCTGTGTATAAAATACAGCGGTGCTTATTTCAGAGCGGTACGCAAGCAGCCCAGGCTCTCTAGAGGAAAACAGTTAAGCTGTGTGTTATCTGATGCCATGAAGGCAGTAGTTTAGAGAGATGTGGTCCTAAAGCCCTGATGTGTCCCTTTGACCCTGACACAAGTACTTGCCTACTTTTAAACTTAAAGATGACCAGTCGAAACCTTACTGACTTCAAAAGGCCTACTCCACAGAATCAGGATGTGCACCCGAGTAGTTTATTTGCAGAACCATGCTCTTGCCTAGCCAGATGTTTGAAAACAGATAATCTATCATCACAGAGGTGAGAGTTAAAGATTGACAGGGTAAGCTAGTCTGGGATCACATTTTTTCGTTTCCCAAAGGAAAATCTGCTGTATCTAGATCTGCAGGTTACTAATGTAGTATGTGGATTTACCAAAATATTTCTCTGTGCACACAATTTTTGCAAAAAATGAGCATTATCTATTTTTCTTTCCATTTACTGTAATGCGCTAGTGAATCTACTGGGGAATTTCATTCTGTGGAATTTGGGATCTTACTCCTCAAATCAGGAAAGTCTGAGAACTGAAAGCTGCATTTGCTGGAAATATCAGGAATTGGGATGTGGAATTCAGGACGTGGAATTATAAATAGCAGTAATAGGTTTTTGAAATATTTATTTGAAATATTTATTGGTATGGCTTGTCTGATCACATATATCACATTTATTTCATTGGTAACAACTGTTCTTTGTCATGATATATATATATGAAATTTAAGCTTATCCTGTATATTGTTGTTAGTGCTTTTTTTAAAAAAAAATTATTATTAAGCACTGAAAAATCCAAAATAGAAGAGAGGACTTTTTAAACGTGAAAAAACGTGACAAGCATGTACAAGCATTTTGAGAACTGATTGGCATTCCATAATGAATCATGAGAATAAATTATAGCAAACCAAGCTCTTATTAAAGGATATTGAAAAGCATAAAATCTCCTTATTAAAAAGCAAGCAATAGGACAAGTGCAAGAGTTAACCAAGTATCTGATTCAGTTATAGATGCCCTGAATCAAGATTAAATGTGAAGAGATGTGTTAGTATGATTTTGATATTATAACTATTTTCGTTCATTAAGAGGTTACAGATACAGAGATAATCTCTTATAAGAGAATACTTCTGGCTGTATTATTAAGGCTACAGATCTAAATAAGTTTTACGTTGACTATGAAGCGTGCTTTGTGCATTCCTGGCGACAGTAGGTTAAATCTCAAGATAACCACTTCAGACTGGCTGCATACTTTAGTATTTTTCCCCCTTCACAGTTGTTAAAACTTTATAGAGCCTCAAAACATATCCAGATGGACGGTAACTGTGACTGCCACTTATGAAACCAGTATAATCTAGCACAATACACAAAGTAGGGTAAGTGTGGAAGGAAAACAAGTTCTGAATAGAGGACCTCCTTGGAATACTGGATCAGCCGTCAGACACACCAATTCTGTTTAGACAGGCCTGTTATACACACCCAAATGTTCTGCAAAACAAAGCACACCCCCAACCTTTCACCACTGCAACTCCTAAACACTTCTGCCCAAGGGTGGTCTTCACCCTGCTTGAGGCAGTATTTGTGCCTACATCTTTATTCACAAAATGAAGCATTGGTTTCCATAGTTTTTTGGCAAAGCTGAGACACATAAACCATGTTCTTCCTCTCAGAGGAATATCGTATCTTGGCAGTTTTATTTGGGTCTGATCTTTTCAAATATGCAATAGCGAAATATGAACAAATAGATCACTGTACCATTGCGCTGCCATTCTGCCTCCAGCGGATTCCCCCGCGCACCTCCTTCAGCCTGCTTGTGTGAAGCCGGATTATCATAAATAACATAACCATAGCAGAGAAGTTGGTCCAGATAAAACTATTGTTATTTGAAATTATAGTCTTCATTCACTTGTTGGGTAATGTCTGCTAAACAGACCAAATAGCAATATATATAGTGGCTTCCATAGATTTTTTTGTGCAGAGCACAAAAATAATACCTACTTTTTTTGCATACAGTATGTGTATATCACAACAGGATGATTAGGTAATGGAGCCACGAAATAAGAAAAAAACCCCAAACCTTGGCAGATTTACAGCAACTAAATCTATGGCTTCATTCCTCACTCCAGCTAGAATGGGTGCTTAATTCAACTGAACGTAATGCTGACACCTCTTGCTACTTACACATGTGTTGGCAGAGACACATCTGAGTGCAGCAGGCATTCTCAAGTATTTCCTTATTTGTCACATTTCACAAACTTCCAGCTTATGAGTTAACAATTAAAAAAACTGCTTGGGAAATAGCGATTTTTATTCATGGTCTTTCATCCCCTTTCCTGCCTTTCTCCCTTTCCTTTCAATTCGTTGTAGTCACATTATGTGTTAAAATCCTGGTGCAAGCGCTCAAGTTGCATACCTGCTGCTTGTGGAGAGTGTGTGTTTTTAAATCTATCGTGCAAAAGGAGAGCATCTCTTAACACATGGTAGTAGTGCTGTGTTTTAGTTTGCTGTTTTGCAGAAAAGATTGCTTGCCATATGTCTTAACAGAACCTGCTCTTCTTTTCCAAGAAATTGGCTAACGGAGTTAAGATTATTTCATTTTCTTTTCGTCTTTTTGTATCATGATTAGAGATTGGCCTGTGAAATATTTAATTAAGCTGTGAATGTTGCTGTGTATTGCTCAGTTAAACAAATGCTGTGTCCTTCAGCTATCTCCAACTAACAAATTAATTAAAAGTAAAAAAAGTTAGGTAACACCTAAATAATCTCGGAGTCTTTTAACCAGCTGTAATATATCCATACAACACTATTCTACTGAATAAGAAAGCTATCATTAAGGCTTTTGTCAAAGCAAGAAAAAAAAAAGTTCTGATATTTTTGTTTGGGTTTTCTTCATGTTGCAAACAAAGCTCCAGCCTTTAGCATTTCAGCTCAGCTCCATTTTGTACCAGGGGTGACTGAGCCACTTCAACAGTTGGTTGCATGTAAATGTGCTGAACAAGAACCAGATCATAAACAAAAGCAAGCTGGGGCTTCAATGAGCAAAGCACAAGAGCAGAATATTAACCACGAATCCTGCCTAGGTAAAAATTCCTTTTGCTTGGTCATGGCATATAACAAGGTTTCATGCCTCTCTGGCACGTCTGGTGCCACAGACTCCCCAGGAACCTTATTTCATTCAGATGTCTGCTTCTTAATGAGCTGATCTTCAGAGAAATAGCTATTTACTGATTCATTGCTGGGTTACACCTTTAGCACATGATTTTCTCTCACAATAGTTCATGAAATAGGAAACTCACTGCATCAGGCAACTCAAACCAGAAGCAATTGCAAGAACGCTCATGCAGCCGACATTAGGAATATGGGATTCCCTCATTTAGCTGCAGAAATTATGTAAAAATTGAATAATCCCTTCAAGTGGCTTAAGCACTAATTAGGGATTCCAGGGTACGTCAGAAAATACACTGTATCATTAAACAATACTGTTTTAAACATCGGTATATACAAAAAGTGATAAAAGTGATTTAAACATGACTGTGTCTTCTTCACGCCTTGTGGCTGTATCTACTTCACAGCTCTTAATTTTTCAGGCTTGCACCTTTGAATAGGAGGAGACCCCCAGGTATGGACTAATTGTTAAAATACATTTCCTTCACCCATTCATTCTGTCCAAATGCTTGTGCTTGTGGAAATGTTCAAAACACTCCTTTAGTGAATTATGGCTGTGTGAGGAAGACCGGGAAAGGAGAGAAAGAAGAGACTTTATGACTTGACTCCTGCCTGTAGTTTATGTCTTTTAATTTTTCAAGTCTTGATTTTCAGTTTGACTGTTTTCTTATCCAGAATGTCCCTTGAAGGCCAGCTACCTCCTAAATTTACCATGTTGACAAAATAAACAAAAGATTGCTTTTTTAGATAGATATCAACAATTAATAAATCAATTTTTGCACTAAATTTGCTTCTTGAAGCAAAAAGTAACACAGTTGAATGGCTGGAGCTAGCTAAGAGCTAGCTTGGAGCTAGCTAAGTATGAAAAGTATGCATGAGAGAGTTAACTCTTGGATATAGTTATTCAATATTATCGTTGACCATTATTTCATCATGTCAGCAGAAAATAGGATGCATTTCATTTAGGAATTAGTATGCTTAGCTGGAGGGAACGCTTTTCTAAACCTCATTCAGTCATTAGTGAACTTGATGAGCTAGATTACAGTATAAAGTTGTCTTCTTGCGTCAGATCTGTTTAAATCTAGGTGGTATCTACTGATTTCACTGAAATTGCCTGAATTTAATTCACAGTAATTGGAATTGGAAATGGTCTATGTAATGAACAGACTCTACTATGTGTAGCACTGTTAAAAGGTAACGTAAGAAAAGCTTGGCTTGACACAGAGTATAGCCACAGGCTAGTGAAAATAACACATTTGAATATGCAAATGCTGTTCTCTAACAAGATTCTGAATTAGTAAAGAGTGAATCTAAAGTCGTAATTGGTGTCATTTTTCCAGAAGAAGGAGAAGGACGTAGGATTAATGAAAAGATGGGTTAGTTTTGTTTCCAGCATCAGGCTACAAAAATAAAAGATCAGAAAGACAGAGAGAGATATTTTCCTGAACCACAGCTACTCAGAAACCTTCCTGTCCTCTCTCCTCCCAGCATCTTCTTTTCCTTTCAGGCCTATTTGGACAAACATCAGTCAGTCTCGTTACTTAGTCTTTTCTGCTGATGTTCTGTGGGTTTCCAGTTTATTTCTGCATAACCTGAAAAATTCATATTTGCATCACAAACTGACCAAAATGTGCTTTAATTATTTCCCAGGAGCTTTGCTTCGATCTCTGAGTGGGCACCGTGTTGCTACAGTGAAGGGCTCGTCAACACTCCCATTATAGAGCTCTAATTTTGCTGGATACTGTAACCCAGTTGACTTAATTGCGCAGAGCTGCAATTCGTTTTACAAGATTTCAGGAAAGATGCCAGTTATTTAACATGCTTACATGGAAATAACTTGGCTTATTTTTCTTTTTTGGGGGGGGTCTCAAATGTGATGGAAAAACCAAAGCCAATCAGAGCAGAGTCAAAACTTGCTAGATTGCTTCTTGTCAAGGTAGCCCTTCATTCCCATCTATACGTTGCCTTTCTCAGCTACCAGTTTTTAGACTCAAGTGTCTGTCACTCCTCATGCCTTCCAGGAGAACTTAGTACCCAGCTGATTTCTTGGTAATGTCTTTGTTTCTCTCACTTTTAATCCTTATGTGACTTTGAGGACACATTAGAGATGATCAATTTTTTTAATGACTTATTAGAATATAAAAGTTTTACAAAGAAGATATTGAGGGACACCCAAGATGGGTACCACACACCACCCACGTGTGGCCTCTATCACTATGAGTAGGTACTTCAGATACTAAATGGGTATAAATATATTTAGCCCTCGGATGTCTTCTACCAGTGGCTGGAGAAAGCCACATTAGCTTCTTGTGAGCAATGCTATCGCCACTGCCAGGAGTTGTCCCCTCCTCCTAGTGAAGGTGAGAAAGGTTATCTCCATACTTGTGAGGCCTTCAGAAGTTTTCAGAGCATTTGGATTAGGTTCAGATAAAACGCTGGCTTTCTGAGTATTTATGTATGAAAAATCTTTGACTATTTGAAAATTGTCAATAATATCTTCTGCATTTGTTCAGTCCAAAGGGATTTTAAAAATTCAGATCGGAGCAGCGGAGGGTGGGAGAAAGTTCACCCCTTATCGGTCACCCAAATTTGCTGAGGCAGTTTTATGAAAGAATTGAAGTGAATGCAGAAACTAAAACCAGGGACCACTTGATAATGCTCTAAGCCAAAAACAAAGCAGAAGAAAGAGCAGGCATTGCTACTATAGCTTACATCATATGTAACGTAAATGAAAGGGAACAGGATCGATATAAAGTGTGTGGGCGAGGCAGGCAGACACATGGCGCTGGAAATACAAGGTCAAACATGAAACTCTTTCTTCCAAATTGGAATCCAGGGAATTGTCAACAAGTCCCCATCCACACGGAATAAGTGAAAATGTGATTGTGAGGGGCCTGATGATAACCCTAGGACAAATGCTGCTCTCCTTCAGCCTGACGTCAATTCAGAAATGTTCCGGCTGCGCTGGGACTGCTTTGCATTGCCGTTCGATAGAGCTGGAGCAGAGTTTCGCCCCGTATCATAACACATTTATCCCCAAGGCGAACGTATGCATCTGTTTTTGTATTCAAGTTTTTTCTTATGCAGTTCAATAGTTTCTTGCTAGTAGCCTCAGGGATATTTAAATAAGATGAACCCTTTTACCTACAGGACCATAAAAAGAGAAGAGCTAACAAGGGGCTATGAGGTGTTACGGCAAAGGCGATGAGGTGCCTTTATGGGACCTCTGCAAAGTGCTCGACACCCTGAATACAACAGGCAGAATTACTCTTCCACCAGTGTCTCGAGGAAGGTGGAAAACGAAGCTTTTCCCAACCACCGCTCCTCTGTGCACGTGTGCACAGGAAATCTTGAGGCACCGTCTGCAGCGCGTTAAATGCTCTGTGCTCGGCCAGTGTTCCCAATTCCCAGCTGAAAACGTATGGAAATCCACTACTGGCAAACCCGAGGCTGTCAGGGATTTAGGTCATTACACTCAGTCATATTTATATTCTACTAATGGTAGATCAATCTTCATAAAGACAAGCTCCACCGCTAGTTTCGGTTACAGTCTATGTGGTATAATGACATCGACTGCTATACAGTGTATATAGAAATTTCTCACCAGTGGGCAGGCATGGACAAATTCTTCACAGCCACCTTTTATAATGATGGATGTATTAGCCTCTTTTCTTGCCAACGAGGTCCTAGGAACTTGGCTTCTAAGACTCTTGAAATTTGGCTTGGCCAAATCACTTAGCGTTGACGTCTCGGTAAGCAGCACTGTGCTGAGTCACTGTTTAGTCATTATCCAAACTAACCCACCAGGCTTACACACAGCTCGCATCCAGCACCCTGCTCTGGGAAAAAAGATCCAGCATCACCAGTGGCTGCTCCTTGTGTAGGACTGGCAAGATGAGATGGGCAAACATGATTCTGCCTGTATTTCACTTTTTAAAATTAGTCAGAATCCTTTCTTCTACATTAAAGCATATTTTGTTATTTCCTGAGGTCAAACAGAGAATACTGAATTTTCTCTTTTCAAATCAGTAATCTGAAAAAGTATATATTAGAAGAATGAATAAATACTTCAGAAGACAAATTTTATATGGATATGTAAGCTACAATTTTTATGTGGATTTTTAAGTTAGAAGTCTGGTTAAAGGAAAATTTGTTAGACCCTCCCTCCTGCTTTAGCAATTAGAGGAATGTTTTGTAAAGTTTAGATGTGCAATTCAAAAAGCAACTTTGCAGCTCCCCCAGCTTCAGCATCCAAAACTGGAGAGATTCTTCCACTCTGAGGCTGCAATATTCAAAGTAAGCGTGCCTAGCTCCTGACCAGAACATTCCCAGAGCCTTCCCTGAGAAAAGATCTCTGAAGAGTTTCACCTGGTAGACCGTTTTGGGAAGTGTGCGCATTTTCAATAGATCAACTCAAAGTCATGAAAGAAGAAATGCTCTTTGCTGGCTGAAGCATTAGCTGTTACCAAGAAGATGATTCGGAGGGTGCAACGTAGAGAACGAGAGGTTTAACATGGTGCTTGAGTGCCTAAGGATGACGTGGGAACCATGGGTCAGCTGGCAATAAAAACGAGGTACTAGCACTACGTACTATCCCATATTTCCCAGAGTGCCGTCACAGACTTGCATTTGCTCAGGGCTTTGTTTCAGAGGTACCAAAATATGAGTAGGAGATCTCCAGAGGTTTTTACATAGATGAAGCTTTGCTGTATCAACCCTAAGCGTTCAGCTCTCATCATGCGCCTGTGATCTCTGGGCAGAGGTTTTTGCCCCTCATCTGACAGTTTCTACCCTGGGAAAGGAGGGCTTTGATACTATCACAATACAAATAATGAATTATGATCATCATGGGCATTGGTTTGTTTGTTAGAGATGGAGGCAAGATGGAAATGGGAGCATTTCACTCAGCCCTATTTTGGAATTCCAAAGACTTAATCAGCTATTGGAAAATCACATCATCCAAGGTCAGAGTTTCTTTTACTATAATAATTTAAAATTATAAATTAAATATTTTTAAATTATAAATTAAATTATAATAATTTTTAAAATAAAAAGCTCATTAGACTTTTAAAGGGATACTGTAGTAACAGGACAATTAGTAACAGTACAAGGTGGAAAGTTTGGCTAAAACTCTATTACAGCTTTTTTTTCCGAGCTCTTTTCTTCTATGACTATTGGTTATGGTACTGTAGTTAAAAATAAACTTCTACTGTGACCAGGGCTTTCACCACTTCTGAATTATGGTCCCAACCCTCTTCGATGAGCAACAAGAATAACTTTACACTAGCTCCCACAATTTGTTGTATACTATTTTACCCAGCATTTATAAAATCCTCCCATAATTTATGATAAAAATGTATTTATAGGTTTTCTCTGAAGTGTGAAGGGAAAAATTATATCCACTGGCATGAAATGGTTGTTGAATAAATAGAAGGTAACCAGGAAAAATAAGGGCTAAAGTTCTACTGAGAGACGGACTTTGCTAGTGTGCACAAATTAACGCCAGGTTTGCAAGGGGTTTCCAACAGTACAGAACTGTGATGAGTAGTCCTCTTCCATGTTTCGTGATTTGCTTTGTAAAACTCTGTTAATATTAATTAATATGAATTAAATAAAATATAAAATAAAAGCAAAAAAACCCCCTAAAATAAAAGGCAATATAAAATACATTAAGATGTAAACATTAAAAAAGAACAATAAAAATCTGTAAGTGACTGTTAGACGTGTTGCCTGGCAGTATAGGTGTTGAGGGTGGCAACTTACTGTACTTACAGGCATAGCATATCAGCATTGGACCTATAGGCATTCTCCAAGAACGGTGTTACAATATTTGCAGTAGGTCTGTTACTCAAATCAGTTTAGTCGTGCTATCTTAATTAGGACCTGAATTTCCACCACTGCCGCAAGGCCTGTACATGAAATGGAATATGAATTATGACCAGAATGTCTGTTGGACAGACGCTATCTCAGCACCTCCGTGTGTTTCACCAGATTGAACGTTTATGACTCCAACGTTGAGACAGACGGACAAAAGCATCATGGAAAAATGTTATTCTGTCCTTTGAGTACTGTTTCCTTGAAGTGATCGTAAACACATCTAAGAGTACAATATACTGAGCGCTTGTATAATGGTGTTTTGAAACCCTGGATTGTATTTCCCAAAGATAACGCAACAGTTAATTTTCTGCTTTAGTTATAGTGCTTTTCCTCATCATCGGTTGCTACTAAATAAGCCCCTATCATTTTTCAAGGGTGTAACTTGCAACAAGACAGCAATAACAATTACATATTGTTTTCAAATAAGATGCCATTTTCCTTTCTGGCAGGCAGCAATGGGTTTTTAATGTGTAACATTTGTTTAATGAAACTCACAGATGCTTCCTTGACAATTGCAAAGGAAGAAAAGAGAGGAAAACAAACCCAAAGAAAAGGCAAAAAATATAAAGAGCAAATGAAAGATTCATCTTCCATCACAACTATTCATCTTGTGTCCCCGGCTGATTACCACATTTTGGCTGGATCAGACATCTCTGGTGAACCTGTGCACAGCAGGGATGTGCTGCCATTTGAGTGCCTGCTTTGCTGAAGCGTTGCCTCCATTTCACACAAATGAAGAAATAACGGTGTGCTACCAGGAGCCCCAACTTCATGAAGGTCACAGCATTTTGGCGTCTATATTCTCCTGAGGCAATGTGGCTGAGCAGGATGGATTCTTCTGATGATTACACATGGCTGCTGTACCTCCAAGGTCTACCTACACTTTTTAGTTAATAGAGTGTGTGAATTGCCACGGACAACATTTCTTCCTTTGGAGCAAGAGAGAGATATATAGGTATATAACCTTTCACTGATTGTTTTTGTGGTAAACTGAAAAAAATATTCTGATCTTAAAACCAAAACAAACAAAAGGAAACCCCACTTCTTTGCAATGAAACCCCTTTAATATCAAGGTAATGGATACACCAGAGAAAGAGAGAAGAGACACAGATACACTGCAGAAAGCAGGACAACGTTCCAGCTGAGAGTCCTGAGCCCTTTTAAATACGAGAGGCCAATCTCTATTATTATCTCTACAACTAAAAAAGGGTGTGGGGCTGAGAGAGGAACCTCCCTCGGGTCACCCAGCCAGCTGCAGAGCTCCAGTGCGATCTTGGGGCTCCCACCTTGTGCAGCCCCCCAGCCGCTGGCTAATCAAACACCCACTCTGAATCACGATGGGAAATACTGGAAGAGAGTTACCATGCAAGGTGGGCCAGGCAAGTAAAAGCAAAAATCATAGGGGATAAGCGTTCCAAAATATAAAAATAACAAACATAAATACACATGTAGAAGATAAATATAAATGGCACCAATCTTATTTTGGTAGTTGAAGTGCACTGTGAAGTGGCCGTAGTCTCACCTGAGCGAATGGAAAAGCCAACATCTACAGAAGAGCCAGGACAGTAGCTATGGCCATTGCTTTTTCCATGTCTATTTTTTGAGCCCTCCAGCATACCTGGTGGGAGGCAATAGGCACTTTTTTCCCTGAACAGACCCAAACCAGCAAGACTTTGAAAAGAGTCCATCAGCACTGCCTCAGGGAGCAAGAGACAGGCGACTGCGAGTGCCTTCGGTCTAAGCAGTTGGACAAAATCCATGGTCACCATATATTCTGCGTTACAAAGAAAAATTGGTATTGTCACCGTGTATCTTCAAAGCAATCCTGCTTTACCTACAAAGGTCCTGTTCCCCAGGCCCAGGAGGAGTCCAGCCGCAGGAGATGGTTTCATTCGCACAGCTCTAGGTCAGGTTCAGCCAGGACTCGGCCCACCAGCCCTCTCCCCCTCAGCTTCCCACGCTTGCTCCATCTCCAGTCTGTTTGGACTATTTCCTCACTCGCAGCCTCTCTGCTCTTGTTTCTTCTTTTATGCAGACACAAAAATCTCCGGAGAACAGCTAAATGGGTCGTGATTAGTACATCTCCGCACCTTTGTTTTGGGTGGTAAAATCTCGCTGTACACAGAGTGAGGTGTCTGAGTGTTATACGAAGCAGGTTCAGTGAATTTTCCCTCATCCGATCGCAATGCCTTTAATCTGAATGACCATCTATGCAATCCAGTATTTACTAATCATCGCAGGCCCAAGAAATATTGCAGCAAAAATACTGTTTCCTAAATTTAGGTACTCCACAAAAGTCTGCAAGTTCAATTTATATTATAATGTGATACCAGCACATTATAATTTTTAATTAATAATTGTATCGCTTCGTAATGTCTGCAGCTCTTTCACTTGGCTGTCATCCAGAAACAAGGCAACGCGAGCTAATCTCCATAGAGAATGGGACATCGCATCCTGACCTCGGTACACACACAGGGTTTTTTTTTTCAGTCATCGCATAAACATTTCACTGGCACAAAAAGTAATTGGCAGACATCGTTTTGTAATGGATGGCAGACTGGAAAGGGAGCAGTTCCCAACTGACAGAGCAGCCAGGCTTCCTCAGATCAGCCTATAACTTGTGAGAATATTGTGCTCAAAAATTCCTCTGGAAAAGGGATTCCCCAGACAGCTACAGATCAGGAGATCCAACCTCATTATCCACCAGAAACTATGAACAAAGTCCCTGGGAAAAAAGCAAAATAAAACATAACAAAGAAATACATTTAGTTCTTATTCTGTAACAAGTCCAGTTGTATTTTTCTCTTCCTCCAGCAAGTGAGAGAAATGCTTTTGTTTTGTGTCTTGTTTCCTACCTGTACATATTAGAGCTGAATACTAGGGATAACTGTAAAAGCAAAAGGAGACTTCTTTTTTTTAAAGCAGAAATATCCAGTAATAACCATGTTCTAACTCATAGCAATGTTGTGAAAAATCATGTGCTTGTAAGTCTGAAGAATTTTTAATGGATTATGTGCTGAGGATGGGACAGAAAAATATCAGCCAGAGTCACTGGTGTCCTCTGATGGCTTTATATTTGTTTAACCTGTAAAATTCCCGTTGTTAGTTTAAACAGAGGCAGGATTTCAACCTATGCAAATCATACCTACCTGAGAAATATGCAGAGATTTTAATACAGGACCAGTATACGTTCAGTGTGCCTTCCCACATACAATGCCCTGGCTAGACTGCAAATGTCTGAGCAGAAGCGGATGGCACGGCTTTCTGTAGCCATGCACAGCCCCGGCACTGTTACAGGCAGTCCCCGCTGCCTCCTCGGGCATTTATTTCCTGAGGCTTTGCCTGATGCTGTTTCAATTCTTCACACCCTGGGACTCCATCACTTGCTTTCCTTGGGAGATTGTTCCACAGTTTAGTAGATGTTACTGTGGCTTCTTTTACCCGCCATTCATCCTAAATTTTACTTTCCTTAATTTAATTCTATTCTCTACAAATCATTTTTTTTCTCCATGGGTATTAAGGTGTTCCCTTTTTATTCCAGATAAAGTCAAACTATTAGCAACTAGAAATTTATATTATTTCTTAGTTGGAGAGACCTAATCTTGAGCAGGTATAGGTAATTATGGATTGTACTTAGGGGTCCGCTAAAACTTGCTGCTTGATTAACTCTCCCTGCAGGGATGATAATTGCTGTTACACATGAAAGTACCAAGCGCGGAGCGGAGGCACAGCCCCTCCAGCAGCATACAGGGCAGCACTGGCGGGCTCCAAGAACAGCTCTGTGCAGTCCCCTGGGCTGGGAGGGAAAAGGGAGCTGCATCCCAGCTCCTTAAAACACTGGAGACCAAAACAGACCCATGGAATACACTGCCGGAGGGACCACGGTTAGATGATCTTCTCCCCAGTCTATTGTACCCCAGCACGGAAACAGGGAATGCGACTATTCGAAATTAAATTCATAAGAAGAGGAAGGAATGGTTTATGTTCTGATTTCACATTGGCTTAAATCAGGAGCTGCTCTAATAATCCCGTGGAATCGGATGGGTCTGAGTGCCAGCTGAAGTCAAAGGGAGCTCAGGGTCAGGCCATGTGTGCCACCAAGTTTGCTTTTACTTATTTTTTTTCCACCAGTGATGCTTAAAAATCAACAGGTACTAACAAACAGAATACTCCAGGAGCCTTTCCCAGCTGTTTTGGGCTGCAACCCCCAAAGCTTGCCTCTCATAATTCAGTTTTAGCTTTAGGCACTTTAAAGTTAATAGACTCATTTGAGCAAAGGGCTTATTTGAAATCCACACTGGAAAAAAGTGAGCATAAGTGTGCTACTGCCAAGCTATAAACACATTTATACAGTGCAGTAAATCAATACCGCTGCCTTTCCTTGGAGAGACCGGGCCAATTAAGCTGAATGTACAGGACATGATGATGGAACCTGTTCAGCTTATTACGGGAGCGGTAGCAAAGACTGCAACCATACTACCCTGCTGAGCCTCGCCTTGACATTCCCCAGCCTGGCCAAATTTCAGCCCATTTGATGTAAGCTTGTCATGCATTGACTACCGGAAGAGAACAGGGATTTTTTTTTTTTTTTAAATTGTCTGAAAAAAATGGTGGGAGTCAAATAAAGGATTCAAGGAGGGTGATAGTTTATTGTTTCACTGTCTGAAAAAGTTTGTGAAGTTTTTTTGTTGGAAGAGTAATTCAAATACAGGCTGGGCTGTGAACACTGCAGCTTTTTCCCACAGTCACCTGCTTAAATTTAAGCCTGTCATGTCTGTCGACATGTTTGTGGGTTGGCTGTCTTCCTCTGGACAGGGGTTAAAGTTATTAACTTTATGAACCCAAACTGAGCTTGATGAACATGCAGCACATGGAAGGTAGAGAGAAAGGCAGTAAGAAAAATGTGCAATGAAAATGGAAAGACGTTACAAGCATCGTGTGGGTGCGGCATGAGGACAAGCAAATGGGAAGAGGCAGGAAAGGTGATGCCTATCTGCACCTTCCACTAGTACAGCGTCTACAAATGTACTTGGACTCTGTAATGCAATAATGATGCTACACTCACTCTCATAAATTCCTACATAAGTAGAGGTCATATGATCTGACCAGTGACTTCTTGCAAACAAGAAAATGTTCAGTTTTTTGTTACCAGAGCATTTCATTCAACTGCCTTAATTACAGGGCTTCCCCCCCACCCCCTCTTCTAAGTGTTATGCAAAATATAAAACAAGGTTGTGAAAAAATGGATGCAATGTTATGGAGAGCTGGTTAACTTGGTGCATTAAGTCCCTGAACATTATTTATATTTTGTGTTTAGGTAGAACCTGTCATTGACTATTAAATGTAAAGTTACCATTGCCTGAATAGGTGCTCAAATCATAGACAGCTTAGTGTAGTTGGAAGCTGACAGCTGGCAAAGATGTCTTATAAAAACTCTCTAAAATGCACTAGAATGTGTACAAAAAGTAATTTTTTTAATGAGAGAAAAGAGGAAGGAAAAAAAGCCCAGTATCCCCTTTAAAAGTGGAGAATTCAGACTTTGAGAGAACTAAAAGGGGGATTTGAAATGTTCTTTTAAAGGTTTTCCTGTTCAGATACAAAAAATTCAAGCACACTTGTTACCACCCTAGCCCCTAATGCAAGATGGTCCTGTGTATATCCTACCTGTGCGGCTCTGCCGATACCTATTTAAAGCAGGAGGAAGAGATTTTCCAAATAAAGTTAAGTGCTGAAAGGCAACTGCCAGGTCACCAGCAGTGCCTGCCCAGGTCCTGACCCACGGCACTAATTATCCATCTGCCTCGTCAGGTGCCTGAACAGAGCCTCCATCCTATGGCTGGGCATAGGAAAGGGCTGCCTTTCCTCCTCTCACACATCCTACTCTGTGGGTAGGTTTTTTAGAATTCTTTTTAAACTTTGTACTAGCTATTTTTCTGTTCGTACCTCCACTCATCTCATTACTCGTTTCAGTGCTCATTTACTCACTGGGACAAAAATTGATTGAGACAGGCAGTAAAGAAGTGTACATCTGTGAATTGAAACCAACCTCATTCACCTCATGAAGTTAGCAACTCACTGCACCATCATAAAACAGAGATGTATTTACCCTTAAATCTTGATTTTTGGAAAGCAAGGAGAGAAACACGTAAGCACAAAGTGCATAACATAAAACTGAAAATCCACAAATATCTCATCCTAGTAGGGCAATATACTCACGGTGCTGTCCCTGATGGTGAACAGCCCACACCTCTAAAGACGTGTTCATAAACAGCTCGTTACTTGGCAGTCCTTTGCAAAGGAAATGCTGTCACCTGAAGAAATAAAGGAGATATCTTGGCATGGGCTGTGGAAACTCTTCTTTCCACAAAGGCTACCTGGTATCAGTATCATCTGCGGGGGGGGGGGGGGGAGCACACAGGCTCAGAGGCAGGAAGAGCAGTGGCTTCTGATTGCAACTTACCTCTCGGAGCACCCTGGCCATATACTGCTGCCTACCTTAATCCATTTGCTTCATCAGTGAGGCAAGAGCGTACTTTTCCCCCTTTGTGGCTTCTGTTACAGCGTGATTTAGTGAGATGGCTATAGTCTAGTAAAATATATCCCAGCTCCCATCCTCTCTTCACCAAAACTGTCATCTGCAGAGCAAAAAGAGCGTAGAGTGAAAGATTAAAAAATCTCACGTGTGAGCTGTTGATAACTAGAAAGTGGTTCTTCTGTCTGGCTGCCTCCATGGATTATGGCAGCCTAGCTAGTCCCCTTACCGTGGTACTTACTGTGCGACACATTATCTTTTACAGCTAGTACTCTTAGTTTCTTAATATATATTGACTGCTTCTTCCAGTACATTAGTCGCATTTGCTTTTATAGCTAGGATCTCTAACCAACTTAATTTGTCCTCTTTATCATTTTGAAGAAATTTTGAAAGGCAACTCGGAAACTTCTCTATCTGCCTTTTCCCAAGTGTGCTTCATTATTACAGTGTCCATTATATTGAGTTTGCATCGTCCTCGTATCTGCAAGGTATGAGAGCTTTACTTCATTGCAAATCTTTTATAATAGTCTAACTTCTTGAATGGATTGGCAATACATTTCATTACTAATAAGCCTGCATTTCAAAGCTGCCAAAGGCTTCTCACAAATACCAGTCTGGTGTGGCTCCAAATTTGCTTTTTCAGACTCACATTTAGGCTTTGCAGAATACCAACTGCACAGACACATACAATAAATAACTTCATGATCGCTAGTTATTGTTCTTTCATTCCCCCACCAGTTTTTTTCCCTTTTCTTTCCCTTGATGTCAACCTCCGACCTAGGGATGAATGATTACTTTGCATCAGTACAACTAACATTATAAAAGGTGTCCCGTTTGCCTGAGGTGAGGTATATTCGCTTGGTGGGGTTCTGATGCTCTCCTTTACTGACATCAGACTACATTCAGTGTAACTAAGCCAAGTTTAGCATCATTATTCCTGATTCTCAGCACAGCAAATGAGATCAAAATCTGCTCCAGTGAGTACACACTCCGAATAAGATACACAGTTGATGATTATCTGCATATGAAACAGCTTAGCTTGCCATAGCCTCCTTATTTTCTCCTCCTGTACCATCAAAGAATGGCATTGGTAGATGATACAAAAGCCTCAGTGGGGTTGTCAGGTGTAAAACATTTCAAATAACCCCCCAAAACTTTAAACAGTTGACTTCTTTGTGGCACATGATGTGGCATGATATAGAAATTAAATCTCGGGATTGTATTTCACCATCAAGTCCATAAGGGATTAATAAAGAAGTCTGCTTGCTATTTGTTTTTCTGTGATACGGACTTATAAAAGTACATCAGTTCCTCATCAATTTGCAGTTTATCTCTGAATGTTCCCCAGTGGTGTTCCCAATAGCATTGTGGGGAGGAGTGAAAAGGCCACAGGGATTTCAGAACAAATCCTTCGCGGAGAAGATAATAATTTACAATATGTACATTTATTTACTTCCGCCATAATTGCTACATCTGCTTTATTGACACTAATTAATTAAGCCTCATTTAATTAATTGTGTTCTCTGAGGAAGGTGGTGTTGACATTTTGCAGTTGGTACTTGAGAGGGGAGCTGTGGAAAGCAAAGTTCTTGACAGCATCCCTGGTTTCAAGTCCTCCAGCTCCCCCTACCCCACCAGTGCCCGTGGACTACATTGGGCTGCACAGCTGGAACATGCTGGATCTGAGCCTTCAGCCTCCCCAAAACTGCCAAAAAACCTTCAAATGGAGAAATAACAATCCAAAATCTGAGCTGAGTCCAAATAAACCCCAAACCCACAAACAGATAGCATACCTTGAGTTTCCTTTTAGTGCTCTCAGCGAGGCCTCCTCCTCCTCTATTTATTTACTCATTTAGAGTTATTTAAACTTCCTTGGGTCAAACTCGGATGTGACGGGACACATCTTCTGTTGTTCTGGATCAACTTAGTATCAGCCCCACGTCTGACTTGCACATCATTCCTGTGTGGGGCTGCACGTCTTGTTTTACACAGATGGGCAATCATGCATACATATGCTCCTGTAATTTATCCCAGAGTTGCTGAACTGTTTATACAGGCAACTTTCCATCTATTCCTAACACTCCACATCCTACAGAGGTGTTTTCTCTTGTTCCCAAAATATTATTCTTCATTAATTAAATTTCGGTAAAACAGCTATACCTTTGAGAGCTGAAGATTCTTAATCTCCTAACAGGCTCTTTGGGGTTAGGGAAAAAAAAAAGTCCAATAGTTTCTACAGTACTATGTTGCCTACTAATTTCTTGTCAAAATGGCGTATGTTTACCACCTCTGGCCGATGGACTGACTTGAGTTTGGCAAGAAAACCTTTGACAACAACCATTTTATAAGCAAAACCTGCACATTTCTCCCTGAAAGCTATTTTTAAGAACACTTTCTTTAAAGAAAATTCTTTTTATCATTTCATAGCTTAGACATCCTGCTCCCAGTCTAGCTTTACTGATTTCAGCACCATTACAGCAGGAATGAATGTGACTCACTCAATTGTTTTCAGTGGCATAATGTCGCATGCATTTACTATATCCTTGGCAACAGCAAGGCTGCCCTATGGCCATTTAAAGAAGAAAGAAATGGAGTGAATCAGAATAAGCCATAGTCCCTGCAAAAAGGGGGAAGAAGAAAAGAAAGAAAGGGACAGCCACGCAGTGGGGTCTGGGAAGATTAGGCACTGGTTTGAAAACAACGATGCAATGAACTGAAATCCAAAAGATTACTTGTCTACTTTCTAGCTGCACCAATAGTCATTTCCCTGCTAATTACCTTCCCTTTTGTGGAGTGGGTGCCATTAGCAGTATCATAGCAGTGATGCTGCTGTACCCATGACAGTCCAAGGGTATACATGAGGCAAAGCTTGCACAATGCATGTGTTTGGGGTACGTGCCATGGGATCAGCCACCAGCCAGATTTCAGGAATGAGTCTCAATGCCCGAGTTTATTTTGTTTTGCTTGCAAACATCTGAGCTCTCGGATTTGGCAAAAAAACCCCACTGCATGTCATTCTCTTTAGGGCTCCACATAAAAATCATATCAGTGGTTTATAGACAGCAGTGTGGTAGTTTTCCCAGCATCAAATGCTTTCCTGTTCCTGCTACTCATCCAAACAGAAAGGTTCTCCAAACAAAAGCTTAGTACAGTGTAGGCACGTGTGAGTTCGCTTCCGGCCACTTCAGTTTGCAGATATTTGTCTTACTTTTTGCTGTTGACAAATCCGTCCTTGACGAGCATAACTAGAGGTTTATTAGAAATGCAAAAGAACCTCTCTTCCTGTCCTCTTTCACTTCGTCTCTCCTGCAAAGCAAGTTATCAGCAAACACTTGTCAACATTTGATTGCTGTAATGCAGATGATTACAAGAAATAAGAAATATTTGCTTTTTCTGAGTGTTGTCTGTCTCAGTCTGTACCCAGGGTGCCACTTTCACTTGAAATTGTTTTTCACTGCTGTTATCTGAAGCCCACAGCTTATTACAAAAAGGGCTGATTTTGTAAAAACAAAGTGACATTGGGCTGTCAGAGCAAAATATCCTCACCACAAATCCCAGTCTGGGCCTTGAGCCGGCAGCTGGATAGCAGAGCAAGAGGAATGCTTTTGTGGAAGTGGAGTGGAAACGCGTGCTGCCAAGCAGGGCAGCCCAGCCAGTGTGCGGCTCCCCTTCAGGTCCTTCTTCACGGGAATGGGTCAGCCTCTTCACACGAGTTTCGCAATTGCTTTTGTGCATCACTTGCTTCTAGATCAGAAGGGGCACAGAAGATAGGGAGCACTGGCAGAATATGCGCGGCTTTAATAGGAACAATCTGGAGCCAAGTATTTCCCTGCGAAAGACTTTTGATGTGTAATAGAAGCCATACTCCTCCGCAGTGCTGAAGAAATTGTAGCCCAGGAAAAACCAAAGACTTTTGCTAAGGGTTTGAATTTTATACATTAGCTCTGTCTCATAGATCATGTTTATATATATATGAAAAAAAAGAACATATGATTAAGTGGACTCTCTTTCTTTAGATGAATGCAGGCACGCTGCCGATATCCACAAGCTTCATTTTACACCACCTCAAAGGGAGCTGTCTTCACTCCTTTGCCTTATATTCCAGTTTAGGGCTGATACTTCCACTGATAATTTAAATAGAAACTATTACTCCAAAAAATTGATACCACATAACCAGGGGCAGGATTCAACTCACCTAAGTTTAGGCATCTAAAAGTTGGGCATTGAGTCTAAGCTGCTTGTTTTGGCTTTCTCTAGAGTGAATGGAAAAACAGATACTTGTCCATAGGGCAAAAGTTCCCTCCATAGTGTGGCTGTCACATGGAGAGGTCTCCAGAGGTACCTGTTTTTCTGCCTCTGCCAGTGTAGGGCAAATAGTTAATCCTTGACTCCTAATCAGCTGGAGCTGGGAACGATGCATTCCCCTTCATTATGTTCTTAAATATTGAATCACTACAACATCTTAATCTGATATTTTGTTGGGTAATTTTGAGAAACTCCTCCCCCATCTTATTATAAAATGGTATAAAAATGTGTAAAACTGCTCCCTGTTGCAGGATAAGGTTTTAATTTTAATTTTGAACTCATCAGTAACAGAAACTATAATTTCAGAAAGGCTGCTATTATCGTTAAATTAGAAAGTCAAAAGTCAGTTTTGGGTAGAAGAGTTTGGTTTTTAGTGGGGCTTATTACTAGAATGAAGACATGGCTTTGATAAATTCAGAACACACCCAAACTACAAATCAGAGTTTTTGTTAATTTCCAAAAAACCTCCTCCTTGGCATGCAGTCAGCTGACTTTGTTTTTCTCTATTTTTTTGCAGAACTCTTGGCAACTTCTACACTAGCCGTGCTAGTTAAGACCAATGGTATCTGTAGGATTACTGCCAGAAAGGAAAAAAAAAAGAAAATCATTTTAGACCCTTGCTTCAGAGAAGCCCTGTCGTGAAAAGGAGCTGGAGAGATCTTTCCCCTGGAGTAAAGCAAAGGACATGAAAAAAGCTGAGAAATGCAGTTCAAAGCCATGATCATACCCTGGGACAAGATCAGGACTCTGGAAGGTTTCTGGGTCTTGGAAAGCTAGGTTCAAAGGAAAGGTGGTAAAGCCACTTCTAATATAAAGAAGACATCTCTTAAAAATGGAGAGTGAATAGGCTTAGGTAAGTACAGAATAAATGCTAGATACACCTTATGGAAAATTCTAAGAACAACAAAAAAAATCCAAAAGTTATATTGGCTTTGGTATGTTAGCATTCACCGTGATGGTGGGTTAAACATGCCCGCGCGACTGCTGAGAAACACCGGGTTCTGCAGAGACGCCATGCAAAAAGCTGCTCCTGACTCCTCAGCTGCCAGTCAGCTGTTTGCAGCTGGCGGGTGACACTGGCTGTATGACAGCTTCCAGCCAGCCCGGGCAGCCACACAGGCTCGTGCAGCCCGTGTTCACCGGTGCCGTCGGCGCCTGGGTCGGAGCGCCTGGTGATGCGCCAGGATCACTTCTGTGGGCACCCACATCAGGGGCCGTGGCATCTCTTCTGCTAGGCACTCTCATCTGCATCTCTTCATCGGTAAAGGTCTAGGAAACAGATTCGGGATTGTGAGGGACTGAAAGAGTTAATGTCTCAAACACTGTGAGGGACTGAAAGAGTTAACGTCTCAAACATTGTGGCGAGGCGAGGCGCTATTTCTCTGGCGACAGCAGGGCGGCGAGCACGGGGTGGGGGAGAGCGGGAGTGGGACGGGGGGACGTGGAGAGCGCGTCGCAGGACGCGCGGTTCCCGGTTCCGCCGGACCTTACCACGTACGGCCAGAGGTCACGCAGAGCCGATCTCAGGAAGGCGCTTGCGACCGCCCGAGAGACCCCTCGCGACCACTCCCCTCCCCCAGCGCCTGCGCAGAAGATTGAGAACTTTCTAGAACAAGAACCATGTAAGTCCTCAAGGGGCGTGCCTGGAGGCGGGGATTAGCCTATAAAAGACACGCCCCCAGAGAACCGCACGCGCCCACCACCGGGGGATTGCTGCGTCTGTCAGCGCGGGAGCCAAGGTGGGGCATACTTTTTCTTTCTCTTTCTCTGTCCTCCTCTCTTTTCCTTTCCTTTTCTCGCTTTTCTCTTCTTCTGCTCTTCCAATATATGTAAGTTTGGGATAAATTGTGACGGGCTGCCTGGAAAATAGTTCCATTGCCAAATCGCCTTTGTTCAATCGTTGAGCTTGCCAGTTCGTTAAGTTTGTCTGTTTGTGAAATTCGCTAGTGAATAAAGTTGCTGGCCAGCCTGTTCTTCTGAGTCATTGTCGTGGCTCTACCGACCACGTGGCTCTGCCAAGCAGAGAGCGGC
The DNA here is from genome assembly GCF_034638445.1 of Ciconia boyciana. Taxonomy (NCBI): domain Eukaryota; kingdom Metazoa; phylum Chordata; class Aves; order Ciconiiformes; family Ciconiidae; genus Ciconia; species Ciconia boyciana. The sequence continues at coordinate 79,224,964 of NC_132938.1, read as the reverse complement.
CTTTGTCGGTACACAAACCATCGGGGAATCGGAAAGATTCACCCCTCTCGCAACCCCCCGAGTGGGACGAGACAGGGATGATGGAGAACCCCTGCTGTGGTTGTATCTGGACCACTTGATCTTACTTGCAAATTGCTCTGAATTACACAGCCATAAACTTAAACCTGTGTCTTCTGCAGTGAAGCTATTAAGGTAAGATTTATGTATCACAGTCGTAAACTGAACAAAACGGGTTATTTTAAAGTGGAATGGAAATCATCAGGATCTCAAAGCCTTTTCTAAAACAGAAATGTCTTCAAAGAACAGTAGTTCTTTGTAATTATGTAAAGAGCAAACCACTTTCCTGAGCAAAAGCTATGTTAGATTGAGGTTTATGCTCTTGCGTTGCCTGTTCATGACAGAACGGTACTATGGCATCTGCTAGAAAAAACAAACCAAATTACGGTCTGGCGCCCTTTGGGTCACTAGGGCCAGGAGGAAATATGGCACAGGGGCTTAAGCTGAAGAAGAAAATGAAAAATATGTGGTACCCACAGGCAGATGCACCATGGTGAGTAAACAGCATGCTGAGCTAGGTGAGAGCTGCTATCCAGCCAGGTCTTAGACTGTACAAGTGGATTGCAAAACCACTGCCAAGTGCAGTGTCAAAAAATGTGCACCGAATAGCCTGCAGGCCTGGAAATACACGTTTTTTCCATGACTCCTGATAATAAGTCTGGCTGGCAACACCTCAGAAAAAGCGGCAGCAGATCTAAAGTCTCAGCTTCTCGGTTCCTAGAGTTGTTCTTTCAATATGGTAGATAAGGGAGACATCAAGGTGAGTAGCCCTTTTTGTGAGTGTGTGGTTGCTTTTCATGCCCAGCTTCCTATTAAAAAAGTGATCCTTTCACTGCCAGCTTTCTTAACCTCTGCGAGACTTGGAGATCACCATCATCTATGTTCCTGCCCAATATCAACCAGACTTTTGTTTTTGAAAGATAAGGCAGAGTCACTCGGTGAACAGACCTGACTTTCACTGCCCTAATAACATGTTCAGTGCAAACAGCTGGGATTGTGTGCATCCTCTTCAGAGCCCTGTATTACATACAGACACATAAATTTTAGAGAAGCATGACATTTGCTGTGTTTTTTTCCCATTTTGTGATCCATGGTTTGGCACATTTACTAAAATTATTCCTTTGTTTTAGTTATGAGTTGTGGGCTGAAATTTCTTTAGACTCTCTTCAGGAGCTTGGATGCCCCTCTCTTACTAAAACTGACAGATGCTCCTATCTCCTGCTTTGCTCTGAAAGTTTCAGCTATAAATTAAGAATGTGGTAGGTCTCCTATAATGGGGAGAGAAGATACACAGTACAGTAAAACTGTTCCCCTTTATTTCAACCTCTTTGTCACTGCCTTTCTTTTCTACTAAGAAAAATCATGATCATTCTCCCTGCTCAGCACTAGTTCTTTTCAAAAGCAATTTGCTGTTTGTGATCTGGTGTAGCCGCTGCCCATGTAACCCTCAGCTCTGTTCCTCTCTGGAGAGGCTCCATGCAGCATTTCCCACAACAGACCCCATGTTGGATGCTGCTGGTGGAGATGGCCGAGGATGCTATGAATGACGACCGCTGGGACTGGGGTCCTGCTTCTCTCCGTGTCTCCACGGCCAAGGGAGAGCAAGCGTCCTTGTGTGACCTCCCTGTCCTGCAGCAAGGCTTAACCACCACTGACTGCTGAATAAACCTTTACAGTATTGCCAGTCTGTCCTGTGGTCAGCAGGCCATGGGACCTACCAAGTGTAGGGTGAATTAATTATTTTTCTGATACTAAGCCCTTATCACCGAAGTGTATCTTAGCTGTTACAACTTACAGTTATGACTAATTCCTAATCATTGAACAAGGAGTGTGTTTTAACCTCATTGCAACCTTTCCTAAACTTTGTCGCTTTCTTTTTAATGTTTTCCCAATTGAAAAAAGTAAGTGAAAGAAAAATAAGCAATTAAGGATTTGACTGGGAACCAGGCAGAAGTTCAGGCAAAACATCTCCCTGGTTATATTGCGCTGTCTGGGATGAGGTGCAGTGGAGGGGCCGTGTGTGTCTAGCAGCACCTCATGAGCTGGCAAATGTCCAGGGCATCAAGATGGCCTCAGAGGCCTGAAGTACCGTGGAGGAAATACTTCCATCGTGCCTCAGCACCATGTTTTACCTCTGCAGATATTGGTGGTATTCCTTGGTAGCACCTCATATTGAGCAGACCTCAAATTTGTACTGACATACTGTAAACATCAGTCCATGTCCCAAAGCACCTACTCACCAGCTAGCAGGACAGAGGTTTTCTTTCCCTTGAGGAATTTCCAGCACATTTGTTGTTGGCCAAGCTGAAGGAAACAGGAGAACTCAGACTACAATTTTGACTAGCATGTATCTCAACCCAAACTTTTCCTAAGCACGTATTTGGTGTTTAACTGTGAAATGAGCTGAGCTGCTGATATTCTTTTAAATGTAGAGCTAGAAAAACGTGAAATCCATGAAGCCAAGGCAAATGCTGCTGCTGACTTTAATATGTCAACTTGCATCAGCACAAATTGTAATACCAACAGGTCCTTTGTTGTAAATGAGAGGACGTTATTCTTCACATTCTGAATTCAGTTACTTTTGGCAGAATTGAGGACACCAGGACTAGTCAGTTGGTAAGTGGCAATCAGCTACAGGTAGGTTGTACTATGGGCTATGATTACTTAATCTTTTTGGCACCTTGTATCTAAGGAGAGGAGGGCACAGAAATTCATGGAGAAAAGTTTTTAAGATGGGCTGAAGAACTTTAACCTCGCCATGGTGCAGAACAGGAGAAAGTCCGTGGAGGTCACTGGAGTTCCCGTGACTTGACACCAGTTTGAGTGCAGACAAAATGTGATGCATTGTGTTTAAACGCTTGAAATTAGACAGTAACTTCAGGGCTCCAGCTACTGTTGCCATTTCTTCTTGCCAGCAGAACATTTATTTTGCTTATAGCCCATCTGGAGACTGAAAGATGAGCTAGGAATAAGAGGTACTAGGAAAAACGATGGGATAACTTTACTGTCTGTCCCATCAACCCTTGTCTTTACGGGCAGCCCCACTGGCACTTAACTTATATTCCCGCTATGCTTGCACAAAATATTTAGGTAAGAATGGAGAGAATTAACCAAAAATCCCACTAACAGTCAAACCCCAAGCTAGTCAAATTGGTCGCAGTAAATTGGTTTAAAAAAAGGCGTTTTCTAGTTAAATGGCACAGGATCATAAAAAGGGTTGGCAGCTCCCTGAGTCGGTGACTCGGGACCTCTGTGAATCTAGTCAATTATGAGAGATTTTTAAAAAATCCCCGCAGGTGTAGCTGCAGCTTTCTGTCTTCAAATACATGCAGGAATCAAGTCTTTTGTCCCAGGTTCATCCCGCCTCACCATGGCACTGGGCTAAGCTCCCCAAGCTAAGCACCTACTGTCCCCAGACCCCACCTGTACTCAGTGCAAAGAGGCAGTGCCAGGAGGCAGCTCTGCACAGCTACGCCGTGTCTCTCCAGACATTTCTCTCTCTCACTGACAGGTCAAAGGAGTCTTAACCTGGGTGCTTTGGTTAAACAAGTGACGTTAGGATGCTTGCAGGGATTGGGAAGTGCCAGGTGTAGTGGAGTACAGTGGGTTCACTCCTGAGCTAGTGGAGCTGCTAAGCCCAAGATGGTGAAGAGCAACACAGTACAGTGTCGTGCAGGTGGTACCTGTGCAGGTGCTCCACTGCCCTTTCCAAGGTTTGCACAGAGAGAAGCAGATCAGACTTGTCTTCACCTCCACTACGGCTGAGTCAGCCTCCTGTTGAACAGAAAATACGCATGAGATTTTGCTTCTTGCAAACAGCTTCTCGCTAGTAGGAAAGTATTTGTGACGTCTCTGGCCCTAGAGAAGTGCCAGGCGTGATTAATATTGTTTAACAAAGCATTTGGCTTGCCTCTGATGAACAAGAAAGGTCAGAGGCTAGAGACCTATGTTGAAAGCTAATTGCTGAAGTTATTTGTCTGGCTTGTGTTAGATGCTTGGATCCTGCTATACAAGTTAGAAGCGCAGAGTGCCCTCAGTGCAATATTTTAATTTAAATGCTTATAGTACAAGAGAAACAATTTACTGATCATCTCATTAGAGGCTTAGCTATTTACATCTGGACAGCTTTTCCTCTTTGATCTTGTAAGAAAAATGAATGGAAGTTTAGGACAGGTTTATTTGCTTTTGTAAAGGCTTAGATCCAAGTAAAACACACTTATATCTGGAAAATAAGAATGAGAGGTTGTAAACGTATTAAATACCTTTGACCAGCACTAGATACCAAAACAAAGATTTCCAAGGTTAAAGAATTCAAGAGTGCTGACTCCTGGTTTCCATTTGACTCCCATTACAAACCTCATTTCTATGCTACTAAATGAAACAATATACTTCTCCCTGTGGACACATGAATGAGTTATATCGTCATTGTTTGGTTTTATTTTTTTCCCCTTGTAGTCTTCAAAAAAAACTGTAAGTGCTGTAGCCTGAAAATTTCATGAGTAGAGAAATCTCTGCTCCCATCTATTGGTGAGCAAGAGAAGAATGCCCATAAAACTAGTTAACCTGTTTAGCTGCTTTACCCAGATCACTAGATGGACAGATAATCCAGTGAGGTAGGGGCTCTCTGGTACCATCTGTTCGTTAATAAAAAATATGGCCCTTTCTCTTTCACTCCTCATTCTCCCACTGGCACTTTGGGGAGACATCTTAGTTACATTTCAATGACCACAAAGTCCTACCAGGCTTCTCAGCATCCTGTACTGGGACAACTTCTCTTGAAGAGCTCTTGCAAAGGATGTAACGAGTAGACATGATGGAGAGACAGATACACGATGGAGTTGAACAAAGGAAAGGTTTTTTCATGCAAACCATGGTAACAGCAGCAGAAGTGAGACATCTTGAGGATTGGACTAGATGATCTTTAAAGATCCCATCCAACCCAAACCATTCTGTGAGCTTCACCGAAAACTCTTTTACTCGGCCATGAAATAAAATGAAACCTTCAGATTGGTTTTTAGCAAGGAGATTCAGAAAATTACAGAATACTGATTTGCAGGGGGCTGGAAACAGGCCTGCCCAGGCAGGAGTCAGACCTCTGGAGCTATGGTGTCCAAACAGTGCTAAACTACAGGGAAATTTAGCAGATAGGGAAGGAGAAATGATGCTCAGAAAGAATGCATGCCTACAGGAAATTCACAGTGTCAGTGGGCAACCAAGTCAATGGACCATTGCCAAAGGTATTGAATGAAGTAGATGGTTTTATTTATTGTGCATTGTTTTCCCAAAGTTAATGGTATCTTTGCCTTGCCGTTAGTGAAGGCCTCTTTGTTTCAAAGAGTTTCATACTTGCAAGTGATGAACTATTGCCTGAAGGCCCTTGGAAAACATTCTGGGTGGGAAGGGACACAATGCTGTACACTGACTTTGAAGAGGGGTCATTTTTTTAACATGGTCTTGTTGCTAGCAGGAGCTCTAGCTGGGTTCTGGGTATCCAGCGATTAGATGTGGTGCCAAGATCCCAACTAAATGCAGGAGAAAGTAGTCAAAAGAAAGTAAATTACTGGATTCATATGGAAGGGCTGAATTTCTGAGCTCATGAGCTTCTTTGCTTGAATTTTCTCAGCATCTGAATCTTAAATGAAGCCTCATTGGCATTGTTAGAAGCAACATTCAGTTCTTGCCACGCTCACATCGGTGGTCATTGCTATTCCGAGATCATTAGGAAGAGGTACAAGCGTGGTAAGGAATGTAAAAGAGGGTTGGAGGGAAAAGATGGTGCTGAATAAATCCATACTGGGGTGAATACAGTGCTGAGACAGAATATCATTCAGCAGAATGGTTTATCACTAAAAACCGGCATGTTGCAGTTGAACTGAGATTTTGTAAAGAAAACTGCATCCACAGACGGCTGACTGATGAGTTCACATTATAAAAGACTGTTCAGGAGTTCATCCACTGAAAGGCCATTTACGGGCTTTACTTTCTCACGGTCCCACTCTGGAAAGAGTTACTCTGCTTGTAAGAGTTACACAGCCCATGCATATCCTCCCATTGTTTCAAGTTAAGGGAACATCAGCTGTTTTTTTATTGTGAACAGGGGCCACGAAGGAGGGCTAATTGGTTCTGTTCAGTTAAATGTCTGTTTTATGAGGCCAGGCTATTGCATGCACCGATGCTGGACAATGGGACAGCAGTCTGAATCTGTGATCTCCGTTAGACAATGAGCATTTAGGCCACTTCTGAGGGATTTGGCAAGAAAACTCCTTGTTTCTTTTTCCACACAATAAAAAACCCCAAAAGATAATTAGGTAATTCAGAGTGGATAATGATTATCCATGGTTTGGAAGGAATTTCTCTTTGACAAAAACTCCTCTGCATCTGTAGTACAAACTGATTTTACTGGAAACTTGCTATCAGCCAGAGGAAGCAAGCTTCCCAGAGAAACTTTTTAAGGTGTGAAGTGTTTGTTAATTTGTTAAGATACACACACGGATACATAAAGATCATTCCCTAGTAAGCCATATTATGTTCTTGCTAAAGAAAATTTGTGTGTCTCTACCACTTGATGAGATCATGGTGTTCAGGTACAGAAACATGCATTTCCAAAATAATAGGTTTCTTTGGTGTTTTGGGGTTTTGTTTTGAGGCCAGTGATCATGTGCCAGGTTCTCTAAGATGCAGGTCTCTGAGCCTGCTGGAATCATGCTTTATTACCTCTGTGTCAAAAAAAAAAAAAAAAGAATCCTACGAACATTTTAAACAGCCAGTTGATTCTGTAGCATCAGGGTATGGGGTTTATTCCAACTCCTCTTCCTTTCTGCGGGACTCAGACAGTTTGAACGCCACAGGCAGCATTTCGGGGATGCTGAGGGGCAGAGGTGAAATAGCATGTGCACCTGATTTCTTAATCCTGACCTTTCTATTGTAATGATGAAAATTAAAGTAGCCCCATGGATGTCCTAGTCCGTACAAGATCCTTATTCAGAGCAATGCTAGCCAGAGGAACAGGGGAGGCAGGAAGATGGCTTGGGCCACCTCTGAGTACCTGCCTCTGAGGCTGATGATTCGGAGGATTAAAAATTAGTATAGAGTCCTGCAAGGAAGAAAATAGTTTTTCAGGACAGCAATATTTTCAGGACAGGGTATTTTCCCAATATGCTGCCGTAAGACAATCATGATATTGGTTAACAGACATTTCCTTTGGCTTGGGAGGAAGGGGATCAGCAATTTACAAAGCTGTGTGTTCACATGTTGTTTGAAGGCAATGGATTTGTCTTTCTGCAAATTTAGGTCACTGGAAGAATATGGGATTTTTTTTTAGTTTTGCAGGGGTACAGTTTAAAAAGCATATAAGGAGATAGAAAAGAAAGGAAGGGGTCAGAGGATTATTTTGTTTAGCACATTTCATAGAGGCCCCTTTACAGGAAGGAATTCATTGCAATATGGCTCATTATGGAAGGTAAATACAGCATTTCCATAATATCGCTTGTTTTTTCCTTCTGTGCCATATGCAAACCTGCTCAGGTATTCACCAGAAACATCATTATACAAGTCACAAAACTTATCATGTAGCTTCCCCTCTTCAGCTCGCAGCTGTATGCAGGCCATGGGGAAATGAAACACACCTTAAAAATGTCTGAATATATCCATTGATAAAAATACTGGTTTTACACTGTTGTTTTTTTTTTCAATTTCTCATATTGTTCACCAGCACTCAAGTTGCTGCCAGGTTTTTGATTAATTCAAAAAATGTAATGAATTTGAAGCATTGATATTTATTTAAAAAATTAGATGTTGTTTCCATTAGCTTATACTGCTGCTCACTAAATCCTAGCAATCCTGGTTATGCCAAAGAACTTAAAACCATGGAGCTCTGATTATATCAACCTGAAATCCAAGTGACCCCTGGGTTAGAGACAGTTTTTGTCTTGTGCAAAGGGAGGGTGCCATGAGGGACTATAACAAATGCAGTCTCACTTAACCCTTTTTTGAAAATTTAGCGAGCTCAGTCCTAAAAACAGTTAATGCTCAACTCTTGTTACTCTGTGGCAGTTCCAGGATCTCATCGCTTATAACCATCATGATTTCCAGCTTAAATGTACTTACAGCAAATTTATCCCTGCTTGTTCCTAATACCAAGGTTGTTCTTACATTGCTCAAGTAGCTTTTCTCCCTTGATACTCATCTCCAAAACATATTCAGTGACAATGACTGGATCCCCTCTTAATTTTGTCAGGTTGTGGAAGCCGTGACCTCCACTTTTCTCTTGTATGATAGATTTCCCATTCCTCCCATCATCCTATTACCCCTTCCAGCATCAGTTTGAGGTCATCTTTCTTCACCATGGGTGGTCAAAATTTTATACAGCCTTCCTCGTGCAGAGCTCTCTTCTCAGGGCCTCGTACAATGGTGCTAACACTTCCCTATCTCTACCTGAAATATCTTTCCTGATGCATCCAAGTGTCGTCTTTATGTTGTATACTATTATTATATTTCTATGGTTTCCTGGTGTTGGGGGCTCATATTCTTCATGTGACCAAGCAGGACACACAGACCTTTTTCTAACCCTAGCTGTAATACATTGTGTCAATGAAACAAATCACAAAAATCCTATATGGTGAAAACTGCTTACCAAAACCCACTTATACAATAGGCTGCCAAAGATTTGTTGAAAAACAACTATCTACTGAAACTGCAATTACATCTGGATGTAGTGAACATGCATGAAGTGAATCACTTAATCAGCTCTGTTAAAGAGGAAAAAGTGAATGTTTGTTAGATATTATTGTGCCTTGCAAACAAAAAAGCATTTTTATTACTGCTTATTGCTTGCATTGCATCAGTGCCAGGCAGCCTCCCACCAAAATGAAACTTCTATTGTACTGGGTCTCAAACAAACATAAGTTAAAACAAAACAAAGAAAATATTCCTCAGCAAAGTACCTCCTACTCTAAATTGAAAAAAAAAAAATAAATGTTCGAGGACAGTGGGCTTTTAAGTCACTAGTGGTTGACATTGGAAATAGTAACTATATCATATGGTTTCATTTTACTATTGTTGATGAGTAGCTGTTTGAAGAAAAATTGCATAGCAACTGTTCACGAAAACCAGCACAATGTGAAACACCATTTCTTTCTACAAAATCAGGACCCAGCTCTTCACAAGCTTGCATATGAGCACAAGCATATATTTTTGCAGGTTCAGTGTAAGTTTGACTTGTCTCCCCACCTCCATTTTTGCAAGGGAGGAGAGGGTGGCTGGTGACTACTCGCCAAGTCAGCTGAAAGCCGCACATCCACACAGCCTGCAACCAGAGCGGCTGAACATCTTCCTTCGTAGAGAGTCTGGGAATGAACCGGATGCATTAAGAAAAGCTCAGGAAGTATAAAGTAGGTATTAAGACTTGGCATTAAGACATTGGGGACATGGCAGAAAGATCTGCTAACAGCATGGAACAAGGAGGCAGATAATTGCATTTGATTTTACACTGAAACTAGTTCTAGAAGAGCAGGCATATTGTTTGAAAGGCATTGTCTCCTCCAAGATCTGCGTCTTCCTCTCATCATAATTCTCCTCTGCAAAGGCTTAAAGTCAGATGGCAGAAAAAAAAATCTGGATTTAAAACTCATGAAAAGCAGATTGAATTGAGGTCTGGTTTCAAATCAGCATGTGCCAGCTAAAAAACTAACCATACCTCTGCCCAAGTTTAGTGCCTTTGGAGAAGAGTATGCCTGCAGTAATTAGTCAATTGCTGAGAATGTTTCAGAGATTCCCAGGATGTTTATATTTAAAAAACCACCACAAACAGAAACAAGTATCAGCATTAAAAAACCCAGGTGAATAGGATTTGCCTTGTTAGACTGACCTATGGATGGCAATCTAAACACAATGCTGGAAGCAGTGTTAGGAAAAGCCTCAAGCGTAGGAAAACCCTCCAGTAACAAAGAGAAAATGGTGTTTGCAGCTAGTTATAACAACACGTTATTCACAGGCATCGCTGACTTACAGAGTTTATCCTTACAACCACTGTCTTGTATAATAATTCAAACACTGCCTCACTCCAGATCCTGCTCTTTTAAAAAAAGAAGAGTTGACCAAACTGCTATTGATCACCCCTGATGTGGTAAGAGAGTCCTGTTGACCAGAGGGAAGGTGGCTCAGCAAAGGAAAACCAGTGACACTCTTTGGATTTATGCTGATATAGTTGGGTTCAGCTACATAAAAGCCACCTGAGAGAAGATGGGAGGCAGCCATCCCAGCGGTGGGATGATCTAGGCAATGCAAGGGAGCTGCAAGCTTGGGAGCTGAGTGAAAGGGGAATAGAAGAGGACTGCAAGGAAGCAAGGACATATCCTCACAAAAGGCCAAAAGTAGCACTAGGGAGCAATAGGAAAAGCCTCAGACGTGAAACTGTGGTAGGTGAGCAGCAGAGAGTGCCAGCTGGGAATCACGCTGTGAAATGAAGCAAGCAGCAGCCTAGAAGGAGCCTCTTTCCTCCAACCCCAACACCACACGATAGTACAACTGAAGAACAATGGAGCTTACCAGCCTACTGTGGGAAGACGTTACAGGGTAATCTCTGGCCTCAGAGGTTCTGCAGACAGAGGAGATACAACAGGAAGGAGAGGTGAACCAAACTTAACAGGACTTGAAGGAAGGAACTTAGACTGATGGGTGAAGGTGTCTACAGGGCCATGAGGAGGCCAGCCTTTGTGTACATGGCTAGACCGCTGGCTACCGCTCTGGTGTTTCTGTAGCTCTCTATATAAAAAGACAGAATGCAGTTGCAAGCCTGGAGGCTTTTTGTGTTTTTTCACAGTGTATGGAGTATGAAAAACATCCTAAAAAGAATGCCACAAAATCCACAGAAGATCGCCACATCTCACTTTCCATTTGGGAGAGGCAGAGGACTGAGGCAAAACAGAACTTCTTAATGGACTTTGAATAGACAACATTCATTTGTTTGCCAGTTTATAGGCTCAAACATTACTCATCTAGTCCAAAGTAATTATGGTTAATGAGACTACAGGTAGTCTAAATTATAGATTTTCCATGAAAGCTATTTCATGCTACCCCTTTACCCCATAGCAGAATTTGAAGTATTGCTCATTTACAGGCCATGTTGACAAAATTAGTGCAATATTTAGAGACGTATTGGAAAAGAAGGATTTTTTTCCACTGTTGCAGAACAGTTTCAAAGCAGAAATGGTATTGCTTAGCAAGTGCCACATTAATCACAGGCATACTGTAATAGGTTCTTCACAGAAAGTCAACCTAGTTAGGTCTGGATATTTAATCTGAAGAATGGGTGCCACGATTGGGTTACAGCTGTATGATGGCTTTGAACTCAACTTCATTCATTGCATATAGATGACAGATAGTAAAGACACTTTTCCAAATAGAGATGGCTTGCCTTGTGGATGACTGGCCTGATCTCCATAAACTTCAAGGCATGTAGCCTTGAAGTAGCGGCTCACATAAACTTCACAAGGCTAGTTTCAAATTAGCTGTTGGCTTTCACAGTGTCCCTGCAACGTGGGAATCATCATGAACTGCACAGAACTAAGTTCAAAAATTAGCTGCTTGTCTTGGGGCAAGCACTAGACTAAATGGCTTTCCGTCCCTTCAGCTCGGGTGCACCTGATTTAGCTGCAGTCACACTGGGTAGGCCATGTCTAACCATTACCCACTGTGTGACATTAGCATAACCCCAGGAGAGCTGTGAGACACTGTGCTAAAGGATACGGCTGCGATTTCCAGTAGCGTGATTGTGGGGGATGACAAAGACCAACTCGGAGGTATCGTCATGTGTTCAAAGTAGAGCTGCCTGTGCGCAACCAGGGGAGACATTTCTCTAAATGCATGGCCAGCACAGAATTTTGCAATGATGGATACTTCAGAAACACAGAACAAAAGACGTGAGCTTCCTTTTCATCTATTCTTCTCATGTGCTTCTCTGAGCAGAAGCAAGTCCACGCACCAGAGCCTCAGTAGTAGAGAGCCCAGGTGAAGTTTGCGAAACAGGGTTTAGAACGTCATTGAAACTCCACTCAGTAAACTTCTAATCAGTCTGCAGGCAAAGCTCATGGTCCTTTTGCTACTAGCATACTTGTAGAAGTCCCTTGTTACTTTTTTATATCCCTTTTCTTTAGCTCCAACTTGGCTTTGGCCTTCCCCAGTTTCACCAGTAAGTACCCAAACAATAATTTTATATATGCCCCCTTGCTTGCCTGTCCTTGTTTCTGCTTCTTGTATGGTCTCATTTCCATTTCAGACCACTAAAAAACTCCTTGCTTAGCCAAGAGGACCTCTGCCATACTTCCCTGTCTTTCTGCACAAGGATCAGTTTGGTCCTCAGCTTTCAGTAAGTTTTCTTCAAAATCGGCTCTCTTGAGCACCTTTGCCCCTTGTGGCAGCTTCTCAGAAGATCTTAAATAATTAGCTAGCTGTGCTTCCCTGTGTAAATTATGATCTGATTATTCCTACAGCTGGTTTCAGTAATTTTTTAGAACAATCTTTGATTTATCTGATGGGGAGAACAGGAGTCAGTTTTCCTAGATTTCTCCTATTCCCAGGTCATTTTTAAATTTGAATTCCAAATATTCTTGCCTTTCTTTTTCAAATCAAAATATCTCGACTAATGAAGGCATTTAGAAAAAAAATGTGCTTTACCTAACTTATAGTAAAATTTAGTATTTTCAGAAAAGAGCATGAATTGTACAAATTAATCTAAAATGCCAAAATTCAAGCACAGCTCTTCTTCATGTCTAGTTGTTGCCACTAGAGTGGACCCAGTAATAACTAGAAGGAAGAAAATTAAAACCAGCAAAAAAGCCACATGTGCCTTTTGTCCCATATTACGCCTGTGGCTTAATTATACAGATGCATTGTGTGCTTAACTAAAAAGCAATAAAGGCACTGCAAGAAGTACCATTAATGAACCAGCATCACCCCCTGAAGATCAGCCCAGTTTCTGGAATCTTTCTGGTGGAATTGCCTTTTATTTCTTATGTTCAGCTTTGTCTCCAGCGTCAACAGACTGGAGACGTCTCCAGTTTGTTGGTACTGGTGTCAATAGCTACCAAAGGGTGAAGAGTGAGGTAATGAGCAAGATCACAATCAAATCCTACCAGTTCAGTAGTACGTATCCACCATGTAGAGGGTGAACTCGACGAGAGGATGCTAGCACAGAAGTAACTATTCAAAGATGCCTTGTCTTAACAGGAGATTTTAAAGTTGAGAATAGTCTACCATGGAACGAAGGCACGTGGTGAAAACATGCAGAATGGGGGTGATGCAGAGAAGATGGTACTGAATTATGTCTATGTCCTGGAACTTCTTGTTATGAGGGATTTCAGGATATTAGACATTCTCGATACTTGTCATTCTACCATCTCTTCAAGGACTTAGGACTTGGCCAATTTTAACTTTTGGAAGTTGAAAGCAAGCCTTCCCTGAAGGCAGGGTAACTTATAAGAACTGCTACAGGATTGCTCTGCACCTTCTAGTACACCAGTTTTGAGGAAGCGTCCCACAACATTTAAAAATCACATTTTTACCAATGTGTTCATGGAAAACGGTTGAGCAAGATTGAAGGAAAGTTGTAAGTATGGAAAGGGTAGAATAATCTTTTTTGTGAAAATTGCACAGTTTGACAGAGATGACAGTTTTTAAAGAAGAGTTTCAATTTTTTTTTTTGGAGGGGGGAAGCCACTGTGAAAACGCCTGTCTTGGAATGGCCACTGAACACACAGGGAAGGCACAACCTCTCTCCACGCTTCCACCTGAAGGGTGTTGAAGATATCTCCAATAATGCCATGTACCATGGATACATCCATCAAGACAGATTCAAGATGAGTTCCTGCATCAGTGCATTTAGGTGATTTCCAAATATACTAGTGCATTTTTTTCCTTTTTTTCTGTAGCACCCTTCAGTAGCCAGGTCCATGGGTTGTTGAGTCCATCCTGTGACTTTGGAAACACTGCCTGTCTGCTCTGGATTTAAACACCTTATTTCTACAGAGCTTTCATTAGCTGATGCTCCATCCTGGTGTTGCCAGAGAACAGCAAGCACAAGGAACCTATTTACCCTTCTCTGAAAGCTGGATAATTCACTGGATAATCTCCATTCTTGGTGAATGGGAAGTTGAAAACTATAAATTGTATTTAAAAAGTTAATTGTGAGCACGAAGTGCTGCAGGAAGTAGCAAGCTTATCAAAGATCTTTACGTTGCCTACAGTATCAAATGTTATGTTCACAGGGAGACCAGACAAACAAATTGGCAGGATATGTCAATAGAGTCTAGACTGGAAAAGGTCCCCTGAGAAGTTCATTTCCAAATCTTTAATCTACCAGATTTTATGTATTTTTATCTACAATAGCGCAGCTTTTCACACACCCGTACTTTAAGAAAAATGTAGTTAAATACTGTTGAAAAAAGAAGGGAAAAAAGGAATTACTGTGTTCCTTTTTATCTAACTGCATGTTCTCTCAAATGCAACTTGAAGCCTCATTCATCAGAGTATTTACATATGTGCCTAAGTCATTCAGACTGCCCCCACGCTTTCTATACTCACTGGAGCTCATCTGATGCTTTAAACTAGGTGTTGAAATGCCTTACTGAATCACAGCCATAATTTTTCTTTAAGGTGGAGAACGAAGAGCTAACTCTTCCTCCTAGAAGCCACAAGAGTTTCTAAGAAAGGAGATTATGTGGGAAACCTTGTGCCCCTCTTCTCCTGGGTGGCATCAAGAGCATTGCCAAACCTACCATTTCAAAAGTACTCCAGATAGTGAGGTGTGACGTGGCACTCAGCTCCTTCATCACCACTTGAAGCATTCTCAGATCATTGGCTTTGCACATGTGTATTTTGTACTTGTGCTTGAGGAGATGAACATCTCTTCAGTTAATGAAAATATCGTGGAAAACATAGAAGATGACCATGAACTCTTCCAAAAGTGTTTGGCATTACAGAGTACAGGCCTGTTCAGAGAGTTATGACAGAAATCCCAGGTTACAAGATAGTCTCTGTTTTTAAATGGGCTATTTCAGCTTTAGCCCATTTCTCATTAAATCATGGCTTTACAAGAATTTGTGTCCAACTTGCGTGACAGAAAGATTTTGTTAGAACAAACTTGTGTTAATTTTAAAAAGCCAATGCCATGCTGCCCTGTGTGTTTTGTAGCATCACTCATTGCTTCTGTCTGCTAAGTCTGGATAAAGAATTTAATCGGTAATAACATAGTAATTGGTCTGATTTTGTGAAACTGAAGGGGAAGTGTTTTCTTTTCCTTCAAGACATGCAAACCTTAATCCTTAGTTCTTTTAAGGAAAAAACACTTCATCTGAATGTGACAGAGAGTAGATAGTATAGATTGTTTTGAAATGTGTGCACTGTGTATGCTTGTGGACATTCTTCTTCACGTTCTACTTACATAGCTGCCATTGCACGCATATTAAAAGAAAAAATGGAAAAAACACAGCCTCTGAAGAGATCATTAGTATTTCATTCCTCCCAATATGGTTATTTCTTTAATTTCTTTTCCTTTTCCCAGAGAAGCATATCAGATTGCTCTAGACAGGAGGCCTTATCTACGACTCTTCTTATACATGGACACTCACCAGTGCACAATATCCTTTTATCAAGTTGATTCTGAAATCACTATGATTTTATGCCACAATAAAACATACCATATTGAAAGAGCACATATTTCCTGTTACAGACAAACACCCGTGGAGCACTCCTCAACAACATCTGGGGAACCTGTCTTATCCTATTGCTTTCTTGTTGCTTTTCAGGATATTTCACTGAAGGAATGAGAACAAATCAACTACAAAATTGCATGGAAAAAGCACACAAATTTTAGATGTCAGTCTCCAATTATCAGTGATGAAAAGGGCAAAGGACGCCCCTCCGGTGCCACACTCAATACTCCTCACAGGTGAGCTCTTCTACAGCCCTCGCTTTTCTTTGTCAACTCTTTTCTGAGAGCAGAGTTAGAAGTTTCTGGTTTTATCACTTTAAGTTTTGTCTGCATACAGTGTTTTCATCTGTCCATCCCCTCTCTGCCAAAGAGAAATGACCCCTGACCTCTGTTGCCAAATTAGTCCTTCCTGTGGCTCTTGGAAAATTACCTTTATGGTTCTTTTCAGGAACCACGATACTCCTAGGGACGTCTTTCATTGTGGCCATATCATTCTTTCACTGCAACACAGAATCCTTATTGAAAAGCAGCAGTAATGCTATTTAGAATATTATGCAAAGGAAAACGCACTGAAATACCTTCAGTGATGGTTCATCAAAGACTTGGCATTCACAGTATTGCCCAGTCCTCTTTTTGGTGATATTTTTGAGTCTTTTCCATAACTGGCATGTTGCTGAAAGATAAATGTGAGATATAAAGAAATAGAATAGAGCAGTTAATAGGATCCTACCAGCTCTGACACTTCCCTGCACTTTTTGAATTTATATTTTCAGTCTGTCATTCCACAAATAGTCATACCTTTTGTGCTTTAGTTTCCATCACTTCCATGCCACTGTTCTTTTTGAGGAATGCTGTTCGTGTTTAAAGTGTTATGGAAACAATAGTCAGAACCAACCAGTCTGCCTGAAAGAGTGAAAAGCTATGTTTTTCCTGCAGTGAAATACTAGTTTCAGTATAGCGAAATCCTGTGTCTGTTATAGTAGTGCATTTAAGGAGAAGAATTCTTTTAAGAGCTATTTGTGCCATTCTTATGAATCTGAAGCAATGGTGGTGTTTTGCTGGTTTCTACTGTGTAATTTCAATATGCAACAATCTCTCCAAGCTGAATAATTTGGAATCCACACACGCGTTGCAGTTTCGAGATAATTTGATCTGAATAGCATTTTCATGTAAATGTTTTGGCAGTAACAAAAATATCCTCAACATTACTACTTGCAGCTTTGAAACACCAGCGATGATTTTACATGCCGGCAGTGAAAGAGCATGATAGGCAGGTTAAAAATCATTAATTCCTCTCTCTGAAACTGATATTTTCTCACTGAAAGGTTTGAAAACAAATCTACTCTCAACAGGTTATTTCTGTATTAACATGATACCAGCAACATCTGTGCAGCTACCTCTCTTCTCCTGTGGGCAAGCACTGTCCAAAGGAGCTTGAAGGAACACAGCTC
This sequence comes from Ciconia boyciana, assembly GCF_034638445.1. Taxonomy (NCBI): domain Eukaryota; kingdom Metazoa; phylum Chordata; class Aves; order Ciconiiformes; family Ciconiidae; genus Ciconia; species Ciconia boyciana. The sequence goes on along the minus strand of NC_132938.1, from coordinate 79,207,750 downwards.
TTGCTTGCTTCACCCCACAGCTGTGGGGTAAACATGGGATACAAGGTTTGAAGTGTTAAATAATTGGAGGAAGTGAACGGAGAATGATAACAATAGCAATAGGGAAATTTCTCAAGTGATTCGAGAAGGTTGTGTGGTGCAGGCTGGATGTTTGATTATGTATGCACTGGATACCCACTTCTCTCTCCTTGAATAATACATGGGAACCAAGAATTGTTTACTTTAAAATATCAAAATGAGAAATGACCATGTTCTGAAAATAAAACCTGGGAGTTTCAACTCTGCCACCTCTAGGAAAGCCCAGTGGGAGGGATAGGATTGCTAGAACTAGGGGAGGCCTCCTTTTCCTTATTTGTTATCGTTTAACAAAATCTGAAGGCATCTTCCTTTGCAGAGAGCAGGAAATAATTCCTATGCAGCTCCACGGCCAGGCAGAGGTTATGGTGCCCATTTCACTTGCAGTGTTAAACAACGGAGGGCTTCAGGATCATACTGGGGCTGTACCGAGTCGCCAAACGCTGGACAAGAAAAAACAAAAGAGCACACGTACGTACAGTGGAGCGTTTCCGACTAGTGACAGATTAAAATACAGTGCGCTTTAGCTGCCTTCTCCCTCCAATGTTCTCAAATACAACTGGTTGTTTTCCACTGCTGGGGAGATTTTTTAGGGTTACATTTGGGAGTGCATGGTCAGCAGACTAAAAATTCCAGCCAAAATGTTCCTGCTAATTGGTGATCGTTTTGGAAACCTGAACATTGTGAATCAATGTTGTATTCTCAGCCTGTGCTCTGAGTCTGCTTGGAATTAGTAACCTAAAGTTTTATGGCAATAAACTCCAGTATCCTATTGAGAAGAACTAGTGTATGTGTTGTCTACATACTAACAAACGCAACCATGCTTCTGCATGTCACTGAAAAATAAAAAGGATTGTACACATGGCGTATATATAATACAATGTTAAGATGTCTGCATCTGGGAGACAGATTGTAGCTGCCGCTTCAGTCCCACGATGAGGCAGCCCAAGCCGTGTCAAAAGCTGAGAGGTCCTTGCCTTATATAGAGTGAAATGTGGTGTCACTGACTTCAGTAGCGAAATTCTCAATGACTTTTGTGTTTTGTCCAGGATGCATCATTATTCCCCATATATGGAAGCGAGTGTTTCACCAGAACAAGCATGATTTTTCCTAATCAGAGAATATGTAATATGTAATTAGACAATTTGTAACAGTACTTATGAAATGCGCATCTCAGATCTATTCTGCACAAACCTTCTTATTTTTCTGTCCAAAGTTGCTTGTTGTGCAAACTCTGAGGACTGTTAAATATTGCTTGATTAACTTTTACACAGTATTACGAATAGTGTTCTTGGAAAGGACTTAGAAATTGACCTGGCTACAACCTTACAGCAAACGTCCCAAACGAATACCATTTACTAGGTTTGTATTGATGTGGAAAAATTGCATTTCTTCACATCTGTTAGCTTACCTGAATCAATTTGTTCTTCTCGTTATGAATCCAGTTTAACACCTTCAACCACTGCGAGTTTTTGTTACAGCCTCCTCCATTTTCTCCCTTCTTTGTATAAAAGAAACATACAGCTTATCCGATACCACATGGCTAGCAATGTTCCATTTGCTTTGCCAAGTATAAACTCAGCTAAAGCTATCAGCTAAATACCCTGCTCGTTTCAGTCCCGTTATCAGTAGTCCTGCACTTTGCAGAGATCCCATCTCTCATTTGCAGGCTTGTGAGCCTTTCCACGGCAAGTTGTCTCCAGATGTGAGGTCGCAGCGTTCCCAGTGGTGCGCGAGCGATGGGAATTGAGCTGTGACACCCGGCCGAAACCTCCGGCACCCCTGAGCCCTGCCCGTAGCCACCTCCTAATGGGTTTTTCACACTTGCCTGGGCTTTAGGGTTCCAAGCAGGGAACTTGCTCCATGGACGGGGGCCCATCCTGCTGGGGATCTGCAGAAGGGATAGGCTCATCCCCTGCACTGTCTCAGGGAATATTGAGCAGGAATTGAATTAATGGAAAAAACAGAACTTTCCAAAGCCCCTTTTTATTGTTGGTTTTTTTTTTTTTCTCTTTGGCTTAACTCATTCTGTGTCAATATTCTTTACAATGTTAACCTTTCTTGATCAGTGCTTTTAATACAGCTGTCAAGAGTCAACCGAGGAAGATGTTAAGGAATCTTCTCTCCCACTGCTGCATTACCAAGGATGTTTCAATGAAAACACGGTCCTTTTGATCTTAGTTATTTGGGAGCTCTTCTTCTGCAGCTTGTATCTCAGCAGAAAACCTAACAATCTGTTTGCACTTACTGGGAAAAAGATATTGTCGCCTTGCCAACATAATTACATTGGTGAGTTAGGGAATAATGAGTGAGAACAGATGAAATATTTAGATATAAATAGTCTGTTTTCATGTGCTGTGATTGTCGCTAATAAGGCAAGGACGTGTGGTTTGTGGTTCAGGGACAGGATGAGGAACCAGGACATCTGGGTTCCTTTCCCAGCTTTACCACAGTGTATTGAAGAAGTCATCAAGCCTCTTTGTACCCCATCAGTTGGAAGTGGATAATAATGCTCGGAGGACTAATTCTTTAATGCTGTCATTTTCAGATGTTCAGAAGGGAAGAGCGATACAAGTGTAAGATTTTTGCATACTAGAAATCGGTCCAACTAAAACTTTAAATCCAGATACCTAGAAAGTTTGTGAATTAATTTATCCTATTCTGACTTTAGGAAACTGACCCACTTGCAATTTCATAGCAAGGACAGAAAAACAAGAGGAAAATTAAAACCAATACAGAATATTTGAACAAAATCCTGTCTGAAAATGTGATCCTAAATTTTCTGTGACAAAAGTTTTTTGGGCTTTACGCTCAGGGTTTGGGTTTGTTTTTTTTTTTAACATCTAAAGTGGTCAGAGTAACAATGGGAGTGCTATGTACCTAATAGGGAGACGGCAGTGATGTCCTTAAAGACTGAAATGTGCTCATTTGTTCAAAGCCTATAAACTACTTAGGCCTTAACTCATAAGGCTTGGTAGGATTTAAAAAGGACCTACAGCGGCCAGCTACAAAGGGATGCGTTTCCCCATGCCTATGTGTATTTTGCTCACTGCAGCTGTAACTAATAAATCACTAAACCATAGATTAAAAGCATGTAATTAGTATAAAAGTAATTAAAGCCCAGATTCATTCTACCTAGGATTAAATAAGCACATTTAGCATGTAAGTCATAGTGGAAAAGAGATTATTTTTTTTAGCGTGCATACGCTAGCAGAGAGTCTCAAAAGCAGCATTGCTTCTGTGGCTGAGAAGGAAAAAAAAACTGTGCTAGGGACTTGAAAGCCTTGAGTTTAAATAATGAGAATAATTCATTTGGGATGAGCTTTATACTATTTTAGGGTTTCTGGTGCTCATTTGAAACAAATTTAGTAGTAAAAACAATAGTCTGTAATGTACTAATAATTTTTAACCTGCTGATGGATTTTGGGCCTCAGATGGCTCGCTCTACATTAGAAAGCTAAAGAGCCAAACAGGAACAGATCTACAGTTGGTAATGAGGACCCCACGTCCATGTTGTATGCATGGTTACGTTTTTCGGTCTGGTCCCATGTGCCGACTGGCTGGAGCACAGGAGTTGTCCTCCTGGAGTACCTTTCCGATGTTGGTTTCACCCAAAAGTCTGGTTCATATGCTCTGACCTGCGGTGCAAGACAAAGCACGGTAAGTGAGAGAAAATCAGAAGTGCACTTCTGATCTGAACTAAAATGCCAACCTACCCTCACCCTATTTGTACCCTTATCGCTGAATAAGGGCGGTACATGGGCATGATTTGCACTCAGAATCCGGCTGGCCAGACAAGACTGAGCACAATTTTTCCCCTGCTTTCATCAAAATGCAGGCAAGGCTTTGCTCTAAATCACTGCAGTTGGACAATGCTAAAGCAGCAGCTGAAATACTTATCATGTAGTATAATTCCAGACATTTTTGAAAAAGGCTTATAGCTATGTGTAACAAAAACTGGCTTTGGTTTGTTGATTTTATCTCATCTGAGAACATTCTTCAGAACGGTTTAGTCCACTGCAATGTTGGCATAGGAGGTACAATTTTAAATAGGGAGAATTAGCTCTTCACCATCACTCTAAGCTAATACCATATTTTCTGTGATACTAAGGGAAAAGCAAATCTCCCGACGCACAAGAAATGCTCCAGGAATCTGCAGCGATTCATTTATTTCCTAATTGACTTGTACACTAAAACAGAGAATACAAGTCTATGGTTAACCAAGCCCTTCCCCTTTCCTATCCCTAGTCCTCGCTTTCACCAGGAAAAATGTGGGCACGTGGCCTGCCAGGAAATCTTTAGCACACCCCATCTGGGTCCCCAGTAAGGAGACATCGGGACCAGCATCCTAGGGCTTACTACTGAGTGCTCCCAGTGCAGACGGAGCAGTTTGTATTCTGAGCGGTCTAGAAGGTTGTGTCAGAGCGGGTAAAAATTGGTGAGCTGTCAGCTGAGATCCCTCGTCCACCTCCAGAGTCTTCGAAAACAAGTGTGCCCAGGGACCAGGTACCAGGAGGCTCATCATCTTTCCCACAAAAATTGCACTCATCATAACGATTCACATCATCATAATGTCTTTCACACTAACTTCCCTAAAAAGACATCCCAAACCAACACACACGCACAAGTATATATATACATGCATATCTCTAGCTGTATATCTATGTATGTGAAGTCATGTAAGTTAACTGTCTTTATGTGGTGAGACAAAGCAGCCTGAACAACCAAAAGATTTAGCAACAAAAATTCTTTTCCTATGGCATAAATCCCACAAACAGTAATTTCGTCTTGAAATGGAAAGCATAGCATTACATTATTTGAGCACAAAGGCCAAATTTCCCTGGTTGCCAGTTAGACCCCAAGCTCATACAAACACAGCAGGAGAAACCTAAAATGATTTTGTTTCCTAGTGGCACTAATTCCATTGCTGGAGAAAATGTAATTATATTTATATTGACATTATAATGATAACTTTGCAGGCCAGACTCCATTCTGTCTGTGAGGCCAGATATAGACGAAGCACCAGCGGAGACCTAAGGAATTTCTCTTCCTCGGTGGCTGTGTGCCTGGCAGCCCAGCTAGTAATTTCAGCAGTAAGAGGAAAGTTCATTCTGTGAAAAAGATAGTTAAGATTTAATTTTGTCTCAACGACAAAACCTCTCCGTTTTCTATTCATCACAGCATCCTCAAACAAACTCCATGTGGACTTTGCAATATGCAGACTAGGCTTTTGTCCTGTATAGCTGTAAAACTTGGAATCTCAGCATATCTTGTAGCAGTTATATATGTATGCATGTATGTAATACAGTGTGGGTTTAAGAGCACAAGGTTGTACAAAAGAGGAGCAGGGTATTCATCATCAAGATAATACTAACAAGGTCAAATAACAAGGTCAAAGTATTCAGTTGTGATATGTTAGTGAAAATGGCCATTTCCTCGTAACAGACCTTGTTCCTTTCTCCAACACAGCCCTTTTCATGCTCAGCCCAACTTGCCACTCCCCTGTGTCCGTGCTGTTGGGGATAATCAGCCAAATCCCTGCGGAGGTCTGCTGCTCACATGCACGAGTAGTCAGTGCACGTTACCATGCTACATGTTTCAGCATTTGTAAAGAACAAGAAGAAATATATATGTATTTATATGAATGGAAACTTGTTACATGCTGCAAGAATTTTGTACGAGGTTTTTTTATTAACTTTGTTGTATGACAGAAGTAACCTTCCTTGTATTATGTGCTTAGTGCGTGTTATTATTAAGACAAAATGGCAAAGAAAGATTTTAGCGAGATTTGTAAAGTTCTGGTGGGGAGGGGTGCTGCTATCCCCATGTTAAGGGCTGACCTTGCATTTCAGGGAAGCAGAACAAAATATGAATTTCAGTTACAGTGATGAATTTTTCAACATAGAGCTGATTGATAAATGATCACAGCAGACCTAGCACCCTGGAGATGCTTTGCTGTTGTGAACAGTAATTGCCTGCTGGCTGTTTGAGGCTGTTGGGATCACATACAGCAGATTCAGCCTAAAGCCTGGCACCATTTGACTTGTGGCTTTGCTTGCTTATTTATCAATCTATCTCAGTTGCCCCCGTATTAAAAGAGAGGCCCTTCAGGAAAATGGAAGTTCTTTCCTGAAATTCAAGGAGGTGGGAATTGCAGTCATTCACTGCTGATACATTAATTTAATACATAGTGGCAGTTTTAGGTATTTATCCTGGCTATATTAATTTAGTATATTATGGTACGTGTGCCAGCCTATCCTATTGTTTGCTCAAGGCACTTTATCAGTGTGAGATATTGCCAGTTCTAAAGTCAAGATCATATAAGTATTCATTACTTCTCTTGCACGAATGGTGCCAATGCCCCCAAGAGAAGCAGTACCAAGAGCGGCTGTTTAAATTCAGGGCTGAAGGATTTGTTTTTGCTTATATAATTCATAAAGAAAACAACTCTAGAGAGGAAATTATTTGCAAGCTCGAACTGAACTAAATTAAACAATTAGAAGATAGAGCTAAACAACTTACAATGTTCAAAAGTTAGACTTTGGTTGAGAGTAATATTCCAGGACAATCAGAACACGTTGATTTTTTAACAGGTTAAAAAAAACCAACCAACCAAACACAAAAAACCTCTGGTTTGGGTCAACTGACCTTAATTTTCTTTGGCTTTTTCTTCCCTACTCATACACGAAGACAAAAACCACTGTTATGATATCTGTAATTAGGATACCAGCGGATGGATTAGTTAGTCACTGCCCCAGCTAATCATTATGGGTGTTGCTGGGGAAGTCAGTTAAGGTAGATTCATTTTTCCTAATTTAACCATATAAAAGAGAGGCACCTGGTTTAACCTACCATCCCATCTCCCTCTACTTTCAATGGGGAGAGAGAGGAAAAGAAAGAGATAACTGGGCTGTGGGTGGAATCACTCGCTCCTTGGTGGTGCCTCCTCCAGCACCGGGGAGGAAAGCGCTGGTATATTTGAAACTCAGTTTTCTCTGTTAAACTGAAATTTTATCACTCCTTGCCACACAGAAGAGTGAGGAAGATGACTGTGGGACATTCAGATACGAGGGCAGTAAGAGGCACATAGGAGCCATTGATAGACTGTGCACTTTGTGAACTCCCTGTCCTCTGCAGCTGGACGTAGCTGAGAGAGTTTGTCAGTGTTCACAGTCCAGGCCTGGAGCACAAATTTGGCTGAGCTTGTTTTTTCCATTTTCGTCAATATTAAAAATATATCCTGTACATGGTACTTCTTCTGGCATTCACCACAGAAAGGCCTTTGCAGGCAGAGTCCAACACCATCACATTTTTATAAATGCTTCATAGAAGCGTACAGATTTCACAAGCTTACATTGGCTTAAACAGGAGGGATTTTATGTGCTTTACCAATGTTACCTGAGGAAATATAGCTCCCAAATGGTGATTTATTTTTTTTTTTCCAAAATACAGTTATAATACGGGGGTGGATGTATGTTGGCAGTGGGCCAAAGTTTCTTAAAGCACACTTAAACCATTTTAGATATGGAGCTTTCACAGCTTGTTTGTTCTTAACTAAGTTTTGCTTTTGCTGAACTTTTTAAACTTGGTTAGTATTTTGTTTAAATTAATCTCTCCTCTAAGATTAAATATTAGAATAGATATTAAGCGCCTCCTCTTTAATTTACAACCACAGTGCCTTCTCTGCAGTCAGTTTGTATGTGCAATGCAAAAGTCATTTTTGAATGTTAACTGTTTTATAGCCTTGAGAAACATTCAAGAGGGTTGTGCAAATATCGTAGAAAAATGAAGGATAATACACACACTAAAAGTAAATATCCATTTTGGGGAAGAATGGCAGAAATCCTTTGCTTATGTACAGAAACTCCCAGGGTACTCACAGTGGTCCATCATTTTCCGAAGTTCTGGGGAACCTTTGTGTTCCTAAAAATATAACCATTTTGTTCCTTTTAGAGATGCCTGAATTAGTTAGTGAGAGAGAGAGCTTTTCTGGCAGTGGAACATTTCTTCATGGCAACGATACCAATTCCTCATAGCGCCTTTTTTCTTCCTTTTTTTTAAAGGACAATGATACCAAAGGTATAATTCTGAAATCAACAGAATTAAATTGCCATAAACCCACTGCTATTGAAATCACATTTACTTGCTATTAGCTTGTTTTGTTTGGTTGGGTTTTATCTGGAAAAGTTTAGGAGGTCAATTTTTAATATATAATGCGTTCAGTTGATAATAGATGTAATAGGAATATGATTGAATTTATAACTAGCAAAAATGCACCGATGGCAGGGAATAACTCTTAAGTATGAACATAATGTCACCGGCACTGGCAAATTCTAAACTTACTACATGAAATCTAGTAGGAAGCCGGTATATGAAAGCACTAAAGTTTAATATTATGGGTCACCTCTGTAATTTCATTTGGAATTACATTTGTCTGCTTCCAGATTTAACTAGATCCATAATACGCAAAAATACAACATGCGAGTTAGAAATGCATATATCAATTTGAACAGAATAGCAGATAATGTAAACTTTACATTTTAATCACAAAATCAAGCCACTTTGAAAAAATATATTTTGCAGGCTACTTCAAAAGATTTTCCCCCATTTTTTCACTCCTTACTGGAGCTGAGTTAATACCAACAGTGTAGCAACACTGCAGTGCAAGGGAAAGCATTTTTGCACGGATCCTGCCCTGTCCAGAGTACTGGAAGTGCCACAGCAGTGTGACTGGAAGAGTCCCACCTCCTTTTCTAGAGGAGACTTGAATAAACATCTGTGCGTTTGGATGATCATCTAAATTAAACTGAGTATGGCAGAGACTTCCTTTAGCAGTTTCCCCGTCACTAAAGGAAATTAGAGTGTCATTTTCTAAGTCCAATTACAGGATGACTGTTTAGCGGCCAAACATCAGGTCAAATGCAAAGTAAAAGACAAATTAGATGTATCTCACTGGAGATTGTTTTTGCCTGTTACACCTCGGTACTTCAGAACTGTACTATAGCATACATAAAGCCTTGTTCCTGAACCAGAGAATTCGTAGTCAGGATATATGACATACCACACACATGAAGGAAAAAGTAGACAGCCTTTTTTAAAGTCCCATTAATTCTAAAATAGTCATAATCCAAAGCACAAATTGTGTTTTTCTTCTTGTGCACTTGATTTTTTTTTTCTTCCATATTATCTGGTGTGCCATCTTACTCCTTCAAGTACTGCTACATCACTAGGATGCATAACTTAAGATGAAACATGAAAAGATGAATTATTAAACTAATGTATAGGTGCTTCAGGCTCTGTGTGAGCTGGGATGGATCATTCCTTCCTTCTTCCTGAGCACTGATTTCTTTACAAAGATTTGCTGGGACAAAAATTCACCTTCTGTCAAGTCTATATCACTTTCATGTACTTTGTCAGCTACTTACCTCCTCTAAGCTACTACACGAATATTGAATAGTATACATGAACTGTTTATTGGAATGTTCCTGGTGTAAATATTCAGGTTTGATATAGCAGGCTGTTAGAAAAGCAAACAGCAAAAATAGAGAATGGCTTCAGATAAGCCATCTCACAGCAAACTCTCATAAAACCTGACCTGTTCACAAAATTCTTATTTTTTGACCTCAGCCACCTTAGAAAATTGTTTTGCCAAGACTGAGGGCCAGACAACCAAAAGGATTGTGGCTGGTTAAGATATCCTTCCAAGCAGCTAGAAATGGAGGTCACCACTGGGGAGCCATTCAAAACCTGATCACCTGTGTCCATGTTGCCTTGTAAAACCGCCTTCTCCCATGCCAAATTCACCGGCTGCCCGTCATCGGCTTGGATCAGCTCACAGGAGGACTAGTTAGTGTGCAATGAAGACGTGCAGGGAGGGCTCAGCTTTTTCGGGTCCCCTCCTCCAAAGGCAGCCTGGACAACCCAGCTGCCCACAAGCACCTTGACCAGAAGCTGCCCCGCAGAGCGGTGCCAGGGTGGGCAGCAGATGTCGTCCTGCTCGGCTCCTCACCATACGCTTTTCTGCCTCTGGAGCCCCTGCCTGGAGGTTGCCAGCGAGCAAACCAGTTAGACCAGAGGATTCCCAGCACATGCTGGGATGGTAGTGGCCACTCGCAGTGTGCGTGGATGACAAGCAGCACATGCTATTGTTTCTAACCAGATCAGCACTGTCCACGTGAATATAAATGAACACGCACACCAGCAAAGTCGAGTGGTACCTAGCATGTCCATAAAACCAAATGAAAACTTGACTGTGTGGAACTTCAGCACGCTGGTAGAGATTTGTAGTGTTTTAAGTTTGATATTATTTTCAGTGGGGTACCTTTCCTGCAGAAAAAAACAAAATTTCTGTTTTCTATATCACATTCTTGCAAACAGGGTCAGTTTCCAGGAGTTTACAGCACAGTGAAAGAAAACTACTGGTATAAATGAGGTGGCTCAATTATTTCAAGAGAGCTGAGTCATGTTGTGCCAGTAACCATTTTGCAAATATTTGTGTATGAGTGTTTATGAGGCACGAACCCTTGTCTATATGTGTGTTCAGCTTAGCCTGAATTCAGTGGAGATACGCTAAATCACAGAGTAGCTAGTACCTAGTGGTTAAGCCTGCATTTGCACTCACATAAAGCACAAAAGTGTCCTGGCTTTGCATCTAGAACTGATGTTTGACATCTAACCATCCAACTTGCCCCTGTAGGACACTGCTGAATCAGACTCTGAGTTTTGTTTCCCACTGCTCAGTGCCACGCATTATCTCTGTACCTCTCTAAGTGCACAAAGCAGGTAAGACATCAGAAGAGTAACATTATGGTCACTTTGCACAAATGAACATGACTAGAATAATACTAGAGGCAAGGCGCATTAGGTCTCATGAGTATAAATTTTGAGCTAAAGAATTAATTTATGTTTGTTTGAAAGAGCTCAGTGAGGCATAAAAGTGTTCAGGAATGTTTAATCCTAAAGGGAATGAGATTTATCAAAGCAATTTGAAAGGATAATACATTCATTTCTGGTTCTACAGGCAAAGAAAAGCCAAAAGCGTCCAAAGCATTAACAACTTAGAAGCTATTTTTCATGCTGCTATCATTACCCCAAGTTTGATGCTATAGTGAAAGGCAAATCTGGTTCTGGTAAGCAATTATTAACTTGCGATATGCATTACATTTACATTTAAAGATCAAAGCAAACATATACAAACCGTTTTGAGTACATACATATCCTGTGCTTTATGTCCTTGCTCTTGGTTTTATATCCAGTCATCCCTGTGTTTCCCTTTTACCTTCTTAGTGAGCCCAGGAGCAACCAGAATCTGTCCTAAAAAGAAAATGCAGTTAATTTAATTCATAGTAATATGTAATGGACTAAAAACTTCAGGCAGAGATTATCTCAGTGGGTATACGAGGCCAGAGGAACTAGAAGATCTGTTACTATCAAACTCCATAGAGATACAATGAGGCACTTTCCTAATTGTGTTATTTTCTTCCCCTCTGAAAATAGCTATCACCCAAATGATCAAACCATTAATAATACACATTTACTTAAAATTCCCATTTATCTAACAAATCCCAGCGCTAGAGCTCCCCACAACTAAAATTGCTATTCAAAGATTATTGTGCCATAAGAGGGTGGAAGGTTGGCGATTCTCCTCATTTCAGGGAAAGGGTCGTTACTGTGACAGATTCCTCCTACTCTTTCCAGAAGTGAACTTGGTCTATAGCTAAGCAATCTGCAGGTCATCACTATGACCAAATCCTGAAGTCTCTACTCATGACTGAACTTCACCTGGGATCCATTTGTGCAGTTTTTTATGCTTCAATAAATCTGGCCCTTTGCTTCTGTTTGTCCTCTGTTCAGTCTGAACTTTTCAACTGGATACAAATGAAGGCATAATTTTGAAAACCCTTACTGAAAAGTCTATTTTCCAAGCATTTTATGAAGAGCTTAGGAGTATGGATTTCAGCTCAGGCTCTAAATAAGAAGGAAGAAGGGGCAGGCAAGTCAAGAGGACTACAAAGGTGTAGTGAGGTTGTGCAGGGAGAAAATTAGAGGGCCAAAGCTGAGCTAGAGCTCACTCTGACTGCTGCTGTAAAAGACAATAAAAAATACTTCTTCAAATACCTTAGCAGCAAAAGGAGAGCTAAGGAGAATCTCCAGCCCCTAGTAGATGGGGGAGGGAACACAGTGACAAGGGATGAGGAAAAGGCTGAGGTACTTAATGCCTTCTTTGCCTCAGTCTTTAATAGCAGGGCCAATTGTTCTCTGGGTACCCAGCCCCCTGAGTTGGAAGATAGGGTCGGGGACCAGAATGGAGCCCCCATAATCCAGGGGGAAATGGTTAGGGACCTGCTGCACCACTTAGACATTCACAAGTCTATGGGGCCTGATGACATCCACCCGAGAGTACCGAAGGAGCTGGCAGATGTGCTCCCCAAGCCCCTTTCCATCATTTACCAGCAGTCCTGGCTAACTGGGGAGGTCCCAGTTGACTGGAGGTTAGCAAATGTGACACCCATCTACAAGAAGGGCTGGAAGGAGGATCCAGGGAACTACAGGCCTGTCAGCCTGACCTCGGTACCAGGGAAGCTGATGGAGCAGATCATCCTGAGTGCCATCACACGGCATGTAGAGGATAACCAAGGGATCAAGCCCAGCCAGCATGGGTTTAGGAAAGGCAGGTCCTGCTTGACCAACCCAATCTCCTTCTATGACAAGGCGACCCGCCTAATGGATGAGGGGAAGGCTGTGGATGTTGTCTATCTAGACTTCAGTAAAGCCTTTGACACGGTTTCCGACAGCATTCTCCTGGAGAAACTGGCTGCTCGTGGCTTGGACGGGTGTCCTCTTCGCTGGGTAAAGAACTGGCTGGATGGCCGGGCCCAAAGAGTGGTGGTGAACGGAGTTTACTCCAGTTGGCGGCCGGTCACAAGCGGTGTCCCCCAGGGCTCTGTGCTGGGGCCAGTCCTGTTTAATGTCTTTATCAATAATCTGGACGAAGGGATCGAGTGCACCCTCAGTAAGTTTGCAGACGACACCAAGTTGTGTGGGAGTGTTGATGTGCTTGAGGGTAGGAAGGCTCTGCAGAGGGACCTGGACAGGCTGGATCAATGGGCTGGGGCCAGTTGTGTGAGGTTCAACAAGGCCAAGTGCCAGGTCCTGCACTTGGGCCACAACAACCCCCCAAGCCTGTAGCTTTGCATGGAAGAGTGGCTGGAAAGCTGCCTGGTGGAAAAGGACCTGGGGGTGTTGGTTGACAGCCGGCTGAACATGAGCCAGCAGTGTGCCCAGGTGGCCAAGAAAGCCAATGGCATCCTGGTTTGTATCAAAAATAGTGTGGCCAGCAGGACTAGGGAAGTGATCGTGCCCTTCTGCTCGGCACTGGTGAGGCCGCACCTCAAGTACTGTGTTCAGTTTTGGGCCCCTCACTACAAGAGAGACATGGAGGGGCTGGAGCGTGTCCAGAGAAGGGCAGCGAAGCTGGGGAAGGGTCTGGAGCAGAAGACTGATGGGGAGCGGCTGAGGGAACTGGGGTTGTTTAGTCTGGAGAAAAGGAGGCTGAGGGGAGACCTTATCGCTCTCTACAACTGCCTGAAAGGAGGTTGAGGTGAGGTGGGGGTCGGTCTCTTCTCCCAGGTAACAAGTGATAGGATGAGAGGAAATGGCCTCAAGTTGTGCCAGGGGAGGTTTAGACTGGATATTAGGAAATTTTACTTCACTGAAGGGTTATCAAGCACTGGAACAGGCTGCCCAGGGAAGTGGTTGAGTCGCCATCCCTGGAGGTATTTAAAAGACGTTTGGATGTGGTGCTTAGGGACATGGTGTAGTGGTGGTCTTGGTAGTGTTAGGTTTATGGTTGGACTCGATGATCTTAAAGGTCTTTTCCAACCTATACGATACGATTCTGTAAATAGAACAATTAAGAATTTGGTTTGAATAAAACTCACTATATCTTTACTGTAAGGTGAAGTAATAAAAGTATGCTTCATTTCACGTCTTAGGATGGACTGCTAGATAAGACTTCTGTACAGTAATTTTAACAGGTTATGAGCTATTCATCTCTACTCACATGTAACAGGTTCTTCTAAAGTTATATGACTATATGTATAAACAAACAAATTGATGGCAGATTTACAATCATTTTGCAAATGGTATTAAATGTACCTGTAAAAAAACATCTGAGCTTATTCTATGTGTACTAAACTACTGGAAAAAAAAAAAAAAGAGTATACCTGAAAACTTGAAGAAACCAAGTTCATCTCCCTAAATGCTTGAGAACCATCTAATCATTAAATGAACCAACACCTTGCAAGATCACTGACCATGTGAAGGTTAGGTATCATGGTCATATTAGACTAACGACTGCATGTTCATATGAGACATCAAAGATTGCTTCCAGCTACTGATCATTTCTAATCCTACAACACAGCAAAGCTGTGATATTGGAAATGCCTAAAGCTTTCCACCACTCTTGTGTGTCCACTTGATGATCAGGGCTTCCATTAGCTCTACTCTCCATCCTGTACCACTGATTTACTAATATGGAATATGTTTGCTTCTGTGCCATATCATAATAAATTTAGGCAGGCTAAAAACTGTAGATATGTCTGGATTTACAAAAGACTTGGCTGCAAAACTTTCAGTTAGTTCCAACCCACTCTTGCCAGTTCTCCTGGATGCTCAATATCTGTAGAAATCTCATCCTCTGACCCTTAAGTTTCCTTTAAATTGAGTGAATTTTTTTTAATTGCAAATCATAAAGTGAAAGTGTTGAGAATTATTTTTCTTTTCAAAGTACCTGTAGAGTTTTAGGTTTGGTTTCTAATGGACGTAAATTGAAATAATTGTCATTTATATAGTCCAGAAGTTTCTTTTTTAAAGATCTGAAGTGCACCATTAGTTTTACATGTTCTTATACGCTGGTTTGACTTAAAACCAGTCTAGCTGGTTTGTTACAAATGGTTTTAGTTTCCAAGTAAACTAAGTGGTAGAGCAATTCAAAACATACTGAATTAATTTAAAATATTAATATCCACAACTGGCTCTAAATCAAAAAGAATTACTCTAGACTTAGTAAGTTTTATTTCTGACAGTTCTTATTTTTAAAATATAGTAAAACATATTGCATATATTCACTTACTTTAAAATAGCAAATCAACAACACAGGGATTGACATATTCCTTTTTTCCCTCATGTCTAAGACATTTCTTTATACAGAAGAAAACGCTTGATTTCTTTTCCCTTCAATGCAAAAATAATCCTGTAAATGCACTTTTCATGTCCCAATGTGTAGCCACTCTGTTGAACTTTTAGATTCTGCAATTAGATAAATCAGATTTCCTAGTGATGATCTGAAGCTGCAAGTACCATTTATCTTCAGTTCACTAGTGATATGGGCAGTTACTATCTTGGGACCAGATCCTGTAAACCTGCGCATGAATAGCTTCACCCGTAACAGCTGGTCCAGCGATGACCGTTACACTGCTCATGTGAGTCAGGGTGTGTCCACATCGCTCCCCGAAGTGGAAAATGTTTGCAGGGTACCGGTCTTGATTTTCTAACAGAAGATAATGAAAAGACTGCACAAAGAAATAAACTATAGCCAGGAATATCAAATGGTCATGAGATGCTTTTTTACATAATTTTTCCCTATTATATTAAAGATGTCCCATAGTTACAACAAGCCCCAACTTAAAGCTCTTATCTGCAAACACTAATACAGGGCACTTTGCAGCTGATGTCAACAGCAGGGTGATGCAGAATAGCACGAGGCATTTTTTGCAAAACTGGCTCTGCAAACAACATCTGCTGAGCTGGAGGTCAGCGTAGCCCTCCTGCCACAGTCCCAGGTGAAAGCAGCAATGAAGAGCAAGCAAGAGTAGCCCAGGCAAGGCTTCTGATGACTTATTATACATCTCATAGATTGCAAACTGGCACAGGGAAGGTACCAAACTCCTTATCAAGCAGTTGCGAGGTGTCTGCACCCACATTTCAAGAGCTCATGCTCCTGGCATAGCTTGCAAGGTGAGATGGTGCAGCTCCACCACGCATTGCCATTTCAAGAGCAAGACTTCTCAGCAAGCAAGAGCACTTGTTGGCACTGGGTCACCAGGGTCCCATTTTGGTGACCTTGGCTTGCAGAGATGGAGAACACTTCCAATGTAGCATTTACATTGCGATTATTTGGCCTCGGAGGGGCCACCAAGGAGTCAGGAGAGATCGGTAACCCGCAATCATTTCTGGTTGTAACTGTACTGGTTGCCTGGAGGCTGGCCAGCAAAACTCTCATTAACGGTGCCCTTACGCAGACCTCTGTGTTATCCCAATTCATCGTCATTTTATCCTGGCATTTGCCGCTGTGCCTTTACACATGTAATGCCTCTAGGATTTGACCACACGGAGGCTACTCCCACAACCTGTCCCCGTGACCTTTCCAGGAGTGTTAATGATTTAATGTTAATGGCTATCCACTTCAGAAAGGGTTGTGGAGACTGGGACGTAAGAGGTCATTATTGTTTAAACACATTTGTTTTGCCTTTCTTCTCAGAAACTTTAAATCAGAAGTTTCCTTACACAGAACGCCCAAACTGACAGCTTTAGGACGTGTGAGAAAGACACAGTTAATTTAGTGCAAAAGATAAGACATTTCCTTGGGGAAGCACTAATACCAGGCCTATTACCCCTCAGTGTCATTTCAGATTAGTGTACTACAGAGAAAGGGATTCTAAATCTTTTTAATTGAAAAATATTTGTCTTTTCCTTACTAAAATAAGTTTCTGCCTAGAGGTTAAACAGTTTTAAAATTATTTCTGAATTACATCTGATTTCTGGACAGTTTATCAGAAAAAGGGGGATGCAGTTTGTCTGTTGCCTTGTTAATTTATGTCAGACCAGAGAAAGGATAAATATATATCCTCGGTGACCCAAGTGGAATAGTTACATAAAAAGATGATTAGAAATATGAAGTCCAGACATATCTAACTTGTTAAGATTTGCCAGCTGTCACAGACACATCCACATGTGTGAATACATGTGCATACATGTCATAATTATGCATGCAAAGTGGAGGGATAATTATCCAGGCTTGGTGGTTGAAACAACAGTTGAGAGAAGCACTTTACTCGGCTTCTCTCTTCCTTTTTTCTGGCTGAAAGTTCAAAAAGCATCAAAACCACTTATTTTAATTCACATAGGTTTTTGATTCATAAGCCATGAAATGACCTCACAAAAAGGAGAAAATGCAAATATCCTTTTACCTTTAGCATGTTCTGAGCAGGAACATTCAAGAACTGTGATCTGGACTTGCTCAGTCCTTGACCCGCCAAGAGAAGAATTGCACATGGCCTTGGACGAGCCCCCTTTTGTCTCAAAGCTAAAGAATGAGATTTGAAGCAAAGTCCTCGCTTTCACTGGCGTAGGCACTAACCTCAGGAGCCTCCTGGAAAGCACGGTTCCCTTCAGTATAGATGACACGCTGGAAGATTTAAAAGCATTAAACAGAGGTAGTTAATTATATATTTAGATGTTCTTTTAGGTAAAATGGTGCCTTGTTATCTATTTTAGAGGTCTAAACACAAAGGCTTAAGTGCACTCTGATTTGGGGGGCACCATATTTAAAATGGCACTCTGCAGGTTGATGTTTCTATAGAGATACAGTCTGTCTGCAGTCTTTAAGTAACTGCACGGCTCACAGAACACTTGTGTGTTAGGGTGGTTTGGGTTTTTTTTTTCCTGGAAACTCCTTCCAACCAACTGTACTCTTTCCACTTCTCCTCATGCTTGCATAATGGTCATGTTTCCTCTGATCTTTACCGAAGAAAAAATATTTTCCTTCTCTAATTCAATCCTTAGCCATTGTTTTCCCAACCTCTAGTTCTCAAGAAATATGATTTCTTAAAAAAAAAAAAAAAAAAAGTCTAATTAAGCCATTTATCAAACTTTTCCAAGTGGGTAGAGTGACAAATTAGCCCTACCTTCCACCAACAATCTGATGGATGGGAAGATAAAGATGCAGAGGCTGTTATTTTAGCTGGAAGCTCTCTACTATATCAATTGTTTGGCCCCAAGCCAAAAGACCCTAAGAGATGACAAGAACTAATGATGGGTCCATGAAGTTTATGCAGCATGAGGCCTCACATCAAAGGAATCTGCTCTTATTAGCAATATCTCTATGCCTTCTTCCTGGAAAAAATACTCATTTGTTTTTTTTAAAAAAAGTTTTACTTAATCATCTTACTCTTTCAGTAAATGGAAAGAAAATACAAACTGTAAATAAGTTTGCACAATAATATATTGCCGACAAGTCCTGCTTTTCTCTACAAATACGAAGTGATCGTTATGACGTTACTTTTAAGTCCACCAAGAGAGTCTAAGACAGACAGACTGCCAACAAGTTTCCCTAGAAGTCTTTACTTTTATGCCATTCCTTCAGAAGAACCAGGCTCCCTGACAGCCTGTACGCCAGATACAATCTGTGCACATGGAAGCAAGCATGGAGTCCTGGTCAGGGGAATTCCGTCAAGTTCAGTAGGGTCAGGACCCCCAAAATTGCCCCAGATTGCAACCCACTGAAGTCAGGTGTACAGAGGTTGTTGCAGAGTCAGAACCAGAATGGCAAAAGTTTCCTTGGATTCAGAGAGGGAGTAGGAAACTTCACGGAAGAAAAATTCATCACGAGTTGAATCGAGCCTGCACCACCTCTGGCTCAGGAAGATCCTAAGCCACGTAGCAACAGATGCCAAGAAAGAATTCAGGGGAAATATCACTACTGACTTGTGTATACTTACACGCTTCCTAAGTATTCAGGATACAGGGTTTTGGGCGAGGTGGATCTTGGTTCTGACACTGTTCTTATGTGACAGGATCACCTTCAAAGTTTGTAACTTATGTCTTTCTCCCTTCTCCCTACGTTTTTTTTAATATGCATCCATTTTTACATGGAATGGAGACCGTAAGTACAAGGTGGAATACAATTACTACTCTACTGGAAAGCAGGAAGAGAGGATGTAACGGCCAGGATGACTTCTAAGAAAAAAAAACCAAAACCAACAAACAACAGAAACCTGTTTTGATACACGATTAGAAAAGTTTGACTGAAAACAAGCCATTTCTGCAGCTACTATATGTTACTGGGAGCTGAAGTAAAATCCATATATTTTTCACTGGAAACTATTTAAAGATTATTCTTGATGTCCCATTTTTTATTCATTTTTTTCCTTGTGGAAATAGAACAGCGTTCAACTTACTGGCAGGGTGAGAAACTGTAGTATTGCATTATAAAATCCAACTGCAGTAATTCTGCGTAGCTGAGTATTCATATACCTGATCAGCTTGATTCATCTTTTCAACAGAACATGTTTACAGTATGGAATTAAAAACAATAATGCAGTGAAAAGAAGACAGCATTAGAAGTCAGTGCAAAGCCATATTCGGCACATCCTACAGTATTTTACCTTTGTTCTCCAGTCTGGATTTAATAGTACGCGTAGAAGCAGCGGTATGCAAAACTAGGGTATGTAATCAATCTTGAACTTCCCCGTGTCTCGATAAAATGCCCTGTATTCATCCTTCTTCTACAGCTACCTATCCATCAAGCAGCTTACTCAAAGTGAAGAACAAATGGCTTTGCACTCATGGAGTTTTTCTTTCTTGTTACTTTTCAAAAGGGGGCATGCCATTTAATCTGCCACACTGCTTTTTAGCCTGAGACATAAAGGCAATTTACATTGCTTTATCAGCTGTAGGAATGTCCACAAGCACTGATGTTTTTTTGGGGAAATAAAAAAGAGCTTGGCGTACGTGAGGTCCAACATAAACAATCATGGAAAAGAACAAAAGAGAACTTTTTAATATTAAAACCTTACTTGGCAACTTCAAAACAAGGAATTAAAATCCTGGTTGAGAATACAATGTGAACCATGCATACCACAGTAATTCAATTTCTTTCTTCCTCCTGATGCACTTGATACCTTTAAGTACATAATGTACTTTCTTAGCTGTTTATTGATAATAGGGCTGCTTAGGAACCACATTGGGGGTTCTCTATATGCCATTCACTTGCAACACTTTGGATGAAACCGAAAATAAAGATAATGCACTGGTTGAAGTTTTCTACTCAGAACTGTATTTTTCCAATAAAAATGAAGTGTAAGTAGTACGACAATAAGCAGTTAAGTGCTCAAATGTCATTGCTTCTAACTCAGGAAGGGAACTCCTTGAACAAAGAAGCTTAAATGCAATTTGGCTGGAAATTAAATGTTATTCAGCAAAAGATCAGTACTGAAGTTGCCAATGAACCAAACTGTCTGCTTACTTGCAATTAGCAACGTGGTCATTGTCTGGCTACCCTGGCATACTGTAAATATGCCTGGGCAGACTGTGTGATTTAAGCTTATTTAGAAGACAGTTATTCATTGTCTCAAGAGACAGGTAAAACAACTCCTCTCTCAGTCACTTAGCTTGGCTCAGGGGAGTGGTGGCTACAACTCCATCCTATTTAGCCTTTCTTCAGTAAACTAAAGAAAGCATTTTTCTTTTCTTTAAATATGGCTCCAATTACGGAATATAGCAAGCTCATTCAGAACTACAAGCATCAGATTTTTCAAAGTCTCCTGAATTTCCCAAACATTTCAGCAAACAAAGTTAAGAAATTTTGTTCTATAAATTACACTTTATGACACGATTCAATGGAAGACTTTAAAAAAGAGTTTCCTCCAAAATAAATAATAACCAGAAACTTATTCCACCCTGCACTTGTCTTTTATTTGCCAGATGACCAGTTTGTTTCACTTCCTTTCCACAACTTTACAAAATACAGCAAGTCTGTACACGTACGGTTCCTGCCTGGAAGCACAGACTTCAGCAGTTAACCCCAAGTTAAAATATAAACTCATCTTTCATTTCTGGTTTAAGGTAATATTTAACCAGTTAGGGCTGAAGGATACACACAAAGTTGCTGGTAAATGTTGCCTAGTAGATTTTGTGGAAAATAAGTTTGGTAGAACAAAACTGAAAAACAGATAAACAAACCACCACACCACTAGTAAAGCTACATAGGGAAGTGTACAGATTAGCCTTGTATGAATTAGTGCTTTTCCATCGTGCCTGTGAAATGGAATGGAAAGGCGGTAAAGGAATCTGAGTGCAGACAAACTGCTCAGCTATGGCAATGGAAATACAGATTTCGGCCACCAAAGGGATGTGGTTTTCACTTGTCTTGATTTTTCCTTCTTCTAAATCATGTTAATAATATGTCTTTTTTTCAACTTAAATTAATTTTAGTCTCTCGTGTTGGGAACAGCTTCTGATTTTAAGACGACTTTCACAAGAGTATTAAGAGAGAGATTTTGCTCACTAAATGATACATGAAGAGAGATTTGATTTCAGAGCTGTATGTCCTATTTTAGCTATTTCCACTATCAGGAAAAGATGGGTTGACCTACTTGTATGTTACAAAAATAGTCAAGGATCTTTAAACAAAATTAATCTCATTGAGCTGAACAGAAATGGAGGGGTGTAAAGTGCTCACAGTATAACCCAGTTAGGAGCCCATCCTGGCAGTGGAAGCAGTAAAACCACCCAGAGCACACCCATGGTGTGTTTTGCCCAACACAACCTGGGGATTATTGAAAATCTCAAAACCTTGTTTTTAAAAAGCGTCATTCAAGTTCTAGGCCAAAGAACTTCGGTGAGGACTGTGGTGAGCATCACTCTGTGGACTTGAAGTAGAAGGTGCGGACCAATAAATGAGACACAAAAAGAGGCAGATCAGGAATGATCAGAGATGTATTTGAAAGGATGGAGTGAACTACAGCTGCTCAAGCTAAGAGAAAACTGAGGGGCCGCACGACGACACTGAAAAATATGTGAAAATGAAAAAGGGAGTAATAGCTTCTTGATTATGAGCTTGCTTTGGGGCAGGGCAATGCCCAAATGACCTCTGAGGTCTCTTTCAGACCTTAGTGAGGGGATATGCTATGTGAGAATAAGCTTTCTGTAAGGTTCTGGAAGCCTTCAGTAAAAACAGACAATAACTTCATCTAAAGCTTAAAGTCTTTTAGGATGGTTCACAAAACAGAAACCATAAATTTGCCACAAGAGTTACATATTTTTATTTTTTAACTTGTATTGGTTTCATCCCTAGGAAACCTGTGTACTTTCTGCAAAAAAAGCCTGAATTTAAACCATTCCACCAGCCTGCAGAGATTTGGTCCTTGCTTTATTTAAAACTTGGTGATTTTTTGAATCTAGGTGTTGCCAGTCACTCCTGCTCTTCTGATAACATGCGTAAATCCTTTTGAGTATCTCTATCATCATAACTGTTGTTAGAATTCTATGATTAAATTTATTATACGTCATTTATTTTGTACTATTTGCTGTTACCCTAAGGATGAATATTAGCTACTCTGCATTCGAACTCTATTTTCTGCACAAAGTCCTGTGTGCTACTAAGATACAGTTAGCTATTATAATGCTCAACTGAGAGTATCAAAGCCTTTACACAGTGTAATAACTTCACTAGATGGCAGTGGAGAGAAATATTACTTTATATAATCTTCCTTTTTAATAAGACAGGGAAACATCCCAGTAAGTACTGCAATTTATTAGCATTGTCTGTGTTAATGCTAGATCACAAGACAGCAATGTTTTCGCCCACACAAAAGTCTGGGGGCTTCTGCCCAGTTAAATCTCCATGCAAATGTTTGCTAGAGCATGGACACACACTCTTCCAGCACTAACACAGCGCGGCAGAGAGTAACATATACTAATCTTTGAAGGTTTGTGTCACAATTACTCTTCCTCTATCTTCATATACGTGAATAAACTTCACATTTCTATTGTCATAGTCACTATGACTATTGTCATAGTCACATAGACATATTGACATAGTCACATAGTCACATAGTCACTAAAGCAATCCCAGAGAAAGAATTAGTACCATCGTGCATTAAGCATGGCCAGGACCAGAAGGAGACTGGAAAGAGCTGTTCCCTGCCCTGTGTTTGCTCTGCAGTTGGTGGAGCGACAGACTGGATGTAACCCGGCGCAGATTTTAAGAAAGGGAATGGAAGCCTTTGACAAATGAACACTGACGCTTTTCTAGAAGCAGCACAATAGAGCTTCACGTCAAGGGCATGAACAATTTTCTTGTAAGTCAACTATACCCTGATCTTTCCTGAAACATAAAGTCAGAGACACCGTCCCTCAAAGAATCACAACACTGATGCCATAAACATGATGAAGAAAATTATTGAAGGGTAAGAATGAACAAGCAAGCGATTTGAAGAGTTTTGTGAGGAATACTCTCTGTGCTCACTAAAATATATTTTTCATTCCCAAGAACTCTTTACAAATACGTGTTTGTTGGGAGAACTTAATGTCCCTTACAGATGACTTAAGAAACAGCATATTTTTTCAGACTCCTGACAAAACTCCAAGACAAAATACTTCAAGCAGCAAGTTCGGTAGCTTCTAAGCTTCAAAACCTTCAAAAATTCAGTCTTTTGAATAAGGAGAACTGATGCCTGCCAGTCTTTAGAAATTAATACACCTGAACAAAAAAAAAAAGAATGGAGTGGAAGATTTCAGCCAAGATCATTACTTCAATTAAAAGATTATCAGTAAAATTCTCCAGAAACTATGGAGTTGTCTGGCTTTATTTATAATATTCAGAAAACACAAATTATCATTTAGTACAATAAGGAGATGAAAAAAATTTGGTTTCTTCTAGCATCAGATGTAAAAAAATATTTTCTAAGGTTTGTTTCTTGCTTTTGGAGAAATGTTATATTAAAAAAAAAGATCAATTCACTGCCTAAATCACGCTTTTCTGTACTGCGTCTTGCCTTTATCTTAACGATGTCCAAGACTTTCCCCTTAAAGAGTGATACTTTGTTCTCTGACATCTCATCTGCTTGCTCACCAAACTGTTTGCAATAGCTAGCAGAGATTCAGGATATTGCAGGTGACGATAAAAAACAAACCCAGTTCTGTTGCAAGTGACTTCTTGACTTATGCCTGCTAAGCACAAACTTCCATTCAAAGGCTTGAACTTTTAAAGGCATAATTCTCTATATTTATTTTTGTGTAAATATGAGCGGATGAGAAACAATTCCTTATGGCATTCATTCTGTGAGATTTCCCTTACTGTTCCTCTTCACTGGCCATTGAGAAACAGAAATATATGGAGGTGCAAAGCCCCAGGGTTTCATTAGTGACACAGTGGGTTGGATTCTCTGCTCTGCAACTTGCACATGGCTCCGGTCAAACAAACATACACAATACACAAGGCTGTCAGATACAGTACAACTTGTTGCCTAAACCAACCTGATAAAAAATAAATGACTGCTCCCTAAGCATCAAGAGGTAGGTAAAAATAAGGAGTGGATTATGTAGACTCCTAGGAAAAAATACACTTCAAAATAGCTTGGTGGATTTCCCCAAATGGAGATATTGTAAATAAATAGCTACAATGTGATGTTTGTGGAACTAAATACATTCAGCAGAAACACAAAAGACCAACAATGACAAAAACAGTGATGCAACTTATGCTCACTCCAACCCCAGTTACAGGAAAGGAATTTTCTTTTATCATTAACATTAGACAGCTTCATGCTGGATGCTCCAGGATGACCCCGATACGCAATGAGACAGTTAGGTACCCTGGTAAGAAGCCAAAAGTCCTCTCAAACAGCCTAGATAGTGACAAGACAGTCCTTTATTTATTGCACTCATTCAGTTCCTCTTTTCACGCTCTTAATTTAACCTTACATGAGAAAAATCTCAATTGCAAAATAAAGATAACTGTTACACCTTATCCTTACCCCTTTCCCCCAGCCGTGCTCATAAATCAAGGCACTGTGGATTTGCCTGGAAGTTGTGCCATCGTATTACTCTTAATTAAGAAGCATTAAAGTAAGTGGCCAATCTATTGATTCATATGGGTCTCACTGCAATAAGTCATCACAATGTCTTAAGGTGCTACTGATGTGAATATAATGTGGACTCTGTCCACGTTCATGTCAAATGAAGATTAAAAGTGAAAAGAAATATTCACCTAGCTATTTTCTTCTATATAATGCACATCTGACTGTGTATAGAGCATCTTACCTTCCTTTCAAAACTGTACAAATATTTCCCAGTCTAGTTAGTTTGCATTTAATTTCTCTTCACAGCACTTGAATTTTGTACTACCACAAAAAACATAGTGACCTACTTTTTCCTGAGGTCTAGAAAGAGGACTTGCATGATGGATTACTGGTTAAATCAGACCATAACCTGCACAACACTCTGCTTGGAATGAGGACTGAAAACTGCTGTATTATAGTTATGACAATGCATCCTTACAATGAGATGCTCTCTTCCTTATCAGTTTCAAAATAGAACTGTCTACAATCGATTAAATGCATTATTAGATTGATTAGCACTTGCATATCAATATCTAAATTAAATTGATGTAATGCTGAGTAACTTGCTCAGATTTCCTAGGAGTTCAAGCATGTTTCTCTCTTCTCTAAAGGGAAGTAAGGGTTTAATTGTCCAGTGTCTGTAGGTGATTTTTGCCACAGCCTAGTTAGCTGATTAGGGCCATAAAGACTATAACCTATCATCAGCATTAAAAGTTTACTACTGTTTGGTTTCCTATGGTTCTAATACAACTGAAATGAAAGAAAATGGTCTTTTATACACCCTCTCTCTACACTTTGTGCTTACAACATACAAGTTTCTACAATTTCACAAACTCTGTGTGCTTATTTTGTAGCAGAAGTACAAATTTATTACTTATTATAAATCGTATTTACGTTGAAATGTTCAAAGAGGAAATAAAGACATGAAAACTAATTGCGTATTCAGTCACAGAACATTTTTCGTCTCAGTTCAGGTTGCACAATCATGCAAAGCAACTCCTTAATTGTCTGTTATCCCACACTGCACAGTTTGTATAAAACCTTTATCGCAAATCTCCTAAAGCTGGGGATCTGCCCTTGCGTGCCAATGCATTGGTAACTACACGGCAGGAAGAGGTTGACGCATGATAATCATTTTCTTCTCCTTCCTTGGCAGTGAAGTAGCTGGAGGCAGGATTAGTGCTCGTTCTACCCAGCTAATGGTGGACCCAGGACGATCCGCCATGTAGAGCAATTCTCAACAGACAGGCTGGTAATTTTGCAATGGATTATACTTCTATCTTTGCACTAATGCAGATCAAATATTTGCAAATGAGGTGTTCATTACCTCATTACCTTAGAAATCAGCATATTCTTTCTTGTGTCTCTCCTGCCATCACTATTCAGCCAAGGTAACCAGAGATTCCAGCGATATTTTAAAGCCTCTCAGTTATCAGACGATGGGTGTACAAGCTGTTTTTATCCCCCACCAGGCCACCCAAAAGATTTCTGAAGTTTGAAGCTCTAATTTAAAATGACTGCGTATTTTTACAGCAATTGTACTGTGCCTTGATTGGGCTCTGAAGCTTAAATAACAGCGAAAGAGAGCTGAAGACAGAGTGCCAATTTACAAACTAAACTAAAACTTTATACATCGGTAAATCCTTGACCGAAGTGGATTATAACATAAAACCCTGACAGACGCTTAGTTACAACATAAGCAGTGGAATAATAAACGCAGTATTTTTATTATCAATCCAAAACCAATTCTCTCTTAGAAATATATTTCACATCACAGCCTCTCATTCCTGCTCAGGTTTGTATTATCTTTTCTAGCTAGTATTTAAAAAGAAATATTTGAGTTATACATAGCTTATTTAACTTTTTGACTACCCTTTTCTTTCACCAGGAACAAAAATTTGCAGCGCTGTGTTGCTTGCTATGGGCCGTAGATGTGAGTTTTCAGCTTGTACAGTCACACTCTCTTTGTGTTTACTATGCAAAACAGTTCTAACAGTATGTGGGAATGAAATGCCATCATTTTTGTGGAATTGAATGAATTGTATAAATTTTACTTCTGAATTGCTCTGGAAACTTGAAATTGTTACATAATTAAGAAGCCCATTCAGATGTCTTTCCAGTCTTTCATTTTCTTTCTTTGATGCATTTGCCACTGGGTTTTTCAGAGAATATTAAGCTTTCCATATGGTTTCATTTACATTTCTAACGCAAGAGACCTAGTTTGCCATCGTCTGTCGTTTAGGTCTCAATTGTAGGTCACATCTAACTAGGGGACATCTAGAAAATGAAAAAGTCCTAGCACCTCTGTGGTTAGCCCTGCTGAATAATTGCTGCAGTAGCTGAATTTTGCTGTACAGATGTTGGTAATTTGCTATTGAAAACCACCAGTATCAAACTGTCAGAGTCAAGAAATGGCTTTAATTATTTCCTCCCTGGAGCAGCAATAGCTATTACTTGAATACTGCCAAAGCTGGAATGTGTTTGTGCTGGTGATTTCTTAGCACATGCAGTGAAGGCAGCTTACCTGCACTTGCCAGCCCTGCTGCTGTCGTAGATTTGCTCCCTCGTCGGGGGAAACGCGGAACGGCATGACTGCTTCGGTGAGGGCTGTATCATCTGGAGACCACCTTTGCGAACTTTTGTTATTTTCCCTGGCCGCCGAAGACTAACATTGCTTTTCTGCTTCATTGAGTACTGAAAATAGAAAATAAATCAGACAGAAAGCTCTTCGAAATAACGATACGGGAAAAGTCTTCTCTGGAAGGGAGTAATTAAATAAAAAATCAGAAGCTACAGAAAGCTTGGTAGAAAATCGCACTAAGAAAGAAGGTGAGGTTGGCAGGGCTACTGCAGGAGTCTCCTTGTCGCTCTGCCTAAGCACTGCCTGGGCTCTCAGCCCTACTTGCAGCAATGGGCATAAATAAAACCATAGTCAAAACCACACAAGCTTAAAAAAAAATAAAATTCAAGAGCAGGTTGAAATATTTTTAATGGTTTATAGCAATTTTAACATTATTCTCTGTCCTTCTTCAAATAGATCCAAAACCCAGAAAAATTAAATACTGATGCTAATGTGAACATTTCCACAGGAGCCTGCAATGGGCTTTGGCTCGTGCTTCAAAAGAAAATAAAAGCCCTTGAAAATAACTCTTGGCCTAGGACTTTTTATTCCTCATTCCCATGCTGTATTGATTTGGGAAGACAATCTAACCTCTGCACCCCTGAAAGTTATCTTGTCTCTGAAGTGGGATAAGGTTTTTCTCCCTGAATGATTGCAGGGCTTTTTGTCCCTCTGACAGCGGATATGAAGAAGTGCTGACGCGAAGTTTTCGTGAAGTCTGGAGGAGTTTGTCTCCTAGAAGAGCAAAGAATCATTAGGATGTTCATGCAACAGCCATGCACTTGGCCAGCAATAAACTGCTCTTCCTTTGAAGTGCACACTTCAGATATTTACTCATATAGAGACCGAGCGTGGTTTCCCACGTGCAGTAACCTTTTCTTCTGCTGAATGCACATCACAGACTAGTGCAACATCACAAATGCAGCATCAATGGTCTCTGGGTTGCTCAAGAAAGAAGGGTGGAAGGCTGGGAGAAGCAAAATGTTGCTTATAAAAAAGATGGAACACTATGAGGAAAACCAGTCTAAAGAAATATGTTGGGGTCCCTTTGTTCAGAAATATTTGCTAGCCTAAAAGTCTTTAAATCATTAAGAACTCACCTCTAAGTTGTGCAATGCGTTTGCTATTAATTTATCTAATGTTTATAAGTACTAGCAAGGAAGAGGTCAAGGAATGTTTTAACTACAGCCAAATTTTCCTTTACTTTATTTCCTTTCTTTTTAGGTCAGCAACAAAAATTAAAAATCTTGAGAAAAAAATAGACACAGTTACTACTTTAAAACGAGCAGCTTGGAAAAGAGAGAAGAAAAATGGGTTTTCTTTGCACCCCACTGAAATAAAGACCTAGAGGTTCTGCTGAGTTTTTGATCAGGCATGAAGATATTTTTCCAGCCAAGCTTCTGCAATGAATATTTCTATGAGGTGATCACTTCTAATAGCAGTGATTACTGCTGCTAGTATTATACCATAGTAATGATAACAAACACTATGTGTCAGTATCATAGGCTGTTTGACCATTAACGAAAAAGACGGGTTAATAGAGGTTTGTGACCAATAGCTGTTAAAGTTCCGCTGTTATCCCTCCACGATAGCTAAGAGCATAAATAATAATGAGTTATGAAATGCTCTCCAGTGTCTCTGCATGGGCAGGAATTGTTTCGATTGCAACAGGCATGTCTTGCGTGTGGCATATCTTAACCACAAAATTGATATCTATGTACAGAGGTTTGGTGTCATCGACATTCAACTCACAGCTGAAACTATTTTGGAGTTTTGTTAAGAATGACAAGATCTGATGAATGGAGATTAACGATTAAAATATTTCAGCCTTTCTAAGTCCTCGCACAATGTGATGGCAAATAAGTCTTCAAAGAGATTTATTTTTGTTCCTAGCAGCTGGATATCTAGAGCCTGCCGTTCCTGAGGGAGTCCCAGAGACCTACTTGATGATGGGAGTGTTTCACAGCTGTAAGAGACTCGGATTGTTAAACAATGACTTGAGCTGTAACATATTTTAGTGACTAGACTCTTAAAACCCTGAGGTTTTCTAATTGCCTACAGCCAGCCTGCTTATCGCTGGAAACCCGTGAGCTCCTATGCTGTAACACGAAGCAGTGAAGGCCTGTCTTAAACATGTAATTCAATTACAAGGAAATTATTCCAGAAATTATTCCTTCCTCCCCATTTTTCAGCTGTCAAGAGGTGCAGGTGGGCCAGGGGCTTGCTGACATAGGTAAGATGGCACTGTTCCTGATGGAGCCCTGCAAGGGTGCCGCTTTGAGAAGGCACAGATGTGAACAAAACCTGTGTGAGAGTAATGGATAAATGGTGCGCACCGGTTCCTGCGGAATAAAAACCAGCAAATGGCAGAGAAACCGTCCTCCAGCCCATGAAATCCTTCCCCAAGGTGCATACAGCAAGGAGATTTATTCTCTTGGCAGTGGCAGGGTGAACTTCTCTTTAACCGTCGTGATGGTGCCAAAATTACAGCGGTAAGATCAGATCCTGTATCATCTCTTCAGAGAAGAAAACACCCGAAATGGGTATCACCAACGCCCTATTCTGCAAGGCATAATGGCATTAATAGTATTAAAGGCCTTTATGGTCCGTAGAAAAATATTCCTTATTATCACTTATGCAGGAAAACAGGTGTGAAAATTAGTTGTTCTTCCTACCTACAAAGAATATTTATTTTCAAGGCAGTTATTCAATTACAAACATTTCCATTTTGAATTTGAATGACAATTAAACTTGGACAATGCCAGAGAAACACTTGTGAAGTCATGATGACAGAAGTAGAGCTTTTGTAAAGCACTTTTATAAGCCACGTGCGCATTTAAAAAATCACTTTGAAACTCTCATCAAAGATTTAATTACAGGCTCTGTAGTGATCTATATTACCAGGCCTTGATTATTTTTGCAAAATATGCTACATTAACTTACATATGATGGAGTTGTAGATTTAAATAGCTTTAAAGTATTATAATTAAAATTAAATAACCATAAACAAAATTAATGAATAACATTTTCTGGTTCGTATCCCTAGTTTTTATGGACTCTATTCACTGGCTGATTAGTATGCCAGAAGTAGTCATTTTCTATCATGCAATCATAATCCTGAACGGCTGCACTTGTGGATGTAATTCTGCTCAAACCCCAGACGACGGAGAATCAAACTACACAAAGTTCCAGTACTGCCTTGAAATTAAAAAAAATCTTACGAGTGCCTTACTGTTACAGAAGATAAATACATTAATCACTATTTCTAGGAGGCAAAAAAAATCCTCACTAAATCTGGCATCTTTCTAAAACTTATCTGTTAAAATATTTACGACAGTTTGCCAAATTTCTTGTTTAGCTTGATTTTTATCCTGTGGCAAGACATTTTGGGGGATATTGTTTGCATTAAATGCATTTGCACTGTTTGCATTAAAAATATTATTCTGAAAAATTTAATTTTATCCTTATTTCAAGTAGGCAGTGACAAGAGTAGAATTAATCTACAATAGAAACACCTACAACTCCCTTGGAAAATTGATCTTTTTAGAACCTCATACCTAATTGCCATATGATAAACCTAGTGTGACATTTTGGGTCAACAGGATGCAGAAGTTTGTTTGACAATAGTTTATTGCTCTTACCCTGTTTTGACATGTTTTAGTGCTACGCATGTTTTTGGCCAGTAATTTTCAGTGAGCATCATGCTGTCTTGCCTCAGTCATATACAGCATCTTGTCACAAAACAATTCAAGTTCTACTTTGATTTTTTCTTCCCCAGAAACACAGATTATGTGGGATGTCTGACCCACTGTAAAAAGAATAATTTGTTTATATAGTGCCAGACGGCTTCCAGAATCACATTTTAAAGGCAGAAAAATCCAATAATTTTGGATCAAAAAAAAAAAAGCCAATAATGCCAATTTTGAAGCCATTAGTTTTTCTGTATCACTGTGCCAGAAATCAAACTGCTGGCACTATGCACGTTCATAGGTGAACAGCAACTGAGGGAATACGGAGAAACTTCAGCTCCGAAAGTGGATGAGATCAATGTATAAGAATTACCTGAGCAAAATAATCAAGTATAAAAAAGTTATTCCTATGAAAGAGGGGAGGTACGTTAGATGAAACCCATGTTTAGAAATGCCACTGCTTGTGTGCATAGAATGAATAAGTGGAATATCTCATGGCACTCTGCGGACTTTAAACATTTTTACAATAAAGGGATACTCTAGGAGGAAAATTGAGAGTTCTGCAGTCTCCCATTTCTCCAGGGACAATGCTGAACCCAGTTTTCCTCTTGCAAAGTCTTAAATTCCTCAGAAAAATCACACTTACATGTTTTTCACAGTAGTTTGACACACTTCTTTCCTGTATATTTCTTGATAAAATGGAGTTACTGCCTCGATCCGTGTGGCTGTGCCTAAAGCGAGAGGGAACCTTTCTGCTTAGGTGGGAGTGAAGCCATCACCTTCTCAAGAAACTGATTGTGGCTAACGGCCACGCAAGGCTGCTCAAAGCTGATCCTCTCTCCTTTGCAAGACCTTGACAGCCATAAGAATGAAAATTAAAAAAAAAAAAAATGTCATCTATTTGGGGATGGAGAAATGGGGGAGCTTTTCTTCACTGCAAGTGACTAGCTACTGCATGTTCCAGTACCTGCTGGCCTTCAGGTGGTTTTTCTCCTCAAGTGGTTAAGTAAAAATAGATGTAGATAATGATGAATTTAATTTCCACCTGAAGCTTTTACAGGATCAGGTCTATAGGGAAGTAGACTCCAGTGTGTCCTCAGCTGCGGAAGGAGAGACAGGTGCAGGCTAAAAAAAAGGCTTGTTATAATCACTCCTCTTCAACACAGCTGGTTTAACAAGAGCACAGAGGTTTATTTGGACCACACTTGGAAAATGGGAATTTCCATCTTTTTGTTCTCTTCTTAATGTACTGTGCAGAAAGGTCACTTGTTCTGGCAGTGGCTAATATCTGACATCTGAGCAGATCCTTAACGGGGGTAAATTGCCACAGTTCAGCAGTATAAATAGCCACAGCAGCACTCACCGGCCGAGGATCCGCTCAAAAATGCTTTTGATTAATTTCCTATTACCGGGTTGGTCTTCAAATGCCTCTAGATAACTTCCTGGCAGTGCAGTTAAAACCCCATTTGCAGAGTGGCGTTTCCATAGTTCTGCCTTTGATTTGCAAGCCAGCACTTGATGCTTTCTATTGATCATATTCGCCCACCTCTGTCGGCGGCCTCGGCAGGGAGCGGACTCAAGAACCTTCCCGGTGCAATTTGTACCGGCACCGCGCAGACGAGCAGCGGCATTAATGCCTCCCATCCACCATCTGCCGATTTTTCCCTTGTGTATTTACCACTCTGTGGAAGTCCTCACCATGTGCGGAAGGACGTCGTGCTCTTCTTCCTCTGGCTTGTAGAGCTGGATGATATAAATATGCCGCTCCTTCGCTTCCCAGTATACATTTATGGCTCCTAGCTCTTAAAGGATTTGTTGTTCAGTTATGATGGCAACTTTTCAGTAGCATTTGCGTGACCAACAAATACTGATTAAAAAAAAGTGGATAGCCATCTCCACAATACATTTTATGAAATCCTTAAGGATTTTTTTTCATGTGTGGTTATTTGGACTAAAACTATTCAACTGTAGCATTTTATGGTAATTTGACTTTCAATAAGGTTGTAGCACAAGTGGGATTTATAGTCATAAGATTCATTTACTAGAAGCAGGTGAAGAAAGACGTATTTGAGCAGCAGAACCGAAAATCCGCACGGCGAACCTCAGAATCAGGTCTTCTTTTCTACAAGGTTGTAATACCAGGATTATGAGCTCGATTTTTCTGTCACCTGCATGAGTTCTGACAAAGTGTAACTAAACCTGGTGAAGCTACTCTTGATGGAGAACACGTACCATCCTCAGGAGAGCCCAGTGCCAGCAAGTGATCTAATTTTTGTACCCATGCCGTATAGCTGAGATTTTACTTCCAGTCATATGTAAAACTGCGTGAACAACACAAGGTGGAAAAGGTCCATCACTTCAAAAAATAAGAATAGCTCGGAAAAATTGTAGCAGCTTGAAGGCAGAGGGAAGGAGATGCTCTTAGGGCTTCTCTCTTGAGTCCCAGGGACCACCTCCAGGTAGGTCAATGGAGGTGGACCAGAGGCAGGACCCCGAACTGGTGGTTTAGGCGCAGTCCTTGTCACCTCTGTTTCCTGGCTGTTACTTCCAACTGACGCACTAGAAAAGTAACTGACAGAGACAGGGGTAAAAGGGCAAAAAGGAAAAGATGGCATTTTATGCCAGATTTTGGGCCACATTGTGATAGTGTGGAGATGGGAAAGCGTTCACATCCCAACCTGCCTGTACTCCATCTGTTTGCAACAAGATACTTAGTCCCTGTGTAAGCAGAGGGGAAAGGGATGGGGTTTTTTTATTGCACATTCATGTAGATTTTGAAAGGAGGAAACCAAGCAAGCTAAAATTAAATATAATTTTCTCTTTTTCCCCATAGACTCAGTCTGGATGGATGCCAAACCACATTTCGGAGGGGTGAGAAAGGCCCAACATCTGCTTCTGGTGTAACTGTTTGTATCTTCACTCTAGGAAAATTAGGTTTGAAATAATCTCAAATTGTCTGACACCTGTATCCTATTAGAAGTGACACATGGAAACACCTTCAGCATACCGAATTTAGCACCATGTCAACAGTTTAAAGTTAACAGGAAAAAAATTGGTAAAAATCAGTACTTCCCAGTTTCTGCTGAAACAGATCTTGTGTCATTTCACAGGATCATACTGCAAGCTTGATCCATAAACGTAATGGGGTTTGAACCAGTAATTATAACATGGTTTGTGTCCCTAGCTATAGCTGGAATTAAATTTGGCGTGCACCTCAAGGTGACTGGTGTACTGTCACCAGTGGAGTACACTGTTTTGAGCTCAGTGGAGGCACACCAATGGGTTAGGTGCCAGCCAGCACCTAGGACATGGACATGCAGCAATTTCAGGGATGTTTTTTCTGAAGTTCGGCTATGAATCTGAAGTTTAGCAACTTGCAGATTATGAGAATAGCGAGCAGTTCATATCTTATTTGTCTCAAGAAAGGGAGTCAAATTCCTGCGCCAGAAGATAAATCCTGCGTGGCATAGAGGTTTGCTAGCTTTTGGACACAGAGAAAAAGCAAAAGAATTCTGAAGTCAGGCAACTGGTTTTGCTATATTGCCTGTGCACTTCCCTCAGTGCAGATGCCAAAGTACATGTAGGGATTTATTTTTAAACTCTCTTCCCAAACCCATGTAAGCTCCCATTTGCAAATTCCTCTCATTCAGGAACAGATCTGGTGACCTTTTCCCAGATAACATACTGACAATAAGATTCAAGTTCTTCTGAGAAGGACATTCATTAAAATTCATAAAACTTTGTGACTTTCATAAAATTTATACTACGTAAAAATACACTATCCATTACAAAAATGTGTCTTCCCATTCATCTCGAAACACATTCCTTTTTTTGAGAACTTGGAATCAATTTGTTTTGAGAGATTAATTGGTTTTTAATGCTAGTCTGAGAGTAAGGGAAACCGTTTGCTTTTTAGATAGTATTGCTTTTCATCAGATTGGCATCTTCAATGAGCAACGTCTAGAGTCAAGGAAACAGGAAAAAACACTGGTCTTGATTATTTTTCTCTCTTGTTCTTGCCAATTATTTGACACCATGCGGGCGGTCATTTTATCATGGAAATAGCTGTGAGAAGCAAAGAGGATATTTACAGAAAGACAGGCAGGTCAAAATGTGTTTTAAGAGTTGGAAAATAGCAAATTAACTTTTGGAAATTTAAGCAGAGGGCCAATACCAGGGTTTGTCAGCTGGGAGAGATGGGACAGGACTGGAGGGGGGGTCCTGCGCCAGTGGTGCCGAGGCCGTGGGTGGCCGGGGAGGCCGGCGGGGAAAAATGGCTGGGGCTGACGGAGATGCCTACTCTGCCATGGGCCATGTCATGCACAAAATGACCGTTCTGGTTGGGAACCTGTGGAGGTGTGCACAGGGCAGTACGTTCATCTCCCCTTTTTATTTTTTCTTTTTTCTAGTCAAAAGATAATAATGATGAATGCCACGAATGCTCAGTAAGACCTGTTATAGCTAATCTGCTGTCTGTGTGTGAGTAAAGTCAGAGCTCATGCAAGAACGGACCAAAAAGTTAAAATATTGGCAAGTACACTGAATTTCAACACGAATTACAGCATGCTAATGAAAAATATGTTAAAAGTAGAAAAATGGGGCAATAATGGATTTCCTGTACGGCGTGGCACTAGTGACACCTAACAAAGGATAATATGTAATATTTTACATGCACCCATAGCTGAAAAATATCAGGGAAAACCTGGAGCACAACAAAACCTATTTGAGGCAGAATTTATTCTAAGGGAACAGCGCCAGTGCCACAGCCTGATTTTGGAATAGTTTAATGGAAACTTCTCCCATGGTCTTCCTTAGGTTTAAAACTCTCAGCTTGGGGCGGGGGGGGGGGGAGGGGGGGGGGTGTTTGTGGATATATACGAATAGACCCCTGCAAGCTTCCTAAGAGAGAAAAATGATAAACTGCTGTAAGCGAAATGTGTGTGTACATGGGAGGAACAGCTTTAAAGCAATATGAATTTGAATGAAGGAAGCTCACAGCTACATATTGCAAACAGCCTTCCAAAACGGATGTTACATGGTAGGACAGTTCCCCCAAAAGGATGCTACAAATCACACACTTGAGTTATTAAACAGCGGCAACAGTCTGATGGGAACAGTATAAGACGGGCAGTAATTCTTCATTAGGAACATCTGATTAGAGGATTTACCTTTCTAAAGTATTTTTGCCTATTCCTGAAATAGATGGGAGAAAATAAGGGTGCCTTGTAAACTGCTGTACTTCAGTTCCACCAAAAAAAGCTTCAAATGACAAGGTGCCAACATGAATTCAATAAGGCCACAACACTGCTCTCCCTGTATTTCGGTCATGTTACAGCTGAGGTTCAACTGGAATATGGATGCAGAGCCCTGCTATTCGGATGTGCAAGTACTGATCCCATCCAAATATCAGGATAAGCTAGCCCCTTGCCCATGGGCAGCTTGGCCTCTGAGACAGACTTTACCTGCTGGCAAAGATCCTCCCACACATCCCACCACCTGTTTATCCCAGGTGAGATCTCTGTAAAGAACTGAATCAACAGATACACATTTGTAAGGGTAAACACGGGCTGTGAAACTCCAAACTGAAAGGCCAGCACAGCCTCCTCGCATATCCCAAGTCCTGCCCCTGAACTCTCAGAAGTTAATTTTTCCTTGGTACTTCTGATTTTAAACGCATGAGCCCCCCTTCAAAGTCTTAGCAAGTTTTTGCACTTCAAAAAATAGCCAGTCTTGGTTATTCCTGGTTGGACCTTGCTATCACAACTTATACAAAATAACAGGTAATAAATTTTGAATACAAATCCCACATTTGTCCCTGAGGAAGTACACCATTCTTTTAAGGATGGACAATGCAGTCTTACCCCAGCACTTGTGTCTCCCTTTCAGAACAAAAATAAAACAAGGATCTGCTTATCCTTTCCTTTTCCGTTCACGAAAACGTAACTTCCTGCAAGAGCCTGATCAGTGGCTGATAACGTCACCTAATCCGAGCAGGAACAGCCTGGGGACTCTGGTGTGAGACAGGAAAATACACCAGCTGGAAACCTGCATCAGGGAGGTACCAGCTTCAATTACCTCTGTCAGCCCTGCCAGCTCTCCTCATGCTTACAGAGACCACAAACCAAACATAACTCAGAGAAGAAATACGGAAAAAAAACGTAGGGAGAAGAGGACAAGGAAATCTGGGAACTGAGCGTATTAGTCACTGGTGTCTCGCGCCTGGGATCTGGAACCTGCTGAAAGATTTTCAGTGCAGTTAAGTAAACCCA
Organism: Ciconia boyciana; assembly: GCF_034638445.1. Lineage (NCBI taxonomy): Eukaryota > Metazoa > Chordata > Aves > Ciconiiformes > Ciconiidae > Ciconia > Ciconia boyciana. The sequence goes on along the minus strand of NC_132938.1, from coordinate 79,170,198 downwards.
AGATTTAATACCCTCTTGTCGGCAACTGCAGAATTATTTCACGGTGGCCGAGGCCCGACTGCATCTGAAAACAAAGTGCCCTATTGCCTGTCTTTCCCTCTAAAACAAACTAAGGTGCATGAGCAGCTGGCATATCTTTCAAGGCACATTTCAGGTGTTTGCTTTCTTCAGGTTAATAAAGATGTTATTTTCTTTGTTTGTTTCTGTAGCTCACAGGACTTTTTTCCTAGGAAACACCACGCTAATCGTGTGCCCTTTGTATTTCAAGACAACAGAGTGGTTTTCCTTTGAAAGCTTGCTGTAAGCTGGCACGGCTCTGATCCACAGGTCTCCATGAAGGTTTTGATTAAGCTATGCCAGTCTGCATTGCTCAAAATCTGCCCTTGTGTGTGGAATGATTTATGAAAAGCTACAGGACAAATGCAGATTTTGTTATTTAATTGCTACTTACCTTAAAGACAAGATGCACTGACAGATGGGCTTTGGGGAAGAGCAGCCGCTTTCGGGCCTCCAAACAGCCCAAATCCCTGAGGAGTGACAGGCAACGCTTGGCAAGGGCAGCTCAGAGTGCGTGCTGTGGTGTTACCCTGCCCACCCTGGGAACCTGAAGCAAAGAAAACCAGAACAAAAATACATACAGGTCAGTGCACCATCCTGCAAGAATATGTGGATCTCAGCTGGGACTTTGGCACTATTCTTTGTCTTTGTTCAGGAACCTAACCTTTTTGTAGGACCTATCCAGAAGTGACCATGCCTTTTACAATATAACATAGAGGTAGCAACAGTAGGCTAAGACAGAGCATCTTCCATTTTGAAACTTCTCTAAAGGTCAATGTGATTCTATTAAATGCAATAACATTTAAAAGTCCATAATGCTTTTCCCAAGATGAATTTCTCGGTCATATTTCTAAAGACTTGCACTTCTGCATCATTAGCTGTAGGTGTTCCGCAAATACAGTCATTCACAAATAGAGGAACACAATGACAACAAGAAACACAAGAGACAATGAGCTTAAAGGTAGCCAGGTATGACAGCCCACTATAGATAAAAACAATGACCAGTACTCCGGTACGCACATGTAGCTGATTACGGTGCAAGATTCAAGACACTAACATCTGAGTGGGAGGATGCTGAAATAATCTTTTAAGCCATAAACAAAACTTCATAATCAGAAAGACTTCCTGAAGAAAAGGAATCCATTTCCTTTGGAAATATTTGCTAATAGTAAGTCTAACAAGGTGTATGTATCTATAGATCCTGTGGTAATGCATTATGAACAGGTTAATGATTTTGCTTTTTCCACTCTTGGATATCTAAAAAAGAAAGCTGTGATTTTTTTGTTGATTTGCTGTGTAATGGTCTTGCGTTTATTTCCCAGCTCCAGGAATTGCTTAGGAAACAGTACTGATGAGTGAGGGGTTTGAGACATTCACTTCAATTCCCAGAAGGCTCATGACAAACCATGACGTGGGAGGGAAACACTTTTCTGCATCAAAAATGGAATAGGAAACCAAAACCAAAATTACATGCAAATATTAATGTTATAATGACACAAGGTAAAGATCTAACTGCCTTGCAATGTGTCGTGGTTTAGCCCCAGCCGGCAACTGAGCACCACGCAGCCGCTCGCTCACTCCCCCCCGGTGGGATGGGGGAGAGAATCAGAAGAGCAAAAGTAAGAAAACTCGAGGGTTGAGATAAAGACAGTTTCATAGGGAAAGCAAAAGCCGCGCACGCAAGCAAAGCAAAGCAAGGAATTCATTCACTGCTTCCCATGGGCAGGCGGGTGTTCAGCCATCTCCAGGAAAGCAGGGCTCCAGCACGCGTAACGGTGACTTGGGAAGGCAAACGCCATCACCCTGAATGTCCCCCCCTTCCTTCTTCTTCCCCAGCTTTATATACTGAGCATGACGTCATGTGGTATGGAATAGCCCTTTGGGCAGTTTGGATCAACTGTCCTGGCTGTGTCCCCTCCCAGCTTCTCCTGCACCTGGCAGAGCATGGGAAGCTGAAAAGTCCTTGACCAGTGCAGCAACAACTAAAACATCTCTGTATTATCAACACTGTTTTCAGCACAAATCCAAACCACAGCCCCATACCAGCCACTATAAAGAAAATTAACTCTATCTCAGCTGAAACCAGGACACAATACTCTATCAAACCCCATGTTACTTAAGATCTTATTTATTAATGATTTAGTATAAGCAGTGAAGAAGCCCAACCTGCAGGAGGACCTGCTCGCCCTGTTTGTAAGTGTCGCTGATGACTGGAAGGAATTTCACAAAGACTTAATGTGTGTCCACAAAAGAAAGGGTCACAGCTTTTAATAGGTTTTCTACAGCAACCTCCTTGTTAATTTAGAGCCTTCCGGTATGTGTTTTGCTTTTGTCATCATGCAGTCCCTTTACTGCCTTGTTTAAGCCTGAGGTTACAGCACACTTAAAAACCAAAACAATCTCCCCCAGAAAAACAACCAACCAACCAAAAAAGGAGATGGCAGTGTGGTATCGGAGCTGAGAAATGGGATAAGGCAGCTCATGCTGAGCACTCAGAATCACAGAATCGTATAGGTTGGAAAAGACCTTTAAGATCATCGAGTCCAACCATAAACCTAAGACTACCAAGACCACCACTACACCATGTCCCTAAGCAAAGCAATGGCACTCGGTAGCCGTTGCCACACGGGTGTCAGCACCTGAGCCGGCTGCTGGGGCTTGCTTGTTGGCCTTGTGGCTTGTTTTGCACATGGCTGTGTTGTAAGCCTTATTGCTCTTCAAAAATGATACAAACTGCTTTTTACAAAATGTGTGAATAAAACAACTCTTTCATATCATGCAAAAAGAGACCAAAAGCCTGTTGTAGCCAGAAAACCACTGGCTTGGTGCCCACACCCTGCCAGCCTTTTCCGTGGGGCCCCTCTCCACGACCGGGTGGTGCAGGACTGCACCCTGGAAAAACTTCTCAGTTGCCCACCCCCGCCTTCCCCTTCCCTGAGTGAGGGTCCTGACGATTTTCCCCCTCATAACTGGAAACACATCCCACATGGGAAAGCACCGCAGCCACGTAGCAGATGTGTCTGGCTGTGTGGCAATGACTGCTGCTGCATCCCCCCGTCCCCAGACGTCCAGCTATGACATGACCACGAAAAATCAGCTGCCCACCACACAGCAGAGCAAATATCCTTGCTAGATACGCTGCTGGTGATGTGGCAAGAGTGAGGCTGGGGTGTGCCATCTCCCCAGGCCTCACTAATAAGTTATACATGCAAATAAGTCATACACAGAAAAATCCACACCATATTCCTTTTATAAAAAGGGATATGTTATATATATGCATGTACCAAAGGTATATGCTATGCTATAGCCGTGTTTCCAACAGTCTCCCGGGATGTGACCCTGCATGTCAGTTCTTAGCTGGGTGCATGTTTTCAAATACATTTGTAAAGGACTGAAAATGCCTGTTTAAATAGAAATGCTGGCTGATTCAGAAAAACATGAGAGAAAACATCATGGCTATCTTTCACTGATATGCACAGGAAATGTGAATCGGCATTGTACAGATATTTCAAGCCTACTTATATTTGTTATTAATATAAAGTAGACTCACTTCTAATTTATTGGTTTAACAAGATATACACTGCTAAGGTCAAAGTCTTCTTAAATGCTTTAAAATCTAGTATTGATCATTTTCTTACCTCTTACATCAAAACTGCCTTTTAACTTCATTCACAGATGGCCCAAATGCATAAAAACACAGCATAGAAAAAGAACTTTCTGAAAGAGCGAAATCTTCTATCAAACTGAAACAAGTTCCCTCCTCCCTGGTACCATTAACGCTTTCTGATTTATGGAAACGTTATTCAGTTCATCTTCCTAAAAATTCATTGTATTGGAAAAATAAAAGCATTGTTCACTTTATACATTCAGTGGAAAATGTTTATGACAACACGATTATGGAGAAAAATGCAAGCAGACCAAAGTATAATAATAATAACGGACATTTTCAACATTATTGATCTGACTGGTTTTTTCTAATTTGCTCCTGAAAAGCTCAAATTAAAACAACCAATCCTATTCACTAACTCAGTAAACTCTTGCTGTTGCTCAGAGCAATGCGAGTTTGAACTCACCAAATTGGAATTTCAAGACTCCTTCCCTGCGTTCATTTGGAGAATAAGCATGTCTGAGTAGGGTTGTGCTTTACCAGGCAAGCGCATGCTTAGTTTTCGCGGAATATATTCTGTGCACATTTGTCTGGCAGAAGTTACTCAGCAATTTTGAGAAACTTGACCACAACGTGTTATCACCAGCGGAGATTTTTCTCCACTGAAGATGCAAATGCAACTTTTTCTGAGAAAATGTGGTTTTGTTGCTTTCAGACACAATTTGAGGACAGATTGCTCATACACTGACAATACGACCGAATATTGATGTTCGTTTTATTCGGATAGCAATCCCATAACATATTGCGTCTATCAAACAATTACCTTGTCACTAGCTCTTTAAAGTCTAGAAATATGTATATGCACAAGCAGCTTTGTTGATGCATGTCATTCCCCACGCCAATAACTTGCAGCTGGGAAACTAACAACCCAATTTGTACCTTGTTGGGCAACAAGATGTTCTGACAATTCATTGTGCAAAGGAAATCCAGACTTCTGAAAATATTTTTTTGCTGATTCTCTGGGGCCTCCAGTAGCTTTTTATTGCACTCTAAACCAGGGATTGCATCCCTTAACCTATAATGTTGAAGTTATTCTGAATTTTGTTATTAACTTCAGCTGAAACAGGAATGAACTTCAATTCAGCACGTAACTGGCTGCTTAGGTAAGTCTCCAGTCCCAGCTGGCCGAAACCCTGTGTATGTATAGGTAAAGTCCTGTCTTTATTCTGGCCCTGGTATTCCTAAACTGCATAGATTATTATAATATTCAAAAAGGACTCAGGAAAAAGCTGAGTCCTTTCTTTAGCTTCTAAGGAAATTGAGAAAAAAACTGCACCCTCTTTTTGCCCTCTCTCTCTTTTTCCGGCACGCATTTTGAACCAACCGTTTTGTGTGTACTCTGGTTATTATTTTTCCCATGCGTATCTGCATTCCTAGCACAGTCTAGAATCAGAAATCTCACAAGATTTCTTTACAGGACAGATGAAAATATCTTGAATAGGAATTAAAAGCAAATTATCCACTGAAGAGCTAAAATCCCTAAATTTCTCACTTAAAGTCAGTCAAAACCATTAATCTAAACTGTTAACGTGTCCAAATGGAACCCCAAAGCTGTGTCATGGCAGGCAGCAAACACTCTTCAAGGTTTTATACCACCCTGAGGACTGCAGCCGAGCCACAGTGGCAGGCGTGCACCTCGGCAGCACCACGGACGTAATTGTGTCGCTTCCATTCATAAACACCTCAGTCCCGACCCAAAGTGCTTAACCACATGCTTATATCTAAGCACGCTTGTAGACCTTGTGAAGCCAATGCAATTACTGGAGAAATATTCTACTGTGAGATTCATCCTGTGCTTCTCTATATTCTTCCCTTTACTTTCTCTAACCTAAAGGTCTAGACACCCTATTCTTCCTGACATAGAAGGGCTCAGTTTTTACTACAGTCATCTAGAAAATCTTCATCATTACCACAATAAAGTAATTAAATAGATGAGCAAGAGAAATCCATCAATTGCATGAAGCTTATTCTTTCACTTCTACTCTTTCCTTTTTTAAATGGCAACTGTTTGGAACAAGGATCCTGCTCCTCAGTAACCTGTGAAGCAGCCAACATTAACTTATCATTCTAGTAGTAACAATAACAGCCAAAATATTAGGAACCACATAATGTAATTTGTTATATTATGATGTGTTTGGATAGCAACTGCAAAGTTGCCATTTTTTCCAGCTTTTCAGGATTTATAAAGAAAAAACCCACAATTTTCCTGTGTTCATTACCACGCCAAGATCACTATTATTCTAGTGACTTGCCCAAATTTTGATACCAGAAAGAATGACACCCTCTCAAGTCTGCTATCTTATTTTTACAAAAGAGTGTAAAGGAATACAGACGTGGGGCTTTGTCAATCCCAGTAACAGTAGGGGTTTCTAACGTTGCAGTGATTTCACTAGATTGAATTTAGATGTGCTTTCAAATGCAAGCAGTTAAAAACTGCTCCAGAGTCATCCCCGTCTCCAGTAGCTTGTTGGATTGCACCGGGAGATAACAGATTGACGTTATTACTGATCTTGGCCAAACGCCGTTGGTACAGTATTCAAGGTCATTCGCAGCTTACCTCTGCATGCGCCGGGTGATGTACAGCAGCGTTCAGCTGCACTGATGGGTTCATCGTTCTCCGAAGGCAGTGACCAATGTTGAGCAGCTGGCTGAAAGGCTGTTTGATCTTCCCACTGCTTTGCAGGCAATACCACACTGCTCGGGGGGGGGGAGAAAAAAAAAGAAAAAACCACTATTAAAAGATTTATCAGCAAACGTAGTAGAGCCATGCTTGACCTCCGTATCTTCTCTTGTTCCCCAAAGGCAGCACATGTAAGATATTTCCTGTCTTTCATGTTACTGACTGGAATGCATCATAAAGTCCAAATTTGCAACCTGCTGTCTGTTTTAGTCATTAGGCATGACTTTCTTTGTCTCTTGATGAGAGCTACAGCCAACTGTTCACTGTTGTAATGCATAATTTTTTCAGTATTCCTCCCCTCCCCTGAACAAATAAACACAAAAACCCCAGCCAGGCTGAAAGTTGAAATTCACTCATCAGCCAAGGCTGATGTGTCTTACCGTATCTTATTTCCATATCAGCGCATGACACTCTGCTCTAGACCACCAAAACCTTAGTCGCATAGTAAATAGCCTCCACCTATTATTCAGGGGCCAAATCCAAAGGTTACTGAACAACAATTAAAAGCATCTACTAGATTTTGAAAGAGCTGATCACAGCCCCAACGCTTACCCGACTGAGTATGAAAGTCAGAGTTTACTGGCTGCAGCTTGGTTCTACATTCACTGATCTGTCAATAACATCCACGCATTGTGATCTTTATATTATTTTTTAAAATTATGTCCACTCTACAGAGACATGCCACAAGTCATGAAATTAAGCTATTGGGTTATCTTCGCCAGCTGCTGTATCTTGGAATACTGTTCACAAAACAGTTACTTGGTATTTTAACCTCTGACCATCTTCAAAGTCAAATGAAGATAATTTATAAGGACATTAAAATATACACAGAGTGTAAAATACCAGTCTGGTTATGTTTTGAACCCCAGAAGCTGTACACAAGTACTGGTTATGCCCTCGCTCCACTATTATATATATGTTCAATAAATGTCTTTAAGAAACTCCTAGAATCCCTGATCGTATTTATAGTAAGTCTTCTGCAGCAGAGAAAAAAAGAACTAAAATAGGTGCACATGCCAAACTGATCCCTAATTTGAAAACTAGATTGGTGAGAGGGATCTCACCCTGACAGAAAGTGACCTGTGGGGCTGCTCTGCCGTTCCAATAATAAAAGTTTATTCCATGAGCAGCAAAACGAGAACTTGATTTCCTATCTATTTTTGCCCTTTGTCCCCTAAATCTCCTTCCAGTGCAATAAGCCTGGCCATCTGCTCTTCCCCTACACCAGCCCGAGCTGTGGATACCTGCAGCGGTTAGTCTGGAGCTGGAGACATGGGTTGGTCCAGCAGCCCCTGTCAAACGCACAAGGTAACTGATGGTTTCTGACGGTGCTTCTGTCAGTGTGGGCACCAACATGAATCTTTTCCTTCTATCCAGCTCCCAGTGCTCATAGACCTCATAGGCAATTAAGGTGATTAAATCCCATCTCAAATTTGGTTGAAATTGCTGAGCCATTTCCAAGGTTATGAAGGAGATACTGGCTGGCAGACTGGGAGGCGGACTGCAAGAGGGCTGGCATGCTAGGTTAAAAGCAGCCCAATTCTCTCATTCAGCACAAATATCCAAACCCTCACAATTAGAATTAAAACAGCCTTTGACTATGTTGCACTAACAGCTCAGCCCCTACTTTGTAAATTATAAGGCAGTTTGGTATTTTTTGAATACTAATTTGACATCAGTCATTGCAAACAAGTTGAAAAGACCTAAAGGTCAACTCAGCCGTTCATCTGCAAACACAACCGTGTCCTTTATCCATGTCCCACCTTGTAACTCAGAGACAGGCTTTGTTGTTAATGGTTTGGAATTTCAAGACAGAAAATTGACGGAACATCTGCCAGTTCTCTTGTTCAGTTAAAAATGTTGGTCTGAAGGGAGGAAAAACATTAAATTCAGTTATTCTGCAACAGCAGGAGTTTCAGTCTTTCCCTTTTAGGAAAAGTTGCAGGATACCAGACATGAGTCATCTCTTTGGAAGAAAAGGATGGAATATTACAACTATTTTTGCCCAAGGCCTTCACCATGAGGTAGAAGGCTTTAATAGAAAGTGTCTGGTCATGCCATGCATCTCTTGGGCTCACTATTTCCAGCCTTTGCCTGACCATACCCATTTCCTTGGAAAGCTGTGAGCTCTGGTGGAGTAGGGATGCTCAGGCAGTTTATACTATTGTGTTCCCAGTTGCAGACAACACTGTGCAGTGCAGTCCCTCAGCTGTAGACTGCAGGCTGATAGCCTGAATTATTCTGTTGGGAATTACTTTTCGTATAGCCTGAAGTAATTAATTGACTCTTATTACCTGTTTTAGTTCTGGATTTTCTCATTAATTTTAAACAGACACTAAACAGATCATTTGGGGGGAACTTTCATAGTGAGAATTACAAACATCTTTAAAGCGAGACGATCGTTGCTAAGAGGCATTTTCCTCTAATTCAGTCCATTAAAAATAGTCTGAAAACGACCAATAGAACAATAAGATCTGCTTGACTGACAACCAAGGCAGGCTATCTTACTAGCAGAAATTATTTAGTTACTTTACGATTCATGGAAACTTGCGTTCTCACCAGTCACGAGTTAGTTATAAAGTGTTGTGTAAGGTTAATAAAACCTCCCCAAACCCCCACATCTCCAAAACATTAGACTATGTGGCGAATCATTGTCATCTTCCCATACTAGAAAGGATATTTCTAGTATATCAATGATAGAAGATCCAGAACTGGGAGGGTACGTTGGAGACTGGGTGTTTGGCTCTAGCATTGCCACCAGATGCATTTGTAGTGTCCCTTGGGGATTTACGTAACCTTGGGTTTTACTTGTGAAGTACAACCAAATCACATATCCTTTTCTTTAATACCCTTTCCATTGTCTATGAATTATGTCTCATTTTGGGTTACGACAAATGACAATTTCAATTTCACATCCAAATGGGATTTGAAATGCCACACAAGATGTGTATTTAACACTTTACATCACCACATCTATTTTAAGTAAGCATCTATACACACTCCAGATACTGCATTGAAGCCTCACTTACATTAAGCAGCAGCAAGTCCTGTTCACTGAGGCAGGGAATAGAGCTTTTCTATACTTCGAGGTGGATTGGCCAAACCCTCATGTGCAAGTTCTCAAGCACAAGCATTAGTCCTTTTCTTTTTTGGTCAGTTTAGATAAATTGACTGTGTCATTCATAATTCTGCCAATCACAGCCACATCACTCAACATACAGTTTGGAGAGTTTTCCAATTACCATTACAAAATATCTTAAAGAGAAGGGACAACCACTGCGTTTCAGAACTTTGCCTGCCCATTTTGACCATCTGTGTAAATCAGCAAACAAATTTCACGATCACTTGTAAGATATGGCCCAACATTTACAGTTGTTACCTGACAGCTATCCAAAGGGCAGAGACAGGAATGCAACTTAACCCAGCAATGCCCAGGCCTCTTTAAAAACAGGCAGACCTACTATACATTTAAGTCACTTTGCTAATTAATGGGCAAGCACATGTCACTCCAGATAAACAACATCTGATGGACAAGACAGATGACCGCAAAAAATAACCAACAGCAGTTTTGACAGGAGTGAATCAACACTGCCCATCAGAAGGGAGACCAGGGGGTCAACAGGAGAGAAAAATCTGTGGAGGATAACCAGTCATATTTTATGTATCGATTTATTTTATGCGTGCCTTACAGAGCCCACCGGCATAATTTCTGTGTAATTTTATCAAAAATCAAGATAAATTTAAAAATAAAAGTGAAAGTGATTTATAGGAGCTTGGATGGTAGTGAGAGGGCAGACTCAAAGATGTTAGTACTAAGCTATGTATTTTGGGGAAACTTGGAGCCAAAGTCTATAAATTGCCTATTATCTGCCTATCTTCTATAAATTGCATAATTTGTATGAATTACTCAGTGCCCAGAGACTAAAGCAAATTCGATAAAGGAAAAAGTAGTCCCCGTTTTCATCACTGAAAGAAGTATGACTGGGCTGAGGGAAAAATAAGACTGGCACATTAAAAATCACTGTTAGGAAGATGGCTACTGGTCTGATTGCAACTCACATGTGATTCAGTCAACTGCCTGTAACTATGAGATTGGCACTGTTTAAATTCACAGCTTTTCAGAAGGATGAAGCTTGCTCCCTATCCATCTTTGCCACCATCTAAAGAATTAAGAGAGTGGCTGGCGATGAAGAACAAATTAATCATGTTTATTGTGACAACCATGACTGTTATAAAACAGATACTCTTACAGCACATACTAACCTCCCCCACACTTTTTCTTTCTTTATTCAAAACCTATTGAACATTCAGTTCAGGTCCCCTGAGACACATGTCTAGAAAAGCACTGATTCCAGGAATAAATCCATTTCAGGTACATGCAATAGAAGTTGCTTGTAAGGCACTATTTGCAGTTATGTGTCTAGATGTACTCGCATCTGAAGTCATGCAGTTATTTCTTAAAGAATGGCTTTTTAACATTTCTTAAACAATGGCTTTCAAGAACAACCAGCTGTGTAGAAAAATAGCTAACCAAAAGATATTTACCTTTGATTTAGTTCAGTATTTGATTCTTATCTGAATATTTACTCTTTACAGTAGAATTGGCTGAGAACAGGGAGCAATTAGGAAATTTCTGAACCAAGGTCAGCTCAAACACAGTCAATATGATATTACTGTCAGAGCTAATATTCAAAGTTTTCAAATGGGCTAAGCAGACTGTGGAAGGAATGCCTGTAGAATAACGCAGACTGACAAAAATGGGAAGGCTTCGAACTAGGGAATTCGACACACAAACTCTTGTCCTGAAAACAACTCCTTCCTTGACATCGTGAAGCATTAACAACCTTTGTCCAAAAAGACATCAGTGGAAGAACAGCTGTAGCCATCCCTTACCTTCCCTGGCCCTACAGAGTGCAACGTGCACCCAAGCACGGGAGGGTGTGCCGCTGCACACCCCCCCCCAGCCCACGATCTTCCAATCTAGGCCAGAGAATCGCGTTCCTATTTCATCACCGCTGCCCCACGGACACATCACAGCGACATCAACATTCCTCAAGCAGAACCACTCCATCCTAGCTAAGATAAAGGGCTACACTCATCTGGCACCACTCAATCTAGGCCACAAAGAACAGTTACAGCCTAATTTTTCAGTCTTTCCACACTCCCATCATACTACATTTCTCCAAGGCTAAATTGCAAATAGCTGTGCTACCCACATGCCCTGCATATTCTGACATTTAGGAATGGTGACAATTTAATGCTGACTGCTGCAGTGGGTCATTTTGAAAAGATCTTCTATAGTCACAACACGATGATAAAACTTACTTGTCTGCCCTGTGCTTCAGTCATCACAGGCAGGTAAATTAATACAAAGTTTGGGAGGGAGAAAGCAAAGTCAGTACAGAAAAAGAGATGATGTACACTGGGCTGAGCTCGCAAGACTAAATCACATCTGACTTATTGCTGGCATCACACTTCATGGTCTCTGGCAGAAGAGTCTGTTGTGCCAGGTGTAAGGGATCCAGATTCCTAAATATTCTTACCCTGCCCTGTTCATGAAATTGCTGAATCTCTTTTGGAGCTAAAAATATAGCCTGGCTTGATTTGTTTCCACCCACTATTAACAAGATGCAGTCCTGTGCTCACAAATTCCACTGTGAAGCAATGGGACAGCTGCAATCTTGCTAAAAAATGCAAGGAGGGTAACGATGTCACTCTGTTATTTGCTTCTTTATAACTGTCAAAGGGCCAACTGCATTTTACATATCAGACTCCACCAACAGTAGTGAAAATATGGCTTTCAGGCAAACTTCTTACCAAAAAAAAAAAAAAAAAAGGCTTAATGAAGCAAGGACTCTCACCACTAAATGTTTTAGATGTACCTTGCTGCTGAAGACACCAGAGAGGACTCAGTCTGACAGACTGTTGGAAAACAAAGATGTTTTGAAGGAAGACGACCGAAGAAAAATGAGTCTCTCAATATTAAAACCAAATTATTCTCCCTTGTGTGGAGAAAGAGAATCAGAGGCCTAAAGTAAATATTTGAGTCATCTGATCCACATGCTGTAGCCACAACTCATTAGGTATCTGCTAATTACAGCTTTGAAAGATGCCATGGAGTGACACAAGGCAGCCCGAGATGTATTTAGTTAGTTTTACAACTGAGGAGCCTGAGAAACCCTTGGGTTCTTTCCTACAGTCAACAGCTTCAACAAAGAGCCTCTCTATTAATAACAACCACATCTTGTCCTTTTTTATATATGAGAAACACTACGATCCTTATAAAAACTATAAAACAGCCATTGTCATTTAGGGATGCTATTAATCAAAGCGTTCTCGTGTGTTTTCCCTTCACAGCTCCCTTGCCTAGATTTCAGCATAACAGCTCGTTGGTTTTTAACTAAAAGCAGAATGGCCATGTGCAGCCATTCCAGAAGGCTCAGGATTTTGGTTTCAGTGCAGGAAACACTTAGCTGTCATCCCTCTTAGAAAGGGGAGACCCTGAAGTGTCTGCTGGCATTACCGGCGCTGTAATGATCAATCTGACAAAAAGGACTGAAAATAGCTACTTCATTCTGAGAGTAACTTTCACATTGTCTCCTTCTCCACTCCTGGAAAAAATCAGTGCAACAAGCAGGAAAGAAGCTGAATTCTTTTTGCACTATCCCAAACAGGTTATGTCTGGGACATAAACATGACATAAATGACAACGTGGAATACTTAGACTCAAGATTAAGAAAAACTTTCTAACATTAAGGGTAAGCAGTTGCCTAATGAAGCTGAAGGGTTATCATTACTGGAGATATTTAAGGACAGTTTAGACAAGCATCTATTAGGAATATTAGTGTAAATATTCTGCTTTGAGGCAGGAGCATGGATTAAATGACATCCTAAGATCTTTTCTGGTTGCCTGACTCTACAACTCAGCAGCCTCCCTTCCCAAGTTACCCACCCTTCATTTTAATAGCCTTCTGTATCATTTTTAAACTCCGTCACAATTCTCCCAGGACCTCTGCGCAGATATACTTGCAACCCCTGAGGAAGACTGAAATCTCAGTTACTTAGTAATAAAAAAGGAAAAAGAAAAAAGAAAAAAATAAATGGGATTGTTATCTCATTGAGAAGTAAAAAACGAGGCAGAAGACGCATGTGATGATAGAAGATACCAGAACCACAGTAGTATACATTACGAGTTACAACAGGGATATAAATCCTGTTAGCAGGTTGGCAGAAACCTGACATTTTTCATTTCTCCATAAAGCTATTATACATGCCTACTGGACTAGAGAAGTAAGACTAGTTCTGCCAGTTTGAGTCATAGCCAATTTAGGTGAGTTGCAAAGTTGCCCTCTGTTTGGGTCCATGTTAGACACCTTCACTCTACACCAGCTAATTTAGTGCTGCAGTAGATTAGCTTTGAAGCATCACTAGGTGAAACATTTTTCAAGGTGCCTAGAAAAGAGCTAAGTGTTAGAGGATAACTTTGGAGTGACTTATTTATCTCCCCCCCGCCCCAATAGATAAAACAGGAACTGTTTAGTTCAGATTCACCGCTTAAGGCTCCCAGTTTGCTACAGAACTCCTCTGAGCCCTGACTTCAGCAGCCCATAACCAGGTCGCCAGTTATCATAGAAACCCAGAGAAGAGAGCCAAAAGGGACCTTGGTTAGTCCTTTCCCCCGCCCAAAAGATCCAGCACACAGGAAGAGGATGGCTGAGTAGGACAAGCCAGCAATAGCATGGTTCTTCCATGTGGTTTTATGGGGCAGTTAACTTTTATTACCTGGTAATTACTGAGTAAGGCTTCAGACAAGCTGACTCTACAGCCCACATGGCAACAGACTTGTGTGGGCAGTCAGCTCACAAAAATTGTGCTGCAAGACTAATGTTTCAGAGGGGAAAGTCAGTCCATTAGGAAAGCCAAGTTCAAGAATATAGTTTAGCCATACTTTAATACTACCATTAATGAATATAAATACCAACACTTACGTTAAAAAAAAACAAAACCAAACTTACAAGAAAGAAGCCAAAGAATAGGAAGAAGTTACCAGGTACAGGCTGCAAAGACAAAAAGTACAAAATATCTTAACAATACAAAAGGCTGGAGGGCAAGTGAGCAGGGATCAGGCGACAAAAATGTGTCTGTGAACAGAAATGCAAAGCGCTTTAGAGTTGAGGTGGGAAGGCTAAGATCCACGCTGCAGAACAGACGCTTGCTTGTAACAACACCACTGAAGGTGGCACAACAAGGAAGAGCAAAGAAGAGGGAAGAGATGGCCTTAGAAGAGGAAAAATGAAGAAATATTCAACGTGCACATTTTTCAAAGCAGAAGCAGCATAATCCAGGGATACAACAGCTGTTGCTTTAAAGCATTGGGTATTATTACCAAAGAAGTTCCTTGGTATTTTTTTCTTCTTTACCATTCACTACTATAATGCTTTCTTCATGTAGTCAATAATGTGAAATATGTGTGAGCAGAACACATTAATACTTGTAAGGTCAGTACTACCATTCTTCTCTGTCCAGGGACCGAGTATTTTTGAAATGAACGCTTTGGTGAACCTCAGACTACTTTCTGTAAACTGATGGCAGTTAACTGGTTTTGATCCTGTATACCTGTTTTAAACTTTACTTAAGCCTTAAAGATAAAAAGATATCAAACAATCCTAAACCATGTGATAAACAGATGCCAAAGTCATATAATTCCCAATCTCTTCTGTTCATTCTTTGCAATAAAAAGCAAAAACTACGATTGATTTACTGTGCACTCAAACGTCAGGAGAATCCAGGAACATGTGGGATCAGTTTAGGTCAGGATCAAAACCCCATAATTTAGCTGAGAGCAGCTTCCAAACTAAGCTCATATTTTTTCAGACTATATTTATAGTGCAGTTACTATGTGCCAGTACATCATTAAATGTCCTAAGAACTAAACCAACCCTATTCTTTATTGGGAGGGTTTTTTTCCCCTTAAGTTAGAAATACCCATTCTAGTATAATTCTGAGTGAATCGGCAACACTCAGTATTCAGTCCCCATCCGATCTCCAGATCTGATATCTGCTAAGCTGTCTACAGACTTTTCTTGTTGCTGGTAAGAGATCACTGTCTCCTGTTCTCAATTTCTAACATCCACCTCAGCCTGGCTATGACCACTGCTCCCCCTGACCAGTTTGAAGCGGGAAGTAGATTTGGCAAAAAAGCAGAACAGGTTTGGGATGAAAGTGAGTGTCTGGTTCCACCAGGAGTACATCAGCCTTGAGCAGGGTGTTGAGAAGAGGGAGGGATAAGCTACAAAAGCAGCAAAAAAAGAAAGGAAAAAAGAAAACCAAAAAACCTAAAAGCTAAACAAAGAAGCCTTGAACCGTTCATGCTGTTGTCTGACCTACTGACCAACACGTGGGACGGGGAGCGAGAGGACTGACTCTGATTTCCACCACTACGTTTGTGATATAAAGCTCTCTCTCGTGGGCTGCTCCATCTGTATGATACAGATAATGATGCAATTTTCCAACATTCTGGTTTCTATACTGTGTGCTCAGCCACACGGTATTGTTTGAAAGTCTGATTACTTCCGATCCTGCTACATTAAAGCAGCAAACTAAGAAGAGTGTTGTGCAGGAGACAAATTGGAAATGGATCAGAGATCTTAGTTTAACATAATTATTAGAGGAGTGGTGCTTTTTGATGAACGCTCAGAGCCAAAAACTTGTCCTTATCACACAGAAGTTGCTGTCTGTAGGGAAAGGCATGGTGAGAGTAATGCTGACTGGAAAAGCAGCCAGCTGACTCTGTATCTCTCTCAAACAACACTGGGACATGCTGAGCTCAGGAAGCAGTGGAAGAATGAGCAAAATCATGTCACAGGCTAAATCAAGAGACACTTCTGTTTTGCAGAGTCTACAGCTGTTACAACATCCACAAACTTATTTGAAACACAAAACATGAGCTGAAAATGAGCTATTGGAAGGGGTTTTTTTTCCTTCCTTTTACCACTTGAATGTGTGCAGAAGATATAGTCTGTGTATTAAATGGTTTCCTAAGAAAAAAATGACAGAGACAGGAATAAATACCCTGGGATTTACGCAGCCAGCACACATTCAGTGGCAGGAAACTTTGCCAGGTTGTTATATGCATTCATGAAATGGTCTCTAATGTCTGACTGGAAAGCACTGCAATATTCAGTGGGATGTACTGAAAGGCAGCCAACATGGCAAGCATCTTGGGTGCTTCTATGACTATAATCAGCTTTATCAAACTTTAACTAGTGATGTCAAAATATTTTTAACTTGTAGTCATGAAATGGGCAACAAACATACAAGTTTGCTACTTCATACTAACATATGTTTGGTGTCAAGAGGTTAAGTACTCATCTGTTTCCAGACTGTGTTAAAAATTAAAAAAAAAAACCAAAAAAAACCAAAAAAAACCCCAAAACCAACCAACCTTTTTTGCTGTCCATGCTTTTGAAGCGTCAGCCTGCACACAAATTCTGGCTTTGCAGGAGTTCTTATCTCTCTGATATTTCTCACGACATAATGGCTTCAGTCTAGACCTGCAAGGTAAAACACAGTTTTAAGCACGTATAACAAAACTGAGCCTTCAATCAACGTGGATTTGTTGATGGGAGGAAAAAAAGCTTTGACACACAGATAACATTTTGCCTGAAAAGAGCAGACTGTTGCGACGCAGACAGTAAAGGGCCTGCAATCTTTTTGCTTCTCTGAAACAAGCAGAAATAAAGACTAGATTTTTAACTCCACTTTCAAAAGACTGACTTCAGACCCAATAAAAACAATTACAATTTAAAGTATTCCGTGAAGACAGACAAACCTGAAGTCAAGCACAAACCTCTTGCCTGATACTGATTAAAAGAAGGAGCCATACAACTCTTCTGATAGCCCGCTACAGTCTTAGTGACATTCATTGACATCAACAGGTAGTTTTGTGAATGTGGCTTTTCAACCTTAGCATTGAGAAAACCAATAAATTAAATAAGCTAAATTTGCCAGTGATCCAACAGCACTTTTTTTTTCTTAAAGCAACCAGAAAAGAAAAAAAAAAAAAAACCCAACAAAACCCAAAACCCCAAACCCTCAACCATTTCACTACTGAGCTATAATATATTAAATCATAGATATGAGTCAACAATATCATGCTGCTGGGAAAAAATGGAAAACCATTCTGGGAAAAACAAACAAGTATCATCTGTAAAACACATGGTGTAACGCTTGCATTTGGCTGGGCGGTGGGAAGCAGGCAGCTCAGCTGTGGGCACCATCATCCCAAGAGGATGTGGACAGAACAGAAAAAAACCTGGAGAACAGGAACGAGGATGAGGAGGGGTCTGGGGCAGGCAGCTTATTAGAAAAGGCTGAAGGATTAGGGCTGCTTGTTCTGAGGAGCAGAGAAGCAGTCCTCTTTGTGGTGGTCTTTGGACGCGTGAAGAGTGGTTAGGAAGAAGGGAATCGTTTCCTCCACACCCCCAGCCCCTTGGACAGCATTAAGCTCACTGAAGAGCACGGAGTGCCAGAGACAAGCACCCCTGCTGTGACTTTTAGTATACCAGGAATTATAAGTTTGTGCAATACGATTTGGCTATGTCCTGAAAAATTCATCATGATCTTGCTAGCTGATGCATTCTTTGGACATATGTAAGTGTTTGCTCTGAAGTCGTCTTTCCCCATCGCCAAAGCAACAGAGTGCTCAGCATTTCCTTCTGGTGTCCACCTGGCCCTTCATTTCAAGCTGCTTTGCTTTGATCTTCCTCCTTTCTGTTTACTGTTATTAGCTCATTAGTGGTTTGCCTGTCTTTTTCCTGAGCCTGCTCCTCTGGCTGTTGGGAAATGTCCTGGGTTCCCTTTTGCTGACTCAGAAACACGTTGCACTTCTCCACTAGGAGCAGCTAAAGAAACAGGAGTGATCCAGTAGTTTCCACGGACCGACCAGGTTTCACAAAAGATGTGCTGCAAATTAAACAAGTAATTCAGTTAAAATAATTTATGACTGACAGAGCTACCACTGATAGATCACCTGCTCTGGAAAAACAGGGAAAATATATTGCATATGACTGGAAAGTATCTAGAGCTTATTTAAATACAAAGCAGCAAAATGCAAAAATCAAGGCATCCAGGAACAAATAGAGATGTGCACATTTAGTGTCTGCCTGCTAGCTACCACAGCAGAGGCTAAATCTAGAGGGCAAGTGAGAAACAGATGAATGGCATTTTTGACAAGCACTAAGTTCATCATCCTGCATAGCACAGTCAGGCTCTCAGTTCTTGGAGATCATAATGAATCCCTTTAGATGCAGTAAGTTTGTTCCTCTCATGGGATAAGGACCTAATAAAAAAATTAAGGTGTCAGATAATCCAGGAAAAATTACAAAACAAAATGCTATTTATGCTCGGTGCCCTCCATCCAGTGTCTTCTGTGAAAGCATCGTGTCCTGCAAGACATTTCTACAGTTCCTGGGTATTTCAGTTATCTTCCCAACACCACAAGCCCTTTCACAGGTAAAGGCGAAAAGGTAAAATTACAGAAGAGCTGCTACCATAAACAGAAACACCACAGATGTTTGAGTTAACTGGAAACAAGTCACTCGGAAAGATCCTGACACTGCTACTGCAGCTACCCAGCTGCAGATTTAGGGCATATTCGCAGTACAATTAAACCATCCCAAACACCTAAATAGTCTTTCCCATTATGCAGTTAGCTATTGCAGGGACAATTAAGGGGCATTCCCTTTTTCCTCAATCAACTTGTATTTCAACAGCACTTAAATGTATATGTACAATGTCATCTTTATTTATATTACAAATTTTTGCTGCAGTAAGAAGGCTTATTCAAACTCAAATACAAAAATTCAAAAATTATTTCTCCCATTTTCTTTTCAGGTTCAATTTTCATAGTGCACCCCTTGTCCACCCCTGTGAGGCCAGCAGTTCCTCACCACCCCAGACAACTAAAAAACAAAGTCCTCCAGGTTACAAATCCACAAACTACTCTTATTGAAAAAACTGCTGTGTCTTCTGCCAAGGAAAGGTCTGTGTTGGACCCGATGGGAACAGGGCTCAGAATTATGAAACCAGCGCCTAATGCAAGGAGATCATTCATACAACTAGTTACATCCCCCGTGGAAAATCAGGACACTATATCTGTACCTCAGGACTATTAATACATACAATTATTAAATCGCTGTTAAAACTTTAACAATCAATTGGAGACTAATAATATAGCTCATAAGAATTAAAGGCAGATAGCAAATTCGTTCCCTTTCTCCCTATAAGCCCTATTAATGATGAGATATATTAAAGCTGTGTTTTAATTTTAAGGCTCTGAACATTTGCCAAGTTTTGAAGAATAATAAGTACTGAAAATTTAAAGTATTGGCTGCTCCACACCACCTTACATAGGCTGCAGTTCAACCGACCGGCTGAGGCTGTCCACGCAAGCCGAATGCCATCAGTGAGTACGTGCAGGAGCCAGCAGGTACCATCCACGTCCTGCTTAATAATGCAAAAAGTCACCTAGAGGAGACACTGGCTCAGGACCAGGTACATCCCAGCTGATCCGCGTCTGACATCAACTCTGCCAAGCTATTTCTTGAGGGGTTTGGGGTTTGTTTTTTTTTAACCTGGGCCTGAACGGGCAAACCAAGCAAACATGCTTCACCAAGCAACAGCAACCTGCTGATGGAGAACAGCGGTGTAGGAGAGAGCAAAGGAAAGCTTCTTCAGCAGCAGGTCGCACTGCCTCACCCACCAGTGGAAAAGACCTGGAGGGGCAGCCTGATCTGACCTGGTTCAGCTATGCCATTTACACTGCCAGCACTCGGAAGCTACAGGTCAACTAATACCTTTGTTTCACGCTCATTGGTCTTTTAAAGATCAGTAACAATGCAAAAAACCGCCCACCTTTCTTTCTGTTGTAAGCTAAAGGAATTGCTGCCACTCGGTCAAGCTTTTCTCTGACTATACTGAGAGTTTTTTCCCAGTGTAAATTAAGTTCCTCAATATGAATTCCTTGAGAAAGAGACTTTGTCTGTCTCTGCTGCTCTCCAAACCCAATATGCAAGTTTTTTCAGGAATTATTCTCCAAACAGCTATTGGTAGCAACTGAAAGGATTTTCTTCTTGCGTAAAAGCACAGCAGTGCTATTTTCAAAGAACTATTTATGTAATTTATTTTTTAAAGTAACAGTTTTGCATTTAAATATTACTCTACAAAGTTAAAAATGTTTCCAAGCACCATCACTCACTTGAGGCAGCGTGATTCCCACTTCAAATTTTGGGGAAACAGAAAAAGGGTGTGGGTAAGGAGAGAAAAAGAAAAATCTTTTCCAGAATTATGTGTTGTTGAATCAAAAAATGGAAACATTTTTCAAACAAATTTTCTACGTGCAAGTATCCCAGTTTCCCAGCAACTCAGTTAGTGACATAATGTTAACTTTGTGGGAAAGTAGCTGTGCACTATGCTCTCTGGACAAGAAGCTAAGAGCTTTCTTGGAGTCTATTCATAACCCTGCATTTGCATTTGATAAACTGCTTCATTGTTATATCCCTTGCCCTTTAACGTGATGATTAATTATTTTTGTATTGCACAAAAAAATATTTGTTTTAAAATGCTAATCTTCCAGTGTTTTCTGTGTCATTAGATGAGAGGTTCAGTGAAAGTTTTCCTACACTTCCAGAAAGTTGTTTAGCTATTTTCCTCAAATAAAAAAAAACATTTTACATAGGCTAAGTTTCTTCTACATTTGTTATAAGACTGGCACTGATTTTAATAGCATGATTTTAATAGCTTTTAAACAAAATAAAGTATTTCATTATCTAGACCACTATTTAAAGCTAAAACAAAGTGAGTTATAATATTGTTGTATCCCATAACAACAGATAAAATTTTTCCTCCGTGTGTTTTCAATTTCTATACCAAATATTCATCAATTCCCAAACTGCATTCACAATTTCTTGAAGGAAGGCACAGGATCCAAGTTTCTCCTAATTTATGCAGTCAAAATTTTCTTTTAATATAATGGAGTTATTCATACCAGAGTGAGCAGGACCACACTCTGAGCGAGCTGGATCTTAAAAATAAGTATTCCAAGCAAGCTAACATCAAGGTGAGTGTTTCTTCGTAACTTTCTAATAGAAATTCATCCAGTCAAATCCTCTCTCACAGCTTCATCAGCCTTTTTGGGACAGCAGGGGAAGACTCCCCCAGGACATTTAGAGCTACCCAGGCAAGCGAGGTGGGCAATCAAGTGAAGATCTGGTTTCTGGGTGTTTGCAAAGGTTTTACGATTGCAAAGCACAAAAGGGGGTGGTTATGTGCTCACCACTTCTGGTGAGGAACACAACGCAGCCCAGCCCTGTGTGATGCTGGCGTATTTAATAAAGTGCCACCTCCTGTCCCCTCCTCGCAGACCCGTCCGGGCCCGGTGCCAGCAACCCCCTGGGTACTGTCACATACAGCAATGAGCAGCTTGGGAAACACCCAGCTCGCGCACGCTTCTGCTCCTCTGCATCCTTTGCTACTTAAAATTCAGGTTTTCCCCAAGTAGTCTGTAAAATTTTTCTCCACTTAACCTTAAATTGCCTTTCTCCCCTGCTCACAACTTGAGCTGAAATGAAAAAAAATAAGCTTGGCTTGTCTTGGTGCATCAAGAAATAAAACCAGCTTTGAAACAACTGCAAAACAGCAAAAGTAGGTTTCAGTGGGACTTCTAATGTGCTGTGAATTATACTCATGCCTAATTAAATTACCTTGCTGAATCAGGTCCTAAATTAAAGTAAGAGATACTCTTCAATGTTTATTTGGCTCGGATAATTAAAGAAAGTAACAAAATGAGTTTTTAGAGCTAATGTAAATTAAAGTTTTCGTAATTAAATATTTCTTCATTCAAGTACCTGGCATAGTTATTTGGTATACAGCAAACGTAGGAATAGGTGAACAAAATTCTTCAGTTGCTGTTCCCTGCTACAGAAACCAAACGGGAAATTCTTAAGAACTGACTTTACCTCATCCTGAGCCATTCAGAAATATTTTCTTTCAAGGCACTAAATGGCCTTTTGTGTCTCCTTTGTACCCCCTGGTTCTGGGTTCCATTTGCAGCCAACAAGTGGGAGCATGAGCTATTTACTTATTTACTTTAAGCTTGGAAAAATGGGAGAGATTTTGAAAAGGCTGGTTTCTTCTTGAGAAGGGGATGAAATTTCATACTGGCTCTTATTGAAACCAGTTCACATATCCCAGGCCTTTCCTCTCCCTACCCCCTTCTCTCCCCCACCCCCATAATTTGCACATTTATGCATCAAGTCCGATATAATAAATCAGACTCCCCAAAGACCTAGAACCTGTTTCTACTCCATCACATGAGGGCAACTCCACCCGAGGCTGTGAAATGGCATTAGGGTAGCAGAGAGTGGAATATGCTTTGCAGTATTGACTTGCATTAAACTGGAATTGAAAATAACGACCCCTGAACAGAGTTTCTTTTTGCAGCACTAATAAAATCTGTATTTTTGGCAGCAGCGGCCAAAAGCTGGCTGACTCACTGAAAACAGAAACCCTTCCGCTGGCTGGTGTCACCCCTTTTCTTCCCAGGGCTGCCAAGAACCACAGGTTGCTGCTGGAGGGGAACACCCATCGTGGCCGGGCAGCCCCGCTCCTCCCTCCTGCCCTGGAGCTGCCCCTGCCACCCCTTGTCCTCCTCGCCCTCCTCAGCCAGCACGGCTCTTGCCATCGGATGGGCACCGCAGGCAGACGTGGCTCCCGCCTGCTGCTTCAGGCTCTCTGGCTGGTAAACCCAGCACCTAAGCGCTGTACATTTAGCTAAAGTGAGTTTTCTAGAGCACCGAGCGCTAAGAGATCCTATCCCACACCCAAAACTGGTTGGGATTAATAAACCAAGGGTCCAGTCTCACTTGACCATGCAGCCACTTTGGCTTGCAGAAAGCTCTGGCTCAGCCTCTCCACAGCGGTGCCTGGGGGGAAACGCCGTTCCTGCCTCCACTTGAACTAACCTCTGGCTGAAAAACATCAAGGAGAAAGACTCCCCTGCTCCCATTTTATTTGCCTTTTACTCTCAAGAGCATAATGAAGCATGCTTGCTTTCTGCCTCTCTCAGTTTAGGGCCCCACCAGAACGATTATTAGCTCCGGGACACTAATTCATCTGCCTGCATCCTCAGCTGATGGAACAAATGTATTTGCACAGAAATGACTGAATGGGGAAAAAAATACCAGTAAAATTTTGCAGTTTTCAAGGTTTTTGTTTTGATGTATAGCTTAAGTCTCCAATAAACCTTTCTGTAAGTTTAGATCAAACTGAAAATGTGATAAGCTAAGCTCTGCTTTGCTGGAATAACCAGTCGATGGACCACACTCATTTTTACTGGAGGCAGCTTTGGCTCAGTCGGTTCTGTAGCTTTCCTATACCAGATTCTTTTTAATGTTTCTTTGTTGTCACCTGTATTTACCATCCACTATATATTGTATTTCTGCAATCCATCTTTTTCCAATGGCACCTTGTACATTATTTCTAGTAGGATACCAGTGAGGAACCCCATAAAGACTGGCTTTATACAGCAGCTTCTGGTCTCCCACAGGACACAAAGAGGAACCATAAACCATTCAAAGGAAATCTTGCAACTCTGCAGCAGCAAGTCCTGAAAGGGAAAAGTACCCGATGATTTCAATGGCTTCTCTAAGTTTCCTGCAACATGGCATCAGCCATCAGACAACCTCATCAGTCCCCCCCGATGAACCATTACTCACGGTACTATACTCTTACGATCTTTCTACAAGCATCAGAGGCAATGTCAGTAAATAAACCACGGAAGGCAAGAAACACAGGATTCTTTCAAATTAGTATACCTTCAAGATCAAGGAGAAGAAACATTGCCGCAGAGGGATCGTTGTGTGTTGTACCTTATCCTTACAAAAATTTTATTGGAAAAAACACAGAAGTTCAAGAGAAAGTTAAAAGCAAAAAAGTGGACTCGAGGACTGTTTCATCTGGATTGCTATTTCTGGTATTCTGCTGTCATGTCTCTCATTAGTATCTGGAAACTTTCTAAAATTATTAAAGTGACCTAACGCCTTCTGCTAAACTCTCTTCAGCCTGCAAACAACTCTGAAGGGCCGTACCTGCCTTGTTTCTTCCTGCCCCAAGGAAAACTTACTAAATACTTGGCCTTTCAATCACACTGAGATCCTTGCATCTTGGACAGACTCACAGGATTATTTTGCTCAGCTGATACACTAATTTTTCTTCTTTTCCCATCTGTCGACAAAGATGCTCCCTTTTTTTCCCCAAGCAAGAAATGCTGATTACCTTCCACATTTAAATCACAGGTTCCTAAAAGGCAATTCATGCTGTCAGCGTGAACAATGCCTGGCAAATGGCATTCTCAATTTCTGCAAAGACTCTTCACTGTTGCTAAAATACAAATGCATTCTTCTAAAGCAGAAGCAGGTGACACTGAGAAATTAATTCTCAGCACTCTCTCTGCCCTAAGCAGGCCCGCCAGTCCCAAAGACGTCCTACACGGTGCCCTCCTGAGCTCCAGCGAGGCACGTATGGACCTGCCTGCGGCTCACTGCCAACTGGAGAGCAATGCCTGCATGCAGAATAGAAAGCCCAGAGGTGTAGGGAGCTTGCACACCAAGCAAGAGGGCAGCTGGTAGGTGAGCTCATGGTGTAACACTCACTGGCTTCTGTTCCACTGCTTTTAGTCTCAGGTGTCCAAAGCCCTTTCCTGGATTAGCCCTTAGTCTCCCAAACTGGCAAGTGAATCCACTCAGGAGTAAATCCACTCAGCTGAGCAGTCTATTTTCAACTCCAGGATTTAAAAAAAAAAAAAAAGTACAGGTGACATAACCAGGTTGACAATCATCTTTCTAAATGACAAATGTCCTTTCTTTTCCTTGAAGGAAACACAACTACTCTGTTACACACAGAAAAAGTGCACGATCTGTTATATTAATGGATTTAATCCCCAGCCCTCTGAACCTTCCTCTTTTGGACTCTTCCCTACTAACTGATATTGCACATTTAAGAAAAAACAAACCGACCTCCTGTCAGAAGTATGCTTTTGTTGCAAATAACGTTGAAGACTTCTGTAAACAAAACATTGCAAAGGACCACCCATGGGACCGATGAGCTACTTCTTTTTTACCGAATATTTTATCAGTGTGTCCGTTCAGATCCCTCCCAGTTGCACCAGCTATTGCCATCCACATTTTAGACAACTGCAGGCTGACAAGTGAGCGCAGGACATGGACTTAACTGAGACCACGGAACATTTATCTTAGTACTAGACTGGCAGATCATGGTGCTTATTTAAAGCAGCATAACAGTTTACAGTTGAAAAAAATCAACTGCATATAAAATTTTATTTTTTCTGCCTCAGAAGTAAAAGGTTCAGTCTCCTCATAGAGGTAGCCTTTTCATTAATATTTTGGATAAATTTTCAGTTATTTTTAATGCCCAAATATACAGAAAAATATTTATTATCTTTGTTGTTTTAACCCTGTCACAATGACAGGCGTGGGAAAATAAATACAGAAATAATGAGGACTACTGTACGTATCGGTGACTTGGGGCAAGCTGATCATGACTTATTTAAACCAGGGGCCTCTGATAATCACTGTGTTTGTACGATCCAGTGCTTTTGATTTCTCATCAGCAAATAAAAAGGTTAAATCAAACACTCAAAACCATATAATTATGACAAAACAAAGTGCTCTCCTTCCACCCCTCATTTCAGCAACATAATTTCTCTAAGAGTAGTGCTAATATTCTATTGCAAATGTCTCAGTATTTGCATGCAAGGTGGAGACTGTATTCGCTGAATAGTAGAAAAGAGCTTACCCAACATTTGCAGTTCAGGACTGGTCCGTGTGGTACTTTCTACCATGTGTGCAATATACTGGAGGGTTAATTAATTCACATCAACTCCTACTTCCCTTGGAAAATTATTACGCTGGCTAATAAGCCTTACTGTTAGGAGGTTGTATGAACTTATAAATGGCATTATTTTAAAATGTCTGTTTAGCTTATGCAGCTGTTTGGACACTTTTATATTTGCTACCTGCTTTAGGCACGTGAATTATACCTTAAATCAGATAGGAGAAACTGGCATGATCAATATAGATGCTTTTATCCCACCCCTATTGGAGAAAACATATTCTGGTTTAAGAAAATATGCTGCCTGAGGTCAGAGTCAGAGAAATGTATCCGGGAATCTTTACCTGAGTCCAAGAGTACTAAACTGGACTATTCACTATGAGACGTTGTGAGTTATACAAATTAACATGGGTCACAAATCTGCCAAAACCTTAATAAACTCAATTTATATGCATTATAAAATCCTTCCAGAGTCTTGTGGAAAAAATTACTTTTCCTGCAAAAAAACGTATCTGTAAAATACAAACTTTTTGTGAATCGTATTTGCCAGCTAGATTAAAGCCCACCAATGATATTACTCTAACCACAGAAGTTATGCTCTTGAAGATCGATCCCATAACAAAACTCAAATCAGAAAAATAAATCACATCTAAAGAAAAAAGAAAAGTTGTAGATTTTGCTTTGAAGCTTTTTTGCTTTGAAATGTACAATAAGATGCCTGTTTGTCATCCCATCACTAATGAAAAAACTAATTTCACTGATTTGGTGATGGGTTGTGTGCTGTATGTTCAGAACACCACAAAACTCTGATTTTCTGCTTTTTCTCAAGAACGCATCTTTAGTGATGGTCCAACTAGAAGAACTTTTAGTAAACACTCTTTTGCAGCAAGTCAGCATGTCTCTTTCAGATGACCAATGCTGCACCATGTAAATATTGCTTGTGATTAGGGACCCAAAACTGGAGAGAACCTCTTAGTCTTCTGCTGTCATAGGTAGACACTTCACAAATTCCTTTTCACAAATTTTTATCTCCAAAAACACACCCAAAATGAAACAACACACACAAAAACAGGAGCATGGAGTCTTGCTCTGGTAACACCTGTCTGAACATTTGTTGGACAGAAACCTTCTCATTTTTGCTCAAGGGCTAATACTGATGACCTATTCTTTGCCTTTTACGTGGTTGGTTTTCCCCTCTTCTTTCTAATAAATACCAGTTTCTGCAGTCATACTGCCTTTCTGTCCTTTTTTGAGATGTTATATGTATCATCTACTGTTCATCCTGGTTTGGAAGTTTTTCCTTCCATTCTCCTGATCTTCCATGTTCATTTCTCTAAATATGCTCCAGTGTGAATGCACCTTTCTCACAGGTCAATGAGAAAAATGGCACATAGTCATCCAGAAAAATGTTCCCAAAAGGTTCCCTTCTTGTGTGCAAGAGCATTAAGAATAAGTTATCTCTACTGGAAGCTTTTCAACATAATACACCCTAGTATCACTCTTGCTTGTATTTTGGGGGGTTTTGGGTTTTTTTAATAGCTACATAACTCTCTAGATCACCATTATATCGGTCAATCACACACATGCAGAAAAAAAGAAAAATAATCTATTTCTCCAGCGTTATAGCACATGCAGTACAGTGGAGGGTTAATTAACTCATATCTTCCCCTGTTTCCCTTGGAAAATTATTATGCTGGCTAATAAACCTTATAGTCATGAGGGTTTTATGAACTTACAAACCCTGCAGCATTTTAAAGTGTATGTGTGGTTTGCTCAGCTGTTTGAACACTTCCCACCTTAGTCACTCTTTCTCCCCGTGAACTCACACCTCAGAATAGCTTTGCATCAATGAAAAATAACTGTGTGATTGAAAGTGTATGAGATTCACGCACATGTATTCCTTCCATGACTAATTAAGGGGTTTGGGGATTTTTTTCCTTTTCTACTGAATAGAGCTACGTTGCCAGAGACTGAGAGCTGGGGAGTTTGGTGTTTAATGTGCTCTGGATTTATTATTGTCTGATCTTCAGGTGAACCACTTAAACCCCTAGTGATTTAATTTTACCAACTGTAAAACAGAAGTAACAATCATCACCTACTTTAAGGTGTCTTCAGACATTCCAGTGAAAATGCCAACTAAAGGCATGCCGACAATATTCACTGAATCTGTTGTACAGCGCAATTAAGTTCTTTCTTCTGACTTTCCACAGAAGTTCTTGCCATTAGGAAAGTCGAGAATGCAGAGCACATGTCTCAACACATACACGGAGGTGTTACGTGACCAACCTCGATGCTACACTGCCCAGAGAAGCTTGGCATATTTGTCACTCTTGTCCAGGAAATCTGTTTTGGAATACCAATTTTTATATAAGACATTAATAGTTGAACAAGAAGCAAAGGATTTTTTCCTATCAGCTATGAAGAATCCACTCAGTGCTAAAGGGTAAATAAAATAAATTAGTGAAGGAAATAGGGCGCCTAGTTTGTTTCTCTCTCAACACCAGATCTCTGTTGCACAACACAAAATATTCTTAAAAGAGCCTCTTTGAGGAACATCCTACCATCTAACTGCTAAATGGTTTCTAAATTAACATCCATGAAGCATTTTGCTCATAGATGACTGACTCAACATGCTGACAACCGTACCTTATTTCTACCCACTAAAAAGACTTAAAAGATAAATAAACTGCATCAAATATTTCCCAAAGCATTGCAAATAAACACTGTACCAATTTCAGTAGGAACTTTGCAGAAGAATAAAAAAATGAAGAAGCCTGAATAAGTATTTCTAAATAAAAAGGAACTGATGCACATAACAGCTTGCGTCATTTATCCTTCTCCACCTGAAAATACCTGAGAAAACTGATCGAGATCATGGTGCTATAAGAACAAGTGAGAGCTGTAAGGTGTCATCCTGTGATTTTGCAGAATAGAATTTCTCTCTTGAGCTGATGGTGTGATTCCCCTTGGACACATAATCGATAGGTATAAATTTCCTGGAAAATACATTTTTATTTCATGAATCATTTCCTTAACCAGTGTGAATGTGATACCTGGCACTACGCATTTTTGAAATGCGGGACTGGTTTTAGTACTACAAATAGCTGAGAAAAGCACATCTAAAATGATGCAAAGCAGAAACAGCATGAAATTCATTCTCGCTGATACATGGTATTCCTGAATGCTAGAAAACACACCAATTACCAGCCCATTTGGAGACTTAAGCTTGAAAACATCTGGAATGCCAACTGAACAAGTCCAGCTGCATCACTTCTCTAGTATTTCATGCAGAGAAATACACTGCACTATGTCTTT
The DNA here is from genome assembly GCF_034638445.1 of Ciconia boyciana. Classification (NCBI taxonomy): domain Eukaryota; kingdom Metazoa; phylum Chordata; class Aves; order Ciconiiformes; family Ciconiidae; genus Ciconia; species Ciconia boyciana. Next base: position 79,140,571 of record NC_132938.1, on the reverse strand, counting down.
TCCCTGGCATTTACTCCAGGCAAAAATTTTTTTCTTCTTTATTTTTCAAATCAGGATTAAAAAGCCGATCAACCAACCAACAAACCTAAGTACTACCCCCGCAGCAGATACTCACCATTATTACTTCTTTTGACAATGAAAGTAATAATGAGAAATGCCATTAAAAGAATCTTTAAGTGGCTCTCAAAATCAGGTAATGTTATACACCAGTCTGTGGAAGACCCCGCAGGTTGACATTAGGAGTGTATCTCTAACATATCCAAGCTTTCCACCTTTGGGAGATGGCTACAATATGGACATTTATATGGTGGTGTTTCAGAAAATACAGAAGCAGTGGGTTGTCAAGGCAGAACGTGAGCAGTCATCACAAGGGGCAGTACCGGGCTGATTAGCAATGGAGAAGAAAGCTGATGCCAGAAACATTCTGTACTGCTGCTAAAACTAGCAGGAAAAGGAAAAAAAAAAAAAAATCAAACTGCTTTCCTTGATTTTAATAAATGAAATAATCATAGGACTTTGGAGTATTTTCTTCCTTCTGGAAGGAATTAAAAGACATGGTTGAAAAAAATAGAGGAAAGGAATAAAATCTGCCCTTTTTGAATTGGGAGATGTGCTTTCTTTGTGGCCCATGACCTCGAAAAAAGGAGAGAAAAATAGAATTTCTACCAATAAAATGATTTTGTTTTTCAACATGCCACACTTTGACAAAACATTTTAAGCAATTCTAAGTCATTACAAACCACAGTCACAGGAAGGAAGCGAAGCTCCGTTCATGCTTTCCACATCTATATTCCAGTGCATACAAAAATCATATAGCACTCCTCAATATATTTTCTGAATACTTGGCAACAATGCATTAAATCTAACCATGGTTGTATGTTGGCACTTTCTTCCTGTACTCAGAGGTGGAAGACTTATGAAGTGGCGTCTTTCATCTTTTGAAGTTTGTAGGAGACTTATTTTTTTCTTTTAAGTACACATATTACAAGGTTTGGAGAGGGTAAAGTCAACAAACTGTGCCCAGCAGCTGGAATACAGAGCAGAGAAACCAGTTCCTGTTGGGGTTGAGCCTACAGCTTCAGATTAGTCACCAGGAAAGCTCAGTCCTCAGACAGAGGTGCTTTGTTCTCGTCACAGAAAATCCCATCGCACCCTGAGAAGCTAACACTTTGAAAGGCCTCATCACAGAGGTTTTACAGTTTTGTTTATGGCTTTTTTTAAGGCTGGGAAAGTCACAATGACCTGAAGTGCTATGTGCTAGTGTTCTTCTCTCTGTGTTGAGCTGTGCTGTCTCTAAATGCTCAGAAGTGGTCCAGTAGCCATTATTTACAGAAGTGTATGACACAACTTTACGTACAATGCACATCAGACAAGAGTTTGTGTTAATAATGATGCCTAGAAAAGCCATTTATATGCATATAAAATACAGTAACTCCCCACACGGTGCGTTGTCCTGAACTTTTTACTGATCTATGTCTAAAATCAGTTTCTTCCTGTGATAGAAATATATCAAAGCAAAAGTTAACAAGACTTCAAAACTCAGTTGACTCTAGTGAGTAGAAAGAAACAGATAGCAGATTGCTTGCTGCGTCACAAGGCCCTGTTTGCAGATGTTAATCTAAGAAAGAGACCAAGTTTCCACCATGCAGGCAACACCACCACTGGGCTATACAGTCAAGTTTTCACCAGGCTGCTGAGAGTTTGTTAACAAAACAAGCGTTGTAACAGGAAAGCAAGACAGTGGCAACACCTCTGGTGCAGCCTGTTACTGCAGGTACCTATCCCAAAACAGAGAGGAACTGCAATCAGGCTTCCACAGCCAAGAGAAATAGCCTTCAGGGCATCACCTCAGTCTTCTACTGTAGCCTCAGGATGTCTTGCTGCTCTGTGCCTCTTTATCTACATTTCTTTGGCCTGGGGAAGAGCAAGCCAGCACAAAACAGAAGGGTCTCCCTCAAGGAAGGAAGGGTCTTTATTTATACCCCACAAAACTCATACCTTTGAGAGAATGGACACTAGAGTCAAAGTTCACATTCCTACGCAAGCAGATCAGTGTCGGGTGACAAGCTGGTATTGCTGCCCCAAGCTCTGCAGTTGGTCTCTCCCCTTTCTGCTTTAAGCTGCCGTATTTTGCATTAACTGATTTTCCATTAGTGTAAGAGCTTATCACGTCAACTTAACAACAGTACCGTGGGTGAAAATCATCGCTTTCACTGGAAGAAAAAAAGACATTCAAGTTAATTAAGGATACAGAACAGGAAATTTGTATCAGACTATTTGGAAACAGCCACCATGAGAAACAGTTTAATTTACTGCTCTCAAATGTGAGTAAAACTGGAGGCTCTGACTTGGAAAAAAAAAAAGTATACGTATTCTTCATGCTACACAAGTATGGCTGAATTTGCTTTATCTGACACTTACCCAAAGATGATGACGTTCTCTTCTCCACACAGAAAGACATCACCCTCATACCAGTCTGACTCCGTGTCCTCAGCCGCGTAGATCTCTAATCCATGACTGGGACTCTGTCCTGATCAAGCAGTTAACCTGAACAAACTTACTACCTTGGAAGGTAAGGCCATCAGGACAGTCCAGTCTCTTACACACAAAACGTCTCTTCTCCAGCTTCTTGCCTCATTTGAAGTCCAACCTGAACACCAGACGAAGGCTGAGCTTTCAGAGCCAGAAAGAAGCAACTGAAGGATGTATCCAGCACATGAATACTTCCAGGGGGAAAAAGGAAGGCTCTGTAGCAATCCCTCACCTCTTTAAAAAGAGAATGTATGCCTTGCCCGATAATAAAAGTTTAAGAGCAGTTATCTCATGTGCTGCCAGACTGATCCCCACATCGATCATCTGCTGGACTGAAATTCAAGATGCACAACACTGACCTGCAATGCATAGGCCAAAGTCATACCTGGAAACAACAGCTTGCTATTAGGTTTTTATAAGGGTTATCTAGCAGTGCGATGTACAGCATGCACACTTTTCAGGGAGGCAGAGAAGTTTTGGAAAACAAAAGTCCCTTCTGACACTAGATGGGATCAACTTACATCACGACGGACCGCACAAGTTGTGCGCGCCCTGTGAGAGATCTAAAGGCATATTTCGATGGCTGCTACAGACTGTCCTCTCTGTACCAGTAGGACAGAAACACACTAAAGCAGAGCTGGGTGTCCCCAGAACAGCATTGCTGCAAGATCCGAGGATGCCAGGGAACGTGATGCTCCTGCAGAGTCCAACCAGAAGGGCCTGCCAGGGACAGACGGTGTGTGGGAAGCAATGCCTGCAGCAAAGGGGCTTCAAACCAGAGCACCTTGGCTGTGCTGTAGCAGGGTGATTTGGTACTTTCCCACATGGTCAGCCAGCTCTTCTGGCCAGCAGGAGAGAGATGTAGCAGAAACATCTTTCTTTTAAAGGATTACTCCTGGCTCTGGAGAGGTCTATAATTTTTGGCAGGCTTCTGACGGGCTGCGCAAAGGGAAAAGGAACCTCTTTGCTCCCTCTCCCACACTGTAGCCACACAAGGTCCAGTCATAACGTAGCTCTTAATAAAGAAGCACAGATGTGCCCTGTAGGCACTTAAAGACTAAAAGAAAAAAAAAAAAAAAAGAAACAAAATGTTCCTGTGTGTTTCATAAATCGGTATATAAGCATAATGCAACCTACTATCCTAGATATAAAATGAAATATCTTTAAAAGTATTGAATCCTTTGTGAATTTTCTCAGTGGATCGGCATGAAGCTATTTAGCCCAGATGTTTCTATAATTCTGATGCATTAGGAGATGCACAGCATTGTGGCCAAGTGTTAACATAGTGAACTATAATGTAAAACATGTAAAGATACTGGCTTCCAAAGTTATTAGAAGTTTTCACTCTAACCACTCTGCTTCCTTATGCAGCTATATTTTCTTTACAATACGCACTTACATTTCAGCGCACATGGAAGAACAACAAAAAACCTCCCCTTTCCCCCATCAAAACCTAATTCTGTATGTTCTCTGGAAGAACACACAGGGGCCAACTTAAAGATTGACGGAGTCTTTCAGAAATGGAAATCTCATCTCTGAACAGCAATGAACAGCAAATCTCATACTACAGGCAAATGCAAGGCCAACAAGGCACAGCTGGGTACCACATGAGCAGGTGAAGAAGTGACGGTGAGATTTTTGATGACAATTTGGTGTCCAAAAGACAGAGTGTCTCACTGCATGGTTCTCGTTTGTGTCTGTAATGGATTTAGGGATTTGTAGAGGTAGTTTTAAAGATATCTAAGCAGGTGCAATGTCTATGTTGGAACGGCCTAACCAAGGGAAGAAGCAATAATGGGAATATGAAGTAGCACAAAAAAGGTAACAGCACGTGCTTAGAAGGATGCAAGATAAAGAGTGCAAAGAAAAAAACCGGCACTCTCTATAGAAGAACAATGCAATGGAATACCTTGCACTGAGAGTCCATTCAGAAAAATCTCTGTCGCCATAATTAATTATTCAGAAGAGCTGAAAATATTTCAGAGCTTATTTCTGCATGATCTACCTGCCAGGATGTGAGCTAAGAGTTTTGTGACTCTTCAAGACCTTGTTAGCTTAAAAGGACAAAACACAATCCCAAATTAAGGAAAATGAACTCCTCCTACAGCTTTGAACTTGCAGTCACAACTCTGTTTCAATGGAGGTATTTGCGAGTACACCTCACGCTTAGACAGAAAACTAGTACTGAGAGGTGGAATAACTTCCATTGTGGTTCAAGGGAGTTTTGATCCAATTTTTTTCTTGAAACAAAAAACACTGATACTTCAGTTAGGTCTGAAGTTTCTCATGCCTTTTTAAGGCAAATAAATGTTACTTGAGTTTAGGCCATATAGAGCGTGTTGGTGCAATCTACCATGGAATATCACACCAACTGCAAATATGCTGATTATCCTCTATAGTAAAGTAGGCCATGGAGGGTTTGCTTCACTTCTATAAGATAAATGTTTGGTAACCAAATTTCCTGTATGCCACTTGCCAACTATTCTGCCTTTTTTTCCCCTCCCTCATGGCTACACAACAACTTGTCATTAGACAGTATTTCCCAGCGTAACCACTTCAATTCACATTTCCGGCTGTTACTTTTATTTAAAAATATTATGGGACTTTCAATTAGTCAGATGAGAAACCTGTATTTCAAAAAAATGAGTTTGTAAAGCCATAGCAGGTGGCAGAATTTTTCCTCCTTACAGAGCTTAATCCCAAACCTTGCATTACTCACAGATAATTTAAACCATTCTGTTCTTTTCAAGTTGGATACAGTCCTTGATAGCTGTCGGACAAAAGCTGATGACATCTGTAACCGCTAGATAGCTCTCTTCTCTTTAACAACCAGAGAATTATAATGCATTTATGAAAAAAGTCAAACATTCAGCATGTACTAGATTGTTCCACACTGTTTCTAAATTACTGCTCTATAATTTAAAAGTTAATTCTTGTATCATCCATTTCATCTTTACCTATTTGCCAGCTCAAAGGTTAAATGAAGCAACAATCATGTAACGTTCCTTTAAGTCATAATAATTTGAAAAAGGAAAACATATGGGGTAGTGGAAAAAGAGGCGTAGTCTTGAGCTATCTCTTAAACTATGAAAATATTGTCAAATAGCCATTACTGTCATGCTTATTTGCAAACCCAAAACTCCCAGACAATTAATGACCTGGATATTGTAACAATTATTTCCCTTCTAAAATGGTTTTTGAAAGCTGTGACAAAAAATCCAGAATGAGAAAGTACTAATAATCAAAATGCACATTTGCCTTGGGTTTACTCACTTCCTTCTCTATCACTTCTTCTCCTGTACGAGCTTTAATAGAGAAGTCCCTAAATGACTGGTTTAGAAACAGAAAAGCTCCACAGGAAAGAATGCCAAAAATCACGGCCAGAGGCAGACTTCTGTTGAGAACTCAATATTAATGTGCAGAAAACACAGGATAACTACTCCACTTCCAAAGGCTACCTAATCTTAGTTCTGAAAATTCTGCCCATGTTACTTCAATGTGAGTAGTTCCTGTTCTTAGAGTTTAACTGAAACGTGCTTTGGGGAATGAGATTGACTCAATTCCTGCACTTTAACCACTGATAACAAAAGCCATTATCCAGCAGCACCTGAACGTTTCATGTGGAAATTCCATGCATCTTCATTGGTAAACAAAAGCATTTTTCTCCATTTCAAATACAATCCTGAATAGTGAAATAATAGCTTAAAATTGCAATTATTACTCACTGAGATTCTGCAAATGTTGGTGCCTCAATTCTCTTTTTCCTTGGAACTACTAACTAGACCATTGTCTTTCTCTATCCGAATAATAGACAGTAAGGACCTCGTCAGAAATGATCACTTGTATTATTATCCAGTTTCTACACTTCATTTTGCAGAATTACTCCTTTCCTGTATAATTTTCACTGATGTTTAGCTAGCTCCCAAATGGCTCACAGAGTCCACTTTGCTTAACTACCTTCAGTTTCTTCCAGAATCCAATTGTTCCAGCAAAATAATTTTCCTGATATATAGCCCAAAGTTTTCTTTTTTGTGTTTGTATGTGAAATACGAGGCCAGAAGAAATACTGCATTTGTGAGTACATATAGTGACAGACAGAGGCATAGCAAAATGCCTGCAGAGGAGAAACAACAGCTCCAATAGCTGAGCTGAGAGAAGCTAATTCACTAATATTTCAAAAATGTGTCACCCAAAAGCATTGGAAAATAAATAAATCATCACAACTAATACACTTTGCTATTACTCTGTCCATTCTCAGTACCCAGACCTTTTTTCTCAAAATTCTCTCATAAGAAAAGTAACAAAACTTAGTGTGACTCAAACATACTTACATATGAGCCAACATTATCTGTAGGCTTTAAAGCTCCTGTTTGGTTGATCAGCAAGTCTGTAGATTGGCTAGTCCATAAATTACAATATTTCTTTTCACTATTTAAATATACCATATCTCTGGGTTTGGTGCAGTGTTTCTTGAAATAAAATTTATCTTGACTTTACTTGGTTTTAAGAGCAGGAATTTACTGCTGAGTTGTGGTAAAATTTGTTCTACGATACTTCTCGCATTGTTCACAAAAATCAAAGAAAGAAAGGAAAGCAGTGACTTTTGTATGAAAAAGAGAGTCCCCAATGCACATGCATGAGAATGTCATTTATGACTGTAAAAATATAGTGCCATGACAGGAACAATTGCAGGCCCCCAGTTTCAGTGTATGTGGAGTGGTTTAGGTATAGCTGGACTTGTCTTAAGTGGGGTTAGCTCTTGCCCTATTTTAATGATCCTATGGTACTTCTTTAACAACGTCTACCTTATTTTCAACATGGGGAACTGCAGCACTCATCATCTAGAGAGATGAAGATCAGTGCCTGTCCGATGTTGCTGGGGATATCTTCCCACAAACTACTGATCTATTTTTGTCGCTCTCAGGACTTAGACAGTACGCTAGCTAGCATTCGTTATAAGCATTTACACCAGCAGCAGCCATTTTTGAGTGACTTCAAGATCAATTTTTGATGGATTAGCTGCAATATTAGATCAGATGCAGAATGTTTAAAGTTTAAAAGTATTATTCCACTGTGGTCTCGCAATACATTGTAACAATACATTGTTGCAATAATCTCTCCCAAATTCCGTTAGGGATGTGGGTTATAAAATATTTCTAATTAGAAGTGGGAATATACGTCAGAGTCACTGTATCTAGCCAGCTTACTTTCTCCCAGACTTACCGGTAGAGAAGGTTGATTTGATATAGTAGCCTCTCCTCATTACAAATCCATGCTTGTCACAGAGGTTTCTTACAGTGATGGACGGACTTGGACAACAATGCAGCCAAACACTAAGTTACGATTTTTCATATTTGACATGTCTTCATTTCCTCTTCCTTACCCCTGCCCCCTCAGGGATTCTGCAGATCCAGTAGGAGACTGCTCACCTGGAATATAAAAGCCAGGGCCTCCACCTACGAACTCTATTTATTGATTGCTCTTCCATGACAGCTCTGAGGGCGGTTGTTTACATTCCACCCCACCACTAATTTCTTATTCTTTCTTCCTTACTCTGTCCTCGCTACTGTGTCACTCCTTTTCCTGGTTTTCCAAGCTGCCTTTCTTGCCCCCCACCAAAAGCACGTAAGACGTAACAAGCACAAGCTGCTGTCCTTGCTCTGCATTTGATCGTGTCCCTTCCCCATTCAAATCCACCTGCCAGATGCTCATCTGCTACTGTGTAAAATTTGTCCCACTTCAAAACCTGACGTGGCTCTTTCCCCACTATTTATACCAATCGTCAAGCTTTGCACTGGTCTGTCCCTCCCAATCCACCACCAAGCATCACCCTGTCTATCTGTTGGTCACACTGTTGTACAACCACTCCATGTGCCTTTCCCCACAGAGACCTCATGTGAGACACACAAATGTCTTTTAAAGACTCATCCTATGCTGAGCAATGACTAAAATGGGCTTGTAAAGGGTATCTCATTTTCCTTCTCCCAAGATAACCCCTATTCCCCTCTCTTTGCCCTCAGACTGGAAACACCTCAGAGCCAGCATCAGAATAAAGACAATTCCACAGACCCTCACCGAGGGCAAGCGTGCTACTGCAGTGGGCAGAATCAGTCATATAGACAAATTTATTTCCCCTTCACATGAAAAATAGGTTTGCAAGAACAAAACATATACTTTGGAATTTGGCCCAGCAAAATATTGACCTTTTGTAGGATTCCTTCTGTTTTTATGGGTTTTCCAAGGGCACCACATCTTGCACTCATGAGCTCTACAGAAAAAAGGCGAATGTGACCATGTCACATCTGCTGAGACCTGCCAGTACCTTTATGAAAGCACTGTGTCAAACATAAGGAATTAAATTTGAGACCTATCCTATACGATACTTTTTTTTTCCAAGTACAGTTCAAACCATGAATTAGGATGGCACATCAGTTACAACTTAGCTTGATTCCCTGGTTTACTCTCCCTGAAGAGGGAAGATCAGAGCAGACAAAGATTTTATTAACTTCAATTGACTGTGGCCTTCAGTGAAAAATGGATACATTAAAAAAAAATAAACCCAACAACAAAACCCAAACATGAAAGAAGGCAGTAATCTGAATACAGTAAAATTCTGGTTCCATGGTAAATTAAGGGACAGAAGTCAAGTACACTTCAAGATGTGTAACTGCTATCCATGTGGAAGCCATTCCATTAGATACCACCTTTCTGGTAGGAAAGCACTGAAGCCCCATACACTTCACAGCTTTTCAGCGCAGCAAATAGGTATATAGTCACCAAAAGGATGCACAAGACAAAGGGAAAGCTTCAAAACAGATGCAAACCATGCTTGTTTACCATTTTACATTCAAGAAATGTCAATATTGTACTCCTTAGATAGGAGCAGTCTCTGTGATACCTTCTAAAGAAAAAAAACAAACAACCAACAAAACCCAAAACGCAGCATCTAATGATGTGAAAACATCTGCTATAATGCATTCCTTTGTTCCTGAACAGTGTCTCCTTAACTAGAAACTGTGTTTCCCCTCCAAAGCCCATCTATGTATTGTTCATGGTGCTGTCTGCTGCAGCATGTTGTCATCCTAACTGAAGGAAATTCATCAATATTGGTCCATGCACACAATCACCGTTCTAAAAGGTGATCATAGTTAGTTACTCATGCAAAATAAAGTAACAAGATAATTATGACCTTCCTTACTTCAGGATATAAAAAATGATCATGTAAGGACTGAAGAATGGGTTTTCTAGCTCTCTGGCCTCCAAGACTGTGGCAAAATCATGCTCTGGGATGTCCAGGTTTTCACCCTTACAAAGCAGGTGCTCAGATTTGCTAGCAGAACATGGAAGATGTGAACCAACAATAAACCAAACCAATTTTTTTTTTTTTCTCCTCTTTGTAAACATGCCTGAAAGAATAACAGGTGAAAGTAAACTGTCCCTATCGGACAATTTTTGAATGCATATTCCTAGGCTATTGTTAATGCAATAGCCTTTAGCATACTGAGAATTACACAACTGAAAACTGAAAGTTAGCTTTTAATAGAATAAATGATCCAAAGTTAATAATGGTAAGCAAACAAAAGAGAAAAATGCAGAACAAGCTACTGTACTGAATTTATTGCTTTCATAATGCATAAAGGAACTCCTTTTTTTTTTAATTTAAACAACGCTGGCACAAAACATCTATGTCGTAGTGCCAGTGGCATACAGAATTCAGTGGCCTCTCTATGAAACTGGGCCTTACCTTGTCGTGAAATAAAGCTGTCCTTAACTGTGGCGTGAAACAAGAATTTAGTACTGTAGTCCATTACATGGACTGAGGGAGCAAAGAGGGATAAAAAGAGACAAAGTTCCTTTCTATTAGGCAATAGGTGCTGTCTGTGGTTAAGGAGATGACACTGAGCTAGCTGAACAGCTGGCACAGGATGAGACTGAGACTGCACATTACTGAAGTCAGTGGAGGTTATAGGTGTGCAGCATCCTGACAAAACCAGCATTTTTTCAAGCACGAGACAGTTTCAAAAGCACCAAGTAGTTCCAAGCACATGAAAGCGAACCGTGTCACATGTGGTTTAGTCTTCAGGAAAACAAAACACCTTGTTTAAAACAATGGACTCTCGTGGATTCTTTGCAAGAGCTCCATACAGGGAGGTCCAAAGTATGCTTCACGACTAAAACTAACAGAATCAGCTATTCCCAAGGCTGATATAACATTAGCCCTCTCCTTTGACTTAAGCGCTCCTATCATTCAAATATATGCAGATTATATTCATATCCCATTGTTTGGAAAATACTTAGTCTTTACAAATTGTTTTCACAAATCATTTCCCTCAGTCTCTAAATAATTTTTGGCTTTTCTCTCGAAATTTCAGAGCTGCAGCAGAGAATTTCTAAAGCAATTTTGAAAATTGCAAATATCGCCAAAATTAGGAAAATGTTTAAGAGAAAGAAATTACCTTTTTCTAGAGGGAGCCCCAATACACAGAGTAGCTATTCTTTGGTGACATAAAACATCACTTGCAGTTCCTCTGCTGCGATTGCAACCAAATAGCACACCACAGTACTTAGTGCAGCTGTAATAAAAAAGGTTAATTCCATTTGCAAGTCGTGAAACAGTTTGGTTTTCAAACAAAACAAACTTTATCAAGAAACCAGAGTCATTACATTGCAAGAGCCACCAAATACCCATTATTAATTGTATAGAATTATATCATCAAGGCCTTGTGTAAAGACGACCTCTGCCTAGCCAGTGCAATGTTTTGCTTTGTTTGCACATATCACGTCTGCAAGTCTACTAAGTCTGGTCTCACAAACTATATGAGTCTGTGCCCAAAGCAAACGGCAAATTTCATATCTGTTTATAAAGTATAAAAAGGAGGACCCAGGGAACAAATCGGTAGTCACTGCATAACGAACAATAACCCTTTCTGTCCTCAGTCTGCTGACATGTCTTTATAAACACCCTCTTCTTTTTGAGGAAGGCCAAAACCAATGCCCTGAGGACCCAGAGGGAGGGTGAATATAACACCAGAGAAAAGGGGTAGATAATGGGAAGACTGTCTTCTGTAACATTTTTACCATATCATTTATGGGGCTCTTTTGAATTAATTCGGTAAGATTGACTGAGTAACAAAAATATTAACTAGACTAATGGTAAGTTCTTGGTTCAACTCATATGGTATGTTGCCTTTTGCCTGTAACAAGATTTTGAGTGTAACACCACCTAGGAGCGCTACAGCTATCTCTTAAGAAAACAGGTAAGTCAAAATGCAACACATTTCTTCACAGTTAAATATTTGAAAGGTTGATTTCTAAGATGTCTCTCTCCTTTTTTTCATTCAACATCTTCTGGCAATCAAATCCCAGTGCCTCACACCACTAAAAGTTTTACAACATTTTCAGGACAGCTGTGGTTGATGTACAAATTCCTCATCATATCATAGTAGGTGTAAGAAAGCTCATTTGGCCTAAGCTGTCACCTGAGAACGTGAAAATAGGTCACGTTAATAAAAGAAAGTGCGAGATCCTTACCGCGCATTCTGTCAGCCAGCGGCTCGTACGAAAGCCCTATAAACGCAACATGAGTACATCCAGACAGAGAACCATGGGCAGCGGGACTGCAGCTATCAATTATTTAAGGAAAGTCTGCCTGGAGACAACCATGCCAAGCACCTGAATCCACTTTAATGGTGGAAGTGGACACATATGCTTGGGGACTTCAAATCCTTTATGAGTAACACTCACTTATGATATATGAACAGAGAGCAAACTTTAAGGAAGATTGCAGTAAGTGTGTGGTGTTTGGGGGAGTGCGCAGTTCAACCGCCTTCGCTCAGCCTGGCCGCGTTGTGGCTGCTATCATTTAGCAATGCGCAGGACCTATAGTTCAGTTCGTTGCTGCACAGATGAAAAGTCAGGACTTTCAAGTGATCTGGCATAAATTAACATTTCCATATCACAGCTGCTTGCTTTAATAGTACTTACATTAAAAGGCCTAATGAAAAATTAAGTGAATAATGTTGCATGCTGGAAAAAGTACTCCTTTTGACAAAGCGATTAACTAGAAAGCCTCCACCAGCACTTCTTGGATGCATTCCCAGGAAAATCTCTTGTGTTCCTGCTATTCCTCATCCTAGATAAATAAATGAATACAAAACATTACTCAAATATGGAAAAGTTGTTTTCAACAACTGATAGGAAGCGTTTTGATAATAGTGTACCTGGTGTTAAAAATACACATATCTCAGCATTTACAGAGAAGACACCATTTTTCATGCTATATTTGCACTCAGCTTAACAGAACACTTCAAAGTCTCCTATTAATTTGTGAAAAGCAGCAGAATATATAATACTGCAGAAAACTTTGCTCCTAAAATATTTTTTTCCCCCCCTACCAATGTTCCTCCACAATAACTTGTGAAGTTTATGGAAAAGAAGAATTTAATTTTGAGTAAACATAGTTTGAAAATATTCAAATCAATTCACACCTTGATAGGACAAGAGGAGAAGGACTCGAGTTGCGCCAGGGGAGGTTTAGATTGGGTATTAGGAAAAATTTTTTCACTGAAAGGGTTGTCAAGCACTGGAACAGGCTGCCCAGGGAACCGGTTGAGTCACCATCCCTGGAGGTATTTAAAAGATGTGTAAGTGTGGTGCTTAGGGACGTGGTTTAGCGGTGGACTTGGCAGTGTTAGGTTAACGGTTGGACTTGATGATCTGAAAGGTCTTTTCCAACCTAAACGATTCTATGATTCTAGGATATAAATCTTCCAAGTTTTTTTTCACGAGGTATTATACTTGTTACCTGGATGCACAAACTGCACTGACATTTGCTCCGAAAGGCAATATACATCAATCAAAGCAAAAGGAAACATCACACATACACTAACAAATTGTAATTAGAGAAACTTGTAGGCAAAAGCTGCACAAGATGGCAATAGAGAAAAAAAAAGTGAGACACAAAAAAGGATTTAACGGAAAATGAAAGAGGAAAGACTAGAGAAAAGGAGAAGAAAGAAAAGTGAACACTTAGAAGAAAAGAGAGCTCTGGCAATTTACAAGCAGAATGCCTGACAGGAGAGAAGCAGAAAATTTGGCAGCAGAACTTGAAAGAAAAGCCCCAGTGGGACTGAGACTGGGAAGAGAAACAGAGAGAGAATGAGAGAAGGGGAGGGAGAGATGAGTTGTAGCGTTGTCTGGCCACAACACAAAAACTTTCCCAGCCACATGTGTTGTCATGGCTAGCAGGCAATGCAGATAAATACAACTCCTGAAGATTTGTCCAGGCAACGCAGTTTGTGGAGTGAAAGCATCTGCAGCTCTTCTAGGAGAGCCTAAATTAAATTAGAATATGAGGTTTTTGTTATGATCATGTCCCTAATTTTAGAGCTGTAGCAATGGTCTAGGTCTGTATGATGGTCCTGCTCTTGTTCTGGTACAATTATTGTTGTGCTCTTTCACCACTCCCTGCTCTTCTGTTTATCACTGGCATGGCTGGGGCAGCCAGATGCTGTGCCATTAACTCATTGAGCATACTGCAATCTAAGATGCCTGCTTACATAAAATGATCTAGTGGGTACTTTGTCATGCTAAAATGCACAACAGCAAAATTGGTATGCAATGGGTTCTCAGAAATGGAAACAGCAAAAGGTGAAGAGCGCCGTTATTTGGGTTCCTTTACTAGAAAACTTAAAACATTCCAACCCCAAAGAGTGTACAATATACGTAAGAGTGATCAAGCTAAATTGCCCAGCATTAATCTGTGGGATTCTGGTACTAGCTAGATTCATATGGTCCTCCTTCGGTATGCTGAGATATCTAAGGTGTGATGAGCTACAGGTAGTCGGTCTTTCCCTAAGCACGGATGCCAGGTTTGCTTCTACTGTTATCCTTCATTCCTCTTGCTGGTGTTTCTCTTCTGTTGCTGGCAGTGTGCTCAGAGCAACCTCATCTTGAAATGCACTTTTCCTGCGCTATTTTTCTGGGCTATCCCGAGAGTGTTTCTGATGAGCATTCTTCTCAGCTTGTATCGGACAATGATGCCATGTGTTGCATGGATGCCTTTGGAGGATTTTATTCCTAACAGTAATTTTTCCTCCTGTGTAGTTCAGTAGCCCTTCATTCTGTGATCTTGGGGCATGCTGTTTCTCTTCGCCACAGCATAATGGTGGAAATTACATCTCCCTCTGTGTTTAGTTTGCTGAAGCTCATAAAAACATAGATGTGTTATGAACAGAACATTCCTGTTAACTCCACGAGAAAGTATTGTTTTCTTCCTGGCTCCTCTTCAGCACTCAATGGTTAACAGGACCAGACTGCCTCTTCTGAACACAAGAGGTATTAACAGAGCTCTTGGCCATGTACCACAAGAACTTCTGCCCAATCCGATTCAAGAAACGCACTGTCTTTTGCAAGGGAGAGGGGAAGAAACATTATGGTAAAGTCTTATTTGGCTCTTCTCAGTAGAGCTGACAAGCTGTTGTAGGCTGAGTGACTGTAGGCTGAATAAGTTGGCAAGAAAAGAACAGTGTTCTTCAAGCTTAACTCTGTAGCCAAGTCTGATGGGTAGCATAACACAGTGTATAGCCTCTAGTCAGAAAAAAATCCATAAAATGAAAAAAAAAAAACAAAAAACAAAAAAAAACCCAAAAAACAACCCACCAAACAAAAAAACCCCAAAAAACCAAAAAACCCACCACAGCATGCAGTCATCAAATCTATTCATACGTTCAGGACTGGCTGCATAATCAAAGGAAAATTACTTCATTGGGCTCGCTGCCCAATAACGAGCTGGAAACAGCGAGATTTCTATTTCTTGGATTTAATTGTAGGCAATCAGGATGACATCTCTAACCCCAAAAAGCTCATGCTCCTTGAACAGTTTATGATGACCTTTTTGTTCACCACAATCCTGGAAATGTAACAACACAAAGGAAATCCAGAAAACAAATGATGCTGCCATCATGTAAAAACTGCACATTTAAGAAGGATGAATTTCCCCGATTTGAAACAGAGCCAACGTTTTGTATTTGCAAAATTATTTTCCAGTCCACTATGTCTGTACTAGTTCAATATGCATCTGTGTTTTAACCTACATATCCTTTCATCTTATGACTATTATTTAACTTATATTAAATTATAGTGTTTTAGGCCAAACTTTGACTCCTTGGCTGAGGCAATACCATGAAGCAAGTGCACTCCTTATGAATGCCTACTGCCTTCCTCTATACTCTGCTCGCCCTTGGAAGAAAAGAAGCACACAGGCAGAGAGAAGGTGCCAAGTAGTTTCCCCAGTCAGGGGAAGCATATCCCAGCACTCCTGGGAGATACTTGTCTGTCTTGTTCTTAAAAATCTCTAAAGAGACTCCGTAGCCACCTTGAATAGCTGTCTGTTTCGGGAGATCAGCTCTTCCTGACATCAAAATGTCTTTTTCCTGCAAACTACTTCTTGCCCTATCCCTAGGGGACATGCAGAATTAGTCAGCACCATCCTTCTTACATGAAGCTTTATCAAAAGAGAAAAGGGGGACCAAGTATTCTATGCTCTATAAAACAAACCAAAATAATCCATTTTTTTCTAAACCCCTTCTCTTATTGCCCTGACACTCTCCTCTTAACTCTAACTTCTCTACCTTAAATGTGCTTATACATCATGTTCCCAATAAGCTTCTAGCACTACTGAGCACAGTTACGTATACATTCTGACAAATCGCCTATCTACTAACACACTCCAGAATGAAATTTTTTTTTTTCCAACAGCATCACTTGGTTGACTCATTTTTTGACCCATTAAAACCTCCTTTCCGTCCTTCTCCACAGCATTATTGCCTGCTTACACGGTCCCTTTTTTACACTTGTACTTTACATTTCTCCTTCCCCACCATCATCATTTATATTTGCACATTGAATTTCATGCATTTACTTAAGACCATTTCACCAATTTATCCACTGTCCTCACTTTCACAGTCTGAGTCATTTCAAACCCCTCCCCATCTGGACTTGCTCCACAAATGTTTTATAGCAGCTTTTCCACTGGTTGTGCCTCAAGTCATTAATGAAATAGATTTTAAAAACATCCTTAGGTCCCCACCTAAAATACCGTTCCAGTTGACATCTACTTTACAGTTAGACTTAGACAGTCTTGTTGCCTATGCATATTCCACTATACCTTAGTAAAAAGTTTTAGATACCAAAGTAGGTGCATCTAGTACAGGCACATAGGCAATGTGCTGAGCAACACCAGGTGTAGTACTCTGACGTGCAGAGAACAAGCAAAGACCTAAACACAACAAGAGTGACGGTTAGATTCCCAAAGTAGGACATTCTGAATGGGAACTGAAAGTAGTCAATTCTTTGATTACTACAGTTCCCCACATCCTCCTTTTTCTTCCCTCTTAACAGCACTTCCTTCATTTGCTTGTCCCAAATCTCCCAAAATTGTATCAGGATTCTCTCAGTTCTTAGAGACAGTCACTAAGTTCTAGCAGAGACTGCTTCAGCTAATCTTTCAAGTGTTACGTATTTCATCAAACTCCTGATGTATGCCTAAATTAGCTACCTATTCTTAAAGCTCTTTTTCAGTGTTTAGTTTGCACTCTTAATTATTGGTTGTCAAAAGAAGGTTAAGGATTTTATTTATTTGCATGGTGCCAGATGAGATCAAATGTATTAAAATGAATGTTCACAACATGTAACAGTTCTTAAAATTTGATGCTGGGACCAAAACAAAACTGATAAACAAAAAAAATCTCGTTATTATCTCTTAATGAGAACCACTGATTATTTTTTACATTTCATTTGACAGTCTTCATCTTAATTAATTCTACATGGCAAAGTTAAATTATTCTGGTTGATGAAGATCATTCTGATGCCGAAATATACTTATTAAATGAAATTAAAGCATGGTGCTAATCAGGCAAATGAGCATGTGTTACTAAGCAAACATACAAACCCTAACAATGAGATAATGACAGGTACAGTGACAGATACAAAGCATTGCTATTTAAAGCTAGTAAAATGCTTTGAGCTTCCTTAAGGGAAAGAGCAATGTAGATGCAAACCTCTACAATCTCCAGAAAGAACATCCTGTGCTTTTTAAATTGTGTTTGTTTTGTATCTCAAAAGTAAGGCAACATCTGTATTGAAAACTGACTGAAGATGGTTAAAAGTAGTAGATTGGGAAGTTGTACCAGAGCCAGGCAAGACTCACAGAGCTAAAAGCATGGCTCGCTGTTACATACTGCAAGGGCAGTTTTCCATTAATGACCACTAATGTTTCTGAAGTTTTGGTACATTTGTCCAGCAAGTTATTTTCAAAACGAATAAAGAAGTCTGGATTGAATATTGTCTTCCAACTGACTTTCACTAAATCAGGATATACTTGTTAGATCTTGAGTCAAGGCAATCCTATTTATGCGTATGCATAAGAATAACGCTACACAGGTAAGCAGAGCCAGCAAAGCTTGCATTTTGATGTGATGGAAATTTCTGAATTAGCTTCAGAAGCTTTGTTTTACTTAATGACAAGTGAGATGATTAACACCAGAACTATTTGCTTTCATTTGCATAGAACACATGGTTCTCTGGCTGAAACTATTTATAATTTTTCCTGGCAAACCTGACACAAAAAAGGGCTGAAGACCTGGCAGTCCAAATCTGTGTCATTTCAGGATGCAGGCTGACATGGTAACTTTGCTCTTGCTGAGCAAAAGAGATTTCTGGGCACAGCACAGATATCTTTTGTGGGTCTGAGGAGACGGGAAGATTTCTGTACTTGCCTGCTTTGGGTGCGTAGAAGCTTAGCCCACTGCCTGGGACTGTTATGCAGCCTATAGGTAGTCCATGGCAGTTTACTATCCCCCAGTCATTTTGGAAAACGCATTTTTCAGAGTGCTACAGGTATGTTCAAGAACTCTCGTGGCTTAAATTAATTTCTCACACAGCTTTTCAAAGATGAGACATGAGCACAAGTAAAGTGCCATGTGCTCTGAAATACTGTGGATTAAACACACGAATATATTATTTACTACTTTTGCATACCGATTACTCATGGGTTCTCTGGGGAGAGGAAGAGAAGTCAGCTTATGTTTCAGAGAAATTTAAGTCCTAGGCTTCTCCAAATATACAAGGGGAAGTTCACCCAAATATTTTGCTCCCTGAAGTACGCCCCTTCCTGCCATTTCTTATTTTGCATGGGTTGTCCAAGGATGTAGTGAAACCCAGAGCTTATCTTCCAGGAACAAACACAGGTTATATGCTAGAAAATAAGGTAGTGGCGGAGCTAGAACAGTTGTTTGCATCACATTATAGTCTGGATCCTTCAGGCTTTATTACTGGTCTTATGAGGTACGCACTGAACTACAGCACAATAAAGTATATTAATTGACATTAATCTCTTCCTACTTTGAAGACATGAGAGTCTAAAATAAGTGACATACAAGAGGACAGAAGATGGATGCGGACTATTCTATTATTTAAATTTGCATTCAGCTCCATAGTCTCATTTGCAGAATAATTTGCACCTGTATTTTGCACAGGTTTGAGCCTGCATTTTTGGGTCTGCAGTTGAAATTCAGAGAGGTGTAAACAGAGGCACGTCTAACTATTTGTTTAGATAGTTCGGATACTTGGGGAATCGTGCTTATATCTCCATTAGCAGTTCCGCACAGGAATAAATCATGTCATATCATTCTGTGAGCGCATTTTTGTTTGTAGAAGTCACTTGGGTGTAAAAGCATAAATCTAATCATGTTTCTTCTTTCCACAATATGGCACATAACATTAAAAGGATATATTCCACCATGGGTATAATTTTCAATTAATTGTTTCAGCTTACCTTATCTGTTTACAATTAACATTGAATTGCATTTGCCATTTTTCAGTCTGGAATTACTTTATACAGATAAGGACTGAAAACCTGAGAGTTTAAATATATCACTTTTGGTGTAGGACTCTGATTTGATTCAAATTGTAATGCCTTTTTTATTACCGTTGTCTCATTGATTTTCAAAAATAGAATATTCACATCCAGCTCTTGGAAAGCTTATCTGTTTTAATCTAACAGTAGTGCAGGTGCATTTTGTCACACAAATGCATTTTATTGTTGCCAACATATTTTAAGAGCTGTTCTTCCCTGATTTTTAATCTGTAAATACATCTGATTTTTGTGGCTGGCTTAACACAATCATGAGACCCAGTGTTATTTGTGACTTGGGTTTTGTTTTGTTTTGTTTTTTTCCCAGTTTCCAAATGCAACAACTAACAGATATGATTGTAACATTCAAGATAAAAAGAGGGCATAGAGATGCAACATATCATCTTGGTGCTTAGTGTAACATATACTTTACAAGAACTGCATGTTTTTATACCCAGCACTGATTTACTCTGCCACTGTACCAAGCTGTTCGATAAATACAGTGTTTCACACCACCAGCATTCTTTGGAGAGGTATTATTGGGGCAGATTCTTTTCCCTCAACAGTGCCTTAGAACAACTAAATATAGATGCCTAAAATGAAGCCTAGTCATGAATTGCAAGTGTAACACAAACCTGCATTAAAGCCAGTGAGAGTTTTGGGTGCTCAAGAATGCAGGATACTTTATATAAGCCATCACAGACAGGAATTGTATTACTAATTAGCAACTTGCGAAAATAAACAGGGAACAAGGACATCGTGGAGTTAAAATAAGAAGAAACCTTACTCAAAATGCAAGGCAAACTTTTTCTTGAGTTTTGAAAGTCCAGCTGACCAATAATCCCTACACCCACTCTGTCCCTCTCTTTCTTGCATGACTAGTAATCATGAGCTATTTTCCAAGCTTCCAGGTAAATGAGTCTTTTTTTTCCCCGAGAGAGAGCACAAGCAAGCACACAGCTGTGAATCAGCTGGATGAAGCTCTGCACAGTCTTGTCATGGTGGAGCATCCCCAAACTCTTGTTCTCCCCTAAGCTGTCCTCCTCTGCCAGTTCTACTGTCAGATAAAGGAGTGCAGTTTAAGCAACCTGCCAGAAGGACTTCTGTTCAACAGTAGGATTAACCTTCATTTTACAAGGTCCCCAGAAGCAATCTTTTGGATTGCTTTTTTCAATGCCACCTCTTCAATATTCTCCTCTTTTTGTAGTCTGAGGAGCAGATGACCCACGCTTATCAATAAGGGATGTGGTTGCGCATCCTTCACTACCTCTGTGGGCACAGCAGGCTCTTACTGGCCTGAAAGGCTGAGAATCCTGTTCTCCAACCCAATGCCTGCTCTCAGATGTAGATCATTATGCTTAAAGCCTTTTTTTTTTTTTCTAATGGAAAGTTAAACCTCTCCTTTTCAGTCTTTCACTCTGGGGAATAAAAAGAGGTTGAAACTGCAAATTCTTAACTCACTGGCGTGTTAAACCAAAGCCTTCTCCAACACTGCTTCCATCCTTTCACAAGACTTTTCACACCATTCTTTTCCACACAAGCCCATCCTTCTCTTGACTTCACTTACTCCTGGGAATCTTTCAGAAGAGGGAATCAGTGACAAGACATTGTAACCCACATCCCTTTCTCTCAGGAGCAGAGAAGCAAAGATGCTCTGAAGTTATGGCTAAACATGTAAAGACACAAAGACCTCCAGCATAGCTGTCACTGGCGGGTCAGCTCTGGCAGCATAGTTTGGATGATCTGTTATGCCAAGAAGCCTCTTTTATACCTTTTTAGGCCATTATAGAACTGCCTAAGGTGCAGGATACCGGCAAAAGACCCAGAGTACCTTTCACATGCAAATGTAAGAATAGGAAAAGCTACAACTGGAGGCAAAGAGGCAGACAGAAATATAAATGCCCAATCCTGGCAAATGCAGCCAAAAGCAGTGTGTGCCTGGCTCCATGCACCCAAACTGAAGCTTTCTTGGCTGAAGAGGTAACTCATCCTGGGAAGAGAATGTGGAACCATTTTAATGTCACAAAAAAATCCTATTTGTAACCCTGCTATCTTGTGAAGAAAAAATGTTGTGGTATTGAAGATGGATCATATGAAAGATGGGCAACAGCCCACAGACAGCCTACGGTCTACGATCTTCCAAGTTTTTACCATAACATACTGCTCTTTGCCAAGTTGAGGAGGAAATATGCCAGTGAAAATAGTTCTTCCTCCCAAGATGAGACCAATTACATTCATTTTGTTTAAGACCAACAGCTTCTGGTTTCCCCCAAGTTCTGGTCTGGGGGGGTGTGGGGTCACTGCCTCTTTTTATCCTCAGATGCTTTCCTCAAAGTCTGCTCCTCCGAGGTTCTGGCCAAAACAGCACTGTGGCAGGTAATTCAAGGTCTGCCCCTGTGTGAGCTTTGGCATGCATCCATCAATTGATTTGGTGTGATGCTTTTGTCCTGTTGAGTAAACTGTGAACCTTGTTTGTAAATCTAGTGGTTTGCATCTTCTTGTATCATTAGTACCATAGTTAGATTCAGTATATATCCTCAGTTTAAACACCACTTGTTTATACATATCCTACGGTTTTTCTACTCTACACAAGATTAGGCATAAATAATCCTTCCTCAAAACAGGAGCTATACTAAATATTATAATGTTTAGAGCATATATATGAAGCAAGCATTCCTTAGGATTGCTGTGGTACAGCATATAGCCCAATCAGAAACACCTGGAGTGCTATATTCATTTTAATTCATGAGATTTTTTTTTCTAATATACTTTTCAGGATATTGCAGTCACCCAAACAAGCTAAAAAACTGACTTGAAAAATTTTGGATGTGGACATCTACAACATGCATTACATTATACTTTTTTCTGGTTAAGAATATGCAACAGCTGATGTAAATCAATGAAGCTTTCTTGATTTCAGTGCAGTGGTGCCAATTCATAGTACACAAGGATTTAGCTGTACTGTTCCAGCTAAAAATCAGAATTTAACTCAAGCTGTCCAAATATACTTTTGACTCATAAAGAAAAAGAAATGAGACAAACTTGTTTTGATGAGACTAGACAATGAGAGATGCCTTTTCCTTCTTTCCCACAAGCACACATTCGTACAGCACTGACAACCCCCAAAGTCCCACCCTTCTCGGTATATTCTCTTTCTCAAGGAAGTCCCACGGAATAACCTCACCCTACTTGCACAGCATTCCTGTCTGTCTTCAGTTCACTCCCCTGCTTCAAATATTTCCTTTTGATGTCTCAGGATACACAAGAATACAGGCTTAGTAAAGGGGTCTGCCACCTGCGACCATTAGAAGAAACTTACTCAGAAAGAGGGAAAAAAATACCACCAGGCAGCAAAAAGCTTGTACGTAATTTGGTACATGCAGCAAAATGGGTACTTACCAGTTCTTGGTGTCCTTGTTTCACACCCAGAGCTGCATGCAGGTGTGCATTTATCGCAGTTCCACACACTCCTGTGTGCATGGCTGTCCTGGGATCCTGTAACAAAAACTTCTTACTGATAACTACTTGTTTGCTTTCTGCAAAGCATTTCTAACTGTTGGCTTTCCTTACTCACATGATTGTGAGAAGAACTGGACTGCTAAGGCTTGGAGAAGACAAGCTCTTTCTGAGAGCCTGAGAAACACAAATCTGTTTCTCCTTCTGGCACAGGCCAGCAATATCTTTATAAGAGCACAAATTTGAAGTAAAAAGTTGAGATTAGGGGAAGAGAAGAAAAGCCTCAAGAAACAATGCAGAACTATACTTACACAAGTACATCATCATAAAAATATTACCTTTAGAGTCCACTTAGTTTAATTTTTTCTTTCCCTGGTGGATGACCACATCTAGTGAGAGAGAAAGAGACAAGCTCATAGCTACTCACAGTAAAGAAGGAAATTTGCTATGATCATCAAATAAATGCACTATATACATGAGGTCACTTATGCCAGTGGCCAGACTGGCACACACATATGGATAAAACAGTATGTCTGTATGATTTAAATGTATTTCAAGGGAGCTAGTTTTTCATGTAGTATATTTCCTTCTCTGTTAAAAATATTAGGACTAGAACACTTAGTTGAAAAAAAATAATACAGATGTAGGTAACAGCAGGCATAAGATTTTATCCAGTTTGTAGGAACAAAAATTAACACCACTAGAGAACCATAAAAAAATATCCTTTAAAACTTGACAGTGTCACATCACATACTCAAGAGATATTTACTGATGCTTTCTTTCTTTAGAGAAGCATGTAAGAAAATGAACTTGCAAAGCCACATTTACCTTTTCTTGTTTAACTGTAATTAGATTACCCTACTTGGGTTTAAAAGACTTAGCTACACTATTATAATCGCTATCTGCCAGCTACAGATTTTTGCTTTAGAAGATAAAGAGTACATTGAAAAGTTATTAGCATACAAACTAAATTACTTTTAGAAAGCACTGACTCTTCAGGTGCTGTGTTTTCCTATTTATATACAGATACTCATACACACAGTTTTAATTCCTCTGCTCTCTTGTTGCTAGCTAACAAACAAAAACTTTTTGATGTTTATTTTCTTTTGTCTTGTTGGGGGGGGAGGGGGGACATGACACACCAACAAAAACACCCAAAACCCTTGCATGAACCCAGATTGTTAGTTACTTCCACACTTTAAGCCCAGGCTATTAGATTAGCAGTAATTACGAGGGGCAAAAGGTCACTGCCATTAGTGGGAATCCCACCACTGATATCAATGAACCATGAATCAGGCAATGAAGCCAGTTTTCACATTTGTTAGAAAGTCTGAATTAATAAACAGTCCATTAATGTGGCATAGAAAGAAGCCAAAACCAGACCTGCACTCCCAATATTTACTCTGAATACAAACAAGGGGAAATATGAGACGCACAATGGTGCCATTTTTAATTTTCTGATTGAATCCTGTATTAAAACAAAACAATATTATTTAACATCAGTGGAGTTTCCCTAGTCTAAAACAACTGGAAGTGAGATCAGAGTCAAATCCAGAATTTGCTGGAGAAAATGGAGAAGACTTGGGGGGGGCGGGGAGGGAACAAAACCTTAAGACCTGTTTTTGCCTTGAAAACGTTGCCAGATGAGACAGTCTCATCAATCCTACAACACAGCTTGACATGTTAATTAACAGTTATGAGAATAAGAAGTATTAATTTACTGTCCCTGCACTTTCTCTTGAAACCAGCCAAATTTTATCTGCAATTTCCCCTAGAAACTGCATTTTATTCTTAATGAGGGCTTGCTTTCCCTATGTGCTCTTGGAACAAGAGCAAATCAAATTGTCAAGGAAAACAACCTCAAGAATACAAAAAATATACTTCATTCAAATACCTCCAACTATTTCACTGTCCACATAGTTAACTGAAGACTGAATCTTGAGTTGTAATTGAAGGGAAAAAAAAATTACAAGATCTGGTCTCAAATATTTTGAAAAATAACTTGCCTTAACAAATTCTATCTCAAGATCTGCATACATACAGTTGTCCCTGACCTCAAGTCAACACAGTATATAAGCCTGCCACTGTCCTCTGCTCCCAAGTCATCAAAATAGTAATTCCTCCAAAGACAAAGAAGATATTTTTCCTTAAAAAAAAAAAAAAAGATATTTCTATGGCATTTATGAACTACCAGCAAGCATACACTTAACTGACCTCCTGAATGATGCCAATGCTTAGTCTGAAGTAAAGAAACATACCTAATTTCTGTTCTCGTTCAGAAGGCAAGATTTACAAAACATCATGTTGATGGCTTACCAGGGGTGCTTTTCACTGAATACAACATGTATTTTCAGCTAGCTTCAAATCCCTGTAAAAAAAAAAAAGGAAACAATGGCTGACTACTGAAGCAAAGAAAGATAATTTTTCAATTTGAAGAATAAATTTTATCTCATTAGTGTAGAAGTGTAGAAGATGTGGAGTTTTGCGAAGTATCTTGAGAAAACACAGATTGCGCAGATCACTTTTATTCAGAGATTCTGTTTTCTGTGACATTTTCAGTAAATTACCCCATCTTCTCACTACATATACATAAATCAGACACACACTTTCTTAATTATTGTAGGGAGTGGCATTATAAATCTCTCCTTTTCCCAAGATCTACAACCTCGTAAAATTAGAATAATGTGCATCATCTCTCTTGCGTAGCTTCTGGCATGTCATTTTCACCCTCCTTCCAGCATAATTGAATACTCTGTGGGATATTTGTAGTAATAGTCATCAGTCTCTCTAATGAAAGAAGCCTGGAAAAAATATGGCAGTTTAACTATCAGATGCTATCTCATAAAAATAAATTCTAATGTTTTCCAAATACATATGATTTTCTTAATATCACTAAATTTAGCTATGTTGGTGAAAGCATTTGTATAGTGGGCCATCAGTACTGAAGCTAAAACTATTTGCAGAAAATAGGTGTAATTTACAGTTAATTTTATGAAATTTCTCTATCACCAAATACCTCAAAGAGAAAACTCACTATTTCCCATCAGACCACTGTCACTCCTCTCTCAGAAGAGGGAAGATGGAAGGTCTTCAGACCTTGATGATTGCCTGGTTAAGTGAAAGCACTTTAGGGCAATACCCCTGCCTGGTGACCCAGGTGGGCGTGGGGGTTAACTGACACAAACAAGGGACAGTACCAAGCAGGACTGCTCTAAGGCCAGTTACCCATGCCCCTTCTGTTCTTGGGGATGTCCAGAAATAACTGGTTGGACAAGGAGGCAAGTATAAGGACCTCAGAATCACAATTCAGACAGGTGTTGCCTGAATTTGCTTCAGGTGTAAGCATCAGAGACAACTATACACCCACCTTCAAATAACCAGAACTAAAGGAAGCAAGTCATGCTATGGGAACAGTCCTAGAAGTCCCATTTTGCCAAGGTCCAAGATCTTCTTCATAGTCTAAAAGGGAATAAGCTGCAGAAGGAATCAGCGGGAAGGTGCTTTGTTTGTCACCATTCAAATCACAGGCTACTCTAAGTGACATCAGGCAAAACTGGTGCGTTTGGGCAGCCAAGGGCTGTTCCTCAGCGATAACACACTCCAGATAATGGACCAGACTTTCAGCCAGCGTCAAGGGTCAACAACAGAACATGGGCTGACAGACCTTGAGCTTTGAGGAAGAGATCTAGGCTCCTACCACCAATACTAGCTTCCAGGATTATACAGTTGGGCTCATGAGGTCATTTATCAGGAAAGGGATGTGCACAGAGACCCTAAACCAAAGGACCTTTGTAGCTCTGCCTGAACTAAAAAAAACCCCAGGCTATATTAGTGCCACCCCCCCATCACCAGCACAGTATTTTACCAGCACAGAGGATAACGGCTACTCCATTAAACCGATATGAGCAGGAGCTTGAAAATCAGCTGTTTTTAAAGGAATTTGGTAGCATGCCACTCAATGAGTCTTTATCGAACTCCTAGATAGGATCTCTTTCTTCTCGTGTGCCCAAGCCTCCTACAAGACCCTCTGCAAAAAAGAAGGCATATTTAATATAATATTTTATCACAAATGCATTGGACACAGTTCTTTTGTCCACTTATATTTCTCAGTGCTACTGCGACTCTCACCACAGCTTTAGAATATAGCATATTTTAACACAGCAATGATCCTAACACTGCAGTACAAAAGACATGCAAACGGAGTCTTGCTTGTCAACAAACGCTAACAGAAGCCCACAGAGGCCCATCTGGAGTTTTCAGGGATTTATTGGCTTCTTTTCATCGCCCCCACCTGCTTTTTTATTTTTTTATTTGTTTATTTTTAATCTACAGCAAATTTCTCACTTTTACACGTATCAGTCACCAGGCAGACTTTACCCACAGACGAAAGGCTTCAGTGTAATGTTGTTTCCTTTCTCTCCATTGCAGTTTCCCAATTTTGCAATTCTATTCCTGTTTCTGAACTTCAGCCATTCTTGCGCACTGACTTATTCACGTCCTCTGTTAACCCATTCAGTGAGACTTATACCAAGTTTGAAGGCCAATTTCTGTTCTCTGTTTCATGCAATGCCAGATCTAGAATAAAAATAGTAAGGAATAAGTATTGCCTAATAAACCTACACTGTAAATCTATAGGCACATAAATTCCTAATGCTAGGTGGTATCTAATTACACAAGCAACCCTACTGATTTAAGTCGTATTTAACATGGATAAGAGTCTTTTCCTCATGTACAAAATTTAGAAGTCTGGAAGTTAACTTGCTTTCCTATTTTAGTTTCTGGTTAACAAGCATTTTATTGACTTGCTTGTTGCTTTACCATACTAATTCCAGATGCATTGTGTTTAAGTTTCTGAGAGCTACTATCAGCTGAGTTTAAGTTTCTATTTGAGTACATGCCACTACTTTTATAGAGTTGTTCCTATTACAGAAACTACAGAAAAAATGCTGTTTACCAAATGCAGTAGTAAGCAATAAAGATAAATCTTGGGTGCTAAGACAAACACAGTGTAATATAAGTTTGATTGCAATTGACTGGAGATGTTCCCACATCAGAACTACTCTAGATTCTGCACAGTAATTCTACCTTAAACTAATGAACAAAGAAACAAAAGGCCCTCTTTGCGTAGTAACCAACTTCCATAAGGTCAGTTATAATCAAAGTGCTCACTGGGAGACTAAGGCCCCAAAAATACATACAGCCCTGAAATTTCTAAAACCCAGATCCAAGCCATGCTTTAGAAATACATTGCTAGTAAAACTGTTTCTTTGAATAACTCAGCTTTGATTTCCACCAAAAGTCTTATTATTCTAAAAGCTTCCCTTCTTACCTCCTACTTTTACTGTAGCTACTCATCATATTCATTATCCAGTATATTTGATCACGCAAATCACCATGCTCAGTACAGACGCAGCAGAAATTAAGGTAACAGGAAACCCATTCTTCCAAGCTTCTCCATTACAAATACGGTATTCAATAAAATTATTCCACTGCCTGACCCGGAATTTTATGCTCCCTCTGAGCATGACATATTTTGCACCTATGAAGTCAATCAAATGCCAATGTTGTTTTTTCTTTTATTACCCAGGACTGGTAGAGCAGTTTCAGTAAAAATAATTTATACCAACTGTTTCCGGTTAATGGAAATTCAAAGTCTTCAGACAGTGTTTTTTATTTCTGGTGCTTGAATTCTCAGAGAAACACTGAAGTATAATTGATACCATACGCTTTTTATTGTTTTCCACATGAAAGAATCATGATTTTCAGTGGATCGTCAAATTATGCTGTGGCATTGTGCCAAATCATCAAACAGCAAGGTCCCATGTGATGAAGGTACAGTGTTCAAAATAGGAATAGCATGTATCATATCTTTGAATTGAAGGTTTATTTCAGTTTGTCTGAGTAAACCCAGCCAAGAAATTTTCTGGGGTTTTCCACAGTCTACAAAGCATCTCCTTGTAAATTACTGGAACGAGTCCAAGAAAATGTGCAAATATTCATCACCAAACAACAAGATTACAAAACACTATAATTTCAGAGTACATTACATTAAAGCCAAGCCAGTTGCTTCAGCCACTTCAGAAATGTTAATAACTACCAAATATGAAAATAACTGCACCTACCATATTTCAGGAATATTGCTGCCATAGAAAAATAGTCTTTCTCCCACTGTTGTGCCTGCTGAAGCATTATGTTCGCTAATTGAGTATTAATATACCTGCTTTACACATCTGCTTCATAAAATCACAACTAAAGGAATATTTTTAGAAAATCTTGCAAATTTTTCAGCTTTGGGAAAAAAAACTTTTCACTTTGTGTGCAAGTCTACATCAGATCCAGTAACTGAATCTTTTTATCCCTCTCTGACTCATTTTGTGATGCTACCTCACACCTCCACTTCTGCCCTATCATTTCAAGCTGAAAACTTGCTGGAAGGAGAACATCACCTTCATGACACGTGTCTTGCACAATGGAGCAATTAGGTACACATCCAAGAATTACAATTCCAGCACCAAGCGACAGTCAAAAACTCTAAGGTTTGCCGCTAATTACAAAGTCATTGCAGTGCTTCCAGTTTGGACAGGGCTTTAATACAGGGGAGACATCTTCCATTCTCAGAAAGTTTGCTCTTCACATCAGACAAGGAACAACATAACACAAGGAATAACCATGCAACAGGAGTATGCCAGGAGTTATCATAAATCTGAACTGCTTACAGAGGTATTGCACATGCATTTCTCATCGTCACAGCAACTTTTCTTTTTAATCTGATATACAAAGCCGTTTCTAAAATACTGTACACAGCACCAAAAGAATTCAGAGGCTGATGAATTAAAACTTTCATTTAACAGTTCATGATGCAAATATTACCAGCTAGAGTGCAATTGGCATATTTTATCCAACGGTAGGATTTTTCAAGAGAAACAGGAAACAAGGCAGATTTTATCTCTCAGTACTTCTCAGGCAGGAAATTTAATTTTTCGCCTTCTGGAAGGGTTTCAGTTGTAAAGACTTTTGAAGGAACACAATGGCCGTATGACCTAAATTGATGGTTTTAAAGAGAGGAAACACTAAATTTATGGCAGGGACTATGTTATAATCCAATATCTTGGCCTTTGTTAGAGACAGAACAAACATTGCCCTGGGGTTTGAATGACTCTGTGGACAATCTTCTTAGAATCTTTGTCACCATGGCTCTTCCAGGTCACAGACGAATTCATGAAAAAAGCAACCCTCCCTCAAAACCTGAGCAGGGAAACAAGACTGAGGAAGAGCCTCATTAGTCCTTTGGCAATCTTGCTGTTTTAAAGTTCTTAAAAGTTCTTAAAAGTTTTAAAAGTTCTGTTACTTTTTGCCTCTGTGGATACTCCCTTGTTTATAAATAAATTAGCTACATTAAAAGATTCATTTACATCAGATCAATACCATAACTCTTAATGGCAGGTTTCTCCACGGCTTGTTAAGCCCTTTATCTGCTGCTTTGACCAGAAGTAGAAAGCACAAATAACAGGATGAAAAACCACCAACAAAACCAATTCTAGCTGATGTTCATCATACAAGATTTTTGGATTTGAGTGACTGATCTTGAAAATTGGGCCACATTATGATCAATGAGCAGCTGCATCCCCATCAGGATAACATCAGATGTTTGCCCAGGCTGGCAATCCTCATGGGAATGGTGCGAACTATTTTCAGTCCATCTTGAACCAACCCTGGCACACCCTGGGTGCACTGTTTGAAGTGTTCTGCACACATGGGCACAGGATATCTGCACAGCTGTGCATCTGGCAGCCCTTCTTCTTCCCTACCTAAAGACCCATCCTGCAGTCATTTGACCTCCAGAAGGAAACATGGGAGGATAGGCCATGAGGTTAATTTCTGCAAAACATTTAAGGGACGTTCTGGGATTTGCTGGCAGAATGGAGGTAGCTACAGAATAGAACAAGGCCCTCAGCATTTTCCATAACAAAATGAGAACTTACACACCCTAGAAACATTACCTTTTCCTTTCACAGGATGTTCAAGGCAGGAACGAGAATGCTTCATTTTTTCTTGACAGAGTAGAAAAATATCCAAGAATTCTCCTTCTGATGAGAGAATCCAAGATTTATCTGTTTGCCATCTCCATAGAGCAGTATCTGTTGCAAGACAAGACAGAAAAATACCTGTCTTTTAGTAGTATGCATATATGAGGTGCAAATCAAATGTTTACCTATCAAATAGGTACATGTGCAAATATATATCGAGTGCAAATACCTACTTACTGCCTAAGTTTTTACACTCAGAGTACATTTTATATTTGCCTCTATTTTCTGGAATTGGCTAAAAATGCAAGATTACCCTCACAGCTATCTTATTTTTCTTTTTCTCCCCTACTTTTTTTTTTAATTACACATTCCTGGGTGTCTGCCTAAGGGAATTTGGATGTTCGCAAAGAAAGGGAATGCTTAGGTCTGTCTCAACAAGGGGAAATAAGATGTGTTTTTGCTGGAAATTGCTACAAGGGAAAGAAAAGGATTGGGGAGGAATCTGAAGTATTAAAACCCATGTAACTCCAACTCCCTGTTGTGAATTCAGCAGCAGTTTACAGCCAGTTTTGATCTGTGTGTCTTGCTCTCATTTTCCAAAATAACTTGCATGTATGTTAAACACATACCAACTTCAACCTCTAAAAATGTTAAAACCTCTCACAAATGAGCTTCTGTGTAAATACTGTTAGATAAACAATACTCAAAAAAGTCAAGACACTATAACAAATAATTGGAGATGATGACTACAGCCATGAAATGCTTTTGCCAGGGGCAAATAAATTAATAATCTTGCTGTTGTACCGTAGCATATCTTACGCAAAATGCTTGTCTTTAATATTTATTTAGACATGTGCAATGAGATATAAAGCTATGGTTTCTGTAAAATCCCCTAAAGGAAGCTTGTAGAGCCAACACATCAGGGTTTTCTTTTGATGCTGTGGTCTGTAATACTCTTTGTATGTGTTTCCCAGCTCCACCTATATAAGATTAGAAGCAAAACAGATCAATTCTCCAGCAGAAATTCTGCCATGTGGCTTGAGAGGTGGCAAGGCATTCCTTAGTGTACTGTCACTCCACATTTCCTGCCTCCTTGAAAATTTTAGTTGGAGGGAGGCACTAGCAGTAATGAAATGTGACGATGATGAAGCATCACTTTCACAGTGCATTCCACTCCTTCAGGTGTATTCTGGGGATTTACTATGAGTGTCTATGCTAAATGGACTTTCAAGCCATAGGTATACTCTTTATTTCTGTATATTGGCATATATCCCTTCTCAGAAATATCCCACAGAGTATATTCCCACTTGTAACACTGAACCCATCTGGAAATGCTTCCAATTGCACACAGTTCCTATTTCTTTGTTGAATATATTCAACAAAATGCCCAAACCAAATGGGAGGAAGCATAAACTTTTAAATATAAACAAATGAAGCACAAGACAGTCCTTCTCAGATTTGCACAGCTTGTTCAACCCCAGCTAAGTAGTTGAATTAACAACATTTTTACTGGACATCTAAGGACTCTCTGACTTTTCATTTACTCCTAAGCAAATGATTTAGAGTGGAATATTTAAAATACTCTATCAATTCTGTGAAAAGGGCAATGCAGTTTCACCTCGTTACTGCTACACATCCATTGTGGCCAACTATTTTCTTTGCATCGCTTCGCAGCCTGTAACAACTCTGGACTTCAGGGCCAATAGCATGAACGCAATTATCCATCTCCCTTTTTACTTCATGCTCTCCTGTGAGAATATTCTGAGCCATCTGTTGTCAGCACCAGTAGGTCTGCAGTCCCTGTAAGTGTGTAAATTAGTTCCGGGTCAAAGAATACAAAAATCTCTTTTCCCAAATGTTGGTCACTAGGTTGCCTTGCAAGTCACACCTGTCACAACAATCCCATCCCAAATATGCTCTATGCCCACAACTCATCACAAGAGCCATGAGTTGCATGGTTCTAAGATATAATTTTTTAAAAATTTTTCATAAGACTTCTCACAGTGGATCAGTATAAATAATGAGTGAATGTTCTGTTCATTTTTAAAAGGTGTGTGTTTCCTTGCTGAACTCTGCTTTAATACTTAATTCACTTCAATGCAATTAACCACAGGGAAGAAACAGCCCTTGTAAGCGTGAAAGAATGATTCCCAGAGACTGCCACCACTGCTAACAGACGGAGCTGTCACCAAAGCAAGTAAGATTTAAATCCCAGCTGGGACTCCAGGGACACCCCAGAGCAAGCCATCCAGGAGACAGATGATGAACTAGTTCTCCACTTCCCAGCTTAGCCACGCTATGGTGAAGATAATCCTGACAGCTTTTGAATTAGACAGCTCCAGGCTTCAGTCAGATACAACAGGCTTAGGAAACCTAAGCAAGGACCTATAGCTGGGGCTAGAGGTGGTCAGATGTAGATTTTGGATTTTTTTTTTTCCCCGAGCAAGGTAATATTTTACTGCCATAAAGCCTAATGAAAAAAAGACCTAGGTGCCAGAGCATGCCTTGTTTGCTTTTGTAAGCAGAGGACCAGTTTGGGACTTGGGAACAATGGCCTCCAACAAGGACTTTGCATCCTTCCCCACAAACTCTGCTTAGCTTAGGGAAATGTAGATTGTGTATCAAAAATAAATCAAAATGCCACAGTTCTCTCTGAAATGAGATGGGATTAGAATACTATACTAGAATACCAATGGAGAAGATCAAATTCCATTTTGGCATCCCGAACCAAACTGTGCAGCATTAGCACATTTTTTGGCTCTCTTTTGGCTTATTTAGCCAGTAGCACTGACTCTGCAATTACATTTTTCATTACTGCAAAGTAGTAATTATCTCTCTCTCTTTTATTCGCATTTGTCACAGCAACTTCCAATCAAGTGCAGAAACTTTTTACAAGATAAATGTGACTGAGCAAATCTGAAATTCAGCATCACTTCTCCCTCCCTTTCAAGGCAGCAGGATAAAGACAAAAATGTTCCTGGAAGAGTAACTTGATTAATAAAAACATCTGTAGGCCCAATGCTGAAAAAAGCAAGACTCCTCCCCTTATCCTTTTACTAGGAAACCTACCAGTATAGACTGATAAATATCCCATTTTCCTAACAAAATAACATGAATGAAACAGCTGAAATATATATTGTTATGTATGTAGAGAGGCTAGGAAAAAAAACCAACAGATAAGCTAGAAATGTAATATGGTGTTAAAGAGGAACTATGACTGACAAATACTGATGATACTAGAATAGCTGTAGGAGAAATACTTCAATATTGGCACTGTCCAAGCCAATTTGAAAAGTCATCTGATTACACTAATCCCAAAATAGATAAAACAGGAAACCATATCAGGGATTTCCAGCTAATAGCTTTCCTAACCAAATTTTGAAAAGGTAGCAAAAACTCGTGGCTGTCAGACTGCACTACCAGATTTCCATAAATGTACAGAAAGGTCAAATAGGTTTCATAAATCAGGTATTAAAAGCTATGTTCAACGAGTAATACAATACAGTTAATGCCTGAGGCCTGATCATCTGAATATCCTTCAACTGTCCTATCGCAGGTTGCTGGAAAAGCATTCGATAGTATTGAACAGCCCTTATAACATCTTGTAGCAGTTCTCAAAAAAATTCTGCTTGGGACTAACAACATCCAAAAGGCTTGAAATAACTATATAAAGTGCACTAATATAACAGATGGATATAAATCCTGTCCCTTTCAGCAAAAACCACGAGTGCTTCAAGGATGTCTACTTCCTCTCCTTTTAACTTCTCCTTGGGGACAGGCACTACTTATGCATATTATGTCCATATTATGTTTTATGTTACAGGCAAAAT
The DNA here is from genome assembly GCF_034638445.1 of Ciconia boyciana. NCBI lineage: Eukaryota > Metazoa > Chordata > Aves > Ciconiiformes > Ciconiidae > Ciconia > Ciconia boyciana. Next base: position 79,105,814 of record NC_132938.1, on the reverse strand, counting down.
ATTGCTAGTGTGGTCTTCAGGCAATCAGAATAGCTACAATCAATGTCATAGCTAATATGATGTGACTGGGAGGAAACACAAAATACACTTTCCGATCTTTTCTGTACTTCACCTGTTCTAGTTGGCTTAGGTGGACTTCCCCCACCAACATCCTTCATTCATATATTGTATAAATTATACCAATATTTTTCAACCATGCATGATGCTGCTTAAGCACACTGTGGAATAAATCATAGCAAAAGATGGGATAGGATAATGGATAATGACAAGAGAATACCGAAATCAAGAATACCTGTAGATAAGTAACAAAACAAAGAGTAATTTTCGTCTGGTTTTTTTAGAGATAAGAATCTATGTTCTCAGCATATATTCTACCCTCAGTTTCCCTTTTCCCTCCATTCTTGGCCAGCAATAAAAATTGTCAAGCAAGACGTTTGGTCAGCACACACCAGTACCTACATTTCTCAGTGCAGAATTCAGGCATACATGTTTTCCTAGCAGCTCCTGACAGGCTGTCTGTATACCAAGTATTTCATTTCAACTATTCTACCTGCTGACTACAAAATTAAGAATGATGAGATTTTTAAAAAACCTGATTACTATTGTCCAATCTCAACTTGCATTACACCCAGGAGAGTCTCCCTGATGTCTTTAATAGGAACAGACTCCGGTCAACAGAGCACTTTTGAAAATCCCCTCCTCAGCGGGAGGAGGGAAGCACAAGCCACCATAACCACATTAAGAAATATCAGAAACATATAAGCTGTCTGTTACCCAGATCTTTTCAAAATTAATACCCCCACCCAGCAAAAATGATAGACAGACAGACCTCTGCCCCCATGTAGAGATGATCACAGGAGTGAGGGCTGCATTTCTAAATAAATCCTTATGCACTCCCCACAAAGACTACACAAGGCAAGGCAGAGAACAAAAAGAAGGGGCCAGAATGGCAATTTGTTCCATATTCTTTGAGAAATGTATTCTCTTTTGTTTTAAAACATTCAAGTCTTCTTTACTTTCTCATTACTTGATCTAAGATTACTAAGAAAACAAGACACAATTATTCGATTTCCAGATGAACTCGTATTATAACAATTTAGAGTCATGATAGGAAGACAAACATTCCTGCTATTGCTTGTTATTCTACTAATTGTTCCTATTTTGTTTTTTTCTGGCAAAAAGTAGGATTCAGAAACAGTAGAAACCATCCTCAAAACAGCACATTATTCCATTATAAATGCAGGGCTTCGTAAGTGGCGATAATGTACAACAGAGCATGGGAGTCACCGGTGTAAGCTGCTGCTGCTGTGAAACTGGGTGGAAAATGTTTCTTTCCCCTCTGGCAGGGTGCATGCATGCCATGAGATAACAACCAAGCTTTCCTTGGGAATTCTGCCCACAGGAAAGGTACATACCATACAAAAGAATAAATAAAATCCCAATTTTCTGTCAAAAAAATAACAAACAAACCTCATCAGGAAACCTTCTCTCAACCTTTGCATGGAGTGCAATGCCTCCCTGCGGGTGAGTTCAGTTGTGTGAACATAGGTGTCCAGGGGCATTTCAGCTGCCTCGGGGCATGTGAAAATGTCTCCATGAGGCTGACAAATGAGACAGGACCTTGTGCCCTTCTGGGCAAATGCAGGCCCAAGTGAGTTGCCCTACGGCATCTTCCAGACCACAATAGGGCTTAATGCTTAGGCAACAGAATCCCACCCACAGTGTATGCCTCACCAGTATCGGAGTCTGCACGTTCTGATCTGTTACAAGAAATTCAACTTTTTGTTTGTTCGCTGGGTTTTGGTTTTTTGTTATGAAAAGAATCTGAAAACAAGAAGAGCAAAAAGCATTAGTGAGGCATGGAGAGATATACAAAGGTATATAAAAGGTATACATGTATATAAAAGGTATACAAAGATGAAGGGGGAAAATAAACAGAGGAAGAACATGGACTGAAGTGTAGACTCCTGAGATATCCAGACAGGGATCCTGAGGCAGGAAATCCTACTTGCAAGGATCTCTTTTGCAGCCATCCGCTCCTGCAATTGTCATTCACATTTGCATTTAGTTTCTATCTCACCTTGCAGAGTGGAACAGCATGTGAGTGCTGCACAGTGGAAACAGGTGGTGATAATCCCACAGATTTCCTTGAAGATATTATGGGAAATGAAGTTTTCACTGCCTAGCCCACGCTACTAATGTAAGAATGTGAGCAAGAGTACAGGGGACAGCTGGGAGGGGAGGATCTGCTTCTGATTAGAGGGGAGGAATATTGTACGCTTTGCATGAAGGCTCCAGGGCCAGAAATCATCCGATGCCAACGTCGGCATCTCCCTCTGCATTTTAATGTTAGTCCATAGCCACCCAATGCCAGCTGATGATTTAGGGACAGCTGATGGGCGAAAAGCTCTGCTCTTCAAATGCATATTCTGCACACAGTAATGCTTAGCCGTTTTGGAGGCACTGTGCTCTTCCTGCACTTCAAAAAAAGAAAGTGACCCCAGTGAATCTAAAGAATTTATTTCTTTGTTCATCCTGAGCATGGAGAATAACACTGATGCCTTGAAGATACCAAAAAGACTTATTTCCTGAGAAATATTTTCTGAGTTGCTTCAGAGTGATTTTCTAAGAGATCACCACAGCTGATAGTCAAAAGAAATCAAATTACAAACTATACTGTCCTCAGTTAAACTGCCAATTACATCTGAGAAGACCGGTACTACACGTATATATGCCATAAGTTCACAAAAGTATTCAATTTTAAGCAAAGGCAGAATATTACAGTCTTCATTCACCATTTCTGTCCATACATGTACAGCGTGCATCATGACTAGATACTGGGGTACAGTGCAAGGCAGTAAGAATCCCAGTCCACCCGTTACCTAGGCTGGGCAGCCTCTCTGGTCTGCCTGCCAGACCTGCTTTGCATTGGAAGCTCCACTAAACTCAGAAACGTAGACAGAGCCATAAATACAAAAGTGAAGTGCACTTAAAACCTCCCACTGTAAGCCACGGGTTTTACACCCATTTTGGTTACATCCAGCACAGGCAAGCAATGAATCAGTGGTTCCGTGCTGCATATGCACTCAAGCAACAGGACCTATCTTACAGTCAATGTAATCTCTTTTTTTTTTTTTTTTCCTAGGAGCGGACAATGTTTTGTCCCTCCTCCAAGGAAATCACAGAGGAATTTACATTGCAGAATGGACTGCAAAGCAAACACCCAAAGCTACGATGCACTGATCTACCTTCAAACCTGGAAACCATGTAGTTGAGATTGAACAGCCCTTTCCCAAATTAAGACAACCTCAAAAGTGGGTTTTGCTAACTCAGGCCAAGAGCTAGGCTCTGCTGCTTCAAGCACCAATGCTAGTTTATCTACACAGTATTGAGTTGCACCTTATAGCTTCTCCAAATCAGAGGTAACTCAGAGGTCTTCGCACTCCTTTTCCAGTTACTTTCGTCCTAATTATGAGCGCAGGTTTATAGAGAAACCTAAGCAGTAAATGTAAAGGGTTGAATGTCATTGAAGCACCAAGCTCAATGGGTATGCATTCTGCTTAGTTCAAGAAGATAGATGATAAATTCATAGCATGCTATTCTATAGTAGCGTTAACTAACGCAGAATGAATTTGTGCATTTTAATACAACTGCAACAAGCATCAGAATTCTTGCATGCAATCTCTTAGCCCATTCAGGAGGAAAAAAAAAAGAAAAAAAAAGAAAAATGTTGAATGGTATTTAGTACATGAGATTTCATTAAATGCATATCACCAGATCAACAAATATAATAAATTGATCATGGAGGTAAACAAACAAACAAGCAAGCAAAACACCCCCAATTATTTGCAAATGTGCCATTAATGCTAAATCTCCTCAAGTCTGAACGCGTTTTAAGAGTTGAAAGTTCAGACTGTTGGAATACAATGCATTCATGGTTTATGCTACAGCCAGAAAAATAGAGACATTACCAGCTCCATGTCCTTGTCTCAAATGCCTTCCGTCCAGACCTTTGATGTGGATACAGAATACATGCTGCTCAGTTTCACGTCAGTGTTCCAGTTTACTTTGCTTCTTGCTTTACATACAACATATGTTCAGTTATTAGAGGTTTTCTGAATATTACAACACTTTTACAAGTGACCTCATGAGCTTGCACTCACTAATTCAAAAGGATTAGCAACATTTGCTCGACATTTCTTTGAACTTACTTCTGCTAAGGGATGGTCTGTTGAACAGAAGTTCATCCCCCTGCAAAAATAATAGAAAATAGGCTTTGGTATCTGTTAAAAACATGTGTATCAGCAGGCAATCTCCTGTTACAACAGGGAATTACTTTTGATAATGCACAGAACTTTGATCAGACCCTTATACTCTGTTGAAATACATCCACCCCTATTGTCTTATGCAGTTCCAGTGGCTAAGCTACTTCAGCTTCAATTACTGCAGCTTGGCTCTGACAGATCACAGAATAAAGTAGCCACAGGAAATTATTCAGAGTTCTAGATTATAGCTGTTTCCAAAGTATTCCTACTGAACTTGAGGATATAAGGCATTCAGCAGTTTACAGTTCTCAAACATTTTGCACTGAAAATACGTTTTCCTTTCTTTCTTAAAAAAAAAAAGAAAAGGTATTATTTGTACTTTAGAGAAAAATCCACCTTTAATTAAGAGGAGAAATAAATAATGCAGCCATTTTTCATTTAGATTTCTAATGTGTTGTTTGCACACTGGGAAATATTTAGGCTTTTGTTTTCTTGTTCACATTTGTAAATGGAGAAACATGAGGAGAATGAACTGAGGAGCAGACAAAAAATAAATAAAACAGAGTGCAGTGCAAAAACAATGTATGGTTTTTTACCTGAAAATTGTCTCTGTCCCATCTGGCTGTTAAGACACCATCTTTGTTGTAGTGTCAGAAGCAAAGGTTCATAAAGAAACTCAGGGGTCATTCCTTTGCCACTACGGGATTCAGAGCCTTGGGTTATAAAAAAACAGCTTTTCCAGGGATAAAGACAGCCACAAAAATAATCTTTTAAGGACAGTGATGCACCTGCCTCCCTCCCTCTCTCCTCAGAGTGGCGCATCCCAAACTGTAACAAACTCTTCTATTCCAGGCTCTGCAAAATAGGAAAACCAGAGGGCAAAACTCAATCCAAGTTTCCCAAGGTCAGTGTGTGCGCTCCGGTCGCTGAAATACTGGATAAAAGGAACAGATGTCAACTCCTTGTACCTGTTTCTAAGTGAAAATGGCAACTACTGTTGTGCTTAATGTAGAACATTTTTCTATTACTTACATTGCCAGGACTCCTCCTGATATGAGCCTTCAAGAGATATAGGTGCATGCACCCTACAGGCTGCAAGCATGAGACAAAAGATCAATCTTGTCAAGAGTAAGGCACCTTCAGCAACAAAAGAGTTGTAAGACTTTACTCATTTCTGGAACGGTATTACTAATAACTAACATCATTCCAGGTTTAGGAAGCAATTAAACAGGGCTTCAGTAAACAACACGTTTTGGGCCTAGATTTAAGCATTACAAAAGCCCTTTCATTTGTACATATTTTCTAGAAAACTACAGTAAATCTAATACAGTTTTTTTTAAAAAGAATACATGGAATTAAAACATATCCACATTTCTGTCTTTATTCACCTTTTTTTACTTTCTCTTCTATTTACAACTTTTATTTCATGGAGCTGGACTCAGATTTTTAATAATTTTTGGATCCACCCATGGATAGGTGGATGTATCCATGTATGTAGGATATACATTCTGAACACATGTACAATCAAATAATCTTTAAGATACTTACTACCCCAATAATTTTTGCCACACACACATGCAATTACATCTTGCTCAGACTCATAAGTACTTTATATCAGGATACAGGTGCAGAAGGAACAAAATTTAAAAACACATTTTTATTTCTTGGCATACTTGAAAAATATTTGATTTAGAGATCTTCCCAGCTACATCGCTGCAGAAGCAATGGCAGGAAAAAAAAAAAAAGCCTTTGCCCTGAACAGGGTCAGATTTTCACAAAGGTGAAATCACGTATCTCAGTTGTCATGTCTGGTTTCCCACTTGAGTTTACAAAATCTTTAATTCATTACATCATGTTTACTTGATACAGACAGAAGCATTAACGTCAGGAAGAGAGAACAGTAACTCAAGACAGAAATTACAAATGAAGCAACAAGAACAGGAAAGTTTGTTTTCACACATATGTTATAAAGGTAAAAAAACAGAAAACGTACATTTACAAAGCACATGCTATGCCTTCTACAATTGTTCTTCACATCCAGCTCTTGTTTCTCCCTTCTTCTCCAGCTGCAGGGAAGACCGCTTTTCTTATTCTGTCCGTACAGCACTTAGCACAACTGTCAAGGACCTCTAGACTTTACTGAAATACAGAGGACAAATAAGATAATGGAACACACATAGTTTAATCTCAACAAATCTCTAGATAGAATATTTTCACTGAAACAATCAGCCCTTTAAAGAAGCATGCGTCTTTCACCTATTTGCTGTGTTTCATAAAATTTGTTTTATATATAGAAAGATGGCAGGGTGGAGGAGGTGTTGTGTGTCAAAATTAACTAAGTGTCACATCAGTTCAAGAATTTGACACAAAACAATACAATATACTGTGATTCTATGAATCTAACCCAGGTTGGAAACTGGCCAGTGCTGTGCAATTTGAAATACAGTTTGCATATTGTCACATATTTTAAATACATGGGTAATAATATATATTAAAAAAAAAAAATTTCACATGGGGAAAATAAAATAAAGGAAAAAGTAATTATAAAAACATAGCCAAATTTTACGTTAACCCAAATCCAAAGAATAATCCCCAGGCAACCGTAAATTACATGGTATCCTCACTCAATTGCAAAGCCACTGCTGCATCTGTGGCTTGGGGGCAGGGACGGGAGAGATGGAAGAGTTCTGTTGATCAAATAAGCACAATACTTAATGGATACATAATATTACACAATTCATTTGAGCAGATAACATAAGTTGAGAATGTTACTTTAGCCCTATGGTATACAGCAATTATATCCATTGTCAAGTGCTTTCTCATCACCTACCCTTAGGTCCTGCTGGCAGAAAATACGCAATGCCAAGTAATGCCTGAGAAGACCCAGATCTTCTGTGCCTCTTGCTTATCCACTGAAGGCTGACCAAACTAAAGAACACCTCTTTCTATACTGAACTTGATGCTCACCAGACAGCTATTAATTTTAATGATAAGAAAATAAACTATAATGAGAGTATGTTTTGCAACTCTGTTCAGTCCAGTACATAAAATAAATTAAAAGTTTACAACTCCACGCTATTTACTAAAATAAGCCGGCACAGCACCCTCCCCTCCTCTCCTGCTAATAAAAGGCAAAATACAATTCACAGTGTGGCTGTCCTATCCATTAATAATTCACATGTGGGCCAGTATCAATCTGCTGGTCGATGCTGAGCAATCTTTTTTTGGTCAGCAATGTCTGTGTCCCTTCAGCTGGGTCACAGAAACAGATCTTCAGCTAATGAAAAGTCAACATAAGTCTCTTGAACTCTGTGCATGTGTTACTTTACACACCACTCATAACAAGAGCTGACAGTTTCATTTTGCAGTTCAGTTTTCTGATTTTTCAGTCTTTAAATTCAATTCTTACCCTTTTTTGCCTGTATGCAATTTCCTTCAAAAACTTTATAACAAGATAAACTTCCACAGGCTGTAACTCATCCTAAAGAAATCTCTGATCTGCGAAGTTTAAAAATATCAGGGGAGGACTTTTAAAGCTGTTAACAAACATTTCGGACTTGAATGTCAAAACCTAGGTTCAGACCACTGTTTACACAATTGATCCTCATGGGAATTTGACACTTTTGAAAATGGCAGACCTTATAAGAAATAGTTGCAGAGTTTCTTGATTGACTGCCTCCTCCTGAAATCTTGCGGAGTTTTGCAACTTTGCCTTTCTACAGTGAGATAACACTGAAGAATACTATTTGAGGGAAATGAGTTTGTCTTGAAGGTACTGGCAATGAAACACATTGAACTATAGCTAGATAAAAAATATCAAGCAAGTTCTGCAATTTATATTTCCATGAGTTTACTGGAACATGAGTTCACCTATCACAATGTGTGACTTACTGCTTTTATCTTTCAAGAGACTAACTGGTAAGCAAATTTCAAAGTTACATGCCTGACTGCATAAGGAAGATGAATTTTGAATCACCTACAAATCCCAACCGCAGAACACTCATACCCTTCTCCAATCAGAAACAGAAACAGCGCCACATGACCTATCTGAAATTCAATGCTATTTGAATTTCAAACATTAGATTAACACGCTGAAGAACGCAACCACAAATACCAGCACTGAACAGGGAAGAATATATTCAGCCTCATAGATATTCCTTCAGAGGATACATAAGTTAAATTACTCCAAAAGCTATTCACTGTAGACTTTTCATTCGGATCTAGTTAAAATGTAAACAACCCTTGAAAATTTAGTTTGTTTTCCCACTTCCTGTGTTATGCAATGTACTCAAGTTACACAAGGCTGTTTTTTCAGCTGGATCACAACATGGTAGCTTTTGCAGACCAGTGCTGATGTTTCATTAATGATCTCCATAACAAGAAGATCATTGTTTTCTTTTATGTAAATGCTGGCTAAGTTACAATCACATTAAAATTTACTACATTCTTTTTGGTGGCCCAGTATCAGAGAGAAGGTCATGCTTCCTACCAGTAAGGACACTCCAACAATGTGGAGGCTATTTTGGGTGAGTGCCTGGTGATTAAAAAAGCCACATTGTGAATGAAGTCTGCCAGCAAAAGAGGAAATCTTGGTTGTTCATGTCAAAACAAGAAGAGAACTTGGTTTGTTAGGTGACATTCAAACTACTCGGTATAAAAAAAGGTTTTTTACAGCTGAAACTCTTCCCAGTCAAGGAGTCTGATCTAATAGCTGACTCAGAGTACAGTTTCAAATTCTAGCTTTGCCACAGACTTCAGAGCATGGCCGGGCCAATTCATTATTTCATTCCTCATTTATCAACCACAAACTAGAAACAGTATTTTTCTTCCTTTTTCTTAACTATTAATCTAAACTGTAAGCTCACTAATTAGGAATAACTCACTAGGTAGGCGCAAAACAGTACAAAGTAAAATAGCATCCCAGGCTGTAAATGAGAAGAAGCAGAAGACCACAGTGCACACATCAAATAAAACTGTAATGCTTAGAGTAACATTTTCAATTGACAGTGAGGTTTCAGTTCACAAATCACTCAAACGCCTTTTCCCCAATCAAAATCTTTTAGCATAGTAATGAACTATTATCATATTAAGAAAAAAAAAAATAAAAAAATCACACTATGTAGAGTCACACCTAGTCTCAGGTACAAACTGGCAGGAAAATGCTGACCATTCATGTAACATCCAAACACTATTCCAAGCTGGAAACAAGGTTTTCAGAACAAGTGTTCTTTTACAGTGTTAGTGCTAACTTTACTGAACAGAAAAACATGCACAAAAATCCACCCAATGCCCTCCTTGCATGCAGACTCTGACCAACACTTAGAAAAGCAGCATTTATGCAAACTGGAGATGCTTTAGGGAAAAACCACCACAAGATATAATGAATAAAATATCTGCAATAAACAAATAAGATCTTTTTTTAAAAAAAAAGCCCTGAAAATAAACCATGACATTACTAACAAATGCTTTCAATAAATAGGCCACCTTTAATCTTGTAATTGCCTTTCCTAGTTTCCTGAGGCAACAAGTCATGTTAAGAAAACGCTGTCACTAGCTGCAGCCTACACAGGGACTGCAACGCAATGGGCTCCTCATCGTTGTGTAAGGTAGGCAGCAGAGAAGCACTCCCAGAGGGACATGACACCTAATCATCCGACACAACGCCTCCTTCTCTCATGAATACTTGTGCGACTCATTCGGCTGCTTCTGGAAACACTGAAATGTTAGATAACTACAAATGTAGTAAGGAATTAAGTATCTCGGTATCTATATTATAGATACCTATGTATCCAAGTCACTGCTTGGACACATAATCGCAAGCAGCCAGTCTCAAGTGCTCTTCTGAATGAACCTAACAATGCTGACTGCCTCTATTCATGCAGCTCTGGAAATGTTAGAAAAACATGCTTTAAAAAGAACAGTACTTTAGCAGTTCAGTAAAATAGCTATAGCATGCAGGAAATAGTGACAGCTACATTGCATCAAAGTTAAAAATACAGTATGAGGTGTGTCAAAGATACCAGAACACAGTTTTCTAGAGACCTTGAACTCTGCATAATTACTTATGTTATAACAAACTCAGATGCAAAGGAAGCGTTAACTTTTCTCTACAGAAAAACATTCCTGCTTTTACCACTTGCAGTCACATTTTCCTAGGTCACATCTTATCCTAGTAATCCACAGCAGTGCATAGCCACAGCAGTGAGAGTTTGAGCAGGGATCAAGATCTGGCAGGTGCCTCTGGAGGAAGGCTGCGAAAACACTGTGAAAAATATTGGTTCAAGTTGTGAAATCAGCAGGGAATACACCACTCATTTTGCGCTTTTGTTCTTCTGCTTGGAAGGAAAATAGATGAGTGCATCTTTCCAGATTTCTTGGAGAAAGATCTAAACACAGAGAAAGACAGGCAGGAAAGGAAGGGTTGAGAAGTTGACATGTGTAACAGCAACAATAACCTGAAGGGAAAAGGCAAAGAGGGGAAAAAACTTAGAGGGAAACAGATTTTGTATCATATCTAATTTATTCCAAGATCTCTACTAAAATAAGAGAAAATGTTCAGTGGAATTGAGAACACAACAGTAAAATCTTCCAGGGAAACACTCCTGGCATTTGCCAGGACTTTTGCAACAGCTAAAATTCCAGTTCCCTCTATTTCATATGCAAAACCACCTCAACTTAGACGAAATGATGAGGTCCTTCCGCATCTGATTTACCCTATTCCTAGTCTCCGAGATATTCGCTCGTAAGTTTACATACAAAAGCTATGGAAATCTACCTAAGGCTCCACAAATGTGTCTCTTCTGTAGTCTTTCTGCTTGTAGCCTACGCTTACCTCAGAGTCCTTCACCATGTACACACAAGGATGTACTTTTACTAAGAGTAAGCATACCAAATCCAAAATGTCCCACAGAAATTGTGAATTGCTGCTGCTCTCCCTCCAGGCACAACCACATAAACACTTGAGGTCTCTTCAGTACCAGACAGTGAAAGCTGTTTCAATAAAATCAGCAATTTTTGGCAGGTAATGCAGTAACAATAGAAGATGGTGCAAATAACCTGAGCTGCAAGGAGAAGAAAAGCCATTCTGTTATCGTACATCTTTACTTCTACTAACTCCAATGTAAAATGTGGGGTCAAAAGGATCTTGTCATTAGGTGGCAGACTGGATTAAACTTCATTAAGATGGGTTGGAATAACACTGGCCTTTCACTTAAGGTAGTTTTATAAAGCCAAAGCTGCTTTAGAGAGTCAAATAGATGAAACATCGCATATGCTTTCATGCGAAGCAAAACTGCACACAAAGCCACCTCAAAACCTGAGCTACGTAGGTGGAGGTGTTTCACTAGATATTTTTTTGGCAGAACTGTGTATCTCTACATCTGAAGTGAGAAGGCAAAACAGTACAGACAAGAGAAAAGAAAACCAAAGCCAGTCAGGAAGTCAGAGCAAGAATCACGTGCATACACCTAAAAAAAAAAGCTTTGATAGAAAGAGAGCGTTTTATACTTTCCACTACCAAGAAATTCTTGGAATTGCACTCAAAGACTTGTTAGACATCTCCTTAGTTTTTTTTTTCTTTTTTAATTTTTCTGTATTCAGAAAAACAGTTTTGTACCTTCCTTGTAAACAAGTAAGATTTCACTGAAGATTTTCTTTACATTGCCATCAGTTTCCTCTCTTACTGGAAATTCCCTGCAAAGCCCCATATTTTGACTATTTCTGCTAGAGAAGAATAACATCCTTGCAGTCTGCTGCTAGCACATTCTTGCTAGTTATTCTAGCAACAGCACTGCAATATCAGAGCAACAAGAATTATGTGAGGAAAAAATCAAGCTCTAAAGAAGTAAATTTGTGTTCAAAAAGCAAATATGGCCAAATGGAAGTAAGAAAAAAATCTGCTGCTCAGTCACCAGTGCCTACAGCGCTTTGAAACTCAGGAGAGAAGCTTAAAAAAAGAAAAAGGAAAAAACCTCACAAGCTGGGGAAAAAAAAAAAAGCAAAAATCAGAAGCTGGAGATTTCACAAAAGGAAGTAAAGCATCATTTAGCGTGTTTCCAGAAGAAAAGGCCGGATGATGAGTTGCATGGAAAAATAAAGCATGGTTCATTCAGTTTTGTGCTTAGATGATATGATGCATGCTAAAAGACCTGACGTCTTTCCAATGCTCTCTGCCAACCTGAAGTTAAATCCAGAAAAGTTTGTAGTGTGTCCAAACAAGATCATCTACTTTTCATACACCATCAGCAAGATGGGAATTACCACTGACCAACCCCCACAATGCTGCATTGAAACAAACCATCTCCATAGGCACTCCCAGATGTGCAATTCTGTACATTGCTGCTTTAACTACAGGTTTATTTGTGGGTATGCCAATACTATAAGCCCACTATTCAGCAGAATGATTTAAGATTTTCAAGACTGAAAAAGGCCCCTGTGACTGCTCCTTTCTTGGCATACCCATGCTTCAAAACCCTTCAGACTGGACACAGATGATAGTGCTTATGGATTGACGGTGGTGTCAGCACAAAAATCATGAAGTATTTTAAGTAATGGACATTTATTACTGAAGTCCTTGTTCCACAAAAGGAGATTGGTACCTCACCTGGAAAGAACTTGTGGGAGGGGATGAATCTCTAGGATATTTTCACTGATGTTGCCAACTTGTGAAGCGTCCAGAAATACTGCTGTGCTGTCATTTCAGCAGCTCTGAGGCCTGGCCACAAACCTGGTGACAAGGATGCAAATGGCCAGGTTGGTACAGGCCAGCTTTCAAGTGCATGCTCATTTATACCTGTGTGAAATATACATTACCCACTGACGTGTTGCAGGGCTTTGGAGAATTAGACTGGAGGTAGGCGCAGCCCCTCTGACAACGTGGGAGCTGCCTCTCTTCCCAGGTCACTTCACATGCAGGTGACTACATCCACATTTCTCAACTCTGTGCAGCATTTCCAGTTCTCTCCAGCTCTTCACACCAGTCTTCTGTGGCCACAGAGGAACTGCAGTGCATAGTTAGGAAGATCCAAATTGCCAGTGCCACTGCAAGGGATTTTAGTGTAAGGAAACACCCAATTCATTAGCAGCTTTCCTCTTTTCCCCTCCCTACATCTATACTTAGACCTCCATTCTGTTCTGTTGCTGAATCACTACAGAGGTTGGGCAAATCAGATGTAACCAACTTGGTTCACAGAGGTCATAAGTTTCTGCACCTCTTGTTCCAGTCAATGGAACAGGCAAGTGTTTGGATTATCAGCAAATAGGGCAATTAACTGCCTTGTGCTTCAGTTCCCACATCCATAAAATGGGAGCAATTATTCCTTCTTTCTAAAGTGCCAGCAGAATCTTACATGAAAACTGCTGAAAACTTCCTCTTTCCTATAGACAACCACGGTGGTCTGTCATTATGCCAGTTCCTTTATCCAGTGTTACCGCCTGACTCGCTGCCCTTCTGTTTAATGAAACAACCAGAGCAATGAGCTGGAAGTCCTCAGCACTCTTTCTTCCTACCCGCCCATCTTACCACACGGCTATTTATGCCACCCCTGTCTGGCTACCTCCTCCTTTTCTCAGAGCTGGGGACACCTGTTCTGCTGCAGCAGAAAAGAGGTAAAAAAGCAAAAAAAGAAACCATCAGAGAGCTTATACAGGAGTAACAGGGGTTTGAATACTATCTTCCCCACCCTGACAATTACAAGGAAATGGCAGCAGATCTAAATCATGATTGGGTAGGAGGTGGCCCTGCCAGCAAATATGATAGTCCTAGCAGGCCCCGTTCAGCAGCTCTTTTGCTGTAAAAATATTATTGCACTGAAATGAAATATTTTGGCCTCACTCCAGTAATAACCAAGGCAGGCTATTGTTGCTCTGGAAGGAACTTTTGCTCAATGTGATGGAAGCAGCCACTGCCTACTGGAGAGAAAATTCAGCAGAAATCTCTCTTTGTTCTAGTATTCCAGACTGAGCCTTGATTTCTCTCCCTGCTGTCAAAAAAAGGAATGCTCTACAAACGGGACCCTAGCAGCAGACAGTGGTTTGAATATATGCTGCCTTGGTCTGGCATACTGCCTGTTAAAACAGTTAGACATTTTCTTACAGCCCTAAGACCTTCTGGCTTTACTCTGAGTCAGACAAGTTCACCTAAAACAAAGCACAGAGTGCAAGTTAGATCTAGTCAGGGTGCACACATTTTATTGCTGGAATCTGCTGGGCATCTTAGAAATCTTGATACTACAGCCTAAGAGTATAAGATTAATATAAATAATGAAATATTTTGATAATTAGACTGTCAAGAAGAAAACCTAACAGAACACGTTTAGATATTCAAATGCACTTTAGGTGCATGTGCATCAGCCCTTTGGTGGCCAATATACGGAAAAGAAAACATCAATAGTTTGCAGAAAGAGAATGCAGACAAGACTTAGCCAGATAGTGCTCTAACTGCTAGACTCTTTTACTTCCTGGCTTGTCACTGACACTGTTACCTTATAAAGCAACACTGAGCAGCAATTAAGTAGGGCTGTTATTCACCACTAACTTCGCAAAGGAAAAGAAATGAATGAGCTTTCCCAGGTTGCAGTAGTTCCAGATTGTCTCTCAAAGGGCTGCATCAATTACTGTCACTTATTTGTCAGCAGTATGCCATGATTAATTGGCGAGATCCACATTTTTGCGTGCCTTACGTCATACACAGCTCTGCTCCCCCATCTGTTTTTATTGGTGTTATAGACCAAAACGTTCCACACCATGTACCTTGTCAAAGCTGTATTAATGTCTCACAATGGACCCAAGCTAAAACAACTTAAAACCCTACAGATTACCTAAATGTGCTGAAAATAAAGATGTAAAGAGAAGTGACTGAAAGATTTAGTAGAATTGAAAGTTGAGATGCAAAAAAAAGAGCAAGGGACTTTAAGCTTTCTTCAGCAAAATGAGAATGTTGTGTTGGCAGAATAAGGGAATTTGTTGTCAGTACTAAAATATGTGGAAAATTTTTTATCACTAATTCAGAATAACTAGCACTTTACAAAAGCCCCCAAGACATTTACCATGTCAATTGTTACTTAGCAAGAACAAGTACGTCAAAAACAGCCTTACGTTTCAGTTCCTCACACCCTTACTTTCCTATTTAGGATGGTGTTTGAATGACTCTTCCTTATTTTCTAAAAAACATCTGAGTCCTCTGGACTCTCACAGAAGTCCAACATGCATTTAAATGTCTCCTAGGAGTCTTAGTGAACACATGCACACATGTATGTGCTAGGTAGCTAGTAAAAAACCCCATACATATACTAAAGACCAGGACAGCAGGACAGCATATGATAACACACAAGCTTAGGGTTATAACTACAATAAAGGCTTAATAGTCAAAACACCATTCAACATCTATGTGGTCATCTGCATGTGTAGAGATTAATGTGCTTTTAAAAAAAGTAATTAAAACAAATGTTATTTCCATTCTAGCCTTGACAGCCATCAGGACTTTTTATACGTCTTGTGATACCTGTCATCTTTCTGAGAGCTTCTACTCAGAAAATGTGCCATTTTGAGAATCCAACTTTTGGTCTTTTAAAATACACTTCTCTCTCTCCTAGCTGGAGAAAAGGTAAAATATCTGAAATCTTCACGTTCAGACTCCAGAATCCATCCATTTTTAGAATCCATCTCCTTAGAGCCACAAGATCCATTTCAGAAGATGCTGTGAAGGACACTATTGCACTTACGTGGGAATTATGCTCGCCCTTCTACACTTCCTGCCTTTCTGATCATCTGAAGCACTCAGCAAATATCTACACTACAATCATCTTCTGGCTTTTTGGTTGCATTGGCTTCCAGGTTCAGAATCATGAAAATAGCACAGTGGATAATTAGAAGACTCTCATAATTACTGGGTCAGCCATTAGTAATTCTAAAAAGGTGGCACTTGTCTGTAGTACAAGGGGAAAAGGAAGCTGGTAAGTGCCCCTAAATTTGCATATTTTTACTGTCAATATATACAACCTCAATTCAAAAGCATGATTTTTTCTTTCAAAGGAACTACATTTTAATACACTTTCTTTGCTTACCCCTTAGTTAGCAGAAGTGATTAATGATCCAGGCCAAACATTAAAACACCTGTATATCCTACCTCAGTTTCCCCACAGCTCTGAAACATTCTCTCCAAACTTGAATCAGAGTCCTTTTGAGTGAGCTAGATGTTCAATTACTCTTCTTCTCCTGAGAAGTCTTATTTTCTACTCCTGTGTCAATGAAATAAAGCAGGGGAGAAGGGAAAATGAGATGAGGAAACGGAATATTCCACATCATGCATTCCCCCTAACAACATTGTCAGGCATTTAAAGTTTCCCACTGGGAGAATCACTGCTCCATTATCAGCTGTGATAAATAAAATCCTCCCAATAGCAACTCCCCCCTCAACCTGCAAGTGCTTTTATAGATACAGAGCTTTCTGATCAGCTTTGTGCTCCTTCACCTCAGAATTCTGGTGCTAAACAGAGAAGAAACAAAAGCACAGAAAAGACAACCACCAGCCTTACAGTCAGAACTTTACAGTTTCAAGAGATGTAAATGGTCTGTAATGTCAAATACAAATAATGTCAAATACAACTAATGAAATTTTACTTCCATTTCCATACATGTCGCAGCATGATAACAGCATCTTCCTGGGTCCAGGAGTTGTGGTCTGTGTGATCTCTGACAAATAAATAGCATAAGGTTTACTCCAATGCCTCTGTCTCTCTCATTTTCTATCTGCTGTTTCACTACTCATAACAGCAAGCTACTACCTCCACCTTCACCAAAGTGACCTCTAGTCTCTGCTGTCATACAGCAGGCGTGAAAATGACCACAGACACCATAAAAAAAAAAAAGCAAAGAAAAAACAACAAAAGCAACTTTTGGCCTGAGAAATTACAGAGGCTAGGAACCAGGTCTACCTGAGGCAGCAACGCTGCACGATAAAAGCTCAGTTACCAACAAGAAATGAAATTTCATGCTTTGAATATTTTTGCTACTTTCTCAAAAATAAACAGAAAAATTATTCTGCAACATCATCCAAATGATGCAAATGTAAGCACAGAGGAATAAGGTTAAGATAATGGGACATTCAGGCCAAAATGCAGATAGCCATGCTTTTGTGATGGCTATATACCATGCCTGCATAGAGGTTATCACAATATCAACACTGGTGGTAAGACAGGCTCTGACAGCTACTCATCCCATGCTGTTGTGCAGAACAAAACAAAGCCTGGCCCTGAGAGACCTGTCCTTTATCTGGGGGTCTACTGGTCCCAGAAGGCAGGTCCCCGCTTTTGTGGTGCAGAGGTAGCCCGCGTCGCTCAGGTGCCATCAGCACCTTGGACAGTGTGAGCCTGGGCCGAACAAGGGGCACATGCCGCTACCCACACCCAAAATGCAGACAAAACCACCCCCGTGGTCACCCACTCACACCCCACAACGGCTTAGGGGTATCTCTGCTATGGCTTTTTGCCCAAATTTTCATGGCTTCTACCAGAAATACGTTGATTTTTTCCAGCAGGCCAGTTTGTGTGCATCCGGAAGAGAACAGGATTCCAATAAAATAGTGCAATCAATGCAAGCTCTTGCCAGAGGCAGTTTTCTAGTATCACTGGCTGCTGTGCCAGTTCAGCTGCTGGCAACAGCAGTGGTAGAAATATGAAGAGGAAAAAAGCAAGATTAGACTGGGCTTTTGTCTTTACCTCCATTTTGTTATAAGGCCCTTCAAACTGCTCCTCCAGAATGCTCCCTGGTCCTAGAACACCTCCTCCTTCTAGGAAACCAGCAACCTATTTCAAATTTCTCTCCAAGAATTCACTTTTCACACTTACTTTTTAATTCCCGACTTTGACCCCATGCTATTTATTTCTCCTTTCTTGTCCTTTGACTGTTATATTCTACAAGATAGGAGCCAAGGGGCTATCTAAATTATTTTGTGTTGACCGTTATAGTGCCAAGACGATACTGTCTGACATGTCATTTCACATTAGCTGAGCTTTTCCTGTTCCCAGCTGCACACTATGAACAGTCAACTTTCTCTTAGATCTGTAGCAAAATTCAAAACTGCATTGGCTTAAAAAACCAGAAACACAATAAAAATTGCAGATAATTTGAAGGACTCTGAAAACCACAGAATGTATACGTAATGTTTTGAATATCTGGGCCTGGATTTCCATTTGTATGCATTATTTACTATATTCTACCTTGCAGGTTTACACACACTAATCCTCCTGGACGCATTCAGCACAGGGAGTGATCCCTGGCCTCCAGCTTTGAAACAATTTAATACTTCTGCACACACAGCAATATTTTAGACAGAAATTATAAGTAGCATTGGCAAAGTGTTATGCTGTAGAAGGCTCTGATCTGTTCACCTTATGACCTTAGAAGTTGTTCCCAAAGCTTTGAATTTCAGTGGTATTTCATACGCTTTGTCATTATCTTTCAATTCATGGATTCCTGAGACAGTCAGATTTGAAGAGCAATCATGTGACAGTAAGGGGATAAGAAATGAGAACAACATGTAAAAGATCTGGCAGCTATGCCAGTTTGACAAATATGGTTTAAAAATAGAACAAAAGAACTTCCCAAACCAGAGGGTAGGTAGAGCAATTCTTTTAGTCAAACAATGCACTCAGAAGAAATGCAGCAGATGCTAGAACATGCACTCCTGGTTTTTTTCTAGATAATGCAAATTAGTCCTAAGATCATTACAAAGACCTGTAGTCTTAAAACCTGGATAATATAAATCTACAGTATTTAATACATTTAAAATCCACAAGAGGGCAGAAGCATAGGTAAACTGATGAATGTAAAAAAGACACACACATAAGACACCAGATAAAAAGAAGCTCAAGACTCTGGTGTTCTGAAATACATGTGGGTTTGGTTTTGTTGTTTTTTTTCTTTAATAGGAGAATTTGACCATTTACTAGGGGAAATTAGATTCATAATTGCATTTAGATTCCTGATTGCATTTACTTAAACATATAACCTTGTCATATGGTGAAAATATGAATCCTATTAACCAGGTGGAGACAATTCTTCATTTGTTCTGAAACTGGCCTGCTTTGGTTCCACAGATAATCAAAATGACCACAATTTAGTCATTCATATTTGTTCACTGATTTCAGCTGGAAAGTCATTAATCGCTGCCAATGATATAATGACTTTTAAAAACACACAGAGGAAGCCTGCATCCTCAGCTTGGCAGCGATATGATCAGTTTGTACAACAGCTAGCCCAACTCAAATAGAGCTGCAACTGGAGAGTTTGGTTTCTCACATATGGTATCTCATGCTGTTTGCTGATAGGACAGGATAAAATTGTCCTAACTGACTTGGAAACGTAAAACCAATCTTCAAAAGACATTCAAGTATTCAGGGCTACAGCCATAAATAGACTTACTCCCCGCTGAACCTACAGTCCCAAATTAGATGCCAAGATCCACCTTGTAAGACACATGGAAAGTATACGAAAACAAAGTGCAAGAGGGAAGTTGGCTCGTGTAATCAGTATAAAGTCAGAAGAATGATTAGGCACTTCATTTCAAAGCAGGTAAGCACCTATCTGATTAGGGATTCTCTAGTCTAAATCCTGTTCTCTGTGGTGGCCCAGTAAGGACACAATTAGACATGAGAAAGACCTGCCCACTGCTGCCTCTCTACTAATGTTATCATTATCAAGATGATGAAAAATTTGTTTTCAGTTTTCACTCTTCTCTATTAGAGTAAAGACTCCAGCATAGCTATTTTGGGAATCCAAGCCACAGGGTCAATATAAATGAGATGTGTAACTCACACTTTGGAGAAGTCTATTCATACACAGGGATGCCTCTGTTAGTCTACGGACGTGGAAGCCATATCCTGTGTTTCATTAACAGGTTGCTCAATGAACCTCATCAATGAAAGGCCTTCTTACTACTGTCAGTTTTTCCTCACAGATGCAAGGCAGAGACAGACTGTTCTCAGCCTAACACACAGAGCAGGTTTTCATCCTTTCCAATATAAGGTGGACCTGATTTGTCTTGTTCGGTCATTATGTAAGACTTAAGTCATATTCGTAACATCCCTTTCCTACTGTCTACTGTCTACACATTTTGATCTGTGTATGTACATGCATGCATACATATGTAAACTTTTAAACTTAAATATATTGCTTGTGCCTATTGTAAACAGTGAACTCCGTAACCATACACTTGCATATGCATTGACTATGGTAATTTATTTTTCTTACACCAGCATAAATCAACTTCCCAAAGCAAAATTAAGGAAGTATGAGATGAGAACAAGAAAACATTTTCAGTTTTCTCAGACTATATATTGCTAAAATCTACAGCAGCTGTGGATTCACCTAAGTCTGAAATGGAATATAGACTGAAGGATTCATCTGTGATCTACTTTGCTTGGTTTCTAGCAAATGTTGTTCTTTATGTCTGGGTCTTCTCAAAATACGTCACGAGGGATACCGAGCAGAAAAAGAGATGGTAAAAACAGTCACTTTATCCAGCCAGGATCTGCTTTTAGAAAAAGCAAAGGCAAATGCCACAGCCATTTTGAGTGCACAGCAAATACGTAGCTCTAAATTCTATTAGAGTAAGTGCCTTCATAAGTTGTTTTTATCTTTCTGAAAATATCTTTTGAAGCAAAACATTTAAGTATTTATCCTCTGTTGATAGAGAGATGAACTATGGCTAAAATCCTTGTGGACATGACAGTAGCCCATATCCTGAGCAGACCTTGCTGGACTCTAATTTAGGAAACAGCAAAATTAATCATAGGAAACTTGCAATTACAGAATTGACTACTGACTGGGCTTTTATATTCACAAGGGAAGTTACCAGCAATTATGAAAGAAGTCTGCTAGGAAACACATACATGTGAAGCTTTCTTAGGTTTAATAAACGTATTCACCTTACTAATAACTTGATACAATGATCAGTATTATGCTCAGGAGTAGCAATTTACAATCATGACTAAGGACTCCACAACCTGACTATTAATTTTCTATTTCTAGAAAAATCTTGCCTTGTAACATTTAACTGGAAACTAGGTGTTTAACTGGCTAAGAGCTGTATTTCTGCTTACTGATGGCATTTTAATATCAATGAATGGGACATGGCTGAATGGGAAAATACCGTCTTCTACTGTTAGTCTTTTATAAAGAAATCAAATCATGAGCTAATCCTAAAAGATAAAGATATATTAATATATATAATAAAGTCCTTATACTAATATGACTCAGAAAATAGAACCCTGTTCACCGTACATAGCAAGCAATCACATGGCTGGTAGCTAGTAGACTGAAATTTAAGTAGGATGATTCTTTGTAATACTTATCGATTTAAAAAAAAAAGACAGACAACCTCAGCTGAAGAGTAGATCACAAATATACAGCAGAAAGGTACCATTCTGGTACAAAGCAAATGCACTAATTTATACCAGCGAAAACTGACTTTTAAAATTTTCCTTCTGATGGGCCATTAATTCTTTAAGTTTAAAAATAAGCCATTAAACTTGCATAACAATCATAGTAGTTTTTCCATCTGACTGAGGACAGCTAACTCTTAACCAAGGCAGCCTCTTTGCCATCTCTCCAGCGACTAGCTGAATGATGTTCAGTTTTGTGGTGGCACAGGTCTGTTTTCTACAGACTGATTTTTAGACTCAGGAAAACAAAAACAAAGTCCAAATCATTAACTTTATAGCTTTTTTCCACTCCAATCCTCATTTGAATTCTGAGGCCATATTCAAACCTTACTTATCTTGCTACAATTGCTAAGGTGATGAAAAGTATCAAAGCAAGGAGAAGAAACCACTGCTTCCAGTCATCCTTACTGCACGGTAAAGGAGTGGGCAGAAGAATTTACAGAAGCTTTGGTTTGCAGGTCAATACAGCTGGCCTCATTTGTAGCTCTAACAGAGGGCTTGTTGATCTTACGGTCTTTTTCTATATTGAAGAGCTAAGTCTAGCCCTGTTATCCCACACAAATATTTTGGACCTGGGTGAGGAGATAGTTTAGAAAGGGATAACCTCACCTGCTTGGCTTACTGACAACTACCCTCAAGGCAGAAGAAACTTAACATTGCACTCATTTGAGAAAGACTCCTAGGCCAGGTCACTAAAAACAACTGCAGGATTTTCTCTCAGACACACGGAGCGAAAACAAAAGTATAGGAAGAAATTTAAGAGAAGATGTTCTTACGTGACTCAAGGCTGCTCAAATCACAAGAAAGGATATGAAAGCTCAGGCCTTGGCACCCTCTGCCCAGAATAACTGCAGTAATTCAACCACCTTTTCTTTCTGTAAAAGCAAAACAGTAGAAAATGTCCTCTACATAAGCTGTCAGTGTCATCTGACAAGATTTAGTTATCATAAACTAAACTCTGCGCTTAAAACCAGAAGGAAAGGCAGCAAGTAGCCCTGGTTAGAAACAGCAAGCTCCAATAAACAAACACAAAAAACATGCATCTTGGCTTTTTGTAAAGATTAGTGTAGTTTTAATTTAATAATTCATCCCCCCCTTGCATTTTCTAGATTGAATTTGATTAAATGGATATTTTCAACCTTAGTTTTATTATTCAAAGTTTTTAATAATTTAGTTTTAAGTTATAAAGGAAGAAAACAACAGTGAGATCTGTAATCACAGATTTCTTCTTCTGTGCCCAGAGGGCTTTTATTATTTAATCTCAGCAGATTCAATCCACAGTGTACCTACCATGAAACTGAACAAACTGCATACAGATGTAGAAGACAGTGTAGAGAAGAATACTTCTGAGTTTTATCACAGTATAAGTGACCTATGTTAAAAAGTCAGCATATAGCAGACAAATGGACTTCCATGTTTTAAAACATTCAGAAAAAAGATGACATTTTGTGAAATAACTTTGGTGCTTCTTGAATTGTGAAGTAGATTTATGATCCACCTTGAATTTGGCAGATAAAGTTTGTTAAAGAATATTTTAAAGTCTGCGGCATAACACAGAAAATAACCACAATATTAGTACTAAAGAGTTAACCTGGATAATGCTGCAGTGAAGGTCTCTAATCCAGCAGCAACATTACCTGTTGTAGCACTTCCTCCCAGTTTTGTTTGAACAGCTGTTAAACTGGAAATGAACTTGTGGATTTAAGGGCTTACAGTCTTTCCTTGTACAAGGATAACCAAAAAAACCCCACAAACCCAAAACAACTTTTATTAAGGGTTCCTTTTTGCTGAATGCCCTTCTCAAAAGAAAAACAGAACTGAAAACAACCTCTCTTCAATTATTGTTCAGCAAACAACATGGTTGCTTCACCATACAACAAATGGAACAAAAAAATTGTGAACCAGTTATTCACAGTTAACTACTTGCTAGATCTACCTGATGCTAGCTGCTGTACAAATATGGTGAGAGACACTTTCATTACTTCAGGGATTTTATAGCTAAAGGGTACGAACACATGATCAATGATATTTGAAGTATTGCTGTTTAAGTTAACTGTATTCCTCAACAGCTAACCATGTACTTGCTTGTGATGCAAGATGTGTCTCATGGGAAATTAATCTTACATAGAACTGACATGACGTATTAATAAAAAGCTACGGTTTTGTCTGATTGTTGTTCTAATTTTTTTAAAAAAACAAAATAAATATTGAGTTAAAACTGGAATATTTTCTGATTATTTGTAGCCACATTAAATTCACAGTCCTCAAATACTGGTTTCCCCATCAGGTCCTACTACCCTGTCAGTAACTATCAAGCAATGCTCCTATTATTACTACTACATTCAGTACAGTAACTAAACAAAGGCAAGTGCAAGTGGCTATATAAGCAAAACAGAGATATTTTGTCCTTAAGAGCTCAGAGGCTAATCAGGAAAAAAGCAGTGATGAGAGAGAAAGAGGAAAACAGAGAGATATAGCAGCGTGTCCAAGTGGCAGACAGTCAACAAGCAGATCCTGGAACAGAATACTCGCATGCTTCAGAGTTGCTCAGACACCTTCTATCCTGGGCCTCATGCTTGTTCCAGAAAGTGAAAAGTCTCGGAAACCATGGCTCTATTAAAATGTCTTCTCAGCTAAGTGCAATTTCTTTTATTTTATTTGATTAAGATTTCAGTGCTCTTCTCATTTGCACTCAAATGACTCCATTGACTCAAAGAGTAGCTGTTTTCCATCTATGCTTGTATTTGTACAGAACCAAGTTCCTGCTTACCAGGACATCCTGTCAAGAAAATCCTTAAAAATGCAATCAAATTCCAAAATTTATTTAAATTCCACTGATTTCCAGGAGGACACACAGAATCAGGCTTCAGAGCTCTACAAAACTGTGATCTCACTGTTTCAGGCTAGACTGTATTTTATATATCTGACCTATATAACAGTTCATGCATATGCATATGTCTGTGAAACACTTGTGAGATGACACTGTTTCAAAAACCTAGGTGGCAACTCTTACTACTTTTCTCGTTATTAAATTGAAGAATAATGCCTAACTCCAGGTTTTCTTTGGGTTAGTTGTCGGAAGGACCTCATGGTCTTACAGACTTAACACCAGGAGGTTTCGTTTTCTTCCTTCGAAAACTTCCCATCTGAGATTTCAGTTGTATGCAGTAAAAAGGTGGAAGGCATCTAAATTATTTACTTGAATTAAACAGTTTCAGTTTGTATGTACAATGCATCTCATGTACACTTCTAAGATACACTGCTTGAGTAATTTCTCAAAATCCTATTCCACTCAGGTCACACAAAGACTGAGAGCAGCGAGAACCCTCTCAGGACTCAGCTGACTCCAGTTACAACCGATCATTGCATAGTCAGTGCAGAATCACTGCGTTAACCGAAACTCCAATAAAAATGGTGAAAGTTCCAATTTAAAACAAACAGACTTCTCAATAAAACACTTCTTGCCCTCTCCTGCCACGCACTCAAATCAAAGGGGGTTTGTTTTTGTTAAAGCTAGAAAGCACCTACCACCACTTTCAAGGCAGGCGTCAAAACATATTACTGCATACATTTCTACTGGTAAGTGAAACACTAAGTAGCTTTGGTTTTGTTCCTCCATCTTTCTTACTATCTAGATTTTTCTGAGGTGATCAGGCCCAGGACATGGGCAGTGACGGAGATCCAAGAATATTTTCTTGCCTACCTCAGCTGGAGTCCACAGAGACAAATGGACCATCAAGCCTCCCCTCCACTTGTGACATGGGCGGTTGTTTCCCCCTGGTTTCTTTCGTCACTGGAGGGCGATGACAGTTTATATGTCATGCACAGCCTCTGATCACACTCCTGTTGTAACATGAGAGGTAGCTGAGGTTAGCAAACTCAAAGAGGCATGCTACTTGAACATAACAAATAGGGCTCGGTGAAAGTGACACAGCATAACAGCAAATGCTTTGCAAACACTTGAGTTTGCCAGTGTACTGTCTGCCCTCGTTCACAGGACATTACTGATTCACTACCAGCTTACAAGGGAATGGGGATAGGAGATAAAATAGACCAAAATATAGACAACTATTAAATAAAATTAAGACTGGCAGTCCCACGTTGAAACATTCAATGAATAATTTTCCAGGTCAAGGAAACTGTTTATCAGTGACAACTTTTCAGCTGTTACCGCACATCCTTAAATTACTCTATCTTCTTGATGTGCCACAGTATGTACAAGAGACAAAAATTAGCTGTCAGAATTCAAACATGTTCAAAAATACAGCTTTACAGCGGTAACTGCTATCATATTCTGAGCTAACACTAGCCTAAAAAACCAAATAGGCAGATTTCAAATCTCATTGTGAAGGGAATCCCTATATTTTTGTGCAACAAATATGTAACTGAACTTAAAACATTTTATTATAACCTGATCATACACTGACAACAGCACACTGAGCTCCTCCACCTCTAAAAGTGATGCTTTAAGAGGGACTATTATGCTATGTCGTTTAAACTGAAAAATTAAAATAAACTATAGTCAGAGGTCTTTGAAGAATAATGGTATTGGTACATATTGACACAAATACAGAACATTAAAAGTCACAATTTAAAACACAGACCAGAAACATATTCTTATAACAACATCACAAATTAACTCACAGAACATAAAAATTGCTTTGACTACACTATGTTTGTACATTCAAATATAACGACATAAAATGCCCAGCACACATTAACTTACACTATTTCCTCCTTTGTCTGATTTCTAATTAGAACTTGCTAGTATAAACTAAAGGATGCATCAAGTCCTTCACAATCATATATGACAAAACAGAATTATAAATATCCGTTGCACTTGCTAATGTTATCATATTAATGGTTTGTATCAGCTTTTGGCCATACATCTGATCAGAATGGAAAGCAAGAGGAACAAGCGAGTTTGCTGCTGTTCCTAACATCAGAGATGGAGTTCTCTCCAAGAGGGGTTAACTGTAATGGAAAAATAAAGAGAACAAATTGAATGTTATGATCTGCAGAAAATTATACAATGTAGGGGGGGGGGGGGGGGAATCACAGCCTTTAAAATTTCAGTGACTACACATTATTTCAGCAGCATCTCTAGCTTTTCATGTTATTCTGCATGGCACAACTTACCATGGAAAAGTCAGTATTTAATGATGAATTTTGTCAGTTTGTCATACTAGACAGTAAAGCAAAACAAACATCCAACCACACACACTAAAAAATTTATATTTACCTTTAAACCAACAGGTTTCAATTTCTCATTTCTCAAAATCAGCTGAAGGGAGTGTTCTCTATCTTTTCGAAAGGTAATACCAAGTGGGATACTGTCAATAGAAATTTTTACTCAAAGGAGAAGGGTTTGCTGGTTTGTTTTTTTCTTTGTTTTTGTGTTTGTTTGGTTTTGGGTTTTTTTAAGAAAGCTATGACCAAATAGAAATATATTGCATAATGGTAAGTCTGCATTGCATATAAACTCAATTATACAGTTCACCACCATGAATTCAGTAATCTGAATCATATTACCTCCAACTGCAAGAAATTCAAGCACCTCATGGAAAGAATAGGGCAGTTCTTGCTGTGGAAACACCTGCAGCTGCCAAGCCAGGCACTGGCTCTGTAGGAGCTCAGGCAGATCTGCAGCCACGTTAGCCCACAAGAAAAGTTCCTGGAGGACACAATCGAAGAGTCATCACCTGGAGCTGGGCTTCAACCTCCTGCACCTACTTCTTGTGTTTCCCATGAAGGTCTTTCACTCGCACATTGATCCTGTCCATCCCTTGTTCTGTTGAAGCCATTAACAAGATCAAAGCTTCAGTTAGTTAACTGCTGCTATTGATTACATACAGCATGATTAATCCTAGTATGTATATTGTAATTTATCCAGCAATAATTAAAACCAAAAGAAGTACATTCTCCTCTTCATGTACTGACTTTCAGCAACTAGCTAATTTTCTTCAAATACAGTTATTAATCCTAAACATGTAACACAACTTTGCAGCAAAGATCTCTGGCAAAAACCCTATGCAAAATATGTAAAATAGATTAAATTATCCTTTTTTTTTTCCCCAAAAAGGATTTTCTTCTTTGTGTTTTAATAGCATTGTCCCTCAAAAACTGCTTAGAAAAATCTTCACTTTTTAACTTTTTTCTTTTTTTTTGTTTGGTTTTTTTCTTCTGCTGTTCTCTGTGCCTTAGTTTGCATTGACCAAATGGAAGAGGGAAAAATATAATGGAAGAAAAATATAAAAAATTGTAATCTCAATTTTTCTATGACTAAATTCTTGACTTTATTGGTGTCAAAAAGGCAAACAAACAAAAAAATAAAGTCACCTTTGCACCCACCCGAGACATGTCAAAAAAAGTCACCAACCTAATTCTCCTTGCAGATAATTAAGAACATATCGTCAAAACACCATCAGACATCTCAGTATATGGTACTGATTGATTTTGCTACCTGAACAGTTAAATTATATTAATTTTTATAACTGTAGCAATAAGTTAAAGTTCTCTGGACCTAGAAATATACTAGTCTGATAAACTTTCTAACAAAAGCTCTCCAAATAAGGAGAGGAAGTATTCTTTCCTCAACTTTATAATGCCTGTTTCTACTATATTTGTCTTACACACATACAATATATTTGATTTATGTGAACAAATGATTTGTATGGAACTGGCAAAGACTCCAGGTTTCACATACCTCTCGGGAAACAAAAAGGGCATGAAGAAGACTTACTATGCTTTAACACATAGGTGGTTGTCACAAACAAGTGAAATATTCATAATTACACTTTTCCTTCAAAATCTGCAGGAATCCTAAACAATTTAGAAACAATTAAGTATATGCATTGCAACAGGAAACTGAATGCAATAAAATATTCAAATGTCACAGAATAATTGTAATTCATGAAACATCAACCATGCAAGTTTGCCTTCAAAACTAATACTGCAAAAAACTACTAAAATTATAGGAAAATAAGTTCTGTATTTAATTAAAATTGAAAAGAGCATAACGGTGATTACATAACACCATAGAGGTTACAACATAACACAAAATTACATAACGCGTACATGTAGTGATACGCTTTTCTGTCACACACCAGTGTAACACCTAAGTACTTGTTCCACGCTGAATCGATACATTACAGAACAACATTAAATGAAACTGGGTTCTCCACATGCAGGTCTTCTCCAGGATCCTCTTCATACAAATTTACATCAGCAAAACTACTGTGGCCTATTTTATACAATTACATTATGGTCTGGACCATATGTCTGTTGCTTTACTATGCTTTATTCTTTTTTCAATTCAGATCAGCCTAGGGGACACTGGATTCCAATTTCAAATCTGCAGATACAGCTGAAGGTTACCCCTTTGCCTGCAGAAACCTTGCAGGTGGCTCATTCAAGCCTAACTAGTCATATGTAACTTGAGTCAAGGACTTTTGAAATAAACAGGAAGACATCACTTTGAAGTTTTCTATAATGCTGAAAACAGTGACAGTTCCTGCTTGTCCCTGATCAACTTTGTTAGAATTGCGAGTAGTAAGTGATCTGGTTTCGTTAAGAAAGAGAACCTGTAAACTTGAGTGTACGACTTCCTTGTAAATGGGAAGGACACCTGTAAACTTGTTAGTTTGTCATCACAGAGCGTTATAGGCTTCCAAAAGAAAAGAAAGGAGGTTGAAGACAAACAGTCTCATAACAAAACAGGAGGCTTCCTAGAAAAAACTAAGACACTCTGATATAGAACCTGTAATTATAATTACCCCTATTAGTGGCATGCCTTCTTCAGCTCCTGAGAAAAACACAAAGTGTCTTCTGCTTATTTTCTGGAGAAAAATAATGGCTTTGGAAAAGATTACTGTTGGGATCCAGTGCTGGGTCTCAAAACTGAACATGTAATGTACAGATATCCATGCAGAAGAATGGGATCCAAACTATTAGTAGAGAAGGAAGGAAGTGTTAATCACTAAATATATCGACATCTTCTATTGCTAGCTATTTCCATTGATAGCAATACTACTCTTGCTATTTCTTTTTTGTTATTCTGAATAGAAAGTCTACCACGTGATAAACAGATTTGAGTAGATTCTACCACGAGATAAAGAATTATGCTGTTCATTTCAGCATAATTGTCCCCGCTGCAGTTCAGAAAGAAGCTGAATTCTTTTCCCATGAAAACTAGAAGCAAGATGTCCCAACGCAAGTTCATTTTACAAAACACTGACAGGTCCAAAATTAATATGAACAGTTTACTAATGACAGAGCCTTAATATTAACTGCTGGTAACTCAGGAATTTCACATGCACCACCCTCTGAAGTTACAGTTTTACTGTCCTTGTAGACAAAAATTTCTTGGTTATCTAGCTGTAGTACAAGAGGGCTTGTGGGAACTCTTTTCTAGAGTTTTACTGCAGTAAACAACTCAATCTGATAATGTGAATAATTTGATTGTTATTTAGTTGTAAAGCAGTATTTTTCCCAGTGCTCATTAACAGAATTAAGAAAACAAAGGTAGTTAAGTGGGATGAAGAAAGCCAGGGCATCTGATTCAGCAGGTAGAAACACTCTGGGAACCAGCTGTTCACCAGGAAATCAAATACATGTTAACTAGACAACTGTAGCTGCTCAAACCACTCTAAGATGCCTTTTCACTCACCTTGCCCGTCACAATGGTGAGTATGAATATAGTACTTCAACTAAATTGCTCAAAGTTTTCACTTCAGTCTTGTTTCATGTAACCAGAAGAAATACATCCTCCTCAACGCTCATACAGAAATACTTAATGTGACAGATTTGCACAGTTTCTGTACCCGTACATTTTGGCATCTCAAGAACCAATTCAAGTTAGTGAGTTTCATCTAGTAATGAGAAAGCTGTAAATAAAATGAGACAAAATCATGTTACAACAAAATGCAGAATTAAGATCTGAATAAAATATGCCTGGATGCAACCAGCAGTTAATTAGAATCACAAATTCCACATGGTTTCAAATTAAAGAATTTTAATGGAGTCTTGAAGCTTAGATACAGAAATACAGTTGCAGACAGCCAAGGGTTCAGTTCCAAATGTCCAGGATTTCCAGGTAATGCTACCAATATCTAAGTTTCTAAGGCTGTAATTGAGAAGGTGAAGTTTGTTTAAAGCTTTTTTTGTTTGTTTTCTTTTTTTTTTTTTAAATGAGGATAAAATTTTCCCAAAGTTCTTTTATCTTCAACTTTTTATTTTCAAGTTATGTTTTACTTCAGGTGAATGTCTTTCTTTGGTTTTTATCCTACTAGTATATTAAAAAAAAAAGTGGGAAAAATAACATGTGAACACATTACAGTTGTTTCTCCTGACTACGCTTACTAGTCAGGTGAGAAGTCTGGAGTTTGTACACGTACAAATGGAGCACTTTGGAATGGGAGATCCATTCTTCTCACACACACCATAATTAGCTGTCAGTTTCACCGTGGACATTTTCCATGTGCACTTTGAGGTAGTCATTTCTTGTAAACTTCTTGTGGCAAAGCTGGCATTCTGCCATCGGTCGATTGGGGTTGTGAGTCAGCTTGTGTCGGATCAGCATTTTCTTCAGGCTGAAGGACAGATCACAAACCTAAGGCAGTGAAGACAAGACAAAGACAAAAGAAGTCTTAAAACTTCAAGCATGTGTAATGCTCCTTATGTTACATCACCGAGGCCACAGCCACACATACCTGCAATACTTAATAAATGAGCTGGTCTTTGGAAGAATAACTCCTTCAGAGAGCACCTTAAAGATTATTAATCTGTCTGGTGTCTTTCCATGTCGTACATTAAGAGTGGTACCACAGACATGGGGTGTGGTGGAGGAGGAAAAAAGACCCAGTCTTCAAAATATCAACACGCTGAGATGTCCCAGTTACATTGTGGTTTTGGTTTTGTTTTTTAAAAAGCTATTATTCTATCTGGGATGCAGCAAAAATTATGACAAAACATCACGAGCTTCTGTCAATTTGACTGCAAATGAAATATTTCCTTCCTGACCTCCAGAATTACATCTGCAGGTTCCTAAAAAATCAGTTCAAATTGCTCAGTTACAAGGAGGAAGGAGTGAGAAAAAAGAGGCTCTGAAGACTGCAAGAAAGGTTAATAATTATTATAGAGGAAACCTCATTGTTCCAGTCTCCTCTGCCTGGCCAAGAAAACAGAAGACATCTAGCAAATGAAGGAGCAATTCCTTTGCTATATTATCTGGTGTGCTGCTTCCCTTCCTCCACTGTACTCCAAGCAGTCCAGTTCATTCTGTCATTTGCATAAATGGATAGATGGATGAGGGAGTCTGCCATGCTAAAACCATCACTTCTTATAAAAATTCCTGTACTGAAGTCAAAATGAAAGGTTAAGAACAAGTTCAGCCAAGAGGTTAGAATGAAAAGTTAAGAACCTGTAGGCAAGACATCAGGTCAATTGAAATCATGCAGTTATTTTGTCACATTCACCTTCCATCCACGTACATATTGTATGCATGAATTAAAAAAAAAAAAAAAAATAGAAAGCATGCTCCTGATTCAACAAATGAAATAAGCAAGAGTCATATAATTAAGTAAGAATGAACATCCATAGGCAGAAGAAACTCAGGGAACCCAGCACAATCCCTCTTTAGGAAAATGAAGTTTTAAATTTATATTGGTATCAAAGTAGTAATGAAAATGCTGAATGATTACTGACTCCTTTTGAAACCAAGACAGACAAAGAGATCTGACTATCCAAGCAGATAATCTTGACCCGCAATAGATGTATTTTATGCCAATTAAGGCAAAACCATACAATGACCATAAAAAGGGCAACTGCCACAGGCCAGTTTTGTACCCAAAATAATTTTTCCCAGACAAGAACACTGTATGTGCTGTTGCAATGGAACATTTTTGAATTTATGACATGACGTAATACCAAGGACTTTTATACAGCAACTGTAACTCTCCAACTTTTTTCCCCAAATGTATAATTACCTCTTTCAGACCCAAGCAACAGTCACCCTTTTGTTACACAACAGTGCACATCATTTACAGCATCCACTGGTCCGGTCTTAATATTGCTTTTACCAAGTACCATTTTCTATTCCTCTTCCACAGAAGACACAAAGTGAACTCATAACATTTATCTAATCATAACCATTATGCTTGCTCGCAAGTCTCAACGTGTTAAAAGTATCATATACTTGTAAACACAACATGTTTCTTGGAAGTCAGGAAGCCAATCAAGGATATACACACATACAAGACACGTATGTGTTCTGTGTATCTTACACACACCTCTTCATTTTTAAAGTAAACAGCTTATAACAGTCTTAAAGTACTTTTTTTTCATTTATAATGCTCCTGTAACAGCTAGTATAATGTGTCCTGCAGTTCCTTCAAGGCTCTAGCATGTTCTGCTACCTAACTTCTTCAAAAAGAACATGGAATGCACAGGATCATTACATAAAGATATGATACATCTTGTGCTGTGCTTATGCATAAAAGTTTTGGGGTTTTTTTAAGAGTTTGCTTCATATTTCAATTTTATAAGCCAGACTGACATTTTATAGATTTACAACCATGCTTGCTAATGTGCACTTGAACCCTAATCAATCTCTTCAAAATGATCAAAGTTTTGATCGAGTAGGGAGGATGGAAAAGACTGACATTTGAAAGTAAGTGTAGGGTCAACTAAAGGCAGAGTGGAGGGAAATACTGTACTAGAAAGAAACCAGGACAGGCAGTACCTGACCTTTCTGCCCCCAAAGAATAATCTTTTGTCTCTGAGGCAACTGCAGTTCAATTGGCCTTCCAGGAAAATACAGGCTGGTCTTCAGAGGACAGAAATCTAATATACTAGGAAAAAACCCCACATTTTGTATTTCCGTATTTCAGTTATTTTCACTTTCCTATGTAATATATACTAGAATTTTCACCCCAAAATGGGAACATTCAATTTCCACTACTATCAGTGGGATGTGAGAGCTTTGAGTCATTAACAGTCAGTTCTGAAAATCTTTTTTTGACTGATAAGACACAGAAATAGCCACATAAATAAACTGTAGCACCTTCACCAAACGGGGTACAAGGATTATGTTTACATGTAGCACAATCCTGTACATGTAGCACAATGTCTGTTCCATATGCCTGAGACAGAGGAGAGTGAGCAAGGAAGAGAAAACATGGCTTTTATTTCTGATTCTGGAAAAAAAAAATTCTATTTAAAGCAAAAATGCAGTCCAAAAAAATTGGTAAGTAATAGTTTATATTGGGTGGGGAGAGGTGTGTTGTCAAGTGAAGCCTATTCTTGAGCCCATAAAATACACGGGTTTTTTTCAATAGCCAAAAGTTTTCTTTCTTCAGTTCTTTGGCACTGAAGGCAATTCCTGTTCATAAATGCTAATGATACTAAGAAACAAAGAAAATTCTGTCAGCAAATGTTAATATGTTATTTGGAAGAAAGAGCTGAATAGTTTTCTATGACTGTTTCTAATGCCAGGTAGGAAACAAGACCAAAACCCTCAATCCTCTTAAGACTTTCATCTTTCATTGTGGCTTCATGTATGATTACATCTATGAGTATGCTAATCATTGAAAAAATAGCCTGTTTTTCACCTTTAAAGGATTCTTAGTAGGTCTGGACATTGGACTTACGGACTTTTCCAATTACTTTAATGAGTAAGGGCATGCCAATAGTATGCCTTCACCCCTTAAAACATGCAATGGAAATGGGGGAAAAAAATTCAGAAAATAGTAACAAAAACGACTATGAACATGGGAAGTTGTCATGCAAAGTGCTGGAAAGAGAAACAACTTCAGAGAAGTTGACTAAGAAGGAACGTGGCACATGTACAGCAATGAATGGACTAGCTATTAACCCCTTCTGTTACGGAAAGAACTAAAGGACAGTTATTGAAATTCCATTGCAGTAGCCTGACACACTCTCCCCTCCCCAAAAATCTCTTTCCACAGTTAAGAATTTGTGGAAGTTGTTGCCATAAATTACCACTCAAGTCATTACAAGGAAAATAATGAGAACATCTACAGCTATCTTTAGCAGGATAAAAAACTGTAAGTGAGAATATTTGAGTGTAAAAAGCAATCTTTACTGGGAAGCCAACAATAAATGTCTCCCATAGGTACATTTTTCTGTAACTGTCCACTACTGGTTTTCCTGTAACTTCTGCTGAAACATCTGGTAACATGCAATGTGCGAGACAGCTCTGGAGGAATGGTCTGCTCTGGGTGACATTTACTGTGTCCCCAGTGTCTGCCGAAGCGGAGTCCTGATGGAATAAGGCGTAACTATCGAAAACAAAACTTTCAACACTCTCCAAGTGTGCATTAAGCAGCAGACCATGGTAGGGAGCTGGGCAACTGAAGAGTGTATGAATGAATAGTAGAGGCAACTGCTGTTTATGACCAAACCCCGAAAAGTCAGCAATCTCTGCAACATGCAGCTAGCAAAAGACTAGTGCTGAAGAATAATCTTGGTGAAACGTGGCAGTAATTTAAAGTATTAAAAAAATCTCCAGTAAATGAAGGTACATAAAAATTCTCAGAGAAGGACTAGGACTAGACACAGATTACAGCTGTTTCTAGCAATATTATGATTTGGGAAAATACAGTTCTATCTAATTAATGAGGAAAACTGAAGGAATAGCTGAAGCAGGAAAGTGTGTTTTCATACAGCTCCTATTTTCAATTAAAGAAAAAAGAATAAAATATAACCATCACCCCAAACTGGTCTGAAAAAGCACACTGTGAAACCAAGACCAGCAAATCTTGGATCCACAGTGTGGGAAAATTGCATTTACACTGCAAGCTAGCCAACAGCTGATAAACAGTATAGCAATCTGAAACCTGAAAAAGTTATTGACAATGATTTCGAATTAGAGAAATCCTCAAGGTACTAGAGCCAGGCTGGGATTAACCCAAAAGAATACAGCAAATCTCCTGACTTGTAGACATCAGCAAAATATTGTAGCTGAAATTTTTCATTAAATTAATAAATTTTATTCCCAATGAAATGTCACCACATTATTTATTAAAAGCCAGATCAATTAACAGACCCTTGTGACTTTCACGCCAAGTGGTTATTCTACTTTTGCATGTAATTTTAGAAATTTGTGAAAAAATTTACAACTGTTCAGACTGAGCCATCCAGGATATAACTGAAAGCTGGCGGTTCCCTTGTGACTAGTTCATTAAGAGCTAGTATCACAAAACAAAGCACCTGTACTAATTCTATACCCTGTTCTGATGCCCTTCTCTAAATCTTCGAACACCAAGTTAAATTCTCGCATTTGATAATTCTGAAAAACATTCTTTTCCAACAGTTTCTGCACATTCAGCCTCCCCACCTACCTTCCAAAAGCTGAGATGCGTTGTACACAGGATGGGGTATGCTGAATGAAAGGTATTTGACAGTGATCTATGAACCGTAATATGATATGCTGCATTTCAGTGCTGCAAGCATACACAGCATCCACGATTTCTTCATTGAACAATTAAAAAAACATAACTATGAACAGATGTTGAAAATATCAGACCAGATTTCACTAAACAGAAACTGGAAATTCTGAATTCATATTTGTGTCATTCAACAAGATCAGAAGCATTCAGATTCCGTGTAATGAATTAAATGCCTTTTCCTGTATAAGCTAATCTCCAACTATTAAACTGTCATACAATTTATACGGGAACCCAACCAGCATGAATTTGTAACTTGCAACATCCAAATTGCATTAATAATGGTGAAAATAACTCTTAAGGGATCCAAAACCATAAAATAAAAGGGTGTGCAACGCTCTTGGCAACTGAAGAGGGTACATAAAGTTCCCTGAATGGTCTTTCACTAGTTAGGCAATCAAAGACCATATGAAGTGTAACTTTATGCCACAGCCAATAGGTGCAAGGCCGTAGTCTCGCTGCAATTAAGTCCTGCTGCTGCACTGAAGTCAAGAAGACAAAGGGATAGACCAACTCACATCACACTGAAACGGCTTCTCTCCGGTGTGGGTTCTCATGTGCTCATCTAGGCCTCGCTTTTGACTGAAAGCCTTGTTACACTCTGAACATTGGTACGGCTTTTCCTGTATGAAATGACAACAGTGAGTGAAAGTGAGTGAAAGTGAGTCAAGACAGAGCCCAAGTCATTAAAGGAGTGGAATTCCATGCTGGATGGTGCAAGTTTTATATTCTCTCTAAGGGATTACAGTCAGTGAAAACAACAGAAAATGACTTTCAAATTATTAAGTGAAAGCTGGGAAAGCTGTGGCCTGACAGTTTCCACTTCAACA
Source organism: Ciconia boyciana (assembly GCF_034638445.1). NCBI lineage: Eukaryota > Metazoa > Chordata > Aves > Ciconiiformes > Ciconiidae > Ciconia > Ciconia boyciana. Next base: position 79,068,813 of record NC_132938.1, on the reverse strand, counting down.
CCCACTTATGAATTAATTATCTGTTCCAGTCTTTCAAACCCAGCCATTTTGGGAGTCTGTTTTTCGTAATGTGAAAGGTACAGAAACGTAAAATTCCAATGTACTTTCCTTTATCCTCCACAAAAGCTTAAAGCATAAAGACAAGTAAGATGTCTATAAAAACCTCAGGTTTGTTAGCATGTTTCCAGGCAGGGGAAGAGGTGAAGGGACAAAGTGGAGGTACAAGGAAAGCTTGTGGTAGAGAAAAAACTTATTGTGAAAAGTGGTGACAGAAGGTTAATCACATATTCATTGCAGAATCTCAAAAGAAGTGCAGATGGCAACCAAGCCATCTGTATTTTTATTAGAACTATTGGTTAGCAGCTACTGTAACACATGATATTATAAAAGTTGCAAGCTCACTGACATCAAATAATTAGAGATATGTATAGAAAACCACTTTTTATAATGATTTTCCTCTTTGAAGTTCTTCTTTAATATAGAAACTTTTATATAAGGTGTAATTCCTCCTTTATTCTGCTGAAGTTACAAAAGAACTGTATGTAAAACAGCATTTAAATAAATTAATTAAATATAAAAGTTACTATTCTGGCACTGCACATTGCCTCACTAAAATTTTGATGCTCTAGAGGCATCTTTATTTTGAATCAAACAATTATACTTATTTCAGTCTCATCCTACTTTTTTCTGTGGTCCCTAATTCTGTATGCTTAAGTTCTAAGATAAGTATTTTAGGCAATAAAGTAAACATTTTTTACTAAATTAGATTGAAAACAAAGAGTGAAAATCAATAGGCAATAAAAATGCTAAGACCATGAATTAACAAGTAATAGGCAGTCTTTTGGTCTTAATGGTCTTTTGGGAAATAACGTGGGATCCAAGGATAAGTGAGAAGGAACAACTCAGGTTAGGTGTTGAAGCTACAAAGTGAAGAAATTCTCTGGTTATTGAATTCCTATTCTGAGTACGTAGGGGACAATCAGGTCTCCATATATTGCTGAATCCTGCCAGGTACTCAGCATAAACTGTACAAGTAACACAATGAACTATAAATCAGTGTTGCTGTGGGTAAGTCCCAAGCTCTCTCTTTAGGGCAGCTCTTTGCAAGTACAGAGATCTCATCGGGGGTGAAGACTGGGTTCTTCATTTTGCTCCAGTTGCGATGGACTACCCTCCCATAAGGTTTCCTAGAAGAGGCAGCGTCATAGACAGAAACATCTCAACTTTTAGTGGCAGGAATCCTCTAGCTCACCAAAACCAGGTCATAAGCTGTGTACATAGGGAAAAGCATTTCTCCAGCAATTTCAATTTCAGGTCTGAGTAAATCATGAGGTAAATAAATGTACATTTCAGTATGATGCAAGACAAATCCTTCTGCTGACACAGACTGTGTACACGGTGCCCAGCTGCATAGAATCAAACTGGCCTAAAGGGAAGCCACTAATGAGCCTTTCTGTGCAAGATCCTCCTTACACATGTTTATCATCTTTGTGTTTTTTCATCATTATCTTAATTTTGTAATTTCCATTATTCTTCAGTAAAAAGTAAAACATAACAAATTACCTAAAAAAGATCTGAGCTGATCTTAAAAAAAAAAAAATCATCATCTAGACCAAAAACTTCATGTCATGGGGAATTTTGCTAGACTGACTAAAGACTTCATGGAGCAGGTCTGTAATTTTTAAGGAAATGTACGAATAAGCCATATGAAAAGCAGGTTTCTGCAACACCCCCTTAATTGGTTTTGCATTGTGGTTAACATAAACCACATTTTCTGTGAGTTCTCTGAAAACAGCCTTTCTCTGTGTAGGTTGTTCCACAGAAAGTGCAAAGTAAAGTAGATGATGTGTACATCTTAAACACCTATGAAAACATTCATTACTGCAAACTGTACCAGGTGTACTTGCTCCCTTTTTATCATCTTGCTCTTCAGATATCTGAAGAGTTAACTCCATTAGGATTATCATACTCATTTCAGAGTTAAATGGACTTCAGGATTCCATTTTGGAGAAAGAGCCATTATAAACTCTGGGAAGCTGAAGTCACAAACCTGGGCTGTAATATCTTCCAATATCTGTTTGGCTATTTGTATTATTCTCTGTGGCAAAAAAGAGTGTATCTAACCATCCCCTTGGCATTTGTATTCAAATTCACATATGTAGTGCATGAAACGCATCTAAAGCTGTCTTTGATCTAATTTTAGATTCCTTACATCTGTATATTCCAGTGACTTCAGCAGACAAAATTCTGATTCACCCCAGCCCCTTTCTCCTCTCTCTCCACTAAGCTAAGCTGCCCTTCATTCACATTTGTGTCCGTTTCAGTAAAATCGGTAGTGTTGTCCAGAGCAAAACTCAGCCCTAAGTTTCTCTCCAGAGAAAAAGACTTTTTTTGTCGGTTTCGAAGAAGACATCATTCTCAGAGACTAATTTCTTCAAAGCAAAACATTCTGTGCCTTTCCTTTTCTCTCTCCCCCTTCTTCCCCTCATATCAAATTTCCATTGCACAATACTTGGAGAAGGCAACATTTGTAACATAGAAAAGATGATGTTGGCTTGGCATAACCACCACTGCTCTGAACGTGAATAGGGAAAAAAAAAAAAAAAGATAAAAACCACAGCAATAAGTCTGAAAGAAAGTTAATGGACAATAGGGACCAATGATGAGATTAGAAGAAAGTTGGACAAATTCAAAACATCAAGCAAAGGAAAAAACCTGCTAACTGTCAACAAAACAGGAGGTCATTGGGAAGATCATATAAGTCTGACTTCAGAGGAGTTAGCAACTGCTAGTACTATAAATCTACCCTCTGTTCAAAAAGCATCTGCCAGGCCATGACTACGGTGGCAGCAAAGCCAAAGGATTACATGTGTTTTGTTTTATTGATGATAGAAATGAGGAAGGGAGCAGGGAGAGCGAGACAGGATGTAGCTGATACTGCAGTGATTTAATATTACATTTTTAAGTATACCAGGTATAAATAGACATATGTAAATCAGGATTTATAACCTTCCTGCCTCTAAACAAAGAAAGGCCAAGGAGACCCCAAATGGGACGTGGTATTCTGGAAGATGCTTCGCTCTAAGACTGCTATGCTAACTTAGAAGCTCCCATCTCTGATGATTTTCACTTCACTACATTAAAACTGAGAGGAATTCAACATTTTGACAACTATGGCAAATACAACAGTGTCTGCGATACACACTTCATCTGTCTGTGGATAGCTGAATAATAAATGACTACCTTGGATTCTATGCAAATTGTGGTTTGTATTAGAAAGACATCAGAACACGACAAATTCTCGAGGCCATTTGACGCCACCTTTAACAGATTGATAGAACATGTGTACAGAGTGTCCTGCAACCACGGCAGATGGAAATACTTAAATGCCGAATATTTGAACTGCTAACTGCTGCTGTAGTTGACTGTATCTCCCTTAAGAAATATAAATATATTATGTACATTAGCTTAGCGCTGGTGCATGTGGTTGTTTCAGTAAACCTGGTAAAATTGATTACACAGGTAAAACATGAATGACTTCGGTAGGAGTATCTCGAAATTACTTTTTAAATCTGAATTTAGAACTATTACATGAGCTTAACAGCAACAGGAAGAAAAACATAATCTAGACACTACTATACCCAAATAAATCATAGCTCAAGATTCAAATAAATGAGAGTTAAGAACAGCTCTAGTAACTCTTTCCAAGGTGGCAGGAGCAAGCTAAAACTGTGCTGAACCCACACTCAGGAGACCTTATTCTTTACTTTTTCGGTTGAATTCATTTACTACAGTGATTGCAGATTTATACTACTCAGAAAGTGAACTTGTTGACTACAGAAACGTTACTCAGTAATCCTTTTTAACACTTAGGTTTTAATTGACATACAGAGTATATTTAAAATCCCAGAGCTATCTAGGATCTAATCTCTCTTATGCCCTTTTTTTTTAATATCCTACTGAAATCAGCAGATTTACTTCTGATTTACTTCAGTTTCACATATTGCACGTTTCTTCTCGTAGATCATGTTCATACGTCTAAGCATACATTCAAATTACTAGCATCTTGGGGTAAGACATACTGACCATGTTAAGTTTCACATGACTATCAACTTGCTGGATCTACATTTTCTACATGCTGAAAACTGAACATTCAGAGAAGTTCAGAGAAACAAGGAAAAGCATATCAGATCTTATATTACTTGTAAACATTTAAACATAATCTTGTATTACATGTAAACATTTACACTTGTGACATGAGTGTGAAAATTGCCAGACATTAATAATGGCAATGATACAGGACAAAAAAAAAAAAAACCAACCACAAAACAAAACAAAAATCAATCTGTTTCTTCTCTGAAGACATACCAAATTGAGATCTGTATAACAGACAAATCTGGAGACAAACATGACATATTTTGGAAATATGAGCAGTAAGGCCCAGTACGTACATGAAGATTCTCGGTAAAACCTGAATAAGCCTGAAAAGGTCTCAACCTAAACTCCTTGGGAAACAGTGGGTATGGAACTTTTTTGGGTGATATTTATTCTTACAACAGGGAACACAGAGCTAAAGAAAAATATCAGCTTGTATTTTCGATAGCAAAATATTTTAAAATACGTAGATCATCCTTTAGTTCACCTAATTTTTTTTATTCTTGTTTTTAATTGCTTTCATTATTCTAAAACAAAGAGCTTTCCTTTGCTCCCAAAGAGAAAGTCTTATAATGCCTACACATGAGATGTAGATACAGTAACTCTGCTTTCAAACCTTACGTGAAGAATTTGAAAATATTTCTATTACTCAATAGATATCATTTGCTGCTACATGTATTTGCATTATCACCTGAACACAGGGTTAGTAAAAAAATTGCTTTAAAAAAAGAATCAGCAAGAATGGAAAAATGTGGCCTAGAATGAACAAACATGACCAGCCAGACAACACTAAAATACACTAGTCAGGCTTGCAGCTACCAAGAGCTGACCTCTCAAACAGAATCCTGGAAATCCTATAGCTTTGCTAATCTGAAAATGCAGAAAAGACAGTGGTGTTATCTTCTTACAAACCAGGAGGACAGTGACAGTGACAAATACAGACTTCAGGAAGCATTATCTAAAGGGTACCTTAGGCACTGAGGGAACAAAGTTAAGTTTAAGACACTTGCATATTTCACATAAACCCTTTGCTTTGTGTGTTTTAAACCTTTTCCTCATACCAGTAACACTTTGCTTCAATTATCACTAATTATTAATGTTGATGTGTTCCTCAAACCAACGCTCAGGAGCTCTTCAGCCAGCTGTACACAGCATGTATCAAAAGACGGTGACCAGAACAGGTCAAAAACCTTGTCAAAAACCCCATCTGAATGTGAACTGAAGGTTCAGGGCTACAACAGCCTGAAAAGCATGATCTCAGGGGCCCGGAAAAGAGTCCAATCACAGGCAGCCAAACACAGGTTCATGATGTATACCCATAAGCAACCCACAACCTACCTTGCAGCCTTGCTAACAGCACACTTCTATCAAAAGGTAAGCAGAACAGCGATGAACGAGTAACAGAAGTCCTAGGGAATCAGAGAGATCTTTCTGCTTGGTCTAGAAACCCCCCACAGATAGTGTCAGACCATGCTGAGGGCCAAGCGAGTCGTTCTTTACACGAAAACCTGTTAGACAGCAGCTGCGGCAACAGACCTTTAAGCCTCAGCAAATTCCAGTGTCAATGCACAGGTTTTTTCTACATTTAAGAAGAGCGATGGGTAGTTTCACTACCAATGAAGTGGTGACATGCAATGTATTGCTCAATTCTTTTTAAAAGACCAGATTTCATCTTAATTGAAGGGCTGGGAATTGAGGTATAGTGCAGTAAGAAAGACAGTAAAGTGCCTACTGAAACAAGGGTGGCTTATGTAGCTGATGTTTAGTTATATTTCAGCCCTAAAAAAGAGACTAAGTTGATTAATGTCAGGAAAAAACCACCAGTGATACTTTCTGCTAGGTCATCACCACTAGCAACACATCCCCCGTTGAGAAGAGAGGCTAAGTCACTTAAGATCACAGATGGTGCGAGTTAATGGAGTCCAGTTTTGTATTTAAGTGTGAAAAATGTGCAAGAACGAACAAGATGCTCTCAGTAACTGGAAGGTTTTTGGAAGTGATAGCAAGTGGCTCACCCACAGACAGAGGCCTACTTAAAATATCAGACTTGCATTAAATTCCTGAAGTAATGTTGACACAGAAAGACAAAGGCTGATGAGAATTTACAACTCTACAGAAGTAGTAGGGATTTGAATCTTATAATGATTAAAACTCAATAAACAATCACTTTACAAGTAAACATTTCCTCACCTGAGAAGTAAAATCCTTTAAAAAATATTTCCAATAACTGGAACAGGCACAGAAACTTTCCTGTTGAAACAATTGTGAAAGGATTTTCACAAATTTAAACAGTCACTTTTGTTAGAAGTGACTGGTGTTTTTGTTAGAAAAGTTCTCAATTCAGTTTGGGGAGTTTTGAAAAAAAATCTGAAATTCTTGCAATGACATTTGTAATGAAAATAAAAACATGCATCTTCACTGAAATGCCTGCCAGAAGAAAAAAGGCATATTTCTTCAAAAGCTCTGGTATATGCAGTTAGCTGGACTTTACCATTAACTTCTCATTTTCCACAGTAGTTCCACCTTTTTGCTACCTACAATCTGTAAAGTTTTTGTCTGTTTTAAACCACTGAAGTAATTTCTGCCCCTAAGATTTAGTGAAGGAGGGTTTATTTTATCAGCCATTATGAAAATTCAATAGATGTTGATCTGCTCTTGGAAAAACAACAGTATCAATATAAAAAAATACATTTTCACTCTATGAGGAAAAGATGATGATCAGTCAACATTACATAAAAAGAGAGCGTGAAAATATAGGTGCAGTGGGATTCAAACCTTCTATATTCTGTGTACAAACACAGATTCCACAGGCCAGGAAACCACAGCACTGGCAAAGTCATCATCCTCAGACAGATGTTTGGGAACTCACTCATGTCTCACCAATAGGGAAATATACAGAAAATCTAATAGTGAAAAAAAATCAAAATTCAATCAACACCTCATATTATTTCATTACATACTGCCATGTGCATAGAAGACTATATTTAGTACCCAATGTAATTTTTTTTTTTTTTTTTGACAATAGCATGGTATGCTGTTTCTAGAACACGTGACCTTTTTTAAAACTTTCTGAAGCCCAAATATTTTCTGGGAAATACAGAACAAGTGAAATTACGTCACAATTGTCAATATTGTTCTTCCATTTTAATTTTTTTATTATTATTTTATTTTAATAATCTTCTGGGTTAAAAAAAGAATAGAGGGGGCTGTGTAAAGTTGCAAATGAGTGCCTTGGAAAGACTGTTCAACTCGGGACCTGGATGAGGACAGTTTTCTTCTTGTACTATCCCAGCAGCAAGCTGAAACACTGACTTGAAGAGAAAACCTCGACGGGAGACTGCCTAGCTTCCATACTTATTATGACTTGTACCTATTCCCATGAAATTCATAAATAAAACTCAAAATTAACTCAAGGTTGGCTAACTCACACACATACTGTGTCAGGCCTTTAGGCCTTAGCTTCTAAGGATATCTTTGCCCTGAAGTTACTTACATGACTGCAGCCCATGCAGATATATTCATAAAAGCTTCAGACTAATACTCTCAGCCACCACTAACAAACTAACTGGGAGATTAAGGAGTTCAAGAGTTGACTTCAAAACATATCCGATACTCAGGCCACTAGATCACACCAATCCTTGCAATTTTGAGGCTACACTGCTGACAGCATCCAAGCTGCCCAGCTTCAAATTAACAAGAAAGAATAGGAGACAAAGCTTCCTAAGCAGTATTGTCAGTACTGATAGATTGCAGTTGATGTTATGTAGTTTCTGGACGCTTAAGCTATTGACCAGTTCCATGCAACATATATAAATATATGTATGTGTGTGTGTGTGTGTGTATACATATATAAAAAAAAATAAAACCCATGCTGGCCAAGCATTTCAAGTGTGGACAAGTAAAGTCAGTTGCAGAGTTACAAAAATATGCTTATCACTTAATTTGCTCTATTTCTTACAATATAATCTCTGAACATGAGAGGCTTTTTTAAACATACTTAAAGATTGATGCATTTTTAAATTGTAGGCACTTTTGCATGAAACAAAGAAATATACCTACTAATACATTGTAATTTCTCTAATTTTTAAATATTACCTCAGAAACGTACGATTTGAGCATTACAGCCAGCAGCCTTCCAACCACCAGAAATCAGATTTTTAAACAAGCTATAAAAATTACATGTATCTGTTATACCTTCAAAGTATAAATATGAAACATTCAAACCAAGTGATGAAAAAGCATTTGCAAAAGGCTTCTACTCTTTCTGTTTTCCATCACTGCCATGTATTTAACTGAAACAAACTGTCATAAAACTACCATTTTCAGAAGTAATGAAAACATCAATTTGACATGACAATAACATTGGTCACCTATCAATGATCATATTTCCAAACATTAACAATTATATAGCAGTAACATACAAGAATTTCTCTACGGGTTTAAGCTCAAACTATGTAACATTATATCAGGCACTGAATAAAGCCTTAGGAAAGAGCTGAAGTTTACTGTACTGCGAAGGCTGGAAGTATGCATGTATTTCCTCAAAGCTGATATGGTCTGTAAGTTCATTTCATCAAGAACTTCAAGGAGGTTATCATTTATGTTTTCTTAGGCTGTTATTTTTCTTCTTATTACAAAAAAAACAAAAAAAAACCAAAAAACAAAACAAACAAACAAAAAAAAAAGAAAAAAAAAAAAAAACCAAAAACCAAAAACACCAACACAAAAAAAACCCAAACAAACCAAAAAACCAAACCATAAACCAAACGTACCTACTTTCATAGAAACAAATCAGTACTCAGGTGACATTTTAATATTAGGTGGTTGGTATTTTCTTCTCCTTACATTGTCAGTAGGTGTTTTGGCTTACCTTCTCTGTTTACTCCAGAGTTTGAGCTGACACCTGTGGCCACCCAGGTTGTACTCAGTTTAGCAGCTGCCAGACTTTAATCAACTTTCTACAATGATTTTTCCAGCAGTCCCTAATCCACAAGATCAGGTTTGGCATTTAATCCCACTGGTAAAATATATCTAGATTTAATTTCTACAATGACATTTTCCTTGTTGAATGTCATATTACTACTTTTAAGCTACTTGACAATTTTTCTGGCCAAAAGACCAGACTCTTTTTTCAAGATATTTACAAGAATAGCCCGTGAGGAAAGGTGCTATGATTATGTTTATTTCCACACTGCTAGGCTTAACTGATAGAAAAATACATTCTGGATTTATACATCTTGTTATTCATTCTTTGAATAATTATTTTGCATGTAATAATAAATTTCAAAATAAAATGTATGCGTAGGAAAGGGTAAGAAAGGGAATAGCCAACATCTTTACAATCTTTTGAAAAGTCAACACATTGGATGCCTGAAAAGAGACATTTCAAGTGTGACTTACTGGCTTTTCTTGTTCTTAGAACTGACAAAAATAAACTTTGGCAAACACACTGTATTTTTTATTTCCCAATCTTTAGTTTTGTCTTTGTTTAAATGTCCTAGGATCACAGAACAAGTTATAGTGAATTAGTATCATGCTGAGGAGTTTCAAGCTACTTCTGCACAGGTATAATCTTTCTTCACTGGAAGAGTTCTTACGTAGTACAGTTAGAATACATCTCGTGTAGTGTTTATATTCAGATCAGGTGTGTGCTTTTGAAGCACACTTCCCAAATGTCCCCTGTTACTGTGCTTTGCTGAACACTTCCAAAGTGTTTTGGACTGCATGACCTGGATTCCTTTTGGAAAAAATTAAACCTGAAGGTTTAATGCATCCCAGGGAGTGCTATTGTGCATTCAGTCCATAGGACCAGACTACACATAATCTGCAGTAAAATCCTTGAAACACATACAAGATAAACATCAGGTCCTCATCACCACTGTTTCACTTTACATACCTACTACTGCATTGTACTACTTGTTAATGTACACATATTCTCTGATTTCTAGAATGAAGAATTAGACCACAACTACCCCGAGCACCAGAGAGGTGCTACAATGTGACTGCACGCATTCACTTCAAAAAAGACTTAGACATGAATAGCTCAGAATTTTTAGTTCAGCTTATATTGCTCTCAGTTAAAGATGTGAAATGCTCAAAGCTGGAAATTCAACTATCAGTACTCCATACAAATATGTTATGCTATCAGCCTTGTAAAGTAAACCATCTTAATATCCATAACTCTTAATCACCTCTACAAAACAGAGTGAAGAGAATCTGACTCAATGAGCAAGAGTACTGGAGAATTCCCACCTTTGGTCCAGCAAGTAGCATGTACCTGCTTGAGAATGAAATGGTAGGAAAGAGGAAAAGAGAGAACACCTCAGGCAGTAATGACAGACCTGCCTGGTTTTCAAGTACATGGCAGAAACCGTCAAGAGTTCTGCATCTCAGACAGTGCACAGATTTCACCTTTACTAGCACCCCTTTGTTCAGAGAAACCTCAAGGCAGGTGATCTTGATATTATAAAACTATTATAACACCTACATACTAAACAGCTGTTTTCTCTACTAAAAGGGGTTTTGTTTGTTTGTTTCCTGGATAATATTTTTCTAGATTTTTTTTTTTCTCTCAATACACTACTAAGTTAAAAATCATGCATAAACACCACCAAAGACACAAAGCTCAATTAAGTTTTTCAATGTCTCTTAATGAGATCCTGAATGTCAACCACTACATTCCTGACAAGCATCAACCTACTACAAACATTAAATAAATCGTCATATTCTTGCCAAGCACACGAGTGCTCTTGTAAATAATGACCTCTTTTCAATTTACCTCTCAGTATTTTCTCTCTCCCTCTTCCGTCTTACTCCTTCCAAATACCCAAACTCCCTTCACCACTCTGTTCTCTTTCACTTACGTCTGAATCACACCACCTAAAATACATATTCACTCCCCTATACCTGTGCTAATATGTACTCATCTGAACAATTAAACTACAGCTTATTATCCTACAGTACTGCATGGATAACGTTCTGCAGAAGAACAGACTCAGCATAACCACTCCTTCTGACTCGAAAATCTGTGAAAGTTCATAATAAACTTTGCTTTCTGTTCCATTGTTTTTATTAATACTACTAGTCAACTTTTTCCTCCTCCTAAGACTTTAAAATTTTTAGCTATCTAGTTCCATTTAGGCATCGAGTAAGGTGTTGAAGCGCAAGGAAGAGGGAAACTTGGGAGAAGCAAGGTTATAATAACAAACTTCAGTTTTCAAAATGAGCTAGTAATGTTAACGTTATCAATACTGATTCTTATTACCTCAAAGCAAAAAAATATTTTGGGGGGATAAATGAATATATAATGCCATTCATATACAAATGAGCTTCACTATGAAGCTTTGGAATAGGAGTAGCATATAAACAACATGACAGCAAAAAGAATCAAAACCCCAAACCAAGGTCTAAAAAAATCATGTTGTGCCTGAATATTTTAACTCTCTAGTATAACTGTAAAGATTTCCAGTAGTCTGCTTAGCACACACATACAGAAAAGAAAAACTGAAATATGACCTGTTCAGATCTAGATGATCGTGACATCTTAAGTATATGGAAACACTTGTATCGCATTTGGTGTGAACAGAGTTCTTTCTTTCTGCAAGGACGATATTTTGACCACATGATATAGCAGAACATTTTCTGATACATTTTTAAATCAAATCTTATTATGTTCTTAGTGCAATACAAAGTCTGTCTAATTACGACATCTACGTATATTAAAAAGAAATCTCCACTCTGTAAAATCTTTTTTCCTAACTCTTCCCTTTCCTATTAGCTAAATAACAAACATTGGTTGAATTGTTCTTCTGTCATTCATAAACAGTGTTTAAATTATTGTATTTTCTTTTTCCTCCTGTTTCAACATTAATGTAAAGTACTCAGTCTGTCTTTCAGTCCAATTTTATAGAAGCATTTTGGAGCCAGCCTGCAAATTTCAAAGATTTTTTTTTTTTTGCTTACATATAACAGAGGAAAAATATGACGATGTATGGGAATATATGTAAGCACCAAGCTACATAGAAGAAGTAGGAGCAAGCAGCCAAACAACAATAAAATAGCTCTACTAAGGTGCTTAACTATGTTCCAGAGCATAGCTAGGAGCAAGAAACATCCCAAGAAACTACGCTCAGGTAAAGAGCAACTATAAGTTTTCCATTCAGTGCAATTAAAAATGAAAAAGAAAATACTTCAAAATGACTTTTGTTTTTTAAATTGTTAACATAATACAGCCGACTGCTTTATTATCTGCACTGTGTGGGTAATTAGGACTGATGTATACAACTATCAAGAAAAATACACAACTATCAAGAAAAAATGCACAGGTTTTCTCCACTGAAGTACTGCATTTTCTAAGACTGTAGGATATGCAGTCCTATTGTAAATAACTAAATAACTACTATCAGTTAATTTACAGCTTTTAAGCAATGCAAACAATGTTTGTAAAGTTCTCTAACCTCACTCTTGAGCATGCATTTTGGAAGAAATCATCACTTGGAATAAATCACTATAGTCAACTGAGATACATCATTACAGGCTCTAAAGGCTTATTCTTTTTTTCTCCCTTTTTTTTTTCCTACAGAGGCTAGAGGGTTTGTTGTTTTTACTGAAACTGTATGACAAATCAGGAAAAAATTAAAATTGGCACTATTTCAGAGCTGGTCTTGTTTACCACTCCTCCACTCACAGCCATAGAGAACATATATGGTAATGAAATTTCTCCTGGTGCAAAAACAGTAATATGGGACAGTAACAACAGAAAAGATTTTATAGCACTTCTTAAAGTGATTTAACAGCTGGAAAGAAGGAGAAACAACTAACAACATGGGACTAGCCTGCTCCCAGTGAGCCACCAAGAAGCATTGTAGAAACTACTGCTAACTTCTAAACTAGAATTTGGGGTACATGAGCTAAAACTTTATCCAGGACCTCCAGTTAATACCCTCAAGACCTCGGTAGAATAGTAGAAAATTAAGCAAACAGTTTTGATCTCATCTTTACTTATTTAGAAAGCTATTCTGTGCACAGATTTGCATATGGAGACTACTAACTTAACTATCACCCTCCCTATTTCCTAATAGATAAAGAACTTTCTCAGTTTGGCCTCAAGGCTGCCTTGACTTCTGTAAACAGTAACAGCTCCCAAGGGATTACCACTAAAAGCTACAGTTTACTTCTAACCTTTTGTTTGTTTTCTTATGGCGGATGGGGAGGCCAGAGGCAGGTAGTTTATGGAATGCTAGACCAGCTTAACTTCACCTAGAGATCTCCCTTTACTAAGGGAATTCACATCTGGCTGTTTGAAGACAGCTCTCCATCTCTTTGCTGGCTGAGTGGGGCCAAGATCTCACCTTTGTCCTCTAGTAAATATACATACATGACAAGACTTTTCCCCAAAACAGGGAACCTTTCTGCTAACTGAGACTCAAGGTTCAAAAATAATCTCGGAGACATCTGCAATTTGCCTTTTATTTTGCCTTCAGTTAAATAAAAGTTAAATAAAGTCATTTTGCAGCTTAATATTTGTCATCAGTAAAGTACAGGCTCTACAAAAGCTCACAATGACTGAACTTTAAGGAGACAGTATGAATCAAAGCACTGGATATTGAAGTTTCAAGAATAGTGAAGCTTTTACAGAATGGTTTACTTAGTAAACAATCACAAACATTCATTTATATCTATAAATAACCACAGGTTAAAGGAAGAAGTTAGTACTGCTATTATTTCAACATATAAGAAATCGAACACAGAAAAAAATAGAAGGTCAGTAAGGAAGTCATAATTAGAATTTAACAGTTAATGACTTAAATCTTTGCCTCTTATTTTGATAAGTATAAAAGATCCTGGTTGGTATAGCCTAATCTCTACACAAACAGTAATTATTTACTTTTCACCACACGATTCATAGATGATCCTCAAGTAGCCATAAAAACTAAACTACACTTACCTTTGTGTGGGACTTACCCTTGTGTGGGTGCGAATATGCATCTTTAATCCATCATTCTTGCTGAAAGCTTTGTCACAGTAAGGACACTGGTAAGGACGCTCACCTGAAAACAAGAAAAGCATCAGAATCCATAAATACGGCCTCAGTATATGAAGGCCTTGCAGCACAGTTATGTGTCAAACAGAAGTACTTTTTTTTTTCCGGCCTTTTCTTCACTCAGTTCAAACAAGAAGAGATCTAAGCATTAGAAAAATTACAAATAAAGGTCCACCTGAGCAGGATGCAGGGCTAGATCAAAATATTACTCATTGCTGCCTGGTTTTGTCCTAGCAATATATCACATAGAGAGCCTTGGGGGAAAAAAAAGAAAGGAAAAAAAAAAAAGAGACAAAAAGAAAGAAAACACCTACTGCCCTTGCCCAAACCACATTCTACGGTGACTTACACATGGTCACTTTTATGGTTAGGCATTAACTGCTCCCAAGTATTTCTTCTGTTTCACATCTGGTTGTTTTTAAAGCCCCCTGGGTGTCAGAATCCCAATGAAATATAAAATCTACTCTTTTTTAATGCTGTATCTGAACTAACTGTTAGAAGCTAGTTAATCAAAAGTTTCTGCAATTTTTCTGTTGCAATTTATGATTGAAATGAAAGCAGAAGCATCTTAGCATCTCCCTTGCAGCATCCCTTATCTTAAAGGTATTTCGTTTAATGCTCCATTAAACTGGTATCATTTAGCAACAATTTTCCCAAAGTCACATTAGCGTAATGTGGATACTGAGCTATTCAGAATCAAAGAGTGAAGAGTTTCTAAGCTAGCTCCATAATTTGGAAGAAGTGATAAAGCTTTATAATTCCCCAAGGGCATTTTAATTTTTAATTCTTTAGGCAATGCACTGGAATCTGAGTCAATTGCCTCCTCTTTCTATACACAACACTTTAAGAGCAAATGTCAGGTTGTTCCTAGTGCAAAAACACAGTTCAACAACTTAAGATACAATAACTATTTTTGTATTAACAAAATGGAATTGTTTCTACACAATCATAATGCTGAAGGTGTAACAAGCCTTTATTTGAAAATAAAAGTTAAGCAAAGCCTATTCTAAGTCAATGCACAGCTTTCTGCTCATGAAAGAATCTTTGCATGTATAGAGAGATTTAACATAGTCCAAATATCAAACACTTATTAACACTCATACTCGAACCTGGAAAATAGGTAAGTAAGATTAACTACATTTTACAGTTAAAAAAAAAAAAATCAGACTTATTTCACTGATATGCCAAAGATCAGAGTGTAAGAGAGTGGCAGTAACAGAGATAAGCATTTAAAGCTCCACAGTCCCTAATAACAGGGATATTCATCTTGACTTGGAGAAAGGAAGCCTCATCCCTCTTCTCTTTTCTCCACATGAGGTGCTCTTCCATGATTACTCAGAGGGAAGATACTGGATGTTTTCTTTCTTGGGAACAAGATGTCAAAAGATCACAAAAAGTATGTAATGCAGACAGCTTACAGAAACAGCTCTTCAGAAGGACCGATTGTGAAGACAGTACAGCTGACCAACTGATAGTCGCTGTTGTACATAAAATCTCCATATAGTCACAGGTTGTGTAGAGATTTGAGGGCAGCTGAGATTAGATGATTATTTAAGTAAGGGGATAAAAACCCAGCCTATTTAGTAGATAGACTATTCTGTTCTTTTCTGTCTTTTATTGCTGTTTAGATAACTGTTAATGACAGCAGCAAAAAACTGTGTAGCAAAGTACTTGTGAAATAGAAATATTTTCTTCTCTTGTATTCTGCCACCTCTCAGAAAGCACAATTGTGTGAATTAGGCTTTTTTTTTTTTTTGAGGATGATGACAACAATTGCTGTGTTATAGCTGTGTTTTTATTGAACAGTTTGAAATATGATACTCTCTCTCATGACCCTTGATGTCTTTAATCCATGCCTCCGAAATTCAAACACTCCAACAGTTGTCAGTACTCAAGTATTTAATTAATTCAGCCGACATTTTTATGTTTTAGGGCTTTTGAATGTAGAAGTTAAAGCTTTCAGCAGTTTGTAAGCAGATGAGTGTTGACAGGTAGGAGTTGTACCCC
The DNA here is from genome assembly GCF_034638445.1 of Ciconia boyciana. Lineage (NCBI taxonomy): Eukaryota > Metazoa > Chordata > Aves > Ciconiiformes > Ciconiidae > Ciconia > Ciconia boyciana. The sequence goes on along the minus strand of NC_132938.1, from coordinate 79,052,609 downwards.
TCCTCCCTCTCTCCCCCATCCCTCAGTCTCTTTAAAGAGAAAGACTTTTGCTTTCAAAGGATGGGTTTGAGTTTGTCTGAAATGGATTAACAGCGTCCTTCAGAAATTAACCATGAAGACCACAGTACTTGATGAGTAAGGCCTTAAGAGCTTTCAGCAGATGCCAGTAGAGGGCAACAGTATGACTTCATATCAACACGTTACACCTGAAAAGGACTGGCTTCGAGCAGCTGTTACGTACTGTAGGTTTTCAAAAATCTCCACTGTTCCAAAAATCGAGTTTACTATGTAAAACAGACTGCAAGCTCTGACTTGACATTGATGCTTGGTGACATCCTATTTTTAGAAATTATATAAACAACTTCTCACGCACTTGTGTCATTAATAAGTGTCGGTAAAACAACTTAAAAGATGACATCAAGTAATTTTAATGTTGCTTTTATTTTTTATGTTACTGTCTTTCGCCTAATCTTTGTAGCCTGTATGCCCAAAATGTATACAAGTGCCCTTGCACTTACATAAGCAACTGTTTCCCCTGTGCATACACATCTTTTAAATGTGTAACTTATCTTCTACCTCAAAGAGTTTTAGGATTTTACAAACGTAACTGTGGGCAACTTAAAACAAATCTGTGCTTGCAACAGCCAAGTTTCTTAGAATAAATTTCTTAGTCTCTCTGTAACCCGTCCAAAGACGATGTTGTGCCACTGTGTAAGAAATATATGGATATTTATAAATAGTTTTATTAAATATATATTATTAATAAATAATTATTAATAAGGATATTTATATAATTATTATTTTAAATTAGGATGTTTATATTCTAATGTATAAGGATATTTATTAAAAGGTTTTAATAAAAAAATAACTTGTATTTTAAAATTATTTGATCTGTGAACAACAGTAAGATTCCCCTCATTTGACATCAGCCATGTGAAAATGTAATGTCTAATTTTAACTAGTTGTTCTGAATCCCAGTGAAATTAAGGATAAAAGAAAGGATGAATTGCTCTCTGGAAAGGGCCTAACTTTGTTGCCTGTCTGAGAACTGAATGAACTGCCCTCAGTCAATGCATCTTTTTCTTTATTTACTGTATCAGGAGCCTAGGCAACTAATTCAGATTAGATGTCTGAATTTATGGACAGCAGATTTTTGCAAGATTATTACAATCCTACTTACTAACTTCTCTATCTCTGGTAAAAATTAACTTCCCTCCTTGCCTCAGAACTAGACTAGGCAAACATTATTCATGCTACCAGTCAGCTGCTCGTAAGAATGGTCCCAATAACAGATTCATCAATGAGACTAATGGGGAAGCAGGTGTTCCCCAAGAGAAGTCTTACATAGCCTATCCCACTTTAAGTCCTGTAAGATAAACAGGAGCAGTGGATCCTTTCTCTGATACTGTGAGATGCAAATGGCGTAAGATGACAACAGAGCAAAAACAGATTTGAAATAATGAATGCTAAATATATTCCTCCCACACATGAACGTTTGCTGAAGTGCAATGTTTCATACAGAACTATTGCAAGTGTCCACAAATGACAGGGTTTTGTGCTTCGACAAAGTTTAGAATTGTCACTAGGAAAAACTGGAGAGCAGGTGCAATGTGATAAAAGCTCCTGGGAAGGTGACACTATCCATCAATGCTTTCACATTTGTCTGCAATCAAGTAAAGACCACCAAAAATCAACTATAAGCATTGGAATATTAAACCAAGCTTCAGATCAACTCACGCCCCATAAATACTTGGAGGTTTCCCGACGTAAAACTTCTCTGATGAGAAAAGGAATGGATCTGTTACAAGGAGATTAAAAGTAAGAATGACTAAAACAAGCAAATGAAATGGTGTTGCAAGTCATGTATCTCTATTTCTCTTGTCCTCACAAAAAGGAGTTACTAAGCATCAAAATGAAAGAAATTTATTTCCCCTATGACAAACTACAATTTCTTCTTGGATTTACTGCTAGAAGCATGCTTACGAGATATGGTGTCAATGTGTGATAACATCATACTAAGAGAGGGTGCACCTTAGGTAAAGTTGTTGATGCTGATTAACAATTATGCCGTTTGCACTCTGCATTTTTATATAAATATATTTTTATATATACTTATATATAAAATATAGAAATATCTTTATGTTTGGAGGTAATGATAAACTCTTACCAGGGATATCATACTGAAGTAAATCAGTGCACCCTTTTTTACTATAATGCCTTTTCATTGCAGTCAATAGTAGAGTAAGTTTTCAAAGGTATTATTTCACAAAGTGAGGGTAGTTGGTTAGAGTTTTTTTAAATTTGATTTATATTTAAAAAGATGGATAATGCGGGGGGGGGATCTTTTAACTTCCAAATACACTACTACACTACCAAGCCTTAATCCTAACACTTCACATTTGGAAAATATCTGAAAAAAGGCCTGACCTTCTATGTTACTGTTTGCAACTCTGCCATTAAACCACAACTGAGACTATGATCTGCACTTTTCACTAAAACATTTCACCAGGCTTTCTACTTTAGTACAGTATCAAAATCCAGTAGGCATATTAAATACATCTTAATTTGACAGCTTGTCCAGTCAACGTGCCCAGAAGTAATGTTGTGAATGCAACAATAAGTAAGAACAATAGCTATCATTAAAACAGCAAAACATTCAAGTAAGACAGACGTAATAAATGCTATGTTTACCCTCGAGTTACAGCTGACTGTCATGTCCCTGCTGTTCAAGAACAAACTGCTCAACATGTTAATGGCACTTCTGTACAAATAACCCCAAATAAATAATCCTTGGATAAATTGCAGTGGATTTAATATAATTCAAAGTCTAGACATTCTACTTCCAGATTTTGTATGAATAAAAACAAAGCTTTTAACATAATAAAAATAAATTTAACCCTAATACAAGGATTATGAAAAACAATTCCATGATTGAAAACCATATGGGATTTTGATCTGAAAACATGTCATGATAGAATTGATATCTTTTTTTCTCAAGTGTGTACATCTCTAGCTTGAGATTGTGATACCTACTGGACCTTATGTAGCATAAAAAGTTAAACACCAGATTCTTCGGTTCCAGTTCAACTCAGGGTGGACAGTTTCCTATGAGACATTTGCAATCAAAGGTACCGTAAGGCAGTATTTACAGTGAGTTTAGCACCCAGATTTCCCAAACTCAGATACCCCTGGGAGCAAAACAATTAAGAAACAAAACCAAATACACACTAGTTCAAGATTTCAGTGGCTACAGCTAGACACTTAATAAAGACTTTGAGACACAATAATTCAAATTAGTCATATGTGTTTCTATTTTCACACTGTATTTCGCATTCCCTGTAGTCAATTTAGCCACAAAAAAGCTAATTGCAAAATTGGGCAGAAACCTGACATAAAACCAATGTTAGTGATTACTTTGAAACAATGACCTCAAGTAAGATCAAACAAATATGTACTTTACAGGTGACAAATATATTCCCATCAAATGAGACAAATGAAACATGCAACAAGGAAACAGTCCTAATGTGAAGAGACCGTAACGAAAGTGGCTGAAGAGACCAGCAAAACAAAAAAGAGAAACAGAGGCACAGAGAAGATGGTCAACAGCATGAAAAAGTATGCATTTGATGAACTGTTACATTCAGTTTTGGAAGCAGCCTCACAGAGCTCTTTCAAACCAGACAGGGGCATTACTTTATTTAATTCTGTTAAATTTAGTCATATTTACCATCCCCATTCCCATGCGGCTTGCTTGTACGCAATTCTCAGGTGTGTATGTCAGCCTTCATGTATGAATTTCCTGGCTTTCTGTCTTAATGGGAACTAAACTGCTCTATTAAGGAATGAAGAATTGGAATTATACCGTTAAATTATCAAGGGGGTTTTTTATACTTTTTAATATGTCTATGCTTGGTCAGTCAGGGTATTCACCACCACTGGTCTAGATCAACACTCACTAACATCAGAAAGACTTATGACAGATTGCACTGAACATCAGATCATGTACAGTGTATGTTACTTAAAAGGAATTGTTTTCTTCAATGGTCTTTAAAAAATTAACAACTAATTACGGCAATGTGGTCCCTCAGAATCTTCCATAGACCATTTACCATCTTCTAAACATAGCTCCTTTTCAGATGTTGAACCACATATTATAAGGATTAGAAGATTATTTCTTAAATATATATATATATATATAAAAATATATATATGAGTGTATTATTTCAAAATGTCAATTTTCAGAACAGTTATGGTAAAGTATAATCCTTTTTAAAGGCCTGACTTAAGATTGGGATAGGGGAGAGGGGAAGAAGGGAGACTCCACGATCGCCCAACTGTGGTGGAAAGAAGGCAGTTCACCTGGGGAGGAATTTGGAGGCAAGGGGGCCATCTGGATCACACATGCAACACTCCATACCAGGTGATCAACAGAGCAGCCCAGAATGGGAATTGCAAGAGGGCTTTTTTAGTCAGAGATAATCTGGGGTGATGACAGCATTCAACAGCAAGTAAGGATGGGCAAAAGGTTAACGGATATAACAAAATTATAATTTGTGACATATGCTTTAGAACATTATCTGTTCATATAGAGCACTTGACAGCTTTACACATTTATCCTCAGCTGCTGTTCCTCTGTATATGGTGTTCCCATCAAATTAAAGAGGAAGTTTGTGTCCTTAACGTACGGAAATCAGTTAATGTATTATATAAATATTATAATATACAAATATACAATTATACACACAGACAAAGAAACCTAAGATATACAGAACTGAATTTCTCCCACATGAAAGGCACTTCATTAGGAATTAAAATTAAGTTAAATAGGAACTCAAGGAACCAAGTGATTTCAACAGAACTTAAATTAGAAAATGCCAGAAAACCAATCACTGAATGACGATTAAATAGTCACACTTTAAGAAAACATTCAGTAAATTTCACCACCTTGGTGTTGCACAGCATGTCAAATGGTCCTCGAGAAGACAAACACTTCTTCAAAATAATAAATTTCCTCTTGTGTAGAGGTGGCAGTTTTCTAGATACCAAGTAGCATTTTGAAAAGTGTTTCACACCCTAGGTCTCTTAAGCATTTTTATAATTTTGACCAGGGATTCTAGGAAGGGAAAATAACAGGAGGGTAATCAAGAATCTTGGCCGACTGCAACAGCTAGCTGCTCTCTTTACAACACCTGGACTAGTCTTAATCTGGACTAGACAATAAAAACAGTGATCTGGCCTATACAAAATTCTGGTCTGCCTGATTTTCAACCATTAAACACTCAAAATTTAGCACTTTAGCAGGTACAGAAGTACCCACACAGGAGTAGCTTTCTCATGCCAAGAACCACACAACTTCATGATTTGAAAGATGAAATACTTGTGGATGTCAGCTGAGACAAGACCCAGAAACACCAAATATACATGCAATTCTACACTCATTGTCAGCCAGATATAGAAAGGGATAGCTATTTCACTGCTCTGAAGAGAACAGTCCTGTTGCCTGAGAGAAACGGCAAAACAGTACTCGGGTATGGGTCAGTTAGAGACATTTCTTATGCATTTTTCATTTTAACCAACATTCAAACTTGGCAGACTCTGAAGACGAGCTTAAGTATTTCTGCCTTTTTTTTCCTTCACTGATGATTAACAACACTAAGCCTGTGTATTTGTGAATGCTTTCTAACCAAGCTCCAATACTTGTGTATTTTCCAGGCACAAGGGAGAACTAGAATTGCTTTTATGTAAGTCAACCAAATGCATTTCCCATTCACTAAATATAGTCACATATTTAATAAGAAAAAAACCTCAAATGCTATTCTTTTCCAAGAGAAAACCAGATTGCTTTAACCATTTTTTTTTCTATTAATACTCTTTCTTGTAAGTACTTAGCCATGTCTTATTCTTTGAAGCATGGAAGCAGTATTTTCACAGCTGAGAAGGTTTGTTTTCTGCAAAGTTTTGGGTTTATTCAGAGAATTCAGATTACCTGTAGTTAGAGACCAATAGTCAAATGTTTGTCTTATCTGGTCTATACAAACTGTCATGATATAATTGAGATTTTAGCTATTTGTAACTAAATTAATTATAAAGAATAGTAAAGGACCCTACAAAATAAGAAGGCTATCTAAATCTGTACAGTAAAGCATGAAATAACTACCATTATTACATACTTACAGACTCTCATCAGTTCTACAGTGATATTAAGATTTTAGTCACCAAAAACACCCCGACACACTTAAAGAATAAAACAGTTTCATTCTTTGCATCTATCAGTGGAATTAAGCAATTTGGTTTCCCTATGAATGGAGCATTAACAACTGTGACTTCAGTGAACCCCATGGTCAACCAAATCTTTTAAAGTATATGCATTAATCAATCAGTAATTCATTTGATCTAAAGATGTCACTAGCATTCAAATAATCCATCTCTTATAAGAACATTTCTTCATTCATGGAAGCAGACAACAAGAAGCTGACAGCTGCATGAAACTATACAGGTACTTTTAAAGATTTAACTGTTGTCTGGAGATAAATAGGACAATGATGTATAAACTGAAAGGTTTAGAAATGCAGAATCCTTACCTTTGAGGCCTTCTGCAAGCTCCTTTTTAAATTCGGTAGATAAAAGAGAGATCATTTATAAGTTATTGAATAGAAACCACCTATCTGTAGACATTTGCAAGCTGTTCACTGACTAGATACAGATACATTTTTTCACATACTTCATTGTGATATGAGGGGAAGTTCCTGCAAGCTTCCCTTTTATCTTTTTTTTTTAATGTAAGAAAATATTAATTACTTATAAGGTAATTTGCCAGAAGATTTGCTAGAATGAGGATCCTGGCTGTACATTATTTCTTATGTACATGAAGAAACAGTTGCCTGTTTAGCTATAAAAGCTTTGGAGACATATTTTACACAGTAATAAACAAGAGTTATACTGTAATTCAATTCATTACTTCCTGCAACTACTATGAAGTCTCTTATGTTCATAGATGATTAAACTACTGTTAATAACCAAAGATTTTTATTATAACTCCACAACTAATATTTTTTGTTTGGTTAATCAGGAATTTTTACACAAAAGTGCAAAATTTGGACCTAGATTTTTTACACAGTTGGACCTTAAATATGATTTTAAATATGCTTAAATGCCTAGTTAATCAAATTGTAGAAATGCGACTACTACGGCCAAGTTAGGACCATAACATCAGGCTCTCAATGCAGAGGATGAGACACAACTCAAGAAGGCAGTCAGCACCTAAAGTTATAGGGGACAAGTATGATGAAATGTTTTCATAAGCTTATAAAACAGCCTTTAATTATGGAAATGGAAATTGAAAAGGTAAGCTTAACTGTGTTGACATAAAGGATATGGAAGTCCACGGTCTGAATCCTTTTTGCTGTTTTAATATAATCTCTTGGTATTATCTTTTATTCACATATATGGAAGCAAATTTACAAAGAAACTTCTCAACTCGTGTTTTTCCACATACCAGAGAATGTAACATGTAAGAATGCCACATTAAGTCATGGCTTTTAAATGGTATAGAATAGAAACATTAATCTTTTCAGAAAACATTTAGGGCAGATGTAAAGTCATAGATATCTTACTGGCTTTTTATCAGGACTTTGACTAAATGTGATGGAGAAGCAAAATAAGGTTACATTTTAAACTATATTTGCATGTGTAAGCATTTTCTGGAAGACATGTATGGTCATCAGTTGTCCCTCACCGGTCCCTATGTAACAGAGTAGGTAAAAGACAGCATAGAAAGGACAGAATTACAGTTAAAACACTCGATTCTCCTAACTCAAAAATAAATTAACCTGCAAATATAAACTACCTCACAACAACTTTCATTGTTCCACAACTTGATGTGCTACATCCCAAAGATGGAAGGGATTAGGATACAAGTAATTAGGAAAACAACAGTATAAACATCAGACAGATAAAATGCATGTGTGTGTATATATATTACATAGGCACACACAAATACAGACACACGCACACAAGAGACAGCAATTAACATCTTTAAATACCTTTGTATTAGGCAACTGTGAAGTTGCACAAACCGCAGCCAGTAACTCTTAACACTGAAAGTTGCTTGAAACTTTAGGAAAGTAATTAACCTCCTGGCCGGCCTGCAGTTTTCAACCCCAAGGAGCAGACCATAGAATTTCTTTTACAATTTATGAACAAGCCAAGGAATTTATATCACAGTCAGAGGATTCTTTTGCTGAATTAACCCCAGCTCCCTCTGACCCTAAGAAGTCATAAACCAACAGGATACAGCAGAGGGAGAATGTGCTATAGTGTTTCAGCTGACCTACAGAGCGCTGTCTCTGTCATGCCAAGGCTGGAAACCCAGATGATGAATTACAGAGCAATATGCTAGGTTCAGATGCAAACATCAACCCCTTCCCTCTATACATGCACATGCAGACATATTCACTCACCCCAAACCAGCTCAGTTTCTGCAAAAGGCCAAGTACTGTTAGGGCTCATTTACAGAGTCTTACTCTAAGAAAAAGAGGGAAGAAAATTGCTTATCGAGGAAGCATGCATACATCTGTGAGTAACAATGTTTAAGAACACATGCTGCGTATTAAATAAAAGCCAAAAACCCACTGAGCTTCTCTTTTTGTATACGGATTATTAAGCCTATCAAAAACACAATTCCAAAGCAGAACCAGGAGGGTACCCAAGAACCTCGACTTTTATAAAGAACAGCTTTATAAATAAAAAAAGGATAAAAACTGATACACAACTCTCTTTTAAAGAGCTCTGCCTGGCTTTATTTTGTAAATACAGAACAAAGCCTCTTATACAAAGTAGCTAATAAAACAAAGTCTAGCTGACCACGTGCACAGAAAATGGGATAACACAAGTGTCTGCAACAGGATCTCAAACCCAATCAGCTGTAATCACTAAGACATCAAGGTCTTCACAATATTTACACTTACGGTGTACTGCTTAGTTGCACCAAAAGCTTAGCCCCAGCTGAAGGCTTATTCACAAAGATGAATCATCTCTTGAAAACGGACAGTGGCTGCTTGTTTCACTTCTAGCTCAGAATGAAAAGTGATACTTTGAAGTCTGACCAAAAAAAAAAGGAGGGCACAGTTTTGAACTGATTAATTCAAAACCACAGAATTTAATAGATACCTAGAGCATGAAGTATTCAACACTGCAACATTTAGAAACCAAACATCCATCACTGAATAAAATAAGTTTGTGGCTCCACTGTTTGATGAACTGAAAATTTCTTACTGCTCAGAAAATCCCTGAAAAGTTGTCAAGGATTTTCACGATGCAGTGAACTTTATTACTAAAAGCCATCAAATGAGTACTCAGCATTTTTTGTACTGTTTGCAGATGACACGGACTCCTTCACCAACTACCCTTACTTTCTCTGGAAATGATGCAAGCTATTCCTCAGAAAGCTATGCTTCCTCAGGCCCACTGAACATCGGACAACAATCTCCTCTTGTGATTAGTCTGCATGTATTATGATCGTGAACAACTCAGATGAAGTCTTCAGGTACAGCACAAGTCAAAACCACCTCTCCAGAAGCACAACATGAACCTAACTATGACATTTGCTCACTAAACCTCACATAAGGCATTTTGCCATATAACTTACAGATTTGTTTTTTAAACCACAAGTCACAACCTAGCAGCAGCTCCTCCCCCTGCCTTTTTTTTTTTCCTTCACATTTCATCCAGATAAATCAAGAAATGGTCAGGAATCATAATAGAATGACATCAAAAACAACCACGAAAATGTATTTCAGTTGATTCTCACAGTGAAAGATGTGAATCATAAATCATAAAGTGATTGACATCACAATAGCAGCTAGACTGGAAGAGGAAAGCATCAGAGTTTATTTATCACAGGTCATTATAGATGAATTTAGCAAGGCATTTTTCCTGAATTAGTAACTCTCTTTAAAATGAGTGTTTCTGGCTTTTTAGGTAAAGAAAGAAGCCTTGAAAGTTTCCCTCCTTCTGCAGTGTTATTCTTTCATAACTTGTTTTCATACTGCATATTCCCATAATTCCAACCTGTATCATCTCCTGGCAAGGTAGTTTCTCCCACCTTATTTAATTTACAAATGTACTGGAAATCTTCAGTGCCTTTCTACTTCAAATAAGTTCAAAATGTCATAGTTCACTGTTTGTTGTATAATAGTGGCTACAAATTTCGCAAGGCTCCATAGTCAAGGTTAGAGGTCTCTGGTATGTGGTTTCAAACTCACCTTAGCCTAAACTCCTAAGTTTAGGAAAGCCTGCTTGAGAGAGCTGAAACATTAAATGTAACTGGTAGCAATGAAAAGCATTTTCACTCAGACAGCTATAAAGCATTTTCCGAAGAGCCATCTGCACTATCAACTTGAAAAACTAGGGCCCTTCTAATCTGAGCAAACTGATGTGTAACATCGATAGTACACAGAAGACATACCTAAATTTTAAGGAAAGGGCCTGTGAAATAAGAAAACACAAAAGCACCGCACTAGTAAAGGCAGTAAAGCAGACTTGCCTGCAAAAAACATTGGAATGTGAACCCAGAGATTTTAATGAAGAATTAGAGTAACATTTTGACATTCCTTTAAGCATTGGGAGGGTGGGGGGGGGAAATCTATGAAGGTCCTAATTTTCATGAAAGTCTAGTATGACAAAATGTCAGAAAATTAAAGGGTAATGCAGTTCCTCATGGGATGGCAAGGTGAAGGTAAAGAAATATCCATAATTAAAACAGCAAAATAATTTCATGAAAAAAGTTAACACAGATTAGAAATTGAGGCAGTCATATTCCTAGAAGCCTGGATTCCTGATGTGCTCAGTGACTAACTAACAATACTATTGAATTGCTTCCCTTTACTCCTGTCTGCCTGATTTGTTAAAGTACAGCCCAGGTGGGTAAGTGGTTGGTCCTTCCAAAAGGCACAGTCCCCAAGGGTTCTCTAAATCCTCATACCACCATGTTGCACGAGTGTTGGGGGTTTTTTCCTTCCTCTTCCCTGCATCTTCAGGAAGTCAGAAAAAGAAGAGAAAGCCACAGTTTACAGGACAGAAGACTGAAGAGAAAGACAGAACAGGTGAGACTGTGTAGGAAGGACTTTGAAAGCAGTTGATAAGGTGGAGTTGTGGAAGAAAGAACAAGAATAAAGAGGAGGAATGGACACAACTGCTGCACTGCGATTCTGGGACTTGCCAGCTTTGACCTTCATCGTCTTTTGTGTCTATGATTATACAGTGTATGTGAACCACCTGAGCAGAATGCATACACACAGGCTTATATGTATATGCTTTTATACAGCTGCTATGAGGGATAAGTGTTCCAAACATGGAATTTAGTAAAGACTAAGAGCTAAACATAAAAGTCAATTTCAGCCTTTTATCCTGACTGCAGAACCAGGATAAAAATTTGCTAGTGCCTATAGCAGTCAAATCCAAAAATCACAATATATCAAAAACTAGTAAAACCTGTAATCTTAACAGGTGGTCTTGATAGACTGAAGTGATTAAGACTTTTCCAAACATAGTAGAAAGCCAAATGATTAAACACACCAATTCTGTCATCTCCCTGCAAACCAAATTTGCTTATGCAAAGCGAATGGAATGTCATAGGAAGGCTATTTGTTAACTGATGCTTTGACTGCCAAAGGCAAAACTATACCATTATATGTTGGAAACAAATTATCACAAAGAAACCCCTTTCAGTTGCCTGCCACTTATTTGAATGAAAGCGTAAGCTCACAAAATGAAACCTATCAGCATGACAACATAACTAATTTATTTTCAGTGTGTTTGCAGAGGCACATATATAACATGGTAGGGAAACAGTAATGCAATCTGGGTGGCAATATAAAATAAGTTACATAACTCAGACCCAGGAATATTAGGAGATCAGCAGAATGAGTCAGATGTTGCAAGAGAAAATAAATTTTGAGTTAAAGCATACTCAAGGTAGAACATTCTAATTTGCGTAACATGCAGGTCGTGGTAAGGTCAGAAGTTACATTAATATGAAATCAGAGTTTCAAAACACCTTAGCAGCCACGGAGATTAATGAACTCATATTGTATATACATATAACTATTCATATATATACACACATTCATACATAATTACAGCTGAGAATAGAATCTAGTTTTACACACTAAGCAGGTAAAATGTCTGAAAAAGATGCTGTGTTAGGCCTACCTGTCAATGTGCATTTCTGTTTGTAGATAGACCAATTGTGGACATACTTACAGACACCCTGTTATATATTTAGAAAGTCTTCTCTGTTCATTACAATAAACAACACTGTACCTGTGTGGCTTCGAATATGAACTCTCAGTGTTCCATTGCTTGCAAACTTCTGTCCGCAATATGGGCAAATCTTCTCTTTTTCTCCTGTGTGAGTCTACATGGGGTGGGGAAAAACAAGAATGAAAGCTTCAGCATAGCTTTAAAAGAAGTGAAATATGGAATATTTTAACTGTATTGACATTGACCACTATTGTCTCCATTACGTATTTTATACTATCACATCAGGCAGAGATTCTAAAGAATTAGCTACAGGTGTTCTTCCAATTTTCTTCTAAAATTTCTAAACAAACCTCATTATTAATGGCAAAATAAATTGGCTTTTCAGTTCCTAAGTTTACTATTTCCTAAATAGTTACTATTAAAAATGCTCAATTCACCTTTGTGTATTTTCATGATTGCAAGAATAAGACACCTATTTTTCAGTTTGATATCTGTGATAGCGGTTTCTAAACCAGCAAACAATAATTTGGTTACCTAATAAAATTAATCTTCATAAATGGGTCTATTTTTAAAAGCTTATAATTTCACAGAATTTTATTACATTATGAAATGTCGTGAAACTAGTTTACCTAACCTAGTATAACTTATCAAGTTGCAAACTTGAACTGGAGCTTTAGAAGGTCTGTATGGACATACTTGTGCATATGATTTCTGACTGCCTCATATGACTGGAACCCAGCCACCAGTTCATCTGAAGTATGACAGACAATAACCCTTCAAAGTGGAAGTTCTCAGTGATTTCAGTCAACACAAATTGCATACTGGATCCTATCTAGTTTGTAATGAATGCTAGAATCAAGATTGCATTTAGAGAATTGATCACGAGAAGTGTATTGTAATTGTCACTAACACTAAATCATACACTCAGCTTGTCTTTTGAAATCAAGCTTTCAAGGCTAGAATGCCTGCTGATACAAGAAGAATTATTTCAAAATGGAAAAAAAATAATCACAAACTCTTCCATACAACCTGTGTGGTCAACAGCAAGACTGCCTGTGTGGTCAACAGCAAGACTTCTAATCACATGGGTTCTCATAATTTTTCACACTGTACTTTCAACGCCCAATTCTGAACTGAAGGTTTATTGGCCTATTGAATAACTTTTCCTTATAACTGTGACTGCTCTTTTAGTGAAGAATTTTGGATTACTTCATTTATAAGTGTTAACTTAATTTAAATGGGATAGGAAAGATAACACATTAAATTATATGTACAGCTGACCATTTGGGTTTCAAGCTTTGCACATGACTCTTCAGACAGGGAAATTAATTCTTACTTTTATGAAAGACGTTGAAGTGATATAAAAGTCTTCATTACATCATAAAAACCTTATCTCACATAGTACATATTATGCTGCAGCTGAAGGAAGAGTAAATGAGATATTTCAATACTGGACAGACTTGCATAGTTTTCATTCCCTGACATTAGGCATATGAATGTTAAATCCCTCTTGATCAGGATAGAGTTCTTTAGAAATCACTTATATCTCTAACAGCAACATGGGAGGATACCAGACAGCCAGCTATTAATTAATTCCAAACAACAACAACAAAAAAGGATTTCCTGGAGCAATGCGTTACAACTACAAGGCTCACAAACATACAGCTAGTCCTAGGCTGACAGCAGCACAAAGCAATAGCAATTACAATTAAGAAGGAATGTCAAAGAAATAATAGGGATAAATGATAAACAGTAGCTGCCTTCCACTAAAATACAAATACATATATGCATATGGCCATTTTTAACATGAAATAATAAGTCATACCGAATTTTTTAGAAAGGAATCTGAGGAATAGAAGTTTAAAAATTTATGCAGAGCTCATCAATGATTCCAGGTAATATTTTTTGATTTGGGGATCTTATGATCCCTCTTGGCAAGATCCTTCATAAAAAGTTCATCTCAAATCAATGTACCAGTATTCTAGGCTAGGTCTGTTACTCAAGTGATTAAAACAAGTAGATAAGGGTGAAAAGGATTGTGTGTCTGAAAAGCAGTCTGCTTTTTCCAAACCAATCAGTTTGTCTAATGAAAGATAATACGCCTTCCTAAAGTCTTGCTCCCCAAGAACATAATCAGAAACAAATCGCAAGTTTATTTTGTATACCCTTTATTTTTTAGCTCCTTAGACCAATATATTGGGGCTTGAAAAACAAACATGCTTCAGTACTCCTTATTCTAAAAGTAATATAAGAGAAGAGAGGAAGAATATCCTATAACGATAGGATAGAGAATGATATAAAGTTCTCTCTCTATTACAGCAAAACTCAACTGATTTCACAGGCTGAACAACCACTGATGAACCAAGTCATTTGAATCTCAATCATCTTATAGTACCTGCACTGAAATCTACAAACAAGGCAACCCCATGTCATTCTAGTTCTTCTAAAGTACGGGTGAAAATCTTCCACTAAGCGTATCTGGGAGAAATACATCTTGGTTATACAGTTATGTCACTCAATCACAAGAAACTTTATTTTCCAGCAACTATAATTACTAAATAACTTAATGCATATTAAATATGAGACAAGCAGCATTTAAAACAGACTGAAAACAAAGACAGACAGCAAATGCATTAACATACATTTAATGGAAGATCAAGACCTTTTAAAAGCCACAAAAGAAACCAAAGAGACTTTGTTCCTAGTTGGTTCCATTACTTTTTGCAATCTGTAAACACGTTAAAAATCAAACACACATTAAGGACGCAGTGCTGTCCATTACATTAGAGAATTCAATAGTCTGCTATCTGCTATTGATTTAGGCTCCAAAGACACATGCTAGTTCCCACACCTGTAAGACACAGTAGGGTTGGAGAGATGTTGAAAGACTCCCTTACATTTTTCCCTCAATTTTAAATACAGATTTGTGTGGCAATGCACAGCGCTCACGATAATCATGTGCTGAAAATATTGTACCAAGTAACTCAGTGACACTCAAGTTTTGTTATTACAATTTTACATGCATATATGAAGTGCATATTATATGGCAAATAAGATGCATGACGTTTTTCAACAAACTCTCACAATCTGCATTTGGTGGCAACACCTGAGCTGATTTGTTCTTGATTCAATTATTTTCTTCCTATTTCTTCCCTGTAACATAAGTCTTACCTCAGGCAAACTAGTGAGCAAGCTTTCTCCTAAAGTTTACCCCAATTCCATCGGAGAGATATGCGGAAAGGAGCATGGTAAGAGCAGTGCAGCAAGTCCCATCCTGCTACACACCTGATGCTGGAGTACCTACACTGGATTTATACATATACACCCGCTGCAGATTCTGCATGCCACCAGTAACCCTGCTATTGCAATAAGCATTTTAGAATGTTCAGCACCGTCACAGCTTTCTACTGAAAAGCCAGAAATGCAGAAGCATCTGGGGATTTTATGTTCAGTCACAACCTTAAGGGCACAGAAGGAATTAATATGATAGAACTGATTCTACTCACTTTTTTGTGACTCTTCAGGACTGAGGGTGTCACAAAAGCTTTGTCACAGAGATCACACTTGTATTTCTTATGTCCATCGTGTACAACTTGAATATGAACATTTAATGTGTCCTTTCTTTTGAAAGTAGCATCACAGTGATCACACTTGAAGGTCCTCTCACCTTATAAAGACAAAAAAAAGAGGTTTAAAGATACCAGATTTTTGTGGAAATACACTGATGTTTACTGTTTCAGAAAAATGAATAAAAGCAATAAAGATAAATGAAAAGCTGGGTCCTGAGAACAGAAAGAAAAGAAATATCACATCAGGTAATAATTTAATTGGGAAATTAAGAAAGTAGAAAGTAGTCATCACAACAACATAGCCAGAAATGTGAGATTAAACTCTATAGCCAAAGGTGAAATGGCAACCAGTGGAAATGGCTTCCAGTGCAACGGAGCACAGGTTTTATCAGCACTTCCAGTAACAGGCTCTCTTTATGGTAACAAGCAAAAAGATGAAATAGGCTTCATCTTTTGAAACTTTAATGGTAAGAGGCATCTTCCTGAATTTAAAAGAACTCTCAAAACAAGAAATACTTGCTTTGAGTAACCTATCACATTCACATCAATAGAGGCAAACTCATATGACAAAGATGAAGTAACTTGTAAGTGTTATAGCAGTATTACTATTCAAACTGTTGTGATGTGGTTGAAGGTTATGGCAGAGGCCAGGTTAATATTGCTAATAGTTTTAAAATTCAGTGAATTACCTAAGAGAGGGGGAGAGACATTGTATACTGAAAATCTGCTTACATCTTTTGAGAGAAAAAGAGACACACGTGATTCTTCACAGAAATCATAACAATGAACCTCCTCTTTATCACTACTGTGAATGCAGAAGAGAATATTCTCTTCTATTTGTTAACTTCTTGTTTAAAATTACAAGTTAAACATCTGCAACATGGCATTCATTCAGAAATCCACAGTCTAAACTGGAAATCAGGTTCCCATATCCCAAAAAACTTTCCAAGCAGTCACATCACAAAGAAAGATCACCATAATCTAAGGACTATACTCCACTTATCTTTCAGGACAGAGGTCTGATCTGCAGCCTCCTGATCCATACGAATAAGATACAGACTTGTATAAGCACAAGCTACTTTTTCCAGTAGCAATGATGCACATGCAGAAGCCCACTTATTTCCTTGCTACAGCTCATTAAAGGATAAAGTCATCCCAGCCTTGGTCCCAGAGCAAAGGCCAATACGAAAGGAAATTGATTTCAGTACACTGTATATTAAAGCCCATTTGATGCTACATGTTGAAGCACCAAAAAACTTTTTTCTTTATTATATATTATACTTGTAATACATGTAAGTGAAGCTTATTGATACAGTGGTGCCTCAAGTACCCACAGACATTCCAAAGCCTAGATAACCTGTTTCTCTCCCCCATAAATCAACCATAACTGTCCCCCTCCAAAACTCTCATTCTCTGTTGGTTTGGAAACAAGAGTGGTTTTGTCTTGGATGACACAACAAGAATATGCTAAAAGGTATTAGAGTATAAGTTGTCTTATCCTAAAATACTTTCAGTGTAGCTATTCAGAAAAATTTTCAAGATCAACAGGGATGTAATTTAATACGCTGTTATGTGGAGGTTTAACACTGATACTGCTTCTAACTGCGCAGTGAACCACTTCAGTCCTCATCTTGGGAACACGAGACTACCCTGCTAAGAAAGTGAAGCCGTTACTACTTTTACTAAAGTAACATGCAATTTTCTACTGCTTCAACAGAAGAAAAATATTCAAGTAATTTCTTTTAAAAGTTACGTCTTATAAGAACTTCTAGGCTTCACGGATTTTTTTTTTTTTGGTAGTCATTTTTTTCTTTCTGTTTCTTAATAACTTAGCTCCAAGTCTGAAAATAAATTGGAAAAAAAAAATAAAAAATGAAGCAATACCAGACATAATTGAACAAATTGCCATGTCTTCTGAAGTAAGAAATATTTGTATGATTTCCATAAATTTACATGGTATAATTATGGTTTAAGACACGATTCGACATTTGTTGAGTTTCAGGAGGATTTGCCCTTTTTATCCTGAAGTTTTGTTTGCAGTCATTCCTACCATTTTCAGTACCACACTTCTATTATGATTTGAGAAGATAAATGACTCTCAAACAACAACAAAAAATAATAAGGTAGTAAAAGATCAACCAGTTCTCAAATAAAAAACCTCCCAAGTCAGGGAATTTCAGAACTAACATACTGTTCAGCAACTGTATCGCCTCTGTGTGTACACATTATAATACTCTTCAACTATATGTAGTTGCAACGCCAAGTACATATTTAGTCAAGTCCTGGCTTCAGTTTAGCAAAATTTTCAACATGCAAAGTAGTGGGAAGCCTAGAGTTGGATTATTTTTTCAAATGTTATCCTGGATGAAGGCAAATAATCAGTGTTTCCCCTCAGCTTCCTTATTTAGCAGAAACCCTATATCTCATTATAGAAGAACCATCAGAACACTGTCTCCACTCACAGCTGGCTCACTGAACAGTCTTTATGTCTTGTCTTTTTTTTTTTTTAAGCCATAGACAAAGGTACATGAAAACTTAAAATACCATTAATACACAGCTATGGAAGGAGTTTCAGAAGGTTCCTCAACAGCATAAAGCAAAAGTCTAAATCACTTGCAACAAGATGTGAATACTAAAACTCCCTGAGCAGCTCTGGAAATCCACTTGTAAAAGACTGCAGGAAAAAACAGAGCTACACAACCTATTTCATGATACCTTATTGTTGTGATAAAGAACAAACAGTTTTCATATGGTAAATGTAAGAACATGTCTGTTGCTTAAGAGCTATCACTGCCAAAAAACAAACTCTGTCCACTGCCTTTGGCAGGGAAGAGTAACATTAAAGTTACCAAAAAAATTTCAAATATTAATGTATAAGAAATAAAGAAAGAACTTCCATTATGTGTTTTCAGTCAACAGGTTTGCACTGTGCTAGATCAAGAGGTTTCTTACAAAACAAAATAGCAAAAGAGACGCATAGATTCTCTTCAAGCCTAGGCACTCTAGAGAATGGAAGTAAACAAGAAAGTATATCATTGACTTCAGCTCTCGAAACCACTGAAGAAGGGAAACTTTTTCAGAGTACTTGACATGAAACTACAATATCAATATCCATAAATGCCTCTAAAGATGGAAACAGAGCACTGACGTAATATATCCTTGGTGCTTTCCCCCCAGAAATACACAACGTAATGTGAGTGTCTTTCCTGGGACTGGCTTTATCTACTCCACTGGTGCACTCTCCTTACGACAAAACAAGATAATGAAAATCAGGGCTACTTGTGCTTTACTTGAAATGAACAATCTTCAGTGCTCACTTCTGCTGACCCCTGTAGAAGGAGCTAGTTAGTATTTCTCTTACTAACATTCTGCATGTAGAATTTTTACTCTGGAAAGCAAACATATAGAGAGGATGATGTCCTTCTCAACAAATGCAATCCTGTTCATGCATGTCTCCACAATCCTAGACAACTGAATGATCCAAGAGAAAACGCTCAGGGTTACTCATTCTTGTTAGCCAGGTCTCTTACAGCCTCATGAGCTAGTATTAGCCAAGTATGCACGTATCCTATATCTTTCCTAAACACTACAGCTGAGAATAAGCCCCAGCGTTGCCAATAACATAACGAGAACACAGTTACTAAAAGTATTATCAGCAGCATGCCTAAGAAAAAGCTTGTCTGACTCTCAGAAGACAACTTACATTTACACAGCTAGAACCTAAGGGGGGGAGGGGGGGGAGGTGTTGGATTTTTTTATTATTATTATTTGTTAGACAGACATATTTGATCTTGAATTTTGAGTTATATCCATGACGCCTTTTCCAATTTTCAGACAGGAACACCTGAAAAGTAAGTCTATGAAATATAATTTTTTCCCAGTAAATTAAGTTTGTAAACTAAAATTTAAGTCATTCTGCATCATTCTGCAGAGTGCCTGCTTCTAAAACAACTGAAGCAGGCTGAACTTCAATTTTTCCTAGAAGTTTCAAGCTTCACAAACAACTTTTTCTTTCCTACAGCACAGAACAGTAAAGCCAGCTCAATACATCTAGAGATTCTGGTTTGTTTTTCTCCCTTCTTTATAGAACAGGTATATTTCAGTGCTATGAGAGGGACTATCATCCAGCTGTAGCAGGACAATGCCTATAATTCTGAGTTATTTCAAATATGAGAAACTCATTATGATGGCAGCACAACTTGTCAGTCTCAGAGTTAGGTCGTGAGGGGAAGAGTTCTACATTTCTTCACTGGGAATACAAGCTCTTCTCAGACAACAGCAGAGCCCCTTGTTTTAATCACAGCCTTGAACTGAAAACTGTTTATTCTTCAGCTCATCCTAGTAATGACTTTCACTTTTCACTTTGCTATTGGTCTGTCAACGCTTCTTTTATAGGACTACAGACAAGAGAGATGCAGTATGACTATTAAAGCTTTGCTTAGTTTCTGCTGTATTTAAGGCCTCCTTGTTAAGTTGGTCAGTTATTGGGTTTTTTCCTCCAAAGTAAGAAAAAAGAAGTTTAAAAATCTTCCCTGTGATTAGTAAAAACACCCAATATTATTGGTTTAAGGCTTTGACTCATTTTGGAGACAGTTTTAACTAAGATGGCAGAAGTTACCACCTTCAAATACCTACTCTGTCCCTCAGCAAGACACGTCTCCTTTTGCACCAAGGAAGACTGACTAGACAATGTCTGTGCCACTGCAGTTCACAGCCTGGTATTTTTAATATTTGCATAAACAGTGGTGGTTCAGGAACAGCTAAACCTGCCACAAATCACAAGCTTAACTCAAAGACCTCAAATTCCTGAGCTCTCATCCTCTTGAAAAAAAGTCAAAGTATACGTTTTTGGAGAAACCTTTACCAAGGCCTACAATTCCACGTACTGTGAATTACTGCTTTTGGATATCCTGCAAATGCTTGGTTCATTAGAATACATGGGTTTTTAACTTCTCCCTCCCCCCCATCATTTTTAACATTTAACATTGGAAAAAGATTTTGCAAAATTCAATGCTTTGTGAAATTGCAGAAGCTTTGAAAGATAATTGTAAAAGAACAAACTAAACACATCAGTCTAATAATTCATCTCACAGAAACACTGTTATACTGGATTAAAAAAAGAAAGGTTTGCAATTTTTTTTTATTGTATCAATGTAAATATTCCCCAAATCAAAGCAGTGTCTTCTAAGCTACAAGGATTTTAGACCATGAATATTTTCTGAAGTCTAAATTGCTGACATTCACATGGTTGAATGGTAGTCTAGGGCTCTGTAAATATTAAAGGTGGAGAAAATTCCACCAAAAATAAATCTTTACACAGTCAGTTAAAAAACAGTACAGAATGCCAAGAACAAGTTACTCATGAGGGAAAATGGCCACAGCATTCCTCTGGGCTGCTAGTTCTATGCCAGAGGCAGGAAACATTAGCCTGGACTGGCACAGGAGAGAGAATCTCAGTGTCAAGCTCTAAACCGGATTACCTACAAAAGCTGAGTAAGCCACCAAGTTATCTCTGCTTCCATTTCTCCTTTCTTAAAATGGAAGTAACACTATCACACAATGCAGAAAGAAATCTCTTGTCATTAGACCTCAAATAATTGCTAGATTTTCTACAGCATATTTGGATTTGCATTTAAGTGCATTTAAAGACAAGGTTTGAATTTGGCTCTGAATTTTCTAACTCCCTGGGGTTAGAGTTGAATCTTAATACTAATTTAACATAGCAAGTTGCATATTGGAGCAAGGTGCCATATGTCTGTTTTTCTCAGTCAAATGTGAGAACTGAGGAAGTTCTTTTTCCTCTCTGACTTAGCACTTACTGTTATGGATTAACAGATGTCTTTGTAGAGAGAATGGGGTTCGGAACAAAGCTTTGCATTCCTCACACTGGAACGGTCTCTCTTCAGAATGGGTCTGCAGATGAAAGACAACATGTCAGAGGAAAGGCTCAGGGAAATCAATTAGCTGTCATTACAGTAATTATAGCTAATTTTCTAGACTGGATTCAGGAGGGGATATCATAGCAATTCAAAACATCAGGGGATGAAGAATTAAACCAATCATTCTGCCATTATCCAGAATCCTGAAAGTCAGCATAGCAGCTACCTAATAAATGTACCTTCCCAGTCCTCAGAAGTGTTACATGAGGTGTGCATGTAAACTAAAACAAAAATACAGAATAACCAGGAAAAAAACCTACAAGCTCAGTTGCATTGCTTCATCAGTACTAACACTGGCCTTAAGCACTTACTAATATGAATAAATGCTTTAAAATTAAACACATGTACACAAAACCCTTTTTCTCAGTTAACTTTGAAGGTAAAACTGATCTGATTACTTCAAGATAGTATCTAAAATTTGGCAAAGAAAATTTCTCAAATCATGAGACTAGCCTTACATATCCTTGTTTCAGCTTCTTGCATTAAGGGGAGGGGGGGGGGGGCAAAAAAAACAAACATAGAAGCATCAGTACCAAGATTTTTGTTTGCTGTACAAAATTTCCTTCCAGCTGCGAAACAGCCTCAAAGCCATAAATAAAATAAAAGGCTAAGCTTGGATAAATCTCTCAAACCACAGAGTTGCTGAAGCAGGTTTCTTTTCTGGAGCTTAGGAAACATCCAGCTTCATTCTACTTTTGTAAATTTCAAAGCACTTCCCTGTTTCCTAGTGTTATTAAGTGCTGTCCCACCGTAGATAGTAAATTAATCTGTACAATTTACTATCTACCCAATTTTCTACTATTTTTGCAAAGGAAAGCAAGTTTTTAAAGCATCAGTGTCTAAACATTGTATTAGCTCACAAGAACCTTAAGTAGAAGCTGCAGTGCCAAGAGGAAAAGGGGTTGGACAGTAAGTGTTTTATAATATGCACAAAATTAGGTAAATGAGTTAATTTTGTAGACTAAAGATAAATATTAGAACAGTACATAGATTATATAATCTATTTCTGCTATTCATAACACCGTACGACATTTATAGCTATCCCTCAAACTAGAGAGAAAAAATGGACTGTGGGGTGTCAGCATAATTATTTAGATGGAGACTGAGGGCCTTGAACCTAGATTGATTTTAACACAAGTGTCCTTGTACATACACAACAGTACCAAAACATTAGAGTACTTGCAATTGTATACAGAGGCTTTGGATTCAAAGTCAATACCTTGACCTCAGCCTATGTCACTTAAAGCAAAAAGGCAACTGGAGCACCATCAAATGTGTGGAATACATCACACGTTACATAAAATCTGCTGAATGTTTTCAGTCCAGCTTCTACAGGTTTACATCACAGTTTGCATTAGTTGGCACCCTGCTTGACAATCTCGGCAGTCAGGCCAAGGATTGACAGGACATGAAGAGACTGAACTACCTTCTCACCTCAATAGGTGGTTCCTCCAGAACAGGGTTGAGACATATTGACGAGACACTGTGGGGAAGCTCGCAGTGCTGCTGTCTGTGCTGTACCTGTTCTGTGGATAAATAGAAGGGTTCAGTCTCTAGGGCTGTCAATCTGGCACCTTTCACGAGCGCAAAATTCATGTTGTTTATTTTAAAAATGCCCTGTTTTAGAACACTTATCACTGGAGTGATAGCTCTGAAGAGCACAGTGATTTGTACAGAGTTCCTTCTTAGCATCTCCTTGACAGTTCTCCTAGTGTTTTGATCAAAATACAAGTATTCATCTGCAGATCTTAACTTCACTACAAAGAAAAACACCTAACTAGGCATAACCACATGCAAGGGTACACAGATCATCTGCCTCTTTTCTGAATGGTCCAGAAACAAGCTAGGTTTATTACAAAAAGCCATGCAAATCTTAATGAGGAGAGGTATCCCCCCCCACCCAAGCAAGCATATTAGTTCTAATACTGTCCTTTTTTGTCCTACTAATAGGTTCCAGATCAGCGATGGCTTCCATTCAGTCAGAGCAGGGGACAGCCATACGATGAAAGCAACTGAGGATGGGGCTTTTAAGGAATATTTTATAGCAGCCTTTCCTACAATAGCACTTGTGCAGGCTTAAACCCAGCCCAAGGCTACTTATTCCCAATAGAGAAACTGAGGGAATATAGTTGTTTCAATTCATTATGCTCCCCAGAACCAAATAACCCTGGATTAACCATAAACCCTTTAAAATCCTGTGTCTGCTGACCTATTTCTGCTCACTGTCATATCCTCATATTTTATTCTCTGACCTCATCCTCTATATATAGCAACAAAGGAGCAGATGGAACAAAAACTTCGCTTTCTCCTGTATGGAATTAATTTGCATTATACGGCACAGAACATGCACCTTCATCCAATCTAACGTGGATGAAAGGTGACTACTTTTATCTGTAGCACAATCCAATGCTACGTTTGCCTCAATTTCAGATACTATTCCCTTCCCTCACCACAAAAATGGAACCGTATTCTTCTTATGATCACTTAGTCATATAGCCTGAGCTTTTTCAAAAGACATCTGAGCTAGTTCTACATCGCATAACACTTCCCAGTGCTGACATCTCCAAGCAAGTGGCAAAGAAAGCTTGCACATGCACCTACACAGAGCAGTGCAGTACTTGTATGCAGAAGCAGCGCATCAGAGAGGTACCACAGGAAGACTACAGCTCCTGCCTCTCAGATCTGTAGCTATAAGGGCGTAATGAGTGCTAAGTTAGGGTTCACATCACAATGCTCCACTGAACAGAGCAGACATACTCTTAGCAACTCCACTGTCTATCTCCCAGTGAAATCCTGTGAAATGTGAGGAACTAACCTCCTTCTGCACCTTTGAAATGACCCAACATTCACCCACATCTGAAAGATGGTTAAAAGCACATGTTGTGGGAGCCATTTTTATTCTGATACTTCCAACACAAAATCAGATTAAATAACACCCATAAAGGAATCACAGAAACAACAGCAACAACAAGTTTCCATCTAAAACACAAAACAAGAATTCAAAGGCACAAAATGTATATGTATCCTGTTTCTTATTATAAATAAAAAGCATGTAGCTCTGCTGTAAAACCCAAAGAGTTTTTTCAAGCGTGTTGCTATCAAAATTGAAAGCGTGTTTTCTGTTAAATGCTGTTCATTTAAGTGTTTTTAACTACTGTATCCATCATTCCTACTGCAGGTTTCTAAGATCCCTGCTACTAGCACAGTAACTGCATCCTGGAACTCAAAAAAGCACTGAGAAATTATTGAGAGTCCAACTTTTCTTTCTCCAAAAGAAAATGAAACCTAGGAGGACGTCTTAAAGGAATACACATCTAAAGAATCATTAAAAACCCAAGCTGAAGAAATACATAGAAGTATGATACACAATAAAGGTTTAAATTTCCACTGTTACTGGATTGACATTCCTGTGAACAAGCAAAAGAGCTATCGTCCCCTTCCCCTAGTAGTAGTGCAGCTCTCCCAAAATCATGGCACTTAAAACTATTTTGACATCCTGAACTACCACATCCTTGACTTACACCTTACTATTGGTTTTGTGTATACACATACATACTCCCCTCTCTTATCTACTACCTCTCCTTGTTTACATCGTTTACTCAATGGAGAGAGGCGTGTCTAAAAAAGCAATTCAGGACATCTATGTCAGTCTCCTGTCTCTCATGCTCATCTCTTCATTTAGCAAGGGAAATTAGACACCTAGATGTGGATGGGTGAATATTCACAGCTGTTTGGGTAAACTTTATGTAAACACAGGAATACGTTTCTTTCATTCTAGGACAGGGTTGATTTACAGCCAGTACTATGTGTAAACAGGTTCGGGAAATAAGTAGTCCAACATGCCTTAAGGAATTCTGTCAAAATTAGGTAAATCTGTCTAAATTTTAATATTTTTCCCATTAAGTGGAGCCTCTAATCCTTGCTTATGCTAGTGGTGCTGCTGCTTTAAACACAGAATTAGGTCAAAGTGTTTACTCATTCATACTTAATCCTGAAGTCCGTTTTCAGCCCAAACTCCCTACCAGTTATCAACTGCAAATTAACATAAGGAAACATGTAAAAAAGCATTGATTTACGATACAGAAGTATCTTTCCAGAGAGTATTTTATACGTTTTCCTTAGACTATATCCAATTTGTGAGATTCTGCCCCATTTTCTTAATAAAGTCTAAAACATAAGATACAATCACAGTATATATGGGAGCTAATCTTGTCCTTCAGCAGGCTTCTGCATGCTTTCTGTTTTAGACAGTCATCACCATTTCATCCTACTAGAGGCATTATTATTACTCTTACATGATTTATGGCTGAAAGTGCAAGAGATGGTGCAAAGATCCTGTGCCAAATTCCCAGATGGCATATAACATGAGCCAAACTGCGAAAGACTTGCAAGTATGGGTATATCAGTTTCATCAAAAGGGGGAAAGAAAGGGGTAGTATTTAAAAAATGTAAAGAAAAAAAAAGAAAAAAGAGCAAAGGGTTCCAAATACTGGGCACAAAACCAGACAGGTAATTTTTTTCTTTCTTTCTTTTTTACAGTCTTGTAATTCTGAAACAGCCGTCATGGATATAGCCTTGCCATTAAAAATGTAACCCTAGGTTAAAAACAATGATAAGCATTATAGAAATTAGGCCAAGTAGATTTGAGCTTAAATCAACAGAAGTGGAGCATCCCTTCATGAGCCTATTTTTCAGGTAAAGTTTCTTCTAATGTTGTTTTAGTGTGTGGACGCTACCCAAGTGCAAATCCAGAATAGTTTGAAAGCATCTGCTGCAAAGTCCAACAATGACTGCAACAGGACTACACTTAGTTTTATTCAAATATGGTATCTTTTAAAAAACAAAAAATTTGAAGACATTTTAGATCAGTTACATTTTTAACTTGATAATCTAATATTTAAAAAAAAAACAACCCACAACAAAAAACCCAGAAAAGTCAAAATGGGGATCTATTTGATGCTTTTAACCAAGCAACTGTGATTTCCTTCTGCTTATTTCACTTTTTTTTTTTAAAACTAAATTCATTTAGTATTTTGAGATTTTGGATATAACAAAGAACACTAAAAAATACATTCTCCAATACTTTAATCCCATGTTTATAAGCATGCCAGAGCTTAATAATGAATCACTTAAAAGAAAAAAAAAATCTGCAAATCTGAGGCTGGCAGACCTGTAAACAACAACAGCAGAGTGCTTTACCTTCTTGTGATTCTTGTAAACATTTCTGTGGGCAAATCCCTTTCCACAAAGCTTGCATTTATAAGGTTTATCTTCACTGTGTATTATTTTGTGTGCAGTCACTTGATCAAGTCGTTTGAAGGACTTATTGCAAACCTCGCAGGTGTAGGGGCGTTTTTCTGCAGAAAATGAGTGGGGGACATTTAATCTCCTGTTTATACAGGGGGAGAAGATGAAAGGCAGAGACAGTCATCTCCTCAGAGAGATTTTTGCAATTAAGTCAACCCAATTAAGATTAAACCAATTAGAAAGACATCTAATGCCCTTTATGTTAGACAGTTAAGTCACTTCACAAAAGATGAGCCATGGTGTGTCTCAAGAAATTGGCACATTCTTTGCAATAATCATTGCTAAAACTAAATTCTGATTAATTAGCTTAAATCAAAAGAGAATGACTTCAAAGAGGAAAACTCTGTTTCCAGATTACAAATGTGAAAGAGGGCATGACAGTTTAAATGTTTTAAAACTTAATTAACAATATACATATTAGCTTCCAAAACCAAAAGTTCCTATGCAAAAAGCCTTTATGCTTCAACTGGTGACTGCAACTTAACTACATTAATGCTCATCCAAAAGTGTCAAAAGAAAGCTAGGAGCCTCTGAGATATAGATTACGTTACAAGAAATGAGCTTTTGGTGCGGACCGATACCAAGAAAATAGTTCAATTATAAGCTTGTGCAGCTGTATAAACCTGCATTTTTAAAATGCTAATTGACAGAACAATGTGTGTGTTTCCATTGTGTTGGCTGATGTTTCTAATCACTGGTGAAAGACACAGAAACGCTAGATTGCAGTGATCAGAAATCCTGGCAGAGCCAATTTGTGTCATACTGCCAAACCTACAGACAGGCCACTCCCCACTCACAGTGACCTGTTCTGGCAGAGGACAGGCACAACGAAGTATTTCTGTGTGGTCTGTGAAACGGTATGGAGTATGAGTTGCTTTCCTCTGACTCGAAACTATGTCCACATGAGTCCACTAATCTATATATATGTATATATAGACGAATGAATGTTTCCCTTTTTATCACAGATCTCTGTCTGACAGCATAACCCAGCTCCCACCCTCTTCTCTTCAACATGAAATTTCAACCACCAGTTCTTCACCTCCTCTATAAGCCAAGTAGCAATCTTTCGCCCCATCCCAGCTAACTGACATCATCTACCCCAGCCAGCATGAAAAAATAGCTTGACAAAGCAGCAATAGGAAGAAGACTATAGCATTACACTTCGATTTTTGAAAGGCTTAGAAAGGATAGCTTAGATGGTTTCCCCGGAACCTGAAATTTGCTTGAACAGCTCAGGACAACACAGAATTCATCAAGCCTTCTATAAGAAACTAATTCAGGTAAAATTCAATATACATTAAATACATATACACACGTATATAGGTTTGTGTTATTTTTGTACGTTACCTGAATGAGTTATCATATGGCGTTTTAGCTGGTTAGCAGAAATAAATTTCTTGTCACATTCCTGACACTCAAAGATCTCATGGACCTGCAAAATGAGTGTTTAATGATAATTAAATACGTGTCTCAAACAAGATCACACATCTTACATATACAGAAATTCTCTAACAGACCGTAACTATTTCTTAGCCAGTAGCTATACTAATACTCATGAATATTCTGTGGTTTCCCCCTTGCTAGTCCCTTGGTGAACAACAGTATCTCTCAAAAATAAATATTCATAATTGCAAACAAAAAATTATCACTAAACCTGTATTTAGAAACACAGGTTATGCAAATTTGCAAAATCAGATCCATTTAAAATACCATTATTATGAAAGCATTAAAAAACCAGATGCAGAATATTTCCTTCTAGTTGGTAAGATAGAAGTAAAAATAACACAGTAACTACTTCGTAACTGCTGTTAGAATTTTAAAAAGCAAGTACTATCAAACTCTTTCAGGATTGTTTCTCCTAAAAGCTTTTAGAGGCAAGACAGTGGAGGGGCAGTAGCGTCTCTTAAACTGTAAATGCAGTAAGCATTGGCAGGATTTTCAACATCACAGCACATAATGTCATCAAGGACTAAATGTTGGAAAAATAGAAGAGGCAGTTGAGAGCTGCAACTTTTGATACTCAATTAAAAAAAAAATCCTGTGTTATTTATTGTTCCCTAAAATCACAACACATACATAGTTCTCCACCTGTCAAGATTACCATTCACCTTCCGCTCTGTATTACATTTGCCATCGGCAGCCTCCCCTCAACCTAGCTACAGTGCAACTCAACATACAATTCAGCTTTTTGGAACTGCAGCCTTAGACAGCAAAACTTCCAGGCAGAGATCACATTTCATAAAGCTTTTTTGGAGAACTCTATAGACTTTCTGTAGGAGAATCTAGCAGCTAAAAATAACAAATATCAAAGGTTCAACACCACACTCTACCGAAAAACATTTGCGGACAGCACCATAAAGCAGCTCAGCCAAGACTTCCACTTAAAACAAACAAACAAACAAAAAGATTCTCCAGAAGTATTCTGCCTCACCATGTTTTTATGCTGCTACTAACAAGCTAACTTTAGCACAAATTAAATGTTTTAATAAACTAAAAAGTGGTTATGCCATTTCCTACAATCTCTGCAAACTTGCACACTTTGGACAGTGATACTTAATGAAATGCTGAGACAGAATCAGGTGGTAAAGCTCAAATTAAGATCATTCATCCTAAATATTCTGTTTACCCAGCTACATTTCAGATTAATTTCTCTTATATGTACACACAATCTACTACTCTACCCTTTCCCAAAAGATATACATTTTTACTTAGATTGTTGACTGAAGTTTACATAATTCTGCAATCAAGTGCTATCAGAATCCCTCCTGACACAATTACCTGAAATAACTTGTAAGGTATTCTTAAACATAATATTTAATACATCACAACCCAGATTGTGCTTTAACACTATACAAATGTCTGATTTCAACTTATGAGCATTGTTTAATAAAAAGCCTCATTGAATACATTTGCGTCAAAGCAGAGACCTCCATGCATGTGCATTAAAAAGCTACAGCTATCAAATATATATTCTATAGCTGATACTCTTTAATCAATTCTTTAGAAAAGAATCAGACAGACTTGTGTGCATGTGCATTAAATAGCTGTAGCTATCAAGTATATATTCTATAGCTGGTAGGTTTTAATCAGTTCTTTAGAAAAGTGCACAATTACATGGTAAAACAACAGTAATAAAATATAGCAAATATTTTTACGAAGAATAATATTCGAACAGATTTTCATTTTAAGGAAACTTGTCAAGTAACATGCTCTATGAGTATACAGGCTGTAATACCATAGACAAGTGCTCGTGCAATGATTTATTCATATAACAAAATTAGTCTTATTAAGGGGCTGTAACAGCTATCAACATAAACCTCTGTTACATTAAAGTCAGAGCATACTTACAATTGCTTCATAGGCATTTGAAGAGCTACACCTTCAGATAACAACTTGCTAAGTGCTATACAAAACAGCAAGCATCTGAACAAGATTAATATATGCTCCAATAAATACACTCCTTCAACTTACAGGACTGATGATCTTAAACTTTTCATGAGGTCTATTGAAAAGCAAAAGGTCATTCAAAAGAGTTTGGGGGTGAAACTGAGCTAAAACTTTGAAGATACAAGTAATCCGTGATCAGTTTTTCCAAAGACTAATTTGAATTTCAATCCACCACTCCAAGAACTGGGTGAGACTCTCTCTGTTGGAAGGCAGTGCTTTGAGAGATCAAGGATATGAGAATATTGCATCCAATTGAAATTATTAAATGTTATTGACAATTTTAAAGTAGTGTTCAAAATTTGGTTTCCTCTGCCTTTCTATGGCTTTCATAGGGATCGTGAAAAAAAAGTTTGCACAGTAGAACAAAACACTGCCCAGCATTTAATAAAAAGGGAAGAAAAAAACCCAACACAGAGACACTTGGAACTGGCAGGT
The DNA here is from genome assembly GCF_034638445.1 of Ciconia boyciana. Classification (NCBI taxonomy): domain Eukaryota; kingdom Metazoa; phylum Chordata; class Aves; order Ciconiiformes; family Ciconiidae; genus Ciconia; species Ciconia boyciana. Next base: position 79,021,651 of record NC_132938.1, on the reverse strand, counting down.
TAAAAAAGGCCCGGGGGAATCACAGATTATGTTTAAGAGTGACTCTCCTCACCAGAATTTTGCAGGAAGTCCAGCTCTACAACAAAGAAAGTTAAGAAAGAAGCAAGGATTTTTCATAAAAAATAAAACACTCTCAATCTCTTTGAGCAAACGATGAGTAGGATCCTTCTTGGTTCTGTCACTTTCTCTCCAGCAGACTGTGCTACAGTATGCCTCTTAATGGAATCTTACAGATTCATATAAGAAATCCGCTAAGAAATGCAGGAGGACAACAGCACAACCTAGTCTTACCAGTGAACCACAATCCTGCCTTCCATACAGAGATTTGTTTTATGACCTTTTCCAAAGTCAAAAAAGCTTTACTGCCTTACACTCAAAGGTGTCCTTAATCTTCTTTCTTAACAGGAGAATTAGCTACTTTACCATTGAAAACACCTGCCTACAACAAGAGTCAGAAACTCACCCCACAGCTGTACAGCCAGAAAGAGACATACCCGCCCCCAGCCTACCTACAAGTACTGAAAGTGTAGCCCTATCAATTCTGACTGCATCATCCTGGGGAAAGAAACAAGCAACTCTGGGTTTGTTCGAATTTTTCTTCCCTTTCCACTTACAGAACAGTAGAGCCTCAGTGGAGAGGCCTGGCAGCCTGTGCTATTCACATGTATGTGCTCACTTTTAAGTTTAGGTTCCTGTGAGCAATTCAAATCCAAACCATGAAACACCTATATTCAAAGGTACAAAAGGAACCTTTTAGCAAGAATCTGCATCAATGAAGACAACACTCCCCTCGCTTGCTTGCTCACTATTATCATCGTTGAATGATTGAAATTTTGCATTTTACTTAAACTTCAGAGCATAGTATCAGAATATAATTCAGATGGTGTTTCATTTGCTCTGGCAGTAGACACCACAAGACTGCAGAAAGGAGATTTTACAACAAACTTTTTCATTCTATTACCCAGTCTTCTGCAAGCTCCTGTACAGCATTTCCTAAGTTGTGTTTGCTGGGAATTTATTTTTTTATACTACCATACCACTTAGCAGCCCAAATCATGGACTACTATAAATATCAGATAGAAGGATGGCACTTTACAATTGGAGGATAAGACAAAAGAGAACAGGTGGATATAGACAGAATGGAAAACAAAAAGATACTGATCATCACAACAAGCAATAATATCAGTGGATCAACGTCATAACTGTTGTTAAAGTTTTGTAGGCATCATGCAGGAGGAGGGTTGTATTATGGTAAGTAGTTTTGGAAATCAAATATAAAATTAAAAAATGTACATGAGACTATTCTGGGTAGGACTGTAATCACTAAGACAGACAAGATCAGAATCCAAAATTATTTCCACACTCCGAATGAAGCTCCAAAACACTCAGTATTTAGGAAGGAGAAATCAAACAAATGCTACATGAAAGCTACAGAAAGCACAAATGCTACATGATGACCAACAGTTTACATAGCACCACTACAGAAAACATTAATGAATTCCAAACAAAATATAAATAACGAGATTGATGCTGCTGTTAGAAAGCACTATCATTCTGAGATGTATTAATAGACATATCCTCTGTATTAATAAACTCGGGAAAATCATTCCACTATACTTGGCACTACCAAGGGCTCAGCTAAGCATCACTGCTTTTCTTGTTTGGGCAGCTGACTTCAAGAAGCATATAGGTGAAAGAGAGAGAATCCACAGGGAGAAAGAGCTCACTAAAAAAAAAAAAAAGTAGTTTGGAAAAACAGATGCATGAAGAAAGGTTGAGATAACTGTGTTTGTACAGCCTAGAAATTGCAAATGGAGTTCATAACTTTGCAATATGCTAATTGTTACAAAGACAACGGACGTGATTTTTTCTTCGCATTCTCTCAGATAAGACAAAGATATTTAACTCAATTTGCAGTAGAGAAGAAGATTTAAGTAGGACATCAGAAAAAACAAACACCGGACTAATGAAGACATTCAAAAAAGTTGATGGCACTAAAGCTGAAAGTCATCTTTCACAAAGAGACATCTACAGATGTGGTAGAATTTTCTTCAGTGGAACTTTTCAGGAGATGAGATGGTGCCTATCTAGGTGATTTAGGTACATAGTTACTCCCCTCTGCAAAATAGAACAGGCTAGAAAACCTCCTGAGGTCTCTTCCAGCCCTACATTTCCTTGAATTTATTGAGATAAACTTAAAAAAAAAAAAGCCACGCCACTGAAAATTAGCATGATACAAGCAACAGTCTGGAAAACGAGGGTAAGACTAAGGGACAGAAGATGATACGATGACAGCAAAGTTTAGTTGTGCATGGCTAAGAAAGGGCTTATCTTTAGACATTTCGGGCACAAGCAATCCGCAAGAAGCACAAAGCTAAAAATGGGTTTAAATCAAAGATGACATGAAAGCTGCAGATCTGAATGACCGTGTCTTCAGAGAGTAAATAAATCTCTCGATCTCCCCTATAGCCACCCTCTTTACATTCTTTCTCTGTGTTTGTCAGATTTCTTTCTTTCTGTTGTTTGGGCTTATTTTCTGTTATCTCTTATACTTTACCTTTCTATTCTCTACTTTTATTTCTTTACATTGACAGGAAATGGGTGAAAAAAATTTCTTTTCCTCCCTGTTTCACCTCTTATTTTCTTACTGTTTTTACTGCCTGTCTTAAGTACTTTTGGCAATGTAATTCAAAAGCAAAGTAATTCAAAAGCAAAGTAATTCAAACAAACAGAAGGCACGAGCCCTACATGCTATCTCCTTCACTATCTGATGTAGGTGTGTGAATCTGAAATATCTATTTTCTGGTTGTCTTAAAAGAGGAGCCAATCAAGAAGAGGGAATAAAGAAGTCTTATGCACAAAATCTTCATGGTGATTCTTAAGATGAATAAGTGCTCAGCTGACCTACCATGAATGCTACTTGTTAGTTTGTGCCTCAGTGTCTGCACAGAATTACAACTACTGAAACAAAACAAACATTTTATTAAAATAGACACACTAACCATGATATTTTACATTTTCAGGGCCACCATAAGGTGCACTGATGTGTAAAAATTGTAATTAGATGGGGCAAGGCATACCACGATTTGGTCTGAGAAGTAAAAAAGTATAGCCCTGTTAGACAAGAAATGCAGGGCTTAGTAATACAAGCAAGGAGAAAAACAAATTAAAAAGGAGGGGTCCCACCATTTCCTTTGCAACAACATATTTTAATTGATATCATCTATATCCTCAATGGATTCAGGCTATAACCAGGGCATTATTAAAGACTTACAGTTAATCTGATAAACAGTACAACATAGCTTTTTGTAAAAACAGAATCTCCTGGGTTTTAGTGATTTATCAAATTAATCTTGCAGGGACTTCCTTTGGGTATAATGGATTCAGAATCTCATATTCATAGTCCATCTGTATTTCTATATGAACCCCATTATTTCCAATAGATGCTTTTCAAACTGTTAACCCCTCCTGTTCTGGTTATAAAAGATTATGTGCATAAACAAAAAGACATTAAAAATTTGGGTTTGAGGAAGAAATTTTTTTACTACTGCATAACTAAATTACAAATAACATCCTTACTGGTATGTCACAAAGTAATAAGAAAGATTTATTGTATTTTGTACAAAAACTGAAGGCTCATGAACCTATTTTATGGTCTGTATGTATCCTATCGTTACATAACATACTTTTACATTTAGCTTAGTGTTTAAGAATGCTGAAGAACAGCAGGCGACTTTGACTTGATGTTGGAATGCATGAACGATACAAACACAAACATCTTTGTATTTGGTAAAAGATGCATTAAAACTTCAGGAAGCTTTTTGGTTTAACCAATTGTGATTACAAAAATAAAATACATTGGTTTTGTAACCATGAAAGAGATTACCCAAAGGTTTGCATTACAGCAGCTTTCAAGTGACCTAAGCACCACAGTCTCACATCTTAGTGAAGTCAAAGCCTGCTGTGGGTTAGCCTTCATCTTACTGACCTTTCGATGCTCTTGGAGATTTGTTGCCGAGGAACATTTCTTATTGCACACTGAACACATCAACTTCTTCCTAGAATTTCCTGAAACAGAAACAAAATACCACCAACATCTTGAAAAGGAAGTGCTAAGAAAGAACCTAAATATTTCCACTGAGTCTGTGACTTTTCACAGGTCATTTGACTGACATAAGATTTTTACATTTGTATCCCATCTTCAAAGTGTTCTGTATCAGGAGTTCTCTGTGGGTGTCCAACAAACCAGTTACCGATGGAATGTAAATCAAGAAAAACTAGAACAATAAAGAAAAAACCCCTTCAAGTAGATGTTATCACTCATCACCAATCCAATATGAAGAGCACAATTCACAACTAAGAACAATTCACTTTATAACTGAACAATTGATTTCTTCCAGAAGTCAATACAGGAGTTAGCGCAGCAATGACAAAAAAGATCCCAAACTGAAGTCAAAACCACCATTTCCCATTTTTCTTTATTCAGAAAGCATTAAGCATTCTACTGTATAAAATACTATATTTAATGGTTGATAACTGAACAAGTCAGGGAAATTGTATCAGCACCTGATCATGAATTCAAATCTCATCTAAAATGTAAATTACAAAACAAGCTACAGGTCAGCTACCAGATGTATTTTCCTTCCCTTTTCACAGTTGCTTTAAAAAGTGACAGAGCATTTAATTTGGTTTATCCATTATTTACCTTTTGAAATTCATTTTAGTAACCTACAAAGCTATTTTATTACAAGACAAAGCCACCACAAACCTAATTCTTTGTTTATAATTACATGCCCATGCAAGATATTTCCTAGCTTATGTAAAAAAATGTTCATATTACATTGAACACTAAAAAGAACGGTCACAGAATGAAAGAGGAGGTGAGTACTGCTTAGTCAAGCACAGAGGAAGTATAGATCATGAACAAACTCATTAGATGGGTTCCAGCTCAATTTTTCAGACTCTCAGCATCCTATATCTTTCCTGCTCTTGCTGTCCTAAAGAATTCATAATATGTTGGTTCCTCTTACTACAATGTACCCTGTCAATCGATTGGTTCAATACTTAAATTTGCAGTATAAAAAAAGTACTTAATCTCACATACACATTTGCTGTTATAAAACTTACGGTAAGTATTTATATATACACTGATGTACACATAAACACAGGAATACACTTAGTACTTCAACTTACAAGAACATTAATGAGACCTTTTCGGAGGAGAGAAAGGTGATAGTGAATATCTGTTCATAGCTTTGCATAACGGGCAACACATATAACAATCTTTTCTACTTTCCCTTGCCTCCAGGTAACACAAGGCAGGAAGGAATTCTAGAAGCATCCCTCAACAGTAGTAGTATATTTTTCTTCCTGCACTGACACCAGTTGTGATTTCTATGACTCCCAAGTGGTAAAATAAAAGCTCTGCTCATTGTGCAGGCAGAGCAAAAATATTCTCCAGGCGTCTGCTCTCAGTCATGTCTGGAACGATCATTCAAGAGAATTGTGGAATTTGTATACCACTACATAACTGACCAAAGCTAAGCCTAAACATAACAATGCTCCTGGATGAAAAAAATTCTTACTGATACTGAAAAAATGAGATAATCTTTTATAAGAATGGTGATGGAAGGGTTTCTGTACGCTGTAAGAGTTTGGCAGAAGAAAGAGATTTCATGTAATGAAAATCTTACAAAGCATCTCAGTGCTGTCATCATCAACTAAAGACTGTTTTCTTTGCACTCTAGTATTCTGCTCTCCCCACACATACTGATCTTCCATTGACGTTGAGAGGGGACATGCAGAGAGAGCAGAATGCCAGACCCAAGATCTGCATTGTGGACCTGAGAGCAGTATTTTGCCCTTTCATGAAAACAGAGTGAAGTTTGATTGAAAACTATTGATTCACAGTGCACAGATATAAAAACACTAGGGCCTAACAGGACTAGTGGATTGTCTGGTCTGGCTTCCTACACAACAGAGGCTATAGAATTTTATGCAATACCCTCGTCAAGCCTAATCGTTTGTGAAGCATGTCTTCCAGAAAGACATCCCATTGTGTCCTGAAAATACCAAAAGATCAAGAACTCACCACTTCCTGTAGCAGTTTGTGCCAGTGGTTGATTTTCCTCACTACTGAAATGTTTTGCTTTATCTATTATTTGCCTAGTTTAAACTTCCCCAGATTCCTATTACATTTTCTGCAGTAGACTAATGATTCATCTGGTATACAGTAATTTCTCCCTGGGGGAGGAGGAATAGTTACTCTTGCAATTAGTTACTTCTTGATTTTCTTTTTGATACAAATGAATCCATTAAAAAAGAAACCAAAGACAATGTTTACTCTGATTTGCAAATTTAAGGCTAGGAACATGTTAGAGGTTTTTTTCCCAAAGAAACATTAAACTCTTTCTTACCGCTGTGAACGTTTTCTTTATGTTTTTTCAGGGCATCCTTACTCTTGAACCTCTTGCCGCAGCTATCTGCCTTGCATATGAATCTGGCATCCCCTCTACACGCCTCCTTGTGCTGTTCATAACTATATGGGATAACCAGTAAAAACAAACAAACAAAAAAACACCAAACATAAAGCAGTATCTACAGAAACCAGACACATAGCAAGTACTCTGAGCTTAACGCATGCTGCACTGCAGAGTTCCAAGGCCACCTCATGCATTACTTACAGCAAATAGGAATGAAAGCATTTGACTTCTTTCACTGTTAGGATTCACACAAACTAACAAGCTTGAAAGCTAACATGCAAAGGGAGGCCAGCAATGGTATGACAGCAGTCCACTAACTCAGACACAAAACCTCGATTCTGAGCTGAAGGAAGTGTTGCAAACAGAGCACTGAAAACTTCTTGAAGAGTCTCCTGGGCTGATATTCTCTGTGCACTGAAGTACGCTGAAGAAAAATAAAAAAATAAAAAAAATAAGGGGAACATTCTACAACTTACACAGGCTTGCAGTAGCTAAAAATATATATACAGCTCTACAAATCTTTAAGTAGGTGAGGAACCTATTTCATATGTGAAGTCTCCTGGAATTTAGTGGGACTGATCAAATGCATATACAGCAAGAGTCAGCATCATACTGCTGCATCCTCACACAGATTAATCTTACTTTGCATGATGTAAAAATTTACTTAACTAGCTATACAGCACAAATCCAACTTCCACTATAGACTAGAAGGAACAAGTCTAAGAGAAAATATTTAATTGCCTCCACCAAATATTTATTTCCATGAAAGAATACAGAACTCATATAGAGCTGCCAGTTCTAGGAATGTTCACATCATTTAGATGTAAGAAAGATCAATTTATTACAAGAGCAGCCTTAAGTGCATTCCATGCAATATGAGTCTGTTTCTTTCCAATAGAGAGAGTTAGGTTGAATGTACTGTCTATAATCACTTACGCATCTAATGTACTATCTATAATGAAATGTATTAAAAGAGTAATATATCTATTTAATTGCAAGCAAAAAAATATATAAACAACAACAGACAAAAACAGTTATGTCTGTACAAAAGCATAATTGTAAACTTTAGTGACAAAACTGCATATTTACACTATCAAGGACAGTAAAGATGTGCTCTTAAATCTCACATCTTTCATGTTTCTATTTTTTTTTTTCCCCATCACCCAAATATTTAATTAAGCAAATATGAAGCATAGTTTTTCCTTTTTTTTTGTCCTTCTAGATCACCACTTACTTTCTTCTAAATCTTACTTTAATTCTGTAACAACATCCACAGCTTACAAATTACATCTCCTAAACTACTAAATAGTCCACTGATGGAGACCAAGGGTTTTGCACCAAACAGCAGCTCTGATCTGGTCTCTAGTGTATGATTTTAAAACATAAAAAATTAGCAACTTTTTTACGATTCAAATTGAAATCTCCCACAAGTACAAGAAATTAACATATTAAAAGACTAATGTAAAGGGTAAGGGTACAAATACATATGCATAAATATTAAAGCTTAAATTGTTATTAAGCCAAGAGAAATAAATGATTGAATGAAATTGATTTAAATGATCCCTGAAAACACACTCCCGTTTCTACTCACTGTCTTTGTAGAGCTTGTTTAACAGGGAATTTCTTTCCACAGTTTCGGCACTTAAATTCCTTTTCCTCACTGGGTTTTTGGTGCAAAGTCTGAAGATGTTCAGCAAGAATCTCCTGGCTGGCAAAACTGGATTCACAGTGTGGGCATGCATGGTCCTCTTTACAGGTGAGGGGATCTGCATGATTGGAGGCAAAAACAGCAAAGGAATAGTTTTCAGGGAATATTTTGGTTACATTAGAAGAGACTCTCTGCCAGAAACAGATTATGCAAAATGGCATCACTAAATTCACAGAAGACATTGATCTCTCAATGGATTATAGACAGCCTATCTTGAGTGGACTACCATCAGCATTATTGAAAATGGATGCAAAGTATTAAGTTGGGTGTGACTTAGGCTGTTAGCCTCAATTAGTCATCCAGGTTGTCTCTACTTTGATAAAGATGCTGAGAATTCACCACACAGCTCAGGTCACCTACCTTTTCTTAGACATCTTGCCTTAGGATTGGCTGAACAGCTTTATGAAAAGGTTTATTTCCCTCCCATCCAAGTAAGAGGGAAACTACCCCTCTTAGAGGAAAAACTTAGCTTTCATAGGACTATATGTCAGGTGAAATGAACTCCATCTTTAGTTCAAAAATTAACAGTATCTTCTCATGAAATCTAGGCTCACTCATTCACTCAGTAATTCACAGGACTGGCTGCTTCTTATTAGGCAAAGAAGAGAACCTCAACTCAAACCAAAACAAAGAGACAAAAGTCATACAAGAGCTCAGACTAAACCTGGGGAGCCTTCCAGTTCCCCAGTCCTTTGCAGTTACTGTTCTCTTTCTTCTTTGTAACTACTTTTAAGCTCTCAAGTTATCCTAGTTTTTACATATTGCTCACCTGTAATTTTTTCACTAGCTGGTTGCACTTCTTTATTGTTGCCACTGTCTTCATCTTCCTGGATAACAGTTACTTCTTCTTCCTCCTCCTCCTCTTCTTCCATGTCACTGTCCAAGTACCCAATCAGAAGTTCTGTGTCTGTTTCAATATCTTCCACAGCCAGATAGAAAATATTTTCCCCTTCCTGTTGCAAACAGTAAGTAGAAGCAATGACTAATTATGAAAAAGTAAAATCTAGAGACAAGTATGGGACCCTGAACTAATATTAGCCCTCAACTATGGAAGGGCTGGTTCCATTCCTCAGGGAGCACAATGCTTGAACAGCCTTTCTGAGACTTCTTTCCTAGTGGGGCTGCATGGATAAAGTGCCCTCATATTCTGGTATTCTGGAAACACACCTCTGCCTCACCTGTACGGCTTTTCCAATTTGCACTGTAGCCTAGACCAAGGTGAAGGTGGTGTTCAAGTCCTCCTCTTGTGCCACACTCTGCCTGACAAGAGCTTCACAGTTTGAAAATGAAACATTCGAGTATTAGAAAAATAACAAAATTTAAATAACCAATACAGCTTTTGCTCTGTTCCCTGCTGGCTGCATGAATTATAATCCAGCTTTCAGCAGCATGTTTATGTAGTGTTATTTTCTCTCTCTCTCTTTAAGATTCCTAGCCTTCCTCATGAACAGGCTTTCAACCCTGGTCAGTTATCTTCACTATAAAGTTAGCAGGCACATCTCTAAAATGCAGTTTGAACCACTAGATCAAAACCTTCTGCTGGTTTAAATCAGTGTAGATACACAGATCCACTGAAGGGCAAAGATCCAGCCCAGATTCTGCATGAGAGGACAAACTACCTAATAATAATAAGCTCCAAAACCTTCTCCACAATGAATAAACAAGCTTCCAAATAGATACATAAGCTAACAACTTTGGTCTTTGACGTTTATTTGAAGTCACCAAGGTTGGCTGGGGAGGGTGGAGCTATAGCAAAACCAGCTGTCTCCTAAGCTGATATACAGAGCTGCTTTTTTTTTGGCGACTTGTGAACCAGCTGCTTTAAGGTACTACCCAAAGCGCCAAAGGAGACTCATTTCTACGCAATGAAGACTTCTAAGTCCTATCATAAATCTTAAAGCTTATCTGATTAACATCCAGAAAAGTTAACTGAAGCTTCTTTACACTACATCTCACCATATATTTTGTAACAAGCTTCACAGCACAAGGACAAGATGATAATTTTTAAATTTTTTAATATACTAAGATTAATTTAAACTGTCAGCAGGGATGTAGTATTCCTCGAGCTTTAGAAGGTCTGTTATATATTACACAAGATATTGTCACACAAGAGTGAAACCGATTTAATTCAATAGACTTGATACAGCTGCTGCTTTCAAGGACACACCACTTTTCTGTCCTTATCTCAACAGCAGCATCTGAAAACAAAACAAATTATGCATTTTTTTCCCAAGATATATTCTGCAGTCCAGATATCTATCAGCATGCCACCCTAACTTTTGCATACATCTAGAAATTGCTGGTTTTCATATGCCTCTGTCAAGTTGCAGAGACCTTTCATTTACTACAGTCTAAACTCCAAACAAATCATGTACTGAAATTCTTGACATGAGGAAAAGTAAAAGGTCTTTCTACACTCAGTCTCCACTTAGACAGGATAAAACCACTGGGGTAAACCTCCAATATATCACTGTTTAGGACAACCTTATTCTAAAAGCAAGACAACCTTATAAATGGAAGCACATACCTATTACTGGCTTAAAAAAAAAACAACAAAAGCCATGTATCCCAGGCAAAAATAAAGTCCCAAACCTACTCATTAAAGAACCAAATAGCACACCTTTCAATTAGATCATACGTGACACATTTTACACCACACAGTAAATCTGGGAGAACAGCAACCAGAACTAGTTATTCAGGTTAACCTAGACCAAGTGCATCAATCCCAGCAACCAAGGTCTTATCAATGCTGCTCTATCCTCACCATCTCCGCGCTTCCCTCATGTGTGTCTGGGCCTTATTTTATAGCTCTTTGTGTCTAAAAACATCCTGATTCTTTCCCATTTCTGTACTTTTGCAAGTTAGTAAAAAGATTAATGGAAGAAGTACTAAGGACTCTCAGTGCTTGAGTGATCTTGGTTGCATTTGCATTGAAATTAGCTTCGGTGCCAACCCAAACTAAAACACAGCTCAAACTCATTCCTCCTCCAAGGCTAATTTGTTTGGCTTTTCCAGCCACAAATGCTAATAGTCAGGTATTCGGAGCGCTAATTAATCCAGATACACCCACACTGTAGTAGCTCCTCAGGCAGCATTTTCAGTGAAACCAATGGAAGTTCTCCAGAACCACAAAGAAATTTAAGTCTCTCCCTCCACCAGCAGCACCTGCATGAAGCACATTTATCTACATGCATGCAGACATAGACACAGAGAACATAGTAAGAAATCTTTCAAATAATTTTAATAATCCTCCCATTTACTAAGAACATACCTGCAGTTGTTGTTCCACCTGCCCATCTGCTTAGGCCATGCTGATTGTTTTGTTAACAATGTTCACCTGCAGCGGGCCACAGCACTCCTTGGGAGAAAACCCAAGTGCTGGTCACGGTGGCATCACAACCTCCCTTCACCCTATTCCTGGTTTATTATTCCACTTTGCTTCTCTCACCCCCTGCCTCAACTGTCATCTTTTAGGCTGTGGGCCACACTGACCTGCCCAGCAAATACAGTTTTCTGGTTCCAACAGCTCCTGCTGTCCCATTTTTGCCCCACTACAGGCACCTCCCCCATTCAGATTCTTGGCTTTTCCATCCAGCTACACACCTTCGTGTGTGCTTTGTAAGAGGGGAAGCTAACAGGGAACACGGGCCAAGAACCATTGATGGCCCATCACGTATTCATCCACAAGTGTAAGACATATATGTCATCACTCCTGAATGCTGAAAACACAAGAGGAAGAGGAAGCAGATAGTCTTGTGTTACCTGAGGGAGCATAGGGCTTTTCCATCCTCCAGAGCTTGATCAGCTGGCTCCAACCCAGCCTTCCTAATCCTTACCAAGTTTCCCCCTGTGCCCACAACCACTCCTCTTACAGCACTGCCTGGCTTCCCTCTACACCCAATTTCCTGGCAGCAACCCAGCTCTTCAGCCTACCTGTTCTGCCAGTTCTCCTTTGCTACCTGTCCAAACAAGCACACTCCCTTTCCTGATCTTTGCCTACAGCTCCAGGGTATCATGCTTGCCAGAGTAAAAGCAATCTTGGCAAGGCCTGTGAGGGCAGAAACCCCAATCCAAGAAATGTGTGGAGGTGATTTCTCGGGGGCTGTGGCAGGAGAAGATAAAGCCACAATCTCAGGCACAGGAAAGGTCAAAAAGGGCATGCAGTGCCAGGAAAGACACAATCAGAATAACGATTCCTTCCCAAGAGGGAGAGCAGATCACGTACCCGTGGGGGAGAGCGGGTGAAGCAAGGCAGCCTTCCAGAGGTGCTGCTGGGGACCAACAGACCCTTGCCCCGCTCAAGCAAGGAAGGGGAAATGGATGACACAAAGAGAGTGGGGGAAGCTTTTCTTGTTTTCACACTAGTTCATACATTGGAAAATGCCTTACTGTTTTAGGCAGGTATCCCTGTTCCACTCAGCATGTTTGTGGCTCTCAACAGCCAGGAAGCAGATGAATCCCAGAGAGACTTCTCGGGGGGAGGGGGGGGGGGAAACAAAAAAAACACACCACAAAACCCAAACAAACAAACCACACCACACCTATATCTCACACATGTAATGGAGACATTCAGCCCAGGGACCAAGAGGGTATCTAATCTGAGGTACAGCACCAGAACCACACACCACATGCAAAGGAGACACAGAAGCCTCAGCTCTACCTACTGATCTATTCCTATTGTGCTGTATTGCATGATAAGGTAGACAACCTTTGAGACATGAACGTGAGATTAAACAGAGCACAAGGTTAGACTAGTACGGCAATGCCCTCATTTTCCCTGCATTCTTATACCATACTGCAGTTTTCAGTGATAGCTCCTGGGGAAGGTTAGAATATTTTTCCAGCTGAATATTCTGTATTACGATAAACTGTTTTCTTCGTTGTTCCTTGCTTACAGTTATTAACTTGCATTAAATTAGAAGCCATTGCTTTTAGTTTCCCATCTGCAGAAGAACATGTTTTACTGCAGTAATGACACTACAAACCCAAATCTTGCAGTTAAACTCCTCAGGAATTTGAATGATGTGTACAATAGCAATACAAATGAGAGCTGGAAAATACCCCACCCCACCCCCCCGCCAAAAGGATTCCTCCCACCCTTCACTGTACGTTTCAATTCAGTACACATTTTCCAATCTTCCAACTTAAAAATAAAATATTCTTGTTTCTCTGTGGGGAGAACAAAAAACTAAAGTGGGAGTTCAAAAAGCTAATTCCGGCAACATCACAATTCTGGTGGCTCAGAGAAGCACTGAAACTTTTGATTATTCTTCTCACTGAAAGCTTTTGTTGTGAAAAGTAAACCACTTTTTTTTCCCCCCCCTGCCTTGGGAAGGTTGATGTCAGCAGCATTTTATTGGCATGTGCTCTGCACCTGCCCAGTATGGCACATAATATCTTCCAGCACTGGCAGGTATTAATGAACCTCTACAGCTCCTGAACAGAGACACTGCAACTTACTCTTGGAAGTCTCCTTTAGAGGCTCTGTGGAAAATACAAACCATCAACTACAAAAAAAATAATCCATTTGCTAAGACTTGAGTGATGTGTTTACATCCTTCTTATTATAGAGGTTTTATAGAGAAAATCTACACGTTTCCCAACTTTAGTTACACCTTCTCTCAGAATCACAGAATGAAGGCACCTCTGGAGGTTATCTCATCCAACCCCCTGCTCAAGCAGGGTCATCTAGAGCAGACTGGCCAGGACCATCGTCCGGATGTATTTTGAATATCTCTAAGGAGGGCGACTCCACAACCTCTACGGGGAACATATGCCAGTACTCAGCTGCCCTCACAGTAAAAAGTATTTCTTGATGTTCAGAGAGAACATCCTGAGTTTCAGTTTGTGCCCATTGCCTCTGGTCCTGGCACTGGGCACCAAAACCCCCAGATCCCTTTCTGCAAAGCTGCTTTCCAGCTCCTTGGGCTCCAGCATGTAAAGGTGCATGGCGTTACGCCTCCCCAGGTGCAAGACTTTGCAATTCCCTTTGATGAGCTGCATGAGGTTCCTGTCAGACCATTTCTCCCCATTCCTTGTTGGGGTCCCTCTGGATGGCAGCACGGCCCTCTGGTGTATCAGCCACTCCTCCCAGTTTTGTGTCATCAGCAAACTTGCTGAGGGTACACCCTGCCCCATCATCCAGAACATTTCTCTTTTGATATATGCTCTCTTCAATGCTTTCATCCTTGTATAAATCTAACTAGAGAATACTGCTTTCAGCATGCATTTGTTGCAGAGAATGTTAACCATTCTAGCAGTAATACCGACTCTCATTCCATTCTTTATTTCCAAAGCATCTCAGAAGTGATCCTGCATTTTTTATGCTTATTGAGAAAGCTTAGTTTTTAATTTCTTTCCCTTTTTCAACTCAAAAAGAGGAGGAAGCCAAAGCCATAGGCATTAGCTTCCACTTTGAATCTAAATCCCAATTTTCCCCAAAGTTTACAGATGTTCAAATTTAGTGTTCCACTCCAAATCAATCTTTAACTAAAGTGGCATTTCACTCTTTTAAGAAATGCTGGCTTAGTAAAACTTAAAACCATGTAAAACATATACAGAAGTTCACATATGTGACCTTCACTGCCACAAGTAACCACTGAGCTCAGCAACTGAACAAGCTTTCAACAGCAGTGAACCATCCTGCATGGCACCATACGCTGTAAGAGATGTCAAGCATTCTCTGTTAACTTGCAAAATGCAGGCACCTGACGCTACTCAACACCTCCAGAAGCTGTTCAGCATGTTTTTGACCAAGCAACTTAGACTTAAAGCCTTCCAAATGCAATGAAAAGACTTGCATCGATATCAAATGTAAGGAGATCACTCCCAACAGCAAACAGGAATATTTGAAGCTACAAATGGAAGTAGCAGGGCCAGAGTAATTAGCAAGCATGAGGAGGCTCTAATCACCAGGATGCTTTAGGTGACCAATAACTCAGCCTCTTAAAGGTCTTGACCTCTTTGGAAAAAAAGTAAAGACCCTTTTGACTTGGCAGATAACATGAGCACACATCTTCCCACACATATTCGAACATGTTCATCTTCCTTATTGCTGTCTTTCTTACAATTGCCTACGTTCCCAGACACACCTGCAAGTTCAATGCTCTGAAGTAACAGGAATTTGATTCCTGCAGGGATTTCTTTCCTCCCTTCACGTGCCTCTCTCCCACCCTGATCCCCATCTAAAATAATACAAGTAGATGACAACAACTACATTTACTTTAAAAGTTACTATTTAACATATAATGTTAAAACACTTATTTTTTCCTTCCCAAACATTTAAGAAAAAATTGTAGTGCTCATATTCCAATATGCCATATTCCAAATTTTTACCTCATAACACAGTATCTCAGCAAGAAAAAGCACTTAGTGATAGCAAAACTTGAGAAGAGAGGCCCTTAGAAATCCACGGAGAGATAAGAATGGTAGATCTTTTCGCACCTTAATATCATCACTTTATGCACCAGCTCAGTATTAAGAGAGTCTAAAATCAGGAATGAGTTACATTTAAATGAAAAAAAAAATGAAAAAAAAGATTCTGTAACCTCAGTGCTGAAAAGGGTCTAAATGATTTTCACACTCACAGTTGCTTGGTATTGCTGAGGTTCCTATTGCAAAAATCAAAAATATAATAGGTATAAGTTCAAGGATCTCACAGAGAAAAACACTTACTTCACTCTTCAGAAACTTCTTATTTTGAATTCTTCAATAACAGAATACCTGAACAGCACTAGTATGTATTCAACAACAGATAAATGCATATGACCCTGGAATTAAAAAAGTTCTTCAAGAATCGAGCAGATTTCTAATTCTCCCCTCTGAGCATGCAGGAAGTCAACACCTATGTTCACGTTACTTCTTAAATTGCATAACAAATTAATCTTTCCTTTGTAGCACTCAAGCCACCAGTAAGTTTCAGGTAGCCCTGAAAACTGTCCTGTAATATGTAAATTTCTTAAGCAGACTAACACAGTTTGTGCTTGCTTTCCTTGTGTCTTCTCCTCTCAGTCTTGCTTTTTAGATAGTCCAGTTTTACTACACTTCTCATAGCGCTGTCTCTCAAATACTAATCTTCCTCTGAAGACATTTACTGTTACTGCATGGGGGTTTTTTACCTCAAGATCAACCAGGACATCACTGAATTATGCCAGACTAACAAACACACAATTGTGAAATACGACTTTAAACCACTCTACCACCTCACAGTAAATATCCTCCTACACATTAGTTTTTGCTATTCATTATTCTAACTTGCTGTTTCCTAAGCTACAGCAGACCATCTCAATGTCTGCTTGCTAATGAAAAAATATTTGAATTTAAAGCTCTAGCTGGCTGCAATTCTGTTTATAAAACAGTTCCGATGTTAACAACAGGATCTGTTTTGCATAGTAATCTCCAGCAGAGTCTTTAATAAAATTACAACTGACAAACAGATAAACTTATCCATTCTGGATAAAGGAGTACTGAAAATATAATACTCTACCAGTCTAAAAATTGAAAAAACAAAACTGTGGTATTTTTGATAGAAGCCATTTCCTTTTGTTTATGATAATTACAATGCATTTTTGCTACATATCAGAAGTCATATTTATAAGTAAGTAGCTAGGAATAGCCCAGGGCAAAAGAGATTACAATTCATACCATTTCTGTTAATGCGAAAGTTGTAATTCTAAAGCTACTTTAAATATAGTAGAGGATTAACTCATTCAATTACTACTTGAAATAAGGTAGAGAAGCCTCCAGCAATTCAGCTGCGCAAAATGCTCAGAAAAGCAATTGGTACACACGCAGGTACCCTCCAACCTTTCCGTCCTTCTCTAGCAGCCACACAGTGGTATTACTCACCGCACAGCTGTTAAAAATACTTCCTGTGCCTTCCCAGCCAAAGACAACCCGAACACCACAGCTGCCCCCCCCCGGGAGCAGAGGCAGAACGCAGTGCCCAGAACGCTCCCCACAACACCACCAAGAGCTCCCACCAGAACCAGGGTTTTACAAAATACATAGCATTACAGGGAGAAGAACAAAAAAAAAAACCAAAAAAACATCAAAACATACCCCCCCCCAAAAAAAAAAAAGCCAAAAAAAATCCAAACTAACAAACAAAAAAACCTCACCAAACTTACTTAAAAAAATCTCATGCCCTCTAAATTGCTTTTTCACCGCAGGAAGCATTTTGCACAG
This sequence comes from Ciconia boyciana, assembly GCF_034638445.1. NCBI lineage: Eukaryota > Metazoa > Chordata > Aves > Ciconiiformes > Ciconiidae > Ciconia > Ciconia boyciana. The sequence goes on along the minus strand of NC_132938.1, from coordinate 79,004,275 downwards.
TCTAAACATGATCATTGGGTACAATTAAGCTATGATGAACTAATCATATTTTGCAGTCAACCCAGGATGTGGTTTACTTTATTTGTATACAGGGACATACGCATTCACTTCATCTTCTTTTAAACTGAATACTGAGCACTAGGCAGCAAACTGATTATCAATCACTTTATTTCGGCTTTGAGATGATAACGTTTCTCACTACTAGAATGACGCCATCAGGAATGGAAATGTTCTCAGGCTAGACCAAAAAGCTCCTGTTGGAGTATTTGGAGACTGGAAAGAAAACTAGTGGGAAAGATAATTAGTGGAAATTAGCATTAGTGGGTATAAACAAGGAAATTATTATTTTCTGTTCACATTTTCATTAGTTCATACGAAGTTTCCTAGAAAATTGCAGAGGGGCAGCTGTGAAGCACACAACCAGTGTTAAGTTCGTAAGCATTCATAGAAGAGACAGGACAAGCAAGAGAAGCCCCTGTTCTACCACTGTGGTTTACTCTATTTTCACATTTTATAGGCTAGTATCATTAATCTTGGTCAAATATTCTCAATTAATCAATTTTAGCCTGTGAGATTCACTGCTAAAGATTCACTTCAAAGAGTAATTAGTAGAACTGAGAGAGAAAAATAAAATACTTGTTTAAAAATTCAGCCAACCCCACAAAAATCTTCATAAAATACAAATGTCTGGAGAAAATGTACATTTCATAAGGGTAATTATAACATGCTGGTTAGAACACAAAGTCTCTGACCACCTCTAAATATTCTATTTTCTCCTCTTAGTTAGCGAATTAGCCCTTTCTATAACTATACAGACATATTCTACTTTATTATATAATATGTAATCATTCAGTTGGTTTAAGATTAGGAATTTTTTTTTTATGTCATAATCTTATTACAAATTCTTCTATTTTTTTAATTATTTTAGGCACTTGTTCAGCAATGCAACAGCTTTTTTTTGCAGCCATGTTAACTTGAGTAATGATAATGAAGCTAACAACTTTAAACAAACTGTTTAACTTTAAACAAAACAACTGTTTTGAAGTAACAACTTTACTGATGTAATACATAACTTCCTCCTCTTTGTAAAACATCATTTTATCATCCTGGTGGCAAGCAGGCAACTCTCAATTCAAATTAAAGGTTAGTGGAAACATTCCACCAGTGTTTTGCCCACTGATTTCATAAACCAAAGTGCTACTGCACCAAGTGGCCTTAAATCTGCTTATCATTAAAGGCAAAGATTGTGGAATTAAAATACTGAAGGATTTGTGGGCTGTGTTGGGGTTTTTTTTTCCCCCCTAAAGGAACAGCAGAGCTTTGGGATTTGCATCTCCAACTACTAAAGTGAGATCAAACCCTGCAAAGAAATACGTGAATATTCAGCTTTTTTCAACATGAGTAGTATCTATTCATGTTATATGCAATTAAATACTTATACATATATACATATCTACACAGCTTCAAGGTCACTCACATAGAATATGCAAGTTACTTTGGCAGCTGATTATTGATTTTCATTTATAAAAAAAACTATGAGATAATTTAGTACATTTTTGTTTGTTTTCATAAGTTTGCCTTCCCTATACTTTTCATCATTTTGTATATGCTGATGGTGTTTATTCTATTTTTCCCTGTAATTTTTCCAAATGTTTTTCTGTGGAAGCTTCCACAGAACTAACATTCTTGCCACTCTTTTTTCTTTTTAAACCATCCTTTTCCTCCAGTATGATCCTCTAAAAAGGCATGCAAAAAGCACTAAGCACACTCTAAGCAATTATGCAATACAGTGTAACAGTTTCTTTCCATTTCTTTATTTAAATAATCATTTTCATTATCAAAAAACCCACTGGTACACACTGGATATTCCATTAAAACTTCTATTCAGAATTTCAGGTAATTTTACCAAGTGTTTTATTTAAAATATAAAACCGAACATTAATTGCTCACACTGTTCCCTCTTGTGAACCTTACTTTGCATTTGCTAACATTGACTGTAATTTGCTATCACACTGCCTATGCACTGATGACATGCTAATCACTGACTAATGCCTAGGACTCCTCGTGTATGAGCACCTTTCATATTTGCTGCTATAAGCAAGACAACAAATCTTTTGATAGATCTTGGTGTAACCGAGAAACAAAGACAGAAGGAAAACATACAGAAATAACTGCATAGGCAGTGGTCATACTAAATTAATCACTGACTTGTCATAGACATCAGGAAGAGCATAATAAAGCAGTCATTCAGTCAGTGCTGACAAGAGTTTTTGCTGAATGGATGAATAGTGAACGCTCTTTCTTATCCGTTCCTCAAAATTCAATTGTAGCCTGGATGTTAGAACCTAAAGAGGTCTGAACCAAAGACGACAACATAGAGTACAGGCTCAGAGGAAAAGCAGATGATGAAGCTGTCCACAGTGACCTAAAACAGGAATAGTAACCAAGTCCAAAGAAACAGTATCAGCAGCAAAACTGCAGTCACGTTCAGCCAGCAATATGTGATGGCATGTCACAGACTGACATTCAGTAAAACTAGAGCTTTGGAAAGTAGGAGGCACAAAAGCAAGTGAAGGCTGGCAGATAACCAGTTAGGTTTCCCAGCACAGTACACTGCTAATAGTAGCATTCAACTACAGTGATAATGGAAGAAAAGCCAGGCAGAAGAGGCGTGGTAGAAGATACAACAGCAGAATGGAAATCTCAGAAAAGCTCACAACTGGGACAGGAAGAGGGAGGCTGATACCAGGTCTGCAGGGGAACTGGCAGCAGCAATGTCACTGGGCAGTGCTTGCTTAAGATCCAAATAAGCAAACGGTTCCTCTGGTGAGTAGGAGATTTAAGGAGGTGGACAGGTCATCAACACAGAAATTGAAATTGCTAGTGTTAAGTGCCACTGAGTACAAATAGAGGGGAAGGGGCAGAGGGGAGAACAGCAGTAATGCATCTTTCACAGAACGACATGCTAGGGCTTTACTAGTATTCTTTTTCTACTTAGTAGCTTTAAAATATTTTTTTCCTGTTTTATTCCATCAGAAACAAACTTTGTTTTCTTGGCAAGGAAAAATACAAATTTTTTCGTTTGGCCTCAAAATAAACTATGTTGTTAAATTCTTTTGTCAAGGATCTGCAGGCAAATCCTAGAAAAAAAAGTCATCTCATGATGAAAAAGCAGAATAATAATTTTAAGAAATGGTGATAAATAATTCTCCTTTTCCTATTATTTTGCAAATTTGGATTACATCAGCAAATAGCTTGGATTAGCCTGAAACAACATTTTGGAAGGTATACATTTCAAGCAAAAATTTAACACAGCTATGTAATTCTTACTTATGTGGGATTGGAAATTATTTTACTCTAAAACTGAGTTGTTGAAAAAAAAAAAATATGCAGATAGTTCATATCTTTCATAATCTCCAAAAGGACAATAGCTGTAACTAGAAAAACATTGCTGTCTGTTACATTCTGCAAAGTCACAGAATGCTTCCAAAAATGAGAGATTAAACAGACTAAGACTCTTCATCTTGAGAAAAGAGCTGACAAATAAGAGGGAAAGGATATAATAGGGTTCTATAAAATCAAGGATGGCATAGAAAGATGAACATAAAGTAACGATTCACTGTTATACAAGGACTAGGGAATCAAGTGAAATTAATAAGTTTCTAGAAGAAAAACAGAAGCATGTTTCAACATAATGTGTAATTAAAACAGTGGAACTCATTACTACAGAATGCTGCAAATGACAAATGTAAAAATGTAAAAATAAGCTGGATAAATTCAGATCCACGGCCAAGACTAGAAAAAGAAAATGATCTTTTTTTATTAACTTATCCTCAAGCAGTGCCTGATCATCCTATCAGATAGTTAAATCCTTCAATTCTCTGTTTTCTACTAGAATATTTTAAGCACCATGCTTGCTTTCAAACTTGTCACTTTTATATTAAATTTTAAACCATAAAGCAAATACATGATTCTGCTTTCCACACACCTAAGTCCATACCCAAGTTCAGCATGAAACACAACTGGGCCTCTAAATCATTAGTCCTGATTCAGCCCAGTATATAGGTACCTAGTTATCTTTTTAATTTCCACAATTACAAGAAAACAACTACATTCAGGCAAAAGCTTAAATTCACTGAATAAGGCTGTAGTGAGAAAATTCAACTGTTGTTACAGTAGTGAGTTAACTACTTTGGAAATATTTTTTTTTTTATGTAAACTGTTCACTTTAAGCCAGAAGAAATAGTTCATGTGAGTGATTCACTGCAATTCCATCACAGTGGATTAATATAAACCTTTCAAAGAATATCAGATTCTAACTAAGGACCTCTTTGGTCTTTCATCCTGTCAGTCTTATTTATGGTATTGTATTTAAGCACAAAAGTTCACTTCTAAAAAGAAAGGTAGGAAAAGGAAAGCAGTTTGCTACTTTTCTCAGGTCTTGCAATTTTACTGCAAGAGATAAAGACCAAAGAGGAGATCGAATTAGTAAATCCATAACAGGAAGCAAATGGTAGGAATACACCAAATCTACCTGAATGGCTGCCAGGTTCTTCTGTTCCTGTGATGGAGCCTCATGGACAAAACGCAGCCAATTAGAATGGCGTGGATTGCTTGCATCCAGGATATAAAGGACCTCACCTTTATTCCCACGAACCTGAAACATTAAAAAAAAACACCAAGCAAAATTAAAATTGTTTACCAAACACACACAAACATGTAAAATACTAAGGCATGCTTGTGCTTAGCAAGTGACTCTTGCATTCAACGGGTACTCACAGCTGTGGTGCACATTCACCTTCTTCTATAAGCATATTTATTCACCTCAGAATAGGGGGGCAACTCAAACCTAGCAACTGGTGTCAGCTTCCTTTATTGAGCTCCCCCTCTCTCTTCTTAGCCTTTCCTTTAGTAAACAAGTATTATGACTGACTCCTGGATCTCCCTAATCTGACAGTATGGTCACTGGTGCTCATGTTCTTTCCTTTTTCTTTGTTCCTTCAAGTCCTCTTTTTCTTTATGATCTTGCCAGAAACCGGTACAACCCTAGAGGTCCTTTCCCATTCCAACCCTATCAACCCTTTTCCAGTTTTCCTTTCTGAGTTCTCCTCCTTCACGTGTTCTGATACCAGCATTTTACTCCTACAGTCTACCTAATTCTTCTTATATCTTCCTGTCTTTTGTCAGTCTGTCTCTCATCACTTTCTCCAAATTAAGGTTGTCAGCTCTCCTGTCTCCAACTCCTTTTCCTTTCCTCACAACTCACTATTATTGTCCTACCTTCCTTATCCAACACACTGTCCAAGAGTGGCCCATTTTCTTCTGTGACCTATACATGTCCTCTAACCCGCTCCTCAACTCACTGTGCAGCGTTTCTCTTCTGCTGACACTACAGACAAGGCCAACAGTAACTTTCTTCTGGACAAAAGGGATAGGACATTCCCTAATCTTGTGCTATTCCAACCACCATTTGGTTCCAACACCACTGAGTTCAGGCTCTTGTTCATGAGTTTCTGTATTCCTGCACTCACCCATGTTCATTCAGTGATCTTTGCCTTGATAGTTCTTCAGCCTTCACTTTCTTTTTTCATACTTGATATTCTTCTAGACTCACTCGTCCTTTGCTCATTATGTTCTAGCAGATCCTATTCACCCTCTACAGCCAATTCCTAAATCCATCTATTTCTGCCTACTTTCACATTTCCAGAAGCATCTCAACCTTAAGTGGCAGCCATTACAAACAGAATACCCCTGTATCTGAATTCTACTTTTCCACTATCTTTGCCGCTTCCCTCTTCTGTAATCTTACCAGTTACTCAACCAACTTCCAACCTGAATTATCAGTTCTGTCTCCACTCCCACCCCACTACTCCATCACTAAATCCTCTTTTTGCTTCTTTATCACTAAATATAACTTTTCTTCTTCATTCAAATCCCAAATTCAGTAGATATGCTTTCATTATTGTTACTTCTTACTGCCCCACACCAATCCCAAACATCCCAGAAACTTATAAAATACTTATTGAAAACCGTATTCCCTATTTCCCTTTCAAGTCTTCTATGGGTTTGGTTTTTGGTTTGGGTTTGGTTTTGGTTGTTGGGTTTTTGTTTTTTTCCCTTTAGCAGGGGCAAAATCCATCTTGCCCTTGGATGGAGATCTATCTTCAGATCAAGGACCAATATAATTGCATTTATTCATTCCACATATCCTATTTAACAGTTCACTTGAACATCTTTTATATACGCCTCTCTAAAGGAAATTTAAATATGTAGTCTCAATGAATAGCAGTCAGGCTTAAACTATGCTTGGCTGAAATTTTAGCAGAATAGGAGATTATTTCAGTAAACAAATTAGTATACTATGTAGGTGAAGGGCTGTAAATTATTTAGTAGAGAAAACAAACATGTTCAGGTTTTATCCACTAAGTGAAGAAGCCACTTTAAAAAAAGAATTGCACGTACAAGATAAGTCATCTCCACATCACGAGCTTTTGGCTACCATTACAGATCCATAGAATTTCTACGACTGTGACAAAATTCCAGCTTACATTGAAAAAATAAAAACAATAGAAATAGAAACTTAATATTAACCAAGTCATTCTTCCTCCTCAAAACAAAGACATACTGCTGAAAAAATACAGCTGCCACTGCCATATAAAAAATGGCTTTTGTTTTGTTTTAAATAATGGATCACCCAAATCTCCACAAATACAGAAGATAGCCATGCAAAAAGGTCATACAGCCACACTATCATTTCATGTGATTTATTTATATAATGAACATATTTTCTTTTTCATCTGTCAACAAGAAGTATCCAGAGCAGGTATTTCCTAAGAGCTAGGGATTTCAGCTATGCAAGATCAAAATCAGATTGTCTTCACGGCTTTGTATTTAAATTGCTCACATTCTTGCTATATTTGTTTCTAATAGATGCAATATCATATTTCTTCAGTATGACTGCTTAAATTACCTAAACATTTAGGATATCATTCGAAAGAAAAAACTGTATTCCATTACAATAATAGCTGGTGACAGCATGTTGTTCTCAGATTAAAACAAAAAAACCTACTGTAGTTCTGCAAACAAATAAAAGTCTTCAAAATTTATTGTTGTTCTTCCAAAGGAAGGACATATTATGAAAAAGTGCTAATATTTCAAACTTTAAAAGTTGTTTTACTTTCAAACACACAGATTAACCACAGTGAAAAATGTCAAACCTACATATTTAAATGCACCTGGAAACAACATTATCTAACGCTAAGCACTACAATGGGTTTCCCAGAGAGGTTGTGTAGTCTCCATCCTCAAAGAGGTAGATACTCAAAAGCTGTCCTGGGCAGCTGGTACCAGGTGGCCCTACTTGGCCCTACTAGGTGGCAGGGGGGGTCAGACCAGATGACCTCCAGAGGTCCCTTCCAAGCTCAGCCATTCTGTGACTATCACCCTGGGAAGTTATGCCTGCTCATTATTGGAACCGTTGTTTTCATTAGGAACGTGGGCAGAATGAGTGCAATCAAACCATAGAAGCAAGCTCCAAATTTACACAAAAATACATACTAACAGTGTATTCACCTCCTGAAAAGCCACCTGCCAAGCAGAAGCGCTGCATTGGTTATACTGTAATAATCTTCCAGTTCTAAATAGAAAAATCCACAGAGCAGAACCTCACTTTGAGTGTAAATGGTTAACATTGCAGATTAGCATCTTTGAGTAACTGAAGTCAAGCTAATAGCTTTGTGATTTAGCTACCAAAGTATGGGTTACAGAAGCCCACCATGTAGGTCCTATAAAGGTTTCCATCAGATCTTGACTTGAGTTGGAAAGAGAAGCAATCAAGATCCTATTATAAAAAACATATGTTACACTATCTACCTTTTCATCCATTCTTCTTCATTTGCTTGATCCTTAAATTATATAAAAATAATTTATATTCACTTAAATGATACACGATCATGTCAAGTTGTGCTTTCTCAGTCTCTGCCAACCCATAAAGAGATATCAAACACAAAGCAAAGACTTAACACACAAGGAAACTATTGATAAAAGAACACAATAAACCTCTTAAAGACTTGCTATATTTTCTATTGCTTTTTTCACCTCGTAAAGAAGTAATGCTGCATCAAATACACAGATGTGAGGAAGAAAAGTCAAGAAAAACAGTCAAAACACTGTACTTAACACAGACTAGACTGGTGATATTTACCATTCCTTTTCTCACTGGTTGCATGGATAGGTGAGTTTCCTAAATGAACAACCGATCTTTGGCAGTGAATCCCAAACTTAATCAATATTTAAAACAATCAAAGAGACCAGCTCTTGCTTTGCAAATGTATTTCTCAAACTCAAAGCCAGTACAAGATAATCATGGTAATTAAATGAAATAAACAGCCAGACCCTACATTTTCAGTTTAAAATAAGTGCACCTAAATATCCATATTGAATTATTAATCGAAATGCAGTTTGGAATATGTCCCAAAGGGTACTCCCTCCAATAACAGGCCACTAAAGTCCTCAGTCATCCTTCTGCTTTGTGGCACGATCACCAAACAAGAAAAGCAGTTTAATTAGAAGATACATCAACAAATACAAGTTACAATGCTTACACGTGGGTCTGCCTGTAAATCTGTTCTGATATCCAAGGAGACAGGATCAGAGATGAACGTCACTAAGACAGATGTTGCACCATAGGCCCACACAATTCTGCTAGCCACAGCAACAAGGAATTTTCCCCTCCTGCACTCCTCCATCAGTGACACTGGAAAGCATGAGAAATGTACTGTATAGCTTCAGTATCTCCCCCCAGCCCTGGCAGCTGCACCAGCTGTAACAGCAAGGGAAGAAAATGGGATGACAGTATCACTGCTTACATGCTCCTCAAGAAACTTAAAGATACTGCAATTCACCTCTCTACACCACAGAACTAGGACTCAGCAATTTCTGGAGCACGACAAAAAAAAACTCCCCATATTGAATAAGGTTTATTGGCTTTCTTCATCTCCGAGAGCCCTCTTTTACAAATATTCCCACACATATCCTTACCACTTACTCCATACAAGACCTGGAGAACTAAACAGGATTCATTCTGCAACAAAGCTTCCAGTCTGCTCCCAGGGGACTCCCTTCCAACCACCCAACCACTCCAAGAATCTTCAGGACGACCTGCCTATCACAACTATTGCTGGCAGGAAATTGTTGGAAAACTGAGGATGTCTTTCAGGGAGAAGAAATGAAAAATACTTTTGTATATCACAAACTAAAGTAGAAAATTCTTTAAGGAATATTTTCTTAATGTATCTGCAAGTAAATTACTGCATTTCCCCTATACATCTGATCTGTTACAATCTTTTATAGTTATAAGGTACTTAAAATAGAGGCAAAAGATTTTTACAGGACTGAGGTTCCCTGATAATTTTATGAAGTAGTATCAACTTCACAATGCTAGTGAACATATTTGTACTTAAAAACTGTGACATTTGAACCTGTCACCTGTCTACATGAATAATTTCATGTTTGAATGTTATATTCCCAATTTCTATACAGTTTACAGGTATTACCTGAATTAAGGAAAATCATCCAGTTAGCTTGAGGTGTGTTCCTTAAGATCGTCAAGTTACAGTGTTAATCCAGAAAAGACCTTAAAAACTATTTTAACAGGGCCTGAACTCAAGTACAAAAGTATTTCTGATTGATTTTCTAAGGCCACCAAACTAAAAATGCTCTTAAGTCATGAGACCATTGCTAAATAATAAAGGATTCAGTCATCTTCATAGATTAACAGAGACCTTGAAGGATTGTATGATATGCCTATGGTTAACACGGAGAATCAGTGAAAGAGCTAGAAAGAGACCTCAAAAGCCTAGCCACCAGTAGATGATGTCATACTATAATGTTTTGTTTAAAAACAGGAAACAGGACCTTATCCCTATTTCCTCTAAATAAAGGGGTAAATCCACAAAAGTTGAGGCTGCTTGCTGTAGTTCAATAAACCGTTTTGGTCTAGGACCCATTTATTGCTGAGGCTCTTTCGGCCACTGAGACCAAGATGTTCCTGTAGTTTCTGTAAGCAATGGAGATAACTTGGAGTTTCTATTACCAGTAAGTGATGTGACCAGACATGCAGTCACCTTTGATTTCCCAGGCTAAATAAATATGAAACGAATTGCTACTTAATTAAGTACAGGCTCTTTGGCATGAGCCTAGAACAAGGCTGATTCAAATTCATGCCTGATAACCCATGACAAGGTATCTTTCCATTTTACTAAAACATCCTCAATATTTGGTCACTCACTACAGCAAGTGATATGCATACACATATCCAAAGCATGCACCAGACACAAAAGCACCTCAGACTGAGGTGTCTAAGAATTATCTTCCTGAGAATCAACACAAAAGGTGTTGCTGAACTAATTTAGTCAAATGACTTCACAGTAAGATGAAGTACCTGACATTCACTGTTATGACACAGGGGATTTTACCTCAAGATCAATCAGGACATCCTTGAATTATGCCACATTAACAAACACCATGTCACTATACAAGTATTCGGAAAAAAATGCACTCCTAGTCATTGTATAAGCTACCATATGAAACCCTACACAGGCCTAAATAAATGTCTAAGCTGCTTGTAATGCCCATCAACAACATGCAGTACTCCATCTGCTAGCCTTTTATGCTGCAATGAGATTATCTCCAGATTTTCAAAATACATCGAAAATTGTCATGTATGCTACTTCAAAATGCTCATGAGTGTAATTGCAAACACTCTACCATGCACACCTGGTAAGAGAAGAAGAAAAAAAAGCTTCACTGAAAATAAGCAGATGGTTATCTTTGCTGAAGGCAGTAAACACACTGTCTGCTTTCTGGAAACCATTTTCTAAACATTTATAAATCTAAAAATCTATGTTCATTCAAAGAATCATGTAAAGAAAAGTACTGTTTCCTGCATTGCATTTTTTTTGAATAGCTGAAAACATGATTTTTATTGTTAATAGTATAAAACAGCTAGATGCGATACTTCTGCATCCTCAGTTTCAGACCTCTGTCACAGAGTTCGCTGCACAGTAGAAACTCACATTTTAACATTGCTGTAGAAAGTATTAAAATAACACTTGCAAACCTGAGGCCAGCAATTGTTGATTTACTTACTCACTAAGAAGTATTGGGACATAGACAGCATGCTACATTTTTCTTCAGCCAAAATATAGAACAACAGTTTTTCACGTTCATGAAGCTCCTGCTGCCGCATGACGTTACTTGACCTTGTCAGAGACAGAATCGTTCAGAAAGATCATTCCTAGACTTCTGCTAACATTTTGCGGAGCTTTCACAAGAAGGGCTGAACTTCACGTTCACTGGAAGGATACCCAAATCTCCTTAACCAAATCGTGCGTGATCTTCTATAACAAGTTCAGATTAGAATACTAGCATCTCAACCTATCAGCGTGTACTTTCTAACATCTTAAATAAATCATGTAACTGAAGACGTGAGGCTAACATTCTCAGTCACTTTCAGGAGCAGATTCTTCTCATTACCAAAACCAGATCATTAAGGTGCCTGTTCCAAAAGTCACTAAAATTAAAACAAAGTCATACACTTAACATGAATAAAGATGACTAAATCAAGCTTTAAAAGAGCTGATTAATGAAATTTAGCTAAATAAACAAACTGGTAAGAATATTAGTAACTACTTTAGACACCCCAGTGGGGATTAATTTAACAAAACTGAAAATCTAGAATGCAAACTTGCAACTGAGATAGGGCATCAATGTCTGACTGTTATGTGTGGCAAAAGTTATTTTAAATGCAACTTGCGTAAAAATGCATCCAAATGCATTTGTCTAAGAAATGAGAAACAAAAATGTTTCTGAAAATTAAACAAAGATTCATACAAAAACATTAATAGCAAATAATTTTAAATGTAAATACTATCTGAGGAGTAATGACTGGGAAGGTAGTCTTCACACAGAAAAAATAAAGACTACATTGCTAAGAACTAGATTTCTAATATTACATTCATCTTGAGAGCAAACACAGAATTCTTCAAATTAAGATTTATTTTATCATGAAACTCAGGACATAATTCAACTTAATGCTTGTATGTAAAAGCCTTCCTATGCCAGAACCACATTTTATAGGCAAGATATAAAAAAAAAAAAAAAACCAACCAACAAAAAACCCACCACCATTAGCTTAAAGTGCTTGACTTCTAATACCTCAATCCTAAACATTAAAGTTCTGATCTAAAGCTGGTCGTAGCCAACAGCAGATTTTCTACTGCCTTCACTAGTTTTCAGGCAGGGTTATTTAACTGAAAACAATTGCCACTGCAAAAGCAATGAGAGTTAAGCAGTAGAAACATAAGTTCATTTCATTTTCTCATACAAATAAACATGAACATTAGCTTCCATTGAAAGACTGATTTCCAGCATGTTTCTGTTCTTCTCTGTTTTAATATAACAATGAAGAAAACATAATGTTGGCAGACAGACAGAAACCAAACCTGAAATATGTAACATTCAGCATTACACAGCGTATTATGTGCCATCCAATCCTGACCAACATTTCTTCATGGTATGTCAGAGTATTTGAAGAACGACTAAGTCTTTCCAGCCCTCCCTGTTTTAACATTTGCCAAAGTCATCACCAAAAGTATATGCTTGCCACAATCCAATAGTAGTGAAATGAATGCTACTTTCTTGGTTAGGGACAATAAAGAAAATAATAAACTGAACGGATATCTTCCCTTTGCAAATGGACATCTGAGCCTCCAGAGCCAAAAACTTCTGTGAACTTTAATAACTAAAGATTATTCTGTTCTTGCCCTAAAGCACTTGCTCTTCCAGCAAATACACATAACTTCAAATTGCTGTGCCAAGTATACTAATACGGACCAATAAAGCAGTATTTAATCAAGGTGTTAGTGGGATGCTAACAATAAGAACAAATCTCCCAATTCATCACCAGCAACTAGCTGCATACTTAACTAGCACATCTTATTACTCCTAACATATGGTTACCACAGGTTTGGGGTTTTTTCCCTTTCACATCACTTGTAAATAAAACGCTTCAGCATGTAGCTCTTTACAAAGATCCTTACAGCAAGATCAAGGATGCTTCCCCACCCCAATCCTCTGGAATCTGTTGAACGTGCAAGTGTAAACCTTTGCTTTCTTCAAAACTATGCAAGTTACAGGCAGACTAATAGCATTCTGCTATATTTAATTTAAACACAAACTCTAACATCCTCAGAACTTTATTTAACAAAATCACTGGACCCAGTAAATTCTTTTGGGTTCCATGTTTTCCCAAAGACCAAAAGAAAACATAATGTGTACAGTTCTGTCTCAATGTGACATCTTAAAGATGCCAACTCACAATGTTGGTCTCGGAGAAAAAGAAATAGCTTGATCAAAACAGACCACATCACAGACCACAGCTCTCTACACGACTAGAAATGCATGTGGTAAACTTCCTCACAGAAAACTATTCCACAAAATTCAAGCTCAGATCCCAGGCATCACATACCAAGAAAAGAAATGTTCCACTCATGTTCATTTTTACTTGACTTATATAAAAAGCCTCTACTACTTAGCCTGCTTTCTAAAGGTGACCTCTCTGAAAACATTTTTTTTTTGACTGCCGTCAGCCTGTGAGATCAGGCTTTAGTGTGCCTTCATCCAATAGTCTTCAAATTAATTATTTTTAATATCTTTGGTACAGCTGACTACGCACAAACTTGGCTAGTTACTGTGACTGCCTCCCACAGTCTCTGGAATAACCGTCTACTTGGACTGTTCAACTTTTTACTTTCTGCATTCCTGGTCTCTATTTTCAACTTAAGATGACTCTCAGCATGATTTAAATTATATTATAAAGCTCACATTCAGATCAACTTCAGTAAACATGAACAACTTGGGTTCAAACATTCAGGAAGTCATAAAATTTGGTATGCAGGAATCTTTTCAAGGCTCTCAAAACTAGGTTACAATAAGATACTATGAAATGGTTTTAGAACAGCTCATAAAAAAACTCATTTTCTGATTTGCTGTCGATGGGGTCATATTAGTGTCATCAGTAAATACATGTATTTGCCTTTTATTTTCTGTCTTACAGAAACAGATAAATCTCATTTAATCATCAGCAATGAGGCATCTGGAAAATCATATGGCTTTCCAACAAACTTAAAGACTTTCTCGTTGCCATAATCCACCCACCATCCCTTCCGAAAACCTTGTTCTAGCTCAAGTATTTTATTGATTTAAAATAACCTGCAGAAACATTGTGAAAAGGCAAGTGAGCCAGGGCACGTTAACACGTAGTGTATTCAGCAAACATTTGTAATAAAAGCACATTGTATTGTTTTGTTTTCAGCTGAGAACAAAGAAGATGAAACCAGCTGCTCTGAGTACATAACCAAAGTAGAGAGGGGAACAAATTGTCCACACCTCCTCTCTGGGAAAGGGTATTTTGGGCACACCTCTAGATTATAAAAAGAAAGAAAAGGGAAGGGGGCAAACAAAGGCACAGGGATTCATAGACTTGAGTTAACACTCATCTAGGAATATTTTGCCACTCACTGTATTTATGTTGAGTTTGGGTTTAATGAGATGGGCTTTTAGCATTCTCCCACTCATTCTTCCAGTGTGTAGAAACTATTTATAGCTCTGCTAAGACCATATCAACACTATGCTCTCTTTTTAAGTCGCTCAGCGATGTTAATGCTAGACTTCTTTTTTTCAATCAAACATTTATTTTGTAACAAATACACAGATAGTGCTTTAAGCCAGATGTCAAATATAAGCTTTTTTTGTACAGTGCCACATAACAGTCATCCTTCCACCTCTAACCATAGAAAGGTGAAAGAGTAGGAAATGAGCCCCCTTCTCAGTGTAAAACAGGACTAAATATGCATTCAATAGAAACTGCTTGGCTGGGGCGGGGAGGAGAAAAAGAAGGAAAGGAATTCTGCTCAAAGACCTACAGCAGAAAAGATTACAAAGACAGAACAGAGACACTGAAAAGCAGGTGTTTATAACAAGTTGGAAATTTGTTATTGCAAGTATTTTTCAGTTAGTGTAATCTCCTCAACTGATAAACTCAGACAGATTTTTGCTACAGGCAAACACAGCTATGACAGGAACTTGGATGGGTTAAGGACCTAATTACAAGATCTAGTGTATAAACTACTGTTGCTGCCTAATACATATAAAAATGTTTAAAAGAGCCCTGAAACTCATTATGCCTTCATCTGCCCACAGCACCAGGTTTTTATTCTGCTAAAGATCTCACAACTACACATTGCATTACGAAGTTGCTAAAATTTAAAAACTTCACTTATCATACAATTACCAAATCCTAGCACAAGTGTCACAGCAGGAAATGTTTTATATTAGTTGGAGGAAGCTATGAGCTGACACCTGTTGATCAGCATAAATCAGTATCCCAGTAACTTACAATCATCTTCCAATATTCAAATGATTTTATTTTTTTTTTTATTTTCACATTTTTCAATATTTTTTCACAATGTTGTTATATTTTTATGTTTTGCTTGACTTGCTGTTTCTCACACCTCATTGATTAGAAACTATCATTTGCTATTTCTTTATCATTTTAAAGAAATCAATCCCCCTCCGCCCAAAAAGCATATTTTAAAAGCATCAATAAGTACAACATCTCACTACAGCATCTTGGGGGGGGGGCAGGGGACAAAAAAAAAGTATTTGTTACAGTCAAAACTTAATTCTGAGACCACTTTTTGCTAGGTGTGATGATGTCACTGTAGACTACTCACTTCCCACATGAGCCTGCAGTCTGTGTTCTCATCCAGTTCCTGCGGCATTCGCTTCTCCCCTGCAAAGGGGCCAAATTTTTCACCCTAAGGAATAATTATAAAAGAAAAAGAATCAGTGGGGGAAAGAAAGAAAAAAAAAAAAAGCAAGTGAATTACCAAACTCCAGCAGAGGTATCATTGTTAGCTTCAAATGGAAAAGGAGAGCTTTTCTTTGTCATCCTACTACAGGCCAAGAAGGTGCACATCCTTGATGGTTCAACTTCAAGCTCATTCCCATTCTTTTCATAGCTTGGAGAATCTCTTAAAACATACCTTTCCTCTACATGCTTATTGCCCCTTTGGGAAACACCATTTTTCTTTATTTTAAATAAGGCTGAAATTTACAGGTGAAATTTCTTACATTTCTTATAAGATTTTCAGGAAGCACCTTGCAATAGACATCCACCTAAGACAAAGTATTTGGCAAGCACAAAGTTTACATTAGATTTATTTGCAAGATTATTTGCAACACTACTTTTTGAAGTGCCACAAATCAAAACACTGAATAACTGAGGTTTTGATCATACAGAGAGATTCATTTAAAACACAGGGAGTATGCCCATGTCTGTGAATTAATTCAAGCCTTCATAAATAAAATTAAAATGTTATACCACCTGCTAGTCATAACACATGCTGTGAAAGCATCCACGGATATGTTCTTCTAATAGTTTTGGGTATCAGTGGTTTTCTTCCTTCACAGACGTCACACTAGCAGTGGGGTAAATTATTTAAATAGGACTTTTTTCTTGCACAGGCCTAACTTCCCTCCCACCCCCTTGTCCTTATTTGCAGTGACAAGCCCTATCGGAATGCAGACTGCTATGTTCCTTTAGGCAGTATTCAGATCAAAAAGCTCTATATACTTTTATGCATTAGATATTATAACTATATAATGAAAAGCAACTTTGGTGTTTCTTTAAAAATAACAGTATTTTGGCTAATAAAAGTATCAATCTTGTCCACACATCCCTTCCCCCAGGCACATTCCGTGATCCCAGAAACAGCCTGCTACATGTTTTCCCCTCTTGCTTAGTTTTTACAGACTGTCTACAGGTAGAGTGCAGAGGAAGAAGTGGAATGGAAAACTTCCAGGATCATTGCTCTTAGAAATAACCAACCAAATAAAAAAAATCCTGGTATTTAAAATTAAATCTGAAGAGGTAATAAACAAAGGAAAATAAAATTGGCATTGCGTAACAAGGCAACAGAATTGAGGAGCAATATTTTAAAATGTGCACAACTAAGATTTCATTAGAAAGAACAGCAAAGCAGAAAGTAAAAAGACAAGAACAGCAGAAAACAACTGGAGCCCAGAGCAGTAATCGAAACACAAATACGGGAAGTGATAACAAAAACCATGGGGCTTCATCTCCTTCACTTCTCACTGATCTCCACACCACCCTTCATCGTTTTGCTAATCAAATGAGGTCAGGGTTCCTCCCCTGCCAGCTTTACAAATCCTGGGATTTAATACTCCAACTGAAATTTCCTCCTTCTTTTACCTTCATCAGCAATGAAGGTGAAAATAGGTCAATACAGCTATATGTGTGCAGCCATCAACGTTTCTCAGCTTATGCTGAGTGCCACCCCAGCAAACATACTGCTGTCTAATAGGGGCCATGCAGGTATTACATGGGAGGCAATTTTCTTAGATTGCGCTGTTTGCTTAGATTAAGGAGGAAGAAGAGTCAAGATGGTGGAGAGGAAATCTGCTCTGGAAATGTATGGTCCTACCTAGCTCAGTAAAGATAAGGTAGGCCCTTTCTGGAGCAGACACCCCCTGCCAGGCTGAGCTGGCTTTTCCCATTCACTTAGAAAGCAACAAGTAGCTTTGGTGCAACAAGGGAAGCAGCTCACTACAATCGCTGAGCTCTAAGAGAGCGCATAATTATATCTGCAGAATCCCTCATTACTCATAGCAATTATCAAGATGAAAAGATGCTTATTGGACTATAATCTAGATTAGTTCTATAAAAAGAAAAAAAAACTTCCATAAACTTGAAACGGAAATTACTTGAAGACATAATGAATAAGGAACCTGAAAAAGCTAGTTTCCCATACTCACTTCAGTGGCAGAATAACACTCTTGAAGAGGACATAAAGAAATTAATTTCTTCCTTAACTACTTTGGAGGCTTCCACAACCCTCACCTCAGTAATACTTTCATCCTTGCAATCCAAAGGATCCCTAGATATCTTATAAAGCACCAACAGGGTTAATTTTGCCCATCACTGAAGCACACCACCTCTGGGATGAAGCACAGCTACAGCTTAATACTGCACACTGACTCAAAACAAGAAACACCATACATCATTCCTACCTCAGCTACTCCAAACCAATAAACCTCTACTGCAATGTTTAAGACCTTCTTGATGCTCAAAACAATAGCAAAAGCAAAAGGCAAGATGTCCACCTCTAAATGTAAAGTAAACGTAACATGAACAGTAGGTGATTCAGACTTCTAAGCACTTTTTATAGCTTCTCAAATTTGGAGAGAAAGCAGAAATTAGAGACAACAAAACCTGATGCCTTGGAACACAAAGGTCCATGGGGATAAGTGTGCTTATTCATCTAGCCTTTCAGAGCATTTTCTTCATATATATATATATATAAAAAAATTTATTAGTCCTAGCTGATAAACATGCTATCATATGCCAGCATATATTCATCAAAAACATACTAAGACTTCAACTTCCTCTCTGATCAACAGAAGTGAGGCATACAACACAGTCTAAAGTCAACCACAGAAATGACTGAAGATATGAAAGGCGCATCATTCAAATGTTAAAAAAACCTATTTTCAACAGTTGCTTTCAAGAAAACAGAAGTGCCCAATCTTCTTCCAATCGCAGCAAAACACTGAGAAATGTAGTGGCTGTCTGATGATGATACCAAGGGCCTTATGATACTGGTGCTGCAACCAAAGGCCAGCTGTTGGAGAAAAGAAATTACAAGAGAATCACAGCTTTTGTTAAGGTAACAAAACAAAACGTTTCCACCTTTTATGACTACAGACAAAAGCTTGAAAGCATAGCCTGAAGGCGCAAAAGCAGATGGCAGACAAGAGCAGTTCAAAATGTATTACTACCAAACCTCTGCTAATAGCAGAATTTTCAGAGGCCTGCTTCATGATTACTTAGCACTTGGAGAGTTGGTACTGCAATTTCTGATTATAAGATCATCTGAAATGTGTTTTACTTTCAGTTAAGACAACTGCAGTTGTGCGATAGCAATAAGAGAGAAAACAGTGCAGTATTTGCTACTCAGGAACATAAGATCTTACTTCACAATTAAGTGTCATGCTCAACATCTCCTCCCAATCCCAAAGCTTAAAGGAATTCAATTTAACAGCTATTAGCTACTCTGTATCATAGCCATGAAGTGTAGTACTGCTGCCTCATTACTGGACAGGAAAACATATTGAGAGCCCTTCAGATGTGATTTTTCTTTCCGTGGAAAAGAGTAACCCACAGTCTGGCTATATCCAACATATCACCTGTGTTATTTACACATCCACCCTTCTCTGAACAGCTGTGGCAACACACAGTGCTTAGGTCTCCAACCATTTTTTAGGAATACCTGTTTCAACCACTGCCCACAGAGCAACTCAAGAGCTGGTTGCTCAGCCTATCAAAGAGCAAAGTCTGCCTCTCAGACACATACTTCTGATCAGGGCTTTGCATACCACAATTGTCTGTGCTACCAGCACAGAGGATTCACTGCCATACAAAGGAGAAGCCTGTCAGACACTCCAAATACAAATAGATCTTACTACAACTGCCTCTGCCTTTACCTTTTGCATTCCACATGCAATACGTCACACCTGCAACATTTCAGTTTTGCTAGGATGTCCTGTATGATGCGCTCACACTGGCAGAGCTGTGCAAGTAGAGCTCTGACAGAGTATACTTTGCCTGTATAGAGAGAGTTCAAAAGCAACATGGAGTAATTGAGGCAAGAAAATGCTCTATTTTTCCTAGCATGCAGCTCTAATGGTTCAATTGACAACGGTGTAAAGGAAGGGGATTCAGACCCTGAACTCTGAACTGACATTAAGAATTGATATTGACATGTGGAGGATGATTTCCATGAGCTTCACTCTAGAGCTCGCTCTATTTCAGAGTCCAGGGGTTAATATATGCTAGCAGCATACAACCTTCCTTGCTGTGTGAACTCCCACAGTTTTCAAATGAAAGTTCAGAACCTCAGTGGAAAAAATTTAAGCCAAGTGTTATAAAACTGTTCCCCTTCCATCCCCCATTAACAGTCAGGGACACCATAAAAATGAGAGACCCCTACCCCATGGTGTCTAAGCCTTGTTGATGAAACCACTGAAAAATTAGGTAGGGCTGCCAACCCACTCAGAGCCAGAAGCAAGACAAAGATGGAAAGCAAAACATACAAGATACATAGAAGCGTATACTAATGCAGGGTTCGTAACTTTAGGTATGCCTTTATCTGCTTAAACGAGCCACCTGGACAGTTACAACTGGGATTTCAGATAATCAAGAGACTTTCAATTCAATTACGAGGTGTCAAGGGACATGACCTGGTTGGGGTATGAGACCTGCAGTACAGCTGAATCACATCTTTCACAGGCCCGGCTTTATCATCCCGAAAAGATGAATCAAATCATCCATCCCAGCGAGCTCTAAGAGCGGGAGGCGACAGGAGCCTGCGACCGACAGGCGGTACCTCTGCCTCAGAGGCGCACCGCGCTCTGAAGCCAGGCGATCACCACGGAGGCAGCCTCCTGTCCGGAGGAGCTCTGCCCTCAGAACAGTGCCAGAGACACAAAGTTAAAAGAAACGGGGAAAACAAAAATGCACAGAGAAAACCCTCCGCCGACCCCGCAGGCTAGTCGGCGGCCCGGCCCAGCAGGCCCCCGCGCCCCTTCCCCACCCCCGGCGGCAGCGCCCCGGGCACCGGGAGGCTCCCTTTTATCGGGGGGGGGGGGGGGGGGCGGGCGGTGCCTCCCCTGAGGAGAGGGAGCCCGCGCGGACGGAAGTGGAGGCAGCGCCGACAAAGCGGGGCTGAGGTGAAGTTTGAGGGCGGCGGCCCGGCCGGCGGCGGCGAGGGGCGGAGGAGCCGCCCCGCTCTCCTGTGATACGTGGCAGCCGCCTCCCGCCGGGCCGGGCCGGGCCGGGCCGGGCCGTTACCCCCCTCGCCCGGCCATCACCCACCTTTTTGACTCTGCGGGCCGTGTAGAGCCCCATCCCGTCCTGCACTTTTGACGACTTCAGGGCAAACCTATCCGGCACGTACATGCCCAGCATTTTGCACCGACTCGGGCCGCCGCCGGCTACCGGGGAGGAGGATTACCGGGGACTTCCATCCCACCGGGAGGGAGGGAGGGAGACCGGGGGAGGGGGCAGGAAGAGGGGCTGGTTGCGGGGCTTTCCCGGCTCCTGAGGAAGAGGGGAGGAGCCAGGCGGCCGGCGAGGCCCCCGCCGCGGCCGGGCAGCGGGGCCGCGGCGGGCCGGGGCGGGGCAGCGGCCGTCGGCGGGGGCGAGGCAGGGCCCGGCTGCCCGCGCTCGGGGGCTTCGCGCCGTCGAGGGGCGCCCGGCCGCTGCGTGCGGGTTTGTTAAATCGCGTTGTGTCAATGTCGTGACAGGAAATACGAGGCCTTTGCGTTTCCGACGCTCCCGCTGCTGAGGCCTGGTCCCAACGACATGCTCCGGCGCAGGACACAGCGCTGGCAGCCTCCTAACACGGCGCAGGACTAACGCACAAGAGGCGTAAGAGCACGTTCCTCACCCGTAGGTTGGCTTTTGCTTCCAGAGCAAATGGCTCTTCATCAGCCAGGCACGGCCTTGTGGTCCAGCACTGTTCTGACACTCAGCCTTCGTCAGCGGGTTGGCTTTTCACTCAGGTTTCTGCAGCAGTGTAGCCTCAAGGCAGGTGTGAGAGGAGGGAGGCGAGGAGGCAGCGCTAGGACTCAACTTTGAGAGAGGGAGTTGCTTGTAAAGGAGGCAGAAGGCTTTACCCTGTCACAAAAAATCCAGAGTTTTTTTAAGAACTGGAACCTCTCACATACACACTGAAATAGATATCTGCTGCTATTTACAGATATGGCTGCCTGAAGAGAACAGGGGTATTCTCACCCAAAACAATGCCCAAACACACTTCAATGCTACATAACACTTTCCATGAGCACTATGTTTTCTCAGACATCGCTCAGATTTATCCTCATTATTTTTGTATTGCAGGAAGGGGTGAATCCAGATTTAGTTTCACTTTTGAAACCACATAATCCTTCACTTTTGGGGACTGTTTTTGGGGTAACTCAGATGGAATGTCAGAAATTTAGCAGCCCTAAAGGAACCCAAACATAACACTGTTTTTGTCTGGAGTAACATCCTATATATTCTTACAGCATACCCAGCAGGGGCATTGTATTCTGACTAATACCACACACAATCTAGTTTGAACAGGGAGAAAGAAGTTACACTTTAGCAGGTTGCTAACATCACACCAGTACTCTTCTTTTTCATAAAACCGCAATATCCAATTCAGAACTTCTTCTAGAAAGCCGATTCATTTCAGTTGGGATTTCAGCCCACATCATACATATTGTTGCTCTCTAAATTGAAGTAATGACCATTGTAGTTGGAAAAGGGATTTGGTTACATCTGATTATGCAGTTAAAAGCAAGTACAAAGACGTGTGAGGCAAGCAGAGGGACAAGGACATTATAGACATATTTTTAAATTGAGCTACAAATATTAGATAGACCACTGGAGTGTAACAACCATTTTCTCTTAGTATTTTTCCAGAGACATTAACAGATGTATAAATAGAAGTATGAAAAGCTGCTAGTTCCCACCAAAGTATTAGAAAAAAATTTGTATTTGTGTCAGTTGGAAGGAATGAAAAGATGTTCAGAATTTTAGTTACAACATAACAGTGAATGGATCATCATAAAAGTGTGTATTGTTTTGGATCATATAGGCAGTCCATAGGCAGACATCTAGAGAAAAATAAATAAAAACAGGGCTAGCTGTACATGAGACTCACTTTGACTACTTTCTAGTGCTCTTTCTAGCGCACAATGATGCCATTTTGTGTTTAGTATCTAGAGAGTCATTGGTAGATATCAAAGCTTTTAAAAAAGATCTTAACAAAGGTAATGTATATTCTTGCCAACACATGCTTATATACACAAATATGTGTATAGTGCTGCATGATATCATTCAATATATGAACAACTGCTCCGGTAAATTAGATGAGGCCCTGACTTTGACAAGAAAAACAAGGAAGAGAGAATTCAACAACATGGTTGGAAGAATGACTCTGGGAATGAAAACAGACACATAGGTTTTACACCTAGGTTGATAGCCTAGATCCTGACTGTTAATTTAGTAAAAAAAAATAAAAAGAACTAAAATGGAATATCTAGATCTATATAAGTAAGAATTCTAACACCTCAAAAACAAATACATTAAACAGAGAAATTAAATTGCCTGGGCCAACTGTTTGAGTTAAGAGTAAGAGCAAAATTTAACTATTATTTTAATTAAGATCCAGCTCCAAAGCTTCCATATGCACAATTGAACATCCTCAATATTTTTGTAGACTAGAATAGTTTATTGAATGGAGGCCAATCTGTATTAATACATATCAGATTAAAATGTTAGCATCATTTTCCCTGTCTCTGACCTTTTCCAAGCACTATGAATATTTTAAAATAATTTTCTACTTTATGAAGGTCTCAGTATTTTTCTCTTAAAAAAAAAAAAGAACTTGGGGGTGCTTCATCTTGAACCTTAAAAGATTACATTTAACTTCACATAAAATAAATAGTACAGCATAACTTGCAATGCATTTACATGTTTTGTTTTTAAGCTCTTGAAGTATGCAAGACATTTTTTCATTTATAAACTTCATCCATTATTATTCCAACATGAAATGCAGTTACCTGTATCTCATTCAGTTTAAGCAAAATAGGAAAGATGCTATAGCATTGGACAAAACAGACGCCAGTCTCTCCTTTTGTAGTGTAATGGGCGTTGTGACATTAATCGGATATTCACAACTGCCTTGCCACCTGTACCAGCATATTTTTTTTTTAATTTAAATTAATCAGCCATTGACCATAAGGTCTTATAAAATGGGCTTCATGCACTGTTAGTGTTGGTATTTGTCCTTTCTGGTTCATACAAGGGCCACTGGGGGGAATAAAGTCAGCCTTGTTGAGCATAAAGCTGACAACTGCTACTCGAGCAGACACGTGTGTTACAGCTCTGTTCTATTTTGTCCTAGCTGCACTTGCAAGGAGAGTGAGGTCTGAAAGGTCCAAATCAATCAAATTGGACAGAACAAAGATGAAAGACATCACATCATGCTGAACGTATGTTGATCACTAGTCAATGGCAAGAGTGGAGCCCAGTAAGTTTCAACATAACGCTGGTTTGTATTTGGTATATACATAGCATAAGTGCGTATAGCCTCCTGTAGTCCTCTGTTTGTCATGAGGAAAATTGATTGCAGAACAGACCTATGCCAGCATCGCCTTCTACTGAGGATGCAGCATACACCAGTGAAAGGAATTTTCTTGCTGACATAGCTGTCATCTCTAAAGTGAACAACTGAACCAGTGAATACCTACTTCTGTTAACAATCATTGCAGATAAGCCAGGGTTTGCTGGCATAGCTGGCAGCAACTTAGGAGTGTGAAGAAGTCAACTGTGTGACACATCTACACTGACAGAACTTCCCAGTGCTGACCAAGTCTCAGACTCGTGAACCATTAACCCCTAGTACCCAGGCACAAAGAAGCACTTCCAGGGCTCCCTCCACACACACAAGCAGCCACCAGATAGCATAGAACAAGTGAATAGCTTTCTACTTTCTTAGTAGAGGCTCTGTTGAAAGAAGTATGAGAAAAACTTTTGCAAGCCCATTTCCAGTCCATTTTCCCAGAGACTGGGAAATGGTATGCCTTGGTGTGCACCTTCCAAAAGCACTCTTATCAACAGGTTTTTAGTCTCTGTATCATGACCCACATTGACACATCAATTTCTTCTCAGAATGTCACTGCCAAACAAAAGGTATATTTGCACTAAGTATTTCAGCAGGTAGTATCTATCCTGTACGGTTAAATCACCACCCTTCCCCACACTTACTGGCTTGCTTTCTTCAAGTTCCCCACTCCTAAGCAACAGAAACACCTGCTCAGGTAACTTTCTTTGCTCTGTTTTCAAGTATTCTTTTCTTGGCACTTGCACTAAAACAGGTGCAATTGAGGGGAGGGTGACAATCAGTCCAGGAATGTTTGTGCTCACAGAAACAGCCAACTTCACTGCCAAAATGCTGTCTAGGTGGCTTAACCAAACTGACGGGTGGCACTCATGCTCTAGAACAAGGTCTGAGAAACTGAGTTGTACACACAACTTGAACAAAAGATCACATGCAGAAACCACAGTCACCCAGAGAAAACACAAATGACTTATCTGAGAGTCCTTAGACCAGATTAATGACAACACTCATTATTCAACAGATTTGATTTACCACAACCAGGCTAAACAGCAGGAGATGTTGTTCCAAAAATAGGAGGAAAGTAGCTTTGATACATACACAAGATAAAGTTATTAGCTTCTATAATTAAGAATAGACATACTCAATAGGGTCCTGCAAGATTTCAAATATCCATTTTCTCTTTAGCCAGAGTCCTAGAAAATGGACTGTAAAGAGGATCCAGTGTGGAGCAGATTCTGAATATGAAAACACACACAGCTTTTAACTTGTGGTGCAAACTGGAATTAACCCAGAATATTAAAAACCCACTGTTGAAGTGACAGTACAAACTTATATTGAAAGAGTGAAAAATATTACTGTTTCATTGTAAAATCTTACAACCCAGATGTGTGGGATCTCAGTGAGTACTTTCCTCTTCCTGAGGGAACATTGGGTTTGTAAGGAAATGTGAAAGTGGACAAGATCCATGTTTTCAGTCCTACTGCATAAAATGCACTTGATTCTAATCACAGAAGCACACTGGCATGTACATGAACATATTTACTGTTTGAGATACATAAAATACATTTCAATTAACACAACTAGGAGGTTTAAAGGTAGAATAAAGGACTTAAACTTGGCACCAGTCACTGAACAAGCCTCAAACATAGAGGTTGTTTTCTTTTCTCTTTTTTTCAGGGGGTGGGGGTTTTTGATTCCCCCTTTGAGCTAAGAGTTGCTTGTACCATGCCAGCACAGGACTTTTGGAAGTCTTAGAGGTAAGTTTCATCATTCTTTCCCAGTTGCTACTATAATTTGCAGGGTTTCTGTTTTATCTGCTTCATTACAGTTTTAATTATTTCATGT
Source organism: Ciconia boyciana (assembly GCF_034638445.1). NCBI lineage: Eukaryota > Metazoa > Chordata > Aves > Ciconiiformes > Ciconiidae > Ciconia > Ciconia boyciana. Next base: position 78,978,119 of record NC_132938.1, on the reverse strand, counting down.
ACACAACTGTAATGTTTTGTTTCCTAGTGTTAAGGTAACCTCATCACTTTTGGTTTGCATTCTTAAGTCCCTGCACATACTTGAGTTGCTATTTACAAAATAGCAAAAAATATGGAAAGAAATGCATGGGGACAGCTGGGTTCCATTTTTATTGGCCTAATTCTTTTAAGAAAAATGCTTTGATAGTTTTAGCATTCATTTCAACTGAACCAGTCGGATTAATTGTTGGGGATCAAAACATCTGAGGAATATACCTCAAGTAAAATAATGTATTCTGAAGTAATACATTAAATAAAAAACACATTTTGGTGGTAACCTTAACCAAATAGCACAGTAGATAAATAATAATTAAGCACAAGTAACAAAGAAAATTGTGAGGCATAACATAAAATTTGAACTGTCGTAAACTTAAGAGAAATGCTAATTCTTGTAAGTTAGATATTCTTAATTCCTTCTTTCATTTTCTTACTTCTTGAATAAAGGTACCTTAAATATTTATATAGTAGGTCCTATACATGTTATTTTGCAAGCTACTTCAAACTGACTTAACCGAGGATGCCCTTCATACCTCTTGCTTTCCCACAGTTCTGCTTTTTATTTTCTTAATTGCTTGGTCATACATTGAGTTAGTTATGCTTAGGTTAATATGGAGCTATAAAGCTTTCTATGGCCTATCCTAGGGCATATCCACAGCCTGCACAATGCCAAGCAGTTGAAAAATCTCACCCCTCCTCAAAGAGCAAACATTGAGCTGTAACTCATTTGCAATCTAGCACAGAGAAACTGAATGTGTTGACCTACTGTTTCTATGTTGCTCTGTAGTTGCTTGTTTAGAACTACATGGAACACTAACAAGAAACACAAGGGCATCCAGCAGCCTTCAGATTTGAAGCCTAATCGTGTCAGGAACTATTTACATAACTTCCTTGGAAAGAGAAAGAGGTATTTTCAGAAGAAAGCTCTTATGTAGTCACGGAAGCTGCTGTGTCACAAATGAAATTCCATGGCAAGAATCCACGTGTGGTGACAAACAAAATAATTACAAGAGTTGCTTGTCTGGAGTTACAATACTTGTTGCAACATCATACCAGAAGCACTCTATGATACTCCCTGCACCCAAGGAACAGTTAATTAAGGGTCATACTTAATCAGTTAACATGTCACATTCTAAGAAACAAAAAGATTTAAGACAAAAATGGTTTTCAAGATTCCAGAAGTAAACATGCCAGCCACTGAAGTATCCAGCAGCTTAGAAGGAAAATGTGTTCTCCAGAAGAAAGGATGGCTTTTCATAGCTAATCCCTTGTTTAGATGGTGTAGTATCATCCCTAAAGGTTTTCAGGGACTTCATTTCTTTCCTCCCTCCTTCTGCCCCTCAGGCAGTTGGACCAAAATCAGAGCGCCAAATGGGTTTTTTATCCTTTTAAGAGTTCCTTGCAACCTTAAGTATTAGAATATTAGCTTTTGCAGCATCCATAGCAATAGCAGAATTTGATTCTGCCAGCTGACAGATCTGAGAAAGGGTGTTGTTCATGCAAATGGCTCCCCCTTCCCAGTTTGTACATTCACTGGTCCACAAAATGTTTCTGCACTGCAGATTAATCAAGCTTTCAGCTACTGTTTTGAAAACGTCCCTCCTGGATCTACATATCTCCTTTCCAACCCCGTCCACTTCCTCTTAACCTGGTAAGATCAGGAGCAGCACTTTAAAAACGATCTTTAGGTTACCTGGATTATACACCACGTGCAGGACACTTAGAATATTGTCAAACTATTTCCTATTTGTTCATGTATATCTGCACATTTCCAGTGTGTAAATAACGTTTAGCTTTGACCAGGTATGCAAAGGTTCCAGTCAGATATTTCCCTGGAATTTGCCAAGCCCATTTCTCTGACTAGGTACAAGGTCATTAACTTTGTATGGGATCATTGTTCCTTTTTCATTGTAAATGACTTCCCAGACCTTCTACACTGCAGTATCTGGACCAGGATGGAAAGAGGGCTTTGCACTTTCTCATTTTGCATTGAGGTTTTCAGGAAGCAAAGGTTTCAGCTTGTCTAATGACAGAATCTGAAGGGAAGATGGGAAGAGGAATAGCATACAGACCTCTTAGGGTTTTTTGTTCTTTTCTCAGTTGTACAGAGTTCAGCCTAAAATTTTTTTCTTTTGACTAATCCATTCCCCAAAGAAACCAGCTAATATATATGGGGAAAATCCTCCCCTTCTTTAAAGCCAATAGCAGTAACTATGGTATACAATGCTGAAAAGCTGAATATGAAACCATATTGCTTTAGTCCACACAACATGCCAGCACATGCAGACAGAATGACTCTTCTATTGTTTCTGAAAACAAATCCGAGAAGTATAATACTCTCAAATGAAAGATTTAGAAACAGAAGCAGCAAATTAACTAGCAGAGCTTAGTAAGAGCTGTGTATGCCTTTAAAGTCTGCCCTGCTTTGGGGACAATGGCACCCTTGCTACTAGTAATCACCAGGCACAGTGACTCTAAGTACCTGGAACAAATTGTGTTGACATGGAGTCAACTTAAACCATATGTTAAACTACCAACTAAAAACTCAATCTCTTACATCTAAGACAATCTACTTTCCTAAACAATTAAATGTGCCTTTTGTAAATATGACAATAAGCCCCATCTACTCAGTGTCCCAGGGTTTTGGTTGGTTGTTTTTTTTCCCCCCCCAGTTCTAAATGTTTGTTTTGTCTGTATTTTCTGGTGATCTGAAAAACTTAAGTTATTCTTTCTCTAATGCACTTTGATTTGCTGAGGAAAATTCCTTTCAGAGCTATTTAAGGACTGCTTTCTTTTTTTGTGGCTTGTTTTTTCTACACTGATTCTTTCAGAGCTTTTTGAATTCAGTAAACATTCCAACCTAAAAAATTATTTCCCCACCAAATCTCTCTTCTAATCAATGCACAGTTGGCTTTTTGGTTTTTTCTGTAAACCAATATAGACTTCTTGTGTTGTGATAGTCAAGGTCATGCAAAGCAGTAAATGGTAAGATTAGTTTTTAACTTACGTCTCTTTCTTTGCTTACATGTACAGAGTAGTTACTGTCAAAGTTTCTTTCTCAGATATTTGAAGTCCTGGAAGTTAGCTCCAGGATTTCAGAATTAAGAATTTTCTCCTTCCCCTTTTAAAATATGAAAATATATACATGTGTCAGCATTTCCATTCCCAAGCTGACTGCATATTAAGTGTTGACTCCTATTGTTTCAGAGGTTTTTAAACTAGGGTTTAAAAAAATTCTTAAGACAAAATTTTAAGTGAATAAGTACCAGATTAAGCTAGTAATTCAGGTTTCATAGTGATGTGTTAAGTAATGGCCACTTAATCCCCATCATATGGGCCTAAAAGAAGCACAATAATTTGACTGTAGTAGATTTTTGCTGTTATCTCATGACATTCACGTAAGCAATACAGAAGTCTAAAGAGCTAGTAGAAAATGGTTAAAAATGCTGAGTAACTCACATCTAGAATAGCATGCTCTGCCCTGACCCCTGTACTATTTACATTTTTATCTTGAAAAATTGAAGGTGTGATCTGATAAAACAGGTTGCAGTTCAATAGTGAAAAGATCTCATAGCTACAAAACATAAACAAAAGGGATGGGGGATACAATTGCATAGGTAGCAACTCTTTAGAAAAAGTAGTAGAAGCAGTAGTGGGTCTTAAGCTGACCTGAGTCAAAGTTATTATGCTGGTGTAAAACTATAATATATACTCTTATTTATACACCCCAGCATGAAAGACTGCAAGATAAAAATCATCTTCAGTATTGGTTCAGCCTCATCTGGAGAACTGGATTCATTCTGAGGCATCACATTTCTAGAAAAAAGTGGAACAGTGAAGTTCTAGCATGTTTTTGTTAAGAAAAATCATGTCAAGTATATCTAATTTCTTTCTATAGCAGTTACAGGCTTTATAGACAAAGGAGAAGTAAAGTCCAGATGATAACCATAGACATTGATCAAGAGTATAGTAGATATGGCCTCAGAAGAAAGATTGAGGACATTCAAGTGTTTAGTCCAGAGAACAGAAAACTTCTGGATATGTAACAGTCTTCCAATACATTAAAAGAAAAAAGTTTTTTCTAGTCTTCTTTAAAGTAGTTTTAGTGACCACTATGGACATGAGAAGAATGAATAAAATTGAAGCAAGTCAGAATTTGGACATTGAAAATACTTTCTAAATGAGTAAAGTACTTGCACAGACCGTGTAGCAAGGTCACTGGGCTTTCATCAACAGGGGTCTTTGAGACTAGGCTAGGCAAGCAGAGGAAGTGACACAGGCACAGCCTGTGCTTGACATAGCCCTACACCAGATGATTTCCTGAGCTCTTTTCTAGTCCTGTTTCCTGTGAGTTTAAAGCAAGATGCACAAAAAGTGATGGCACCCTGATACATAAAGTGTCAGTACATAGAGAAAAAAATTGAGGTAGCTTTCTAATATCCAACAAGGACCTCAGGCCCCAGCTTTTTACCTTTTCTGATTTTACATTGTTGCTTTTTCTAACCCCTCCCCTGTTGTTGGTGTCAGTTGGTCAGCTTTAACTGGAAAAAAAATATAAAACTCTCCACCCTTCATAGCTCTGGCAGTTTGCTCAGGTTCAAAGGGCTATTCAACAGGCTGATGTAAGAAAAGCCTGTTGGGGGTATTACATTCATAGAAGCTGTGTCTAGCTAAGAAAGTCTCCATGCCTCAAATACTTGGAGGCTAGACAAGTACCCAGGGGCAACACCATGCACACCTGACCCAGTCATACAGTTTCTCCTAGGCACCCGCTGTTGGGCACTGCCATGGAGTAACCTCTGGTATACTCACATTATGCTCCAATATAAGAGAACCCAGAAAAAACATGAAGTTAGGGAATCTTGGAAATTCAGAAATTAAAGCACAAAACTCAAAAATACTTATTTTAAAACATTTAGCATAAGCCATCTCCATTATTTTCTTCAGTGACAGGAACTGACAGTATCACTTTATGCAGTAGCAAGTGAACTCCTGGGCCACATCCTTACACATTCTAAAAGTGTCTTCCTCAACTCGGTGATGTCCTATTTCAGCTCAAGAGTGACTTCCTAAACTGATCTCACCCACCCTGTTTTTCCTGTCAGCCTCTTCAGGATCAGCTCACCCTTTTTTTCCCTTCATTAATGGAAAATGACTTTCCAGATCCAGCTTCTCCCTGGTGAGCTAGCTCCTTCAATACTAACCATTCACATACGTGCCCCACTGCATAAAGGTCATGCCTTCTCAGGCCCCATTTCCCGTTAGGCCTTGCATTGAATTGATCATATGCTCCTTCTGGGAGCAATAAGTCTTAAACTTACCTACTTCCTCTGCTACTTGCAACCTAATCTTGAGAGGGATCTTCATGTAACACGAGCTTTGCCACCAAGCTGATTCCTACCCTGTGCAACTATTTTTAATTGTTGAAAAAACATAGAAGTTGGGCTCCCTTTCAGTACCTGCTCTGTGCCTATCATTTAAGTCATCATATTTGACAGTCCAACCACACAATAAATTCTTTATAAAACTTTGAAAGAACTTTAATGCTGTGAAGTATTTTCCACCATTCCTGAACAGGACATGGAAGCTGGAACACCGTGTTGGGTTTTCCTGTAGTGGGAAGACTGTACACAGCACAGCTCACTACTGCACTATGAACTTACAGTGGTTTGTTAATATTATTATAGCAGATGGATGACAAGTCTCATTACTGACTTCTGCCTTTCATGTCTGCCATATGGTGTTGGATATTCATATTTTCACTTCTCCATGAATCTTTAGCACTCCACTACATAGGGTATCATAAAGCTGCTACATGGAATGTTTTTAAATCCTTGGAGAATGGCTACATACACACAGAAAATATTTCTCAAAACTGCCAGCTATTGAAAACTCCTTTTGGCACTCTAAGCACATTTTCAAAATCTGTCCTGTCCTTTGCTCAGAGGCTTGTCTCAGGTCATCTTTCACATAATTATGCTCTTTGGCCTCACTGTCTTCCTTCCATTCTCTAGAAAAATAGCACTTGAGTTACCCTCTTTTCAACAGCATGAATGTCCACTACCTTCTACCTTTCAGTGTTCTGTTTAGCTGTGTCTGAACCACCAGTGGAGGGCTTAAACCCCGCAGCTATCCAGACTTACATACTTGTTAGTTTCTTCCTGAACTGTGAGCTGGAGCAATTTAATTCCCCCAGCCAGCAAACCTGGTCACAGAAGAGAACAGTCTGCTCTAATGCCTACAGGAAATGGATCTACGCAAATATATCTACATCACTTAGCTGGGGAGCTAAGCCTAATTCCCGGTTCCACCTAAGAGACAATACTTACATAGCTTTAATCATCTTAGACGAGATCCCATGTTCAAGTATTACCTTTTTACACTGCAGCCTGCATAGCTACTACTTTCCCTTCTGACCCCTTTCCAGCCTCTTTACTCACATCTTGTCTTCATTCCTGCTTCATTTTGGCATTTCTAGCATTCCTTTCTGCTGGAAAAACACCCTCAACTTTTAGCCACCAAATACTTCCCTCCACCCCCCTTCAAAGCATTTAAAACTCTTTCCATGAATCCTCCTCAATGCACCACTGATCTCACCATCAGCACCATTTCAGTCTATCTTGCAGACTTTGAATTCCAAGAGGTCACATGTTTCAAGGACTGGCACATGCCTCCAGTATTTACAGACCCTGATTTTTTTTCCCCCCACCCTTTTATGAAGCGTTGAATTCACAGCTATCAATGGTGTTTGACCTGAGATATCAGACAAAAACCCAGGTGGCCAAACCATTAGGGGTGGAGGCAGCAGATTTCAAATGCAAAGAGAATTCTCATTGACTTCAGGGGGCTAGTATCTGGGAGTATTATTTAGAAGGCTGTTAGATTTTTTTTCTCGGTTTTGATTATTTTGAGAACAGCTGAAATCAGCGCACTGTGTAATTTGAGGTGTATCTCATAAGAGGCAATACAACATTCAGCCCCATAAATGGAATGTTATTTCTTTGGGGTTTTGAGTCCTATGCACAGTACCATGTCGCAAGGAGGACTGCATCCTGCAACTACTTCTGTGAAGTAGAATTATGTTGTATTCAGCTCTGCTTTGCCTCTAAGCTGAAATGCATTCCTATACTGTTCCTTAGTTATTCTGTAATTCTTTTAAAATTTTTAAATTATGCTAGATTTCTAGTAATTCTGTGCCACCTATAAATTGCAAGGTTATAATAAGAGATTTGGGAAAGTTGCATCAACATGGCAAAGAATCTATCTTCTAGTCAATTTTAAGAATACAGATTTTTTTTCTTGACAAACAGAAACTATGTGGGGTTTTTAAAAATCCAGATATAAAAATTAAATATTGTTCTAAACCTTTTTGGAAGTGTTATGTGAACTCTTCAAAGAATTCTTTAGAGCACAAACCAAAAGAGAGCTACTAACTTAAGAATGGGCGAGAACTATCCCAAACACACCTTAGTGCTTTCCTTGGTTTTCAGTCTCCTACCTGCCTGTCCTCCACTAAAGTCACTTTCTCAGTTGACGACATCTTCCCCCAGGAAATACTTACTTCTCAGTGCTGTTCCTCTTGGAAGAATGGGAAATTCTTACTGCTTTAACACAGGCCTAGAGGACAGAGACTTGACTTCTTCTGTGAATCTTTGCTTCACTCCATCCAAATATATGTCGTATTCTGAAAAAAAGCCAGAAGCCAGTCCTGCATATGAAAGTTTAAAATAAATATGAGAGTTTTCCACCTACAGGCCTCAGCATAACCAGCTTTACCAACACCCATGGTCATGAGCTGCTTTATATGCCTTCAGGACCTGCATAAACGGGTACCATATGCATCTATGTTTAGAATGAACTGAGCCTAACAAAAACCAACCAAACCAACCAAAAAACCAAACCGCCAACATTTGTCAGCAGTTAGGTTTTCATTAAACCATGCAGGATGAATATTTGAAAATGGCTTTTCTGTTGAAGGCTTCCATTTGAAAACTCTAGTCTTCATTATATTCCATCTGACACCATGGGTACTCAGCAACTCTGTCCCAAACATTCAGAATTCAAAGTCAAGTCAGCTGAAAGTGTAGGATCAGAGACAAACAGCTGCAAGTTACCTGTTGGTATGTGCTGTATATGCCTGTGGGGTTTGTTTCGTTTTCAAAGCAACGCATCCAGCCATATAGCCTATAGTTTTGCAGAGCTTCAAATAAACAGAAGAGTCATCTTAAAAAATGAGATTGTCTATTGGCAATATTTAAAAAACACGTCATAATGTTCTGAAGAACTCATTTCACTAACAATTGTTCTGATTTATGACCACCCACTGAATAGCATCCATTTCTGTAAAATTAAGTTGTGCCCTCTCATATCCTCTATTAATCTTTGAAAATAACACTTTTTTAAATTGCAACTATCTAAAATTTCACTGTCCATCACACAAATGGAAATAATTTTTGATGCCATAATGTGCAAGTTTCTGGCTACTGCACTTCTTGGGGCACTGTATTTCTTGTTAACATTATTTAACTGGGGTGCCATGAGGTAGATACAAGATTGTGAAATGCGCTGTTTTGGGAATTGTATGCCAAAATTTAGAGACTGCCTAATTCCACTCCCCCACCCCCTGGATACAGTCACAATATCAAATAAGAAAGCTACAAACATAGCACTTCTGTTGTTATTAGAAAGAAAAGTTACACATGATAGTCTTTCACAATACTTAGTAGGATAATTTATTTAACTGTGGGAGTCTTATTTCCCAGTCTGTGTTATACAAGATGTCAGACTAGACTCTAAAAATGTAAGAAGCAGCAATCATCAAGTATACAACTCTGGCTCAAATGATTTTTGGATATTGTTGCCAAGGTATATAAGGATCAACTGTAAAATGACTTGTGTACATTAGAAAACCAAGCAAACAATAAAAGAAAAATGAAGAAAACCAATAGCTATTTAAAATATTAAGTTGTGTTATTACAAATATTTTGTTCAGCTTAACATCGCTAAGTGAAGTTACTCAGTTTTGAAAGCACTAAAAGGATTAAAGACAAGAATATCATTTTTCTTTTTATTCCCTCCATTATTTTTATGTTTTTAAAATTGAGACAGAAATAAGAAATATGTTCTTCCTTACAAGCAATGGTAGAATGATTCAAACAAGTTCACCCTTTCAGACAAAGCCTTCTATTTAAACTTTACAGGTCTACTTAGCATCACAAAGCAGAGATGTCTGGAGACACTGAAATAATTGGGGAAAAGGATCCCATGTAGCACCCTCTCAGGAACTACTTTCACTGTTCACCAAGAACAGAAGCTGATACAAAAGCTTGATACAAGCCTGTTAAACCTACACAATGGGGCAGAAGTTGATTTTGAGAGCAGATTAAAGTCAGCAAGGAGTTCTGTAACTCTCTGAAATTAGTAGAGAAGAGGGACCAATGGAAAGATATATGTGTATATATGTACAGATTAATCTAATGATTAATAAAAGGACGTGTACTTTGAAGAGCACGCTTTCCAAAGAAAAGTAATAGCTATAGGAAGACATTTGAAAGATGTCTGCCGCTATGTTGCTTCCTTTCTGAAGTATTCATCCTTAGTTAACAAGACCAACAAATCCTACCGCTCAGTCTAAAGCTGTAGCTGGTTCTGTTTTACCATGTGCGAAGCCTGCCTAGATAAATGCTTTCTCTTAGCTCCAGTGTGTACTCCTCTGACATTTCAGAGAAAACAATGGCACCCCTCTGGGTCAGGCTGCAGAGAGTTTGGGTTTGATATTGTTTGTGGGACGCTGTTCTATTTATCACACAATAGGGTTTCTGTTTCTCCATCGGTTCTATTGTGTTAAATCACACTGCTTTTTTTAAAGTTACATTTTAAGTTATAGCCTGTCAGGCGCCCTAAGGCATCTAGACACTGGGTGCCCCATAAATTTAAAGTTATTACGGCTCAGTATTGCCGTAAATGAGTTAGTCATCTTTTCTCATAAAGCAGTAAGGGAATGGACTGAAAATACAATGCAGCTGCATCTTATTTAAGAGTGTGTCTTTCAAGAGGTACAATACATTAACATGCCCTTTCTGAAGCTATATGAAAGTCTGCCCAAACTATAATAATTCACCACAGACAGGCTGAATGAAGCCCTGTCTACACTTGAGAAGTAGCCGTAGTTAGCCCTTGTTGTACAACACGGCTGTGGCCAACCTGCACACTGAACACGCTTCACTGTTCTGTTAGCGTGGATGAAAAGCAGTAACCTGCGCAGAGTCACAGGGTACAACACAACTAACATGGTTTTGCCTGATCTGTGCCTAAGCAAGGTTATTCTTACAGCACGAAGGGAGCCTAAGAGAGAAGTAGGAGAGAAGGAAGCACAGTCGATGCAGAGCACTCAATACGCAGCTGCTGTTACGGTCCTGCCTGTCTAACCAGTGGATTTTTGAACTCACCCAACCTGCTCCTCATGTAGGCAAATGCACACATCTGTACACACAGAGCACCCAGCAAAGAACAACAGAAGGAGAGTCTCCATTTCCCTTCTCATGTTTTCTTAGAAAGAAACCAACTTTTTTCTATTTGGAGTTGCTGTATTTTATCATTTGTGCAATAGTTCTTGACACTGCATTACTTCCATCTAGTCTACAAACTGCAATAAGAGTTACTGGGCTATATAGCATACATTTTAATTCTGATAAAACACCATCAAATAAGAATGGCAATAGTTTATTTTCATCTCGTGTGTTTTGCATCTTTACAGACTTGCAGGCAGTAGGCATAACCATTACGTCTAATGAAATTTTGAAGGTTGGAGAATGCTTGTAATAACTAACTATAAGAGACACAGGAAAAAACTAGAACAGTCCAAATGGTTGGAAGCAAAACATTAAATAGTCATAGGTGAGATAGTTGTCCATTGTAGGGATTTTAACTCTTAATAGTCTACGTTTAGTTGAATGCAATTAATCCCTAATGGTCTTGAGTTGGCTTTTGAAAATTTGTTGTTAATAGATATTATTATGACAGATTAAAGTCACATAATAACTCCTTGATTTAAGAACCAGATGGTTATTTGATCTGATAGATCCCATTGATGAAAGCTGTTAGCAAGAAGTGAGAATTAAAAAGGTTTCACTAAACTAAAAAATAAATCTGAAATACTTTCTTCATAAGAAATCTACTGCTTTGAGAATTCTAGGAAGGAACAGCTACTGATTTTGGAATCATCACGCATGGTATTTTGTCCTCCCTCTCCAGCTTACAGTATCTGCCTACTGGGACAAAGCAACCAAAAACCCCATCATCATATAAATCAAGACATTTATGCATTTCAAATGCAATATGACATTGACGAGTGCTACAGCAGCCCAACATCAGTAGGAACTAGAGCTGGCTTGGACTAAATGCAAAGACAAGTCATTTTTAGTAGACTCTAAGCATACCTTTTATGAAGGATCATTTACTAATAATTTTGTTCCCCCTGTCCCCCTCACTTCCCTCCCATAAAAACAATGACAAGGATGAAGACAATATCAAATGAGAAAAATTCACATTCAAATGGAGAGAAGGATAGTTAGGAACATGGATTCCCTGAAGGCTTGAGTAACCTGCAAGCTTTCACTTGTTCGTTCAGCCATCGAAGAGCATATACCCACAGACCTTGTCCAAGGGTGCACATTTGGACTGCATTAAGCTTCCATGGCATATGTGTGCAAAACTCCAGTATGAAACCATTATTAAAAAGGCTGCGTGTTTGCTGTTTCTGTGGTTTGTCAGAAAGGTCATTAAGATGTTTTCATTTAATGAAAATGTGCCTCCGTTCTTGTTATTGTTGTTTGATTGTTTCTTTCATATACATTCCTCCTCCTCAATATCACTGTTTGTCTTCGTATTGTGAAGTATCTCGCTGTTCCTCTAGTTGTCACGGAACTGGTTAGATGTTATAGATTTGTATAACTTTTCATTACACTCGTAGTTAATTTACGGATGGGTATGTTTCTGCCATAACAACTTCTCTGAACTCATTAGGGAGTTTTAGACTGGAGTAGGATAAAAGCAACCATATTAATTGTGCAGAGTAGCGTGGGAGATGCATTACTTTAGCAGACGAAGACTTGTTGTACTTCTCAGGAGCTCCTCATCAGATCGCTACCCATCAGATCTTTCCTCTTGATCTGATCTAAGCACCTGCACTGAGCAGATGCCTACACTTGTGTTCACGCAGGTCTACTACAACAGCACCAAATGTGAGCAAAATTCATTCATGTCATCCCATGCAGAAAATACACCAAACAGTGAACCTCCACTCTTCATTACGAATACATCTGCTGAACTAGCAGAAATAAGCAGCCTAGGCAACAAGAAAACAGCAATTGATGACTTGAAAGCACAAATTCCAGCTGAGGTACAAGGCAGTCTAAGAGATCTCCCAGTTAACCTTTGCACAAACTGGAGGTGTGGATAACTGTACATTTTCTCCGTTATATGAGAACTCATAAAAACCTGCCTTTTGTATTTTGAGATGGAAAAGAATATTAGAAAACTCATACAAAGAAGCACACAAGCAACTTTGAAAAGATAGCCAGAAAACATTAACAGTAGCTAAATATTTATATTGTACATTTCACATTTATCACAACATACCCTTCTTTTTGAAGAAAAATGTATCTGTTAGGGGCTAGGACAGACAGTATCCAATTTATTTGTTTCTCTTGGTATATTATCTTCCTTTAAAGAGAGCAAAGGAGCCAACTGGGCCCCTCTGCAGGGGAAAGGACATGGTATCTTCATTTGAGAGCTACTGGGTATGCTTAAGGAGGGGAGAAGCAAACAGCAAGGAGACATGAGCATGCAGTTCAGGCTCAGGAGATGGCCAAGAGCAGCAGGAGAAGCTAGAAACAAGCCCCAGTGACAGTGGAAAAACAACTCGCTAGGGACCAGAGTGAACTCGCAGTCTGCTTCAACCCCGAAAGCCACAGGGCTGACTGAAACCAAGACTGGAAGCAAGGACAAAGTGAGCAGCAGGAGATTTGTTTATAAACCCTTCCCCATGTCTAGTCTGTCTTTTCTCTCTCATCTCTGTTGTAAGATGTTTGTCTGATCTAGGCTTTGTTCAAAGAAAACCTGAGGTCTGAGTTTAAAAGCTCTTTGAGGGAGGAGGTCTGGACAGACCTACCTCAAAGCTCTGGTCAGGGATTTTTTTCTTTCTTTTAATGACAGAGATATTTGGGTGTTTCTTTTAATTATGATGGCAAATACTTAGCTACTATGTGCAGCATATAAGTCGTGGCTTTATCAAGCCATACCTCTTAGAGAGGGGTGACTGAGTGACAGCATCACAAACTATGCACAATTTGAGCTCAGAAACAGCCATGATCTCAGAAGCAATTCCTTCACACTTGGATATAAAGTCAGCATGAGGCTCTGGTAAGAAGGATTTCGTAACTTTCCAGTCTTTCTCCACTTCTCCCATACTTCATCTGAACTAGGAGCTGCTGATCAAAATTTCTGGGCAGAGCCTCCTGCAAAGCACGCTATGAATGCTAGATGGAGTTATTATACAATCAGCTGTAATGCCACTTGAGCAAGGCCAGAGGAAAGTGATCAAACATCTCCAAAACACGGTGAGAAAAGGGGCTTTGATTGTCAATACCAACAGGGAACCTACGACTAAACAGGACCCAGAAACAGTTGTAGCTTGCTTTAACCTACTGCTCAAACCAAAGCAGCAGACACTGCGTTTTCTCTGTGTCCTTTAGGTCTGCTCCACCCTCTCCGGAGGGGGCAAGAGACAAATTACCCAGCACTCAGTCACCAATTACAGAGGAAACAGAACCACTGCATTGTCTATACACTGTCACGCGTCGTCTGCCTGCAAACCGTGGTGCACCAGCCATTGTCACTGTGCTGTCCTCCCCAGCAGCCAGCTGCACAGTTTGAACAAGAGAGGGTGAAAGAACATAAGGAAGCCATTAGAGGTTAGGAGCAGTTGCCCAACATGTCTCAAAAAGGGATCTGAGGAAACATAATGGAATCGCTCATGAGCAACTGTCCGTCCGGTCAACATCTGCAGGCAGCCTGCAGCTGCCCCTGCTCTCAGGACAGACTAAACCAGTTCTCTAGAACAGCACAATACATGCATTAGCTTAGTGTACCTGCCCATTAGTTTTAAACATGTCAAACATTAAAAAAAATAAACCAAACCAAAACTTTTGGTCTGTGAAAGAATGGCTATGAAGAGAGAGTGCCTGGGAAAAGAAAAACCAAGAGGAGGAAAAATGCCTCGCTATTGAATGATGAAGGGAGAGAGTTGTCTCCAGCTTCTAATTAAACGCTATGTAAAACAACTTGAAGTAAATGTATTTGTGTTTATTTTGCCTTCAACTTCCCAGTTGTGTGATGGGAAATTGAGGGGAATAAACACAGTAATAATAATGGGGCCAGATTGCAGCTGGCATATGCATGGGCGTGTGGGAGGAAAAATACCAAGAGTGCCCGCAGCCTATGTGCAAGCACTGCCTACGCTCAGCAGGGTCTTCATCCTTGTGTCCTCCAAGAATTAATTAATTCCCCAAGGCAGAGAGGATGAGTAAGTCTCGATTCCACGAAGGAGGAAAATAAGAACCATGCTTAACTGCCTGAAAGGAAACACACACACCCCACACTCCCCGCCCCCCATCATCATCTCTCCCTGATGATAAGTTATCTGGCTTTGAGATGTAGCATCCTTTTTAATAGGCATACTATTTTGTGTCTATAAACAGCAAGTATTCAAGTAATAACATTTCCACCTGTTCTTTTTCAGTTTTCCTCACAGTAGGAAAGTCTTCAGAGGAGGAGAGGATATCTTTTTGAAGTGAATGATAAACATTTATCTAACAGTTCATCAAAAGGTACCTCAACTCTAGACTTTTCAGCAGGCAGAAATCAAGTTGTAAATCAGTGGACTTTCCAAAATACACAATGTCTGCCAGATCAGAATGCCAACTATACGTTCATTACTCATGCCTATTATGAGATAGAAGTCCCTTGTGTTAAACAGGCAGATACCTACCATTAAAGAGCAAGTTGCACTGGAAAGTAATAACTAGCTGCATTCAAAAACCTATCAGTGTTATCGGGTCACTTAAACTTGCATTTATAAACATTTCTCTTAAAAAAAAAAAAAGAGGCTTAAAAAAAGAGAGAGGGAGAATGTCCCACACACCCCGGTATCAGCAGTGGTTGTCCAGGCAAGCTGAGGATTATGATTATTATAACCAGTTATGTGGACTTTAGAGAAACAATAAAAGCATTCTTCTGAAGCAGGCTTTGGAACCATTGAACAGATGAAATGAAGTAAGAACTTGCACCTCCGACAGGATTATAAACCAGTCTAGACACTTATTTAGAAGACTAAACCATCTCTGAATTTTATCAGTTGCTATCGTAGCCTTTCACAGATTCACTGAAACTCTAAACAGGCTCTAAAATCTGTAGAGTACCTAAAGACAACAAATTAAAGGCTCTCCTCAATAACATGGAGCTACTGGGGAAAACGTTTAATACGGAAATGATGGGAAAAACCCAGCTTCTCCTCTACATATAGGTTTAAATTACACAGCCAGAAACAGCTGCTGCAGCTCAACAGGAGAATGCAGCATTTGTAAAACAGCAGCTTGAAAAGGCAGGGGGCTGGGGAAGTCAAGTAGAAATGAGTGTGCTGCAAACATTAACACTTAAAAGAAATTGGGGGGAAAAAAGAGAAAATTAAAGTCTTACTCTACAAAACATTTATATCTCAGTTTTTGTTCTATATCCCCCTGTTTCACCTGAAATAGCATGCAATCCCTGGTGTGGAACAGCACACGTAACAAAATAGGTATGAATTAGGAATTAAATTAATCCACTGAGCACCAGACATCAGATCATTTTCTAATCCAGACTCTCTGATCTTTTTCCCTCCATCCAAAACCCCATACTTTTACTTTAAGAATAAGGAAAATAATTTCTTGTCTCTCATTCTAGAGGCAAAGCAAGCTAAAGCAATGTTTCCCATTTGTGATTTAACGAAGAAACAGTCTTACTTCCATCTTACAACCAGATTTCACTACCAGACTTGCTAGACTTAGAAAAAGAATTTTGACACAATTAAAACGAGAATTCGGGTCCTTTAGGAAGGTATGCATTATAAGATTAATAGTTAATAATCCTGTCAACATTTATTTAAGCTAAGCCATTGGAGCAGAAATTTACAGTTATTTCAGCTGCCTGTTGCTATTAAGAGAAATGTGCGTTTGTAAAGTGAAACGACCAAGCACATGCCTGCTTACTTCTAGCAGGTGTTGTACTACGTATTACTAATAACTGAGAGGTTTCACTTGCAACATGACACAAATAGCATGTAACCTCTCCTGTCAAATTCTGTATCTGCCATCACTTACTTGGCATCCAGAGTACCTAGGGCAGGTTTTTCAGAAATGTTGAGTGATGGCTGGACCTTCCCATCATCAAAATTAGTAGGAGTAAGTTTGATGAGAACCAATGCCTTCCGGAAAAGCCTCACGTAAAACTAGTCCACACATAGCAAACGTGATTTGCTGTAGTGCGAAGATGCATTAGCATCTGCTGCATCTAGGATGGGGCCTTTTTAGATTGCCTACGCTGAAACGGTTATAGAAGTACAAGACTGATGTAGCCAAGAAAGCAATCCATTGACTTCAAAAGGCTGAAGATTTCACTTCAGCTGTCTGAAGCAAGAGGTTGTTTCCCAGTAATACTTAGAAGCTGTAACAACAGAGAAATGCTCACACCTCTGCCTGATACAGCAAAAGCTAAGACAAATTTTATATCTTTAGGAAAATTTGTCACATTTTGGTATTTCAAGCACTAAATACATTGCTAGCATCGTAATTAAACAACCAAGCAATACAAATACACGTACACAGATCATACAGATATGTTTTGTTCCTATTCAGATCAAACCAAATGAAGCCTCTGAATACCTGTAGCCTTAAGCAGCCCAGAGCCTACCCTTACTGCCACATAGGAAGAGTCTGAGCTACCATCTGAACCCAGCATTAAAATACAGGCATAGCAGGGGTGGACAGAACAGCTCATGAGAATCAGCAAGCGTATCAACACAGCATTAATACCCCCCAAACCCAGCAATTCATTATTTCCCCTGTATCAGCTTTGCCATTATATTATCACCACACATTTATGATATGAAATACTTATTCATTTTTCACTCAGAGAGCAGAGAAGGACTTCCAGAATTCTTTTGTTTGTTTTTTTAAAGTAAGAAGACATCATAGTTTATATTAAACCTCTTACACATGAAGTTAGCTGGCTCAGGAGACCTAATACAGGTAAGAAGCACATACACTTTTCAGTGTATGTACTTCAGTATGTACTTTTCAGTGTGTATATGTTCTACACTTTTCAGTGTATGTACTTTCAGCCCTTTAATAGGGCCATACTTACAAATCACTCACAAACAACTGGCTGAAATTCCAGTATCACAATAAGAAAAAATAATTCTCCCCAGCAGAGCTACAAAACAAAACCAAAACCCTACAGATGTGAAAAATCACCCTTTACTTAAAAACAAACTTTAAAAGGCAGCAACAGACTGACTCACCTACCTCCACCAACTCACTCTTATCTTCCCCCCTCCCAAGGCAGGACAGGCATCTTTTATAGTTCATGTTAAAAGGCTTGTTAAAGGAAGCAGGGTCACTTGGCCCCAGTGGTGGGGCTGGTAATGAAGCCCAGCTGCATCCTCCCGGGCTCCGCGGGGCTGGGGGGAGCCCCACGCTGCGGAGGGCAGGCGGACATTTCCCTGTGCAACTGCTTTGCACTTTGCGTAGCCGCTCAAGTCAGTGAAAGCCAGGTAAAAGCAGATGGAAAAAGCCATCTTCTTTGGTGTGGTTTTATTTTGTACCCGTATTGCCATAAAAAGTTGATGTAAGAGGGAAGGCCAGCAGAGAAAGGGGTTTTTACAGGGTTTTCCTCAGGTTTCTATGGCCTCAGTGGGTGGCTTTGCTGATATGCCACAGCCCCGTGTTTTTTAGCATGATCGTTGTTACTTGCCTCCCAGAAGAGGAAGTGAAATTGCTCTGAGTTTGTTTATTGGGGAAAACTGTGCATCTTATTCTGCTGCACCTTCTAAGCAGATGTGCTTGAATGAAAACCAGTGGCAAGAAGTAACAGGCAAAAAAATAAAGTGTATAATAGGCAAGAAAAAAACATTCACATTCCTCTAGCCTCCTTCTAACATCGCTGGAATGCTAGGAGACCTTTTAAGTAATAGCAAACTTTATGAAATGGAAGAGGACATAAAAGAAAACGTTAATACCTCAGGAGTACTCCGGTCCTTCCGAACTTTCCGCACTAGGGCAAGAACTTTATGTATACCTTGGCATCCAGAATCTTATGAAATATTTTCTTTGCATATGCCAAGACTTTATCTGTTCATTTTTGCTTGGACCTGCAGGAATGCTTGCAAAATGAAATTGGAAAAGGGAAACAAGAGTGGAAATACACAGTTAAATTTTCCACTTTATTCCACCATAAGCAATTAGTTTGTGGTTAAGAAGAATATAGATTACTATCGGTGGAAAAAGAAGCCAAACAACCTCCTTTTCCCAAAAAGTAAAATGTATTCTTGGCCAAAGAAACAATTTGAATTAGGCTACACACCTTATTTATCAAATCCTGTCAATTCACGCGGTCCTGGTACTCCCCAGAGGGCCTCATAGTTTAAAGCCCAAATCCTGAAATGAGATCTGCTTAGGGGAACCCCTGCCCCTGCGCTGACTTCCAGCCACAGCGGGTCCCTGTGTGGACACAGAGCATCACCCCTGTCACAAGACAGGGACCCAACTGCTATTAATTGTACCAGGTCGCTACTAATTAAGTTGATACACAACCCGGGGGAAATTGCCGGCCAGACTGCTTTGAGAACAGCCCCCAGGACCAAAAGCCAGCGTGCAGTGCTTTCAGCAAAGGGACCCTTCCCAGCATAGTTTCTTCATTTGCTGATTTCATTCATTATGCCAAGAGTGAGTTTGTTTGACTTCTCTGGGAAATGGGCTTGCACTTCTGAAGCAGACAAAAACACTGCGAGGAGACCCCGCACTTTTTAAACATGAATTGTGGTCCTGGTGCTGGCCAAGCCAGAAGATAAAATATGCATTCGTGCCGAAACTGTGGGTTTGAATTCTTCTATCTGAGACATGAAAAGAAGGTCTTCCTGGAGCAACTCTTTGACCTGAAGTGCTTGTTGAAAGTGGCCTTAAAACCTGAGAAGGCTCGCTGGCCGGAGTAGCAGAACTACCTGACAATTGGCACTTGGAACGAAACACTGCGCTCACGAGTACAAGGTTTGTTGCTGGTTTTATTAGTAGCAGTATGTTTTTTACAAGACAAGATAAAAATGATTACCACTTGTAGAAAATGGCAGAGACGGCTTCTCTGAGCCATCAGGGGTGGGTGAATACTGACTTTCCCTAAGGCTCTGTCAAAGAGTATATGAGTATACTAGTATATGAGTATACATACTAGTTTGTGAGTAACATTTGATGACTGCCAGTCTTTAACCTATGGTAAAAGCTTTTCATAGCGGACACCAGCCTTCAGCCTCATGTTTCCTACTCAGTACAAGCCAAGTGTAAATGATATGCTTTACTGAAATGTGGCCTTTACTTCCAAATAACTCTGAAGTCACAGTAATTTGAATTAACAGATGTAGTACTGGCAACCCAAATTACTGGCTGTGCTGTGCAGACCTGGGACAATCTCTGTGTGGGCAGTCAGAGCAAAGATGTTTGTATTGCCACAAAACTTGAGGGCTTATCTCTGTTATCACAAAGGTTTATGAACAGGTTTCCAAGCAGAGGGAGGGAGAGAAAGAAGAGTTCAAGGTTCCTGGTACACAGTTGCTCATAATTGTTTATGTACTGAATTAGATAACATGCGTTTTAACATCCCATTTAACTGAATGTATTCAAACATGATAACTTCAAAGCTAAATATTCAAAAGACTTTGAGCAACTACAACTATTGCATTTTTTTTGCCAAGTGCTAAGGTAAAAACGTTTGCTGTTCCAAATAAGGATTTTCTTTCTCCCTGGTATGTCGTCAGTCTTAAAATTGCTACTTAGAACCCAAACAAATATGGCTTTGAGACCCATATGTTGTTTTTACAAGGGGAGTTCTTGAAATGAAGTGTATGTCTGTGTGTATAACTGATTGATTTATTCTGCAGTTTTGCTACCGTATTAACCTTAACTTGTGTTCATGTTAATGCACGGACCATTTTGTCCTTTGGGCTCTTTGAAGCTTAGATTGTAAGGCTGCTGCCAGATTTGTCAGTAAGTAAATCAGTAACATTAGATAAGCTCCACTTTGATTGATAAAGATGTTGAAGATTATCTTGCTGTGGTATGCAATGGCTCAATGATTCTTTACTCATTTTGAAACAAACAACAACAACAACAACAAATCTGCAGAGGATTTCTTCTCTGCCACACAGTCCTGCAGTAGATACGCCTTAATGAGGTGCTGTCACCAGGGTGGGCCACCGCATCCTGCTTTCCTATAGCTCTGCATGTTCCTCAACTGCATATTCCAGCATGGCGTTTTTTTCCCAAAGGGACAAATACCATAAATACGAATGCTGAATTCCATTTACCCTTCTATTTCCAAGCTTATGTTTCTATTTTAATTACCTCTCCAGCCTTGTGCTTAAAAAACCTTTTGTATGTTATATATATTTGTATGTGTACTTGATATACTGGCTTTTTTTGACCTTTTATGCCAGGTATCCATCTATTATATTCTTTAAGAAGTTTTTCATACATGTTTTGATGTGAAACCAGGATACAGATGTGACAGTGGATTAATAACAGGATCTAGATCTGTGACTAAGTCAGACCCGATGTAGGGCAGCAGTTCAAAGTTCCTGTTGTTTTGTGGCCCATGTGAAATGAGTCTGTAGATTTGTTTTATTTCCCGGTAGACAGAAAGCTGTAAATTGGTGATGAGGTAAGCCAGAGGACGAAGACACATATAGCCTGACCTGCATTCACGGCCAGGCTGACTGGCAGCGATAGGCCATGAGGAAAGCTCTCTGGTCGCCCATCCTGTGACTCCTTACGTGGGCTCTGTGCTTCACAAACGCTCAGGCTGGAGCTTTCCCAGTAGACGATACCTATTTTACTTTAATACCCACTTCAGTCACCTCTCACTTAAGGGTGACTTATATTTGCACTGTATAAAGACCGGTGCCCTTATTTTTACTCCATCCTTCAAAATAAGAACTGCCTCTCTCAGATCCACTTGACTCCATTAAGACCTGAATAATAACGGGATGATTAGTAGACATGATACTAGTATGGTCTCAGTTTCATCCAGAAGAATAAATAGATCTAGTTGTTTGGGAAAAGAAGAATTCCAGTGGGAATAAAAACAAATATTGTGACATTTTTCTTGGAAATGTAGTGTTCAAAAATAGAAGATGCATGCATCTTGGGGAATTTTTTCATTTTGTGACATAGTGCAAACGTAAGTGGTTAGTAGGCAGAAAGGCCAAGTGAGCTAGATGAATATCCAAACAGAGAGATCTGGCTAAAGGGAACAAATAGAGCTGGAATGGTGATGAAACATATGGTTTCAAGTAAACATCATAATAGGACAATGGAAGGGGTGCTGTTCCCCACAAAAAAAATAGCAGCAGTGAACACAGAAATGCTTAAAAAAAAGCAAGTGTGTCCTTTAACTGAAGGATTCAGTAGCTTTTTGGACAGTGAAATGTAGGGGAAGTATCTCCCCAGGAACTGGTGATCTAACACTGGTACCACAGTCCTGTTCTTGAGGGGTTCCCAGCTGTAGTCATCTACTGCTCACCTACGCCCTGGCACGGGAATCTAGCAGGCGTGTGTTACTGAAGCCATTGCTTTAAGAAATCAGAGAGATGTTTTCAAATGAGGAGAGGAGATCATCTCCAGAGAAACCTAAATTTCAATTATTAGGTTTATTATATAATTACATTAAACACAGCGGGCGTCTTCTCATCAGTCTTCATATGGTAGCTGCCTCTTTCTTGGAGAATCGTCACAGCAAACTTGAGATGTGGAACGGCGTGGGAGCTTCCGCAGGCACGAAACCCTGCTGCTGCCCACCAGTCTGCAAACTGAAACGTGCCGGGGGCAGCAGAAAGAAAAACCTGAAGAGCTCAGCACTATGGGGCCAAGGGAAAACTGGAGCTCACCTCTGCAGGGATGGAGAGTTCTTGGCTCTCCCGTGAGCAGCCCAAGAGGAATCTGCTTTCGGCCTTTATGTGGATTTTGGTCCCCTTCCCTCATCTTCAGAGCCCCGAGGGGGCTGCAAGTGCTAAAGTCGCAGCAGTGAGACGTTTTGTGGACAGGCACCTAAGGAAGAGACAGATACTGTCTTTGAATAAGCCCTGACATCCACTGCCCGAGTGCTGCAGACCGATACATACGATGGGACCAAGAAAAAAAGGTCTCAGTTACCTCTCCTGAGGCCTTGACCCATACTGTAACATTGGGACTGAGCCAGTACATATCCTGCTCTTAGCTGCTTGAAAGGGGGCTGGTCTAGTTGCTTCTCAGAAGTGTGTTTTCCATTAAGCAGCTCTATATAAGTTTTTGAGTCAATGAAGGTGACGTGGAAAAACAAATAAGAAAATTTAGAAAAGATGAGATCCAGACATTTAATATTTTAAAGAAATTTACACACTGGAAATAACTGCAATTTAAATGAAAGTACACGTTTTTTCCTTAGCACTGCCATTCTTGTCAATGGAAAAAAAATAATCCTCTCAGCTTATTATTACTGCGGTCAAAACCAGCAGCATCCAGAAAGCAAATGTTTTCAATGATAATCTAACAAAAATAACAACTGGTTCTCTGGTGTGTTATTTGTTTGAATTGTATGGTCTCTCCACCTCGGACCGTGAGCTCCTTGCAAGCGCTGGCGGCACTCGCAACCATGACGAAACAGGACCCGTTCTCACCCGGGACAAGTGAAGCTCCTCTGTGCTGTCCTGCTCCTTTGGTGCCTCTATCACTGTCGACCCGGTGTATGCCACAAATACCCCTCCTTTGATGGCCTGCGCTCCCTTCCAGATTCGAACTGACTCGGTAACATCAGTAATTCTACTGGACTTCAGTCACCTTGCCCAAAAAGATGAAGAACAACAAAAGAGAGGCACGCCCTAGCTGAATTCGGTTCAAGTTTCGGCATGCCTCTTCTGTCCCCAAGTCTCTTTGCCCCCTTAGAATGTCAAGAAAAAAAGAAACAATATATAATCTAATATTTTTAATTTTATGTACAGGAATATAACGTTATGGCAACTTTGTACATGAAATACATACAGTATTTAAACATGAAAATCAGCTAGGTAAGAATTTACATTAGCAATGAAACTGCTTCACGTGCAGCCCAGTTAATACTTAGTTTAGATCTGTATTTTATTGGGGAGAGATTTTAATAGTTTACAATCATAGAAACATAAACATTTAAAACAAGACTCTATAAAATAATTTACAGAAACCCTACCATCTACACTGAGAGAAAGGGTGTATGTCTGTGAGTTTTGTGTGTAAATAACAAGGTGGACGAATGATGTATCTCAGCCTTTTAAGTATAAAATAATTTAGAAGCAGTTCATGCAATACGGAAGCAAAGGCGTGCCAGTTCCTTCGAGGTTTCCTGCTACCTTGGACATCTACTGAGCATCACATGTGGGTCACCGGACACACAATAATACCGTTGCCAGATGCTCCCAGAGAGCACCACCCTCAGTTCCTCCAACCAGTTACTTCTGTAAACATAAATATACAAGTTGATATCTTTTCTACACAGTACAAATACAGGTCACAACTTCTCAGCTGTGCAAGTAGTCAATCCGTATACTTGGAAGTAGGATAACGGTCAGACCGGAGTTCCATATATTTCTATGTACAGGGGCACTAACAGAACTTCCTCGTTTTCACCAATTTGCTCTGGTATTTCACGGAGTGCCCGCCGTGCCCTATCACGTAAACATCCAGCAGGTAGGACTTGCCAGGCTGCAGGCCTCTGATTGTCTCTGTCGTCACTGCTTTCTGGATGTTCTGGCTGTGGAAGTATTTACAGAGAACCTTTCCCGATTTCTTCCTCGTATCCGGACCCAAGCACTGGTTCTGCTCTCTCTTCTTCTGCTCTTCGTTGTAATTGTCATCCACTTCCCTTTTGTAGATGCAGAATTTGTTTCTCTCCTGCGTGCCCAGCCACGCCACCGTGACCGAAGAACACGTGCGGAGTTTGTCAAAGGCTTTGATTCGCGTATCTTCAGGAAGAGAAGGAAACAACTGCTTGTTAGGCCTTGTAGTAGCCAGGATCTTCAGCATAGAAGCACCTTTTTTGCTGCCTTTCAGCCTAATGAGATACTTAGCTTTTGCTTTTCCCCGAAGCTGGAACTGCCGCACACCCTCCACGTTTTGAGACAAGAGAAGTTTTCCATCTCTTCTAACTTGGATCTGAACAGCATCCAGGCACGAATGAACGGAGAAGGTGACTTTTTGGTGAGATGAAACGGGAGCAAACCGTAGAAATTTGGCTCCCTTTCTCTTGATGAATACATCTGTAACTTTGCCGTCCTTCAGTTCGACTGTTTTCTGTTTAGCCTCCTCCTTTGTTCTGGCAAAGGTGCCAACGTATGCGGTGCTCATGTTAGTGTTGGTATTTACTGCAAACATGTCAAAGTAGTACTGCGTATCGGGCTTCAGGTCAGACACTGTGAAGATGTTCTTGTTCCCGATACAAACTTTATGCAGGTCAACTCTCGGCTTTGAGGATATTTGGCGCCCAAACTTTGGTGATGATTTTAGGAAACCACGTTCCTTGCCGGAGTTGCTGTCTGAGGGGAAGCCAAAATGGGCAAAGTCAAATGGACTGAAATCCAGACCTGGTTTTGGAGCCATCATGAAGGCATCGTCAGAACTGAGCTTGGCTTCAACAGCACAGAGGCTTTTGAAATTGTGTTCTTTATTGATGACTATGCAATACTGAATTGGCTGCTTCAGTAAGGAGGCGGTGGGACTTGGTTTCCAGGCCAGCGTCACTGTTGTACGTCCCAGAGAAGTGACATCGATTCTAGGATCGTAAGGTAATTCAGGATAAGGTTGGTCCGACTCTGGAGTAGTGGTTGCATACACTTTAAAATGTGTATCTTTCTCTGTCGACAGCAGATCTAGTTGGTACAAACCAGACGGGGAACTAGAGGACACAAAGTACTCAACATCATTGCCTTTGTAAGAGAACAGCTCTGTGCCTTCCTCATTAGTAATCTGCTGTTTCTGTTGCTCGAGAGGTTCTGGTTCACCTAGATTACAAGCAAAGAAAACATTTATACAGACACAATCTGCAAATACGAGAAAATAAACTCTAACAGACGCTTCTACATAAAATACAAAACTGAGATGAAAAAGGAAGGTTTTATCTTCTGAGGAAGATGTAATCAGTACTTCTGTCAAATCAGAGAGGGAAACTGGTTTGGTGATCAGGTTAAAACCAAATGCAATAGAAATTGCACCTGCCCAGTATTAATGGAGTCTCGTGAATGGTAGCTAATACCTTCCACTGGAGTACTTCAAGCACCCAACCTGGAGATGCCACGCAGTTCCCCAGGGGGAACTGACTCTGCTGCCTGTTTCTGGACTTGGGCCCTGAGCTTTGGCCCCCTGAGTCATGCTAAAATCTGGTGCCTAAATACAGTGGGGGCCAAAGGTGTGTATACCATACAACGTGGTGTGTGTGACATTTTAGCACTTGTGTGAGAGGCTCTGGAAGCCAAAGACCTTTTCTCTCTTGAGTAGCAGTTATATGGCTCTTTCCAGATAAGCTCCGTGTCTACAGACGCATCCCCTCAAAGGGGTGAGCTCAGCCCTGCTGCGATGCCAGCCCTGTCTCTCCAGTTCTTATCTTGTGTACACAGCTCACAGCAAAGCCCCCGTGAAACCGAGTTACTCCGGGCAAACGCAGTTTGTTATGGCAGCATCCAGTGCAGTCTGTGACTATAACCTCAGCTTTTACTTTTGCTTTTTTACAGCCCTTTTCCTTGTCATGTTGCTACCTGCTGCCACTTTCCTGCACAATGGTAGGACTGGGGCTGAAGATCCAAACAGGAGATCATAAAGCTGGGCCTGCTGTGAGACTCAGCATCACCCCGAGACTGGTTTCAGGGGCTTCGAATCCAGGAGAAAAGCAGGTCTCTGAGGCGCAAGGGAAGTCATTGATGGTTTGTTACCTGAACCTTCTCCACTGGCTTCCTCTGGGAGCTCTTGCACACTCAGTTTCCACTCCAGAGGGGCATCGCATGGTGTCACTGTCACTGCTAAGGGAGTGTTGTCCTCTTCAACCACAAAGAAATACCTAGGGGAAGGTTAACAGGCCCATACGTCAATAAATCCTGATGGCAGCCAACCGGCAGGGACTGACTTGACATGATCAAGGTTGATCTTGGTGGGGCAACAGAGACAAAAGCGTTACTTACAGGCAAGTGTGCACAGAGGGAATGGAGTATGGAGTATGGAGTATGGAATATGGAATATGGTGGGCGAGAGCTAAGGAGGGGAGGGGAGTCCCCCCACTAACACGGTGGTGCAGAGTTCACACTTTGCTTGTCAAGACATGGCAGAGGGGTTTCTGGCCTCCTGCCCTCCCCTCCATCAACTTCACTTTTTACCCCTACACTAACTATATACAGTATAAATGGCCACCAAGGTATAAATGAGTGAAACGGGATCTTTCCTGGAATTTAGGGATATGCTCTTCAAAGCAAGACACACATTTTAGGCCATGTCCAGGTAAGGGCCCTGGAAGCACGTATAGATACATACACATCCAGCTGTCCTCCTGCATCCCCCCATGCGCTACACGTCGTTTATTGGAAAACGTTTCTCACCGATGAAGGCTGAAGGAGGTGTATGATATGCGGAGGAAGGTGGCAGTGCTGGTCTTCCCTGAACTCTTTGGAGCCTCAGGTTCTTCCCCAGGCTAACCTCAGTATTTTCTGACCCATAGGGTCGAGGTTGGGAAGTGGGGAGTTCTGACTGAGACCAGCTGGCTTACGTTGCTTCTTTAAAGCACGATATGAAATAATGAAGAGAGACAAGTGTGGTGGGGTAAGCCTGTAGTTTCTAATTTCCTTCCCGCTCCCTTTGCGGGTTAGTGGCCCCACTTCAGGGAACTTCTGCAGTCTGTGGGAGCTCTGGGCTTATCCCAGAAATCAAATAAATTGGATAGACCCTCAGCCGGGGAGGCCAGATGGGGATGGAAACTCTCATAGTTACTTACTTCACCAGACTGAACACTGGCATTTGTGTTTTTCTGGTCTGGATCCAATTTTTCTTTCAAAACACCCAGCAAATAAAGCTAGTATCTTCGAAGTACAACTTCCTTACTTGAGCCAGACAGAAATACCTTTTAGGGGTGTCTCGGAAGAGGTAGCTGCTAATTTCAGCTCCATCTGGGATGACCGACGAATCATGAAAAAATGCTTTGTCCCGGATCTGCATTTGGAAAAGCTCCTCATCCCTGGTGGGTAACTTCTGGGGCCTGGAGCTGAGCGGCAGCAGCAGCAGCAGCAGCGGGCAGCGCAGCAGGAGCATCCTACAGCAACGACAGGGAGTCCCACCTGAGGAGAGCTGCACCCCACGCAGCAGGAGCTGCCACCGGCTTGTCCCATGCTGGTGGGCGAGGCCGTGGCAAAGCACCGGTTTATTCATGACCCGCGGTCGCTGACTCGGCCAGCTGCAAACTCGTGTGGCTCTGGTGGGGTGATTTACTGCTGGAACGCGGGCACACCCATAACAACATCTCATGCACTTTATGTTTTACAGTACACCTCACTGTACTGCCGTACAAGCACTAGGAATACATACCGTAAGGACTAAGCTTGCGTCATCACCGCGCTTGGATAAAGTATGTAAATAAGATTTTTCCATCTTGAACTGTAATTGAAAGCAAGCCTGCGCACTGGGTGCAAATTGGAATCTCTCCCTCTCATTAACAAAGAGCAAAAGCCTTCCACATACTTTGGTAGAGCCGCAGTTTGATGTTTTGCCGTAGCAGAAACAGAGCTCGCTGGACATGGGAGCTAGAGGAAGCACAGAGCAGATGGAGGGTCCATCGACTTCACTTCCCCTAGGAGATTCTGGTTGGGCTTCTAACAGTCTTTTGAAAAGTAAGTATTTCCAGTGAAATTGTTCTTTATAAAAATAATGAATTAGGAAAACATGTGATATAAACCCCCACATATTCAAAGCACATTGGTATTAGCAGGCAATTCAGCAGGGCTTAATCCTCAAGCCTGATGGGAATTGCAAAACACAAAAGCAGAGAATCCCTTACAAATTAGGCATAATAATTCATAATCTCAGCCTTTCATTAGTATGTCTACAACTAGGTCAGTAATGACTATCCTAACATATACAGTGGGACAGGCTGGAAATCGCCTGTAGATGATCTCATATGTAATGGCTCTGGTAGGGGGGGTGGTAGGGGGGAAACAAAGCCCATTTCTGGTACGAGTATAGCGAGTTCAAATTGCTAAATGATAACATTTTTTAACGTTAGAAAAAAGAGGTTTAGGCCATTACCTAAACTGTGACAGCCACTGGCTTTGGGGAGAAGCACGATAAAAAGCTGAGCTGGCAGGAACAGTTTTATCTTGTTGTTACTTGGCTGAATGTGCGGTCATGCACCGCTCCTTGTACCGCACTGTAAATTAACTTTGGCTTTACAACAAACTCTTTCTTTTCACCTTTAAGATCAAATCTGCTGTTGAGATTGGGGTTTTTTTTTCCCCCTCCACTTGACCTTTCCCTAATATTTTGTGTAAAAATAGCAAACACAAAGCTCCTTGAGAAGTGGCATGATGTAGTCTAAGCCGTAATAAAATTGCTCTTCCCCTTCAAGCACTTCATGAAAATATAAGCCGGCGCCCCAAGGGAAGCCCCAGCAGCCTCCGCCTTCCCCCTCCCATGGCTTTACCTTCCAAAAACCCCAAAGGAGCCACTGGAGGCCGGTGCGGTCACGGCGTGGGACCCTCCTCCTCGCCCCAGCCCACCCCCCTGGCCCTTTCGGAGCTTTCAGCAGGACCCACTCCCCGGCGGCACCAAAATCCCCGCGAGCCCCTTCCTGCTCTCCTCTTCACGGAGGCCAGCAGCCTGCCAGCCTCTGCCCCTCTCGTCATCACCACGTCCCTGCCGAAGCTCGCTGCAGGTGCCGGCATCCCGAACGGGAGAATTTGCCGCAGGCAGCAGGGGGTCTCGTCCTCTTTTTCGCCCCCCGAGCTCCTGACAAAATCTTCCCAAATCCCCTCTCCCCGCTGCCCCTAGCTCCCCTTCCACCGTGCGCAGAGAGGAGGCTGCAGCGTCTGCCTGTCCTGC
Organism: Ciconia boyciana; assembly: GCF_034638445.1. NCBI lineage: Eukaryota > Metazoa > Chordata > Aves > Ciconiiformes > Ciconiidae > Ciconia > Ciconia boyciana. The sequence goes on along the minus strand of NC_132938.1, from coordinate 78,948,646 downwards.
GGTCCACCCTGCTCCCAGTATGGCTGAGCACAGCCGTCCATGTGTAGGACAGCAGGTCTCCTGACACCAGCACGGTCTGCGGAGGGCTATTTTCGCCCTCGTATTGCTTCCTCTGCCTCTAACATCGTTGTTATTTAATTGCTCCTTCCACCAACGGTGCAGGTCCCCCCCACTCAGCCCCCTCCCCTCCTCTCTGCTGTCCCTGGCCCCGTTACCTCCGCCCATTCCCACCCTGCTTTCTGCTGTTCTCCCACTCGTGCTGTCCAGCTCGGTCCCTGCCCTTCATCTCTCTATTTTCCCACTGAAACTGGTGATGCCAGAGGGAAGAGAAAATACGCAGCAAACCCCGAAGTAACCGTAAGCCACAAGTGACACGTACTGAAAACTCCCTCGCCAAGACGCAATTTTATCCTCGCCTCCTTTCGCTCGTGCCTTCCCTCACGCCAAGGGCTGCTATGCCTTCCTCGGCTTTCTCCCTCCCCAGCCCGCCGCATAGTCCTGTATTTGCAGCCAGATCCTCCCCTTCCTGAGTGGAAAACCACAGGAAAGATGAAAGCGAATGCTCGAGGTTCACCTGGCAGAGTTTTCCCCGTGGTCATGTCCCAGGTGGGCACAGAGACCGTGGAGGAGCCCCATGGCCCCTGCGAGCAAGCGGCAAGCGTGCCAGGGAGCCCTGCAGCGAGCTTGCCGGTCAATGGCCCCGCTGTCTTGCGGGTAAGCCCTGCCTGTGCCGAGGCTGCCAAAAGTTATTTTGCAGTTGGAGAAGGCTGTGCCCTCATTTATTTGGCGATAACCTGGTGACAGCAGCACACGGCCGCGGTTCCCCATCTGCAGGGCTTGTAACGCTTCATCTCCGGCGCTCACAGGTCTCAAATTGTGCGCTTCGTTATTGTTTGGGATGCTTTAATAACAGGTTACTGCAACGCTTTGCCCTACGGAAAGGGAAAGAGTAAAGGGCTTTACCTAAGACATGCAATTGCTACTTATAGCTAAATCCTGATTTAGCTTTCCCAGTGTTTGTCAAAATTGATCCCAACCAGGTCCTGACTTAGCTTTTGATGACACAGACATATTTCCTCGAATTTGGACTGAAGTGTTGATACTTATCAGCAAAGTTAATGACATTTGACCTTTTGGAGCAAAGATCGTCAGTCAAAATACTTGCTGACTTGAGTCACCCAAGTCAGCAGAAACCTCCTCTCACACAAAGCAGGATGAGTTTCATGTGCTCTAAGACGTTGCTTATTGATTTTTCAAGTATTATCGTTGGCCAACAGGGAAGAAATTCTTTCCAACTTAATCACAACAGTTACAGCAGATTATTTGGTTAGGTAAGAAACTCTGACACTTTCTGCAGACAGCGTCCTCCACACGAACCCCTTGAAATTGCAATCTTGTGTATTCCCATAGTCGGTGCCAGTGCAATGGAACCTCTATTAAAATAAACGATTTTTGATTATAGGACTACTCAGGCTAAGCTTCACTTCTTAAGTAATTTCATGAGCGAATTCACTTAAAAAACTCCTGTAGACAGCGTTTCGGTCCCCGTTAACAACGGCAGTGTAGCGACAAGGTACAGATTTGTCTCTGATTTCTTTATCTAATTGTAAAAGCATTTCAGCTTAAAAATAACTACAAAAGACACATCAAGGTTCGTTCTGTGATCCCTGCCCAGCCTGGGCAGGCAGCACTGGCCCATTCCATACATGAAATAGCTTGCAAAGTTGTCAACTGGTACTGAAAAAGAAAAGTTTTATAATCTTTGTTCCTTTACAAGCGAATAGGATTGAGTGCTTTCATTTTCACATATCCAACCTCAGAGCCTTAAAATGGGCCCAATTTTCATGCATGACACTTCCAAAAGTGGGACACCTCAACAGCAAAGAGGCATCCAAAACTCTCTCACAGTTTTTAGAAACCGTGCTGTCAGTGTTAGACCATCCTTTCACACCAGCTAATAAACAGATTTTATTTTTTGCAGTGCACTCATTATAATTTGGCAGAGTTTTAAGCTAAATCCTCTATAGTTTATGCAAAACATCAAGAGGAAAGCAAAAAACCCATTTATTCGCCCCATGTTTCTTTCTGGGCGAGTTCACTGCTGGACAATGACTTTGACAGGGTCCCTCAGAAAATGCACTTGCTAGATGCGAGCACGTGAATTCGTGCTCTCCCGCCTGGCCCTCGGAAACTTCCAACAAATGATTTTCTTGTCTCGGTGCGCCGTGCTCCGAGCCAGCTTCATTTTTAGAAGCCAGGTACAAGCTGAGGCCTAAGCGCTGCACTGTACAGCCATACAAATTACGTGAAATATGTTGTGTGATTCTTTATTCTCCAGACTGTGCCACCTCCTAAATGCCTTTTATTCCCTTTTCTACAAGTTCGTCTTGTTTTCTTTTCTTTTAAACTCGGAGTCAATATTTTATTGATATATTCCTGCTGACACGAGGGATTTGCCTGCTGTTTATCACTGAATTTAAGAGAGCACCAAAATAAACAGTCCTAAGTGAAATAATAAGCACCGCTTTCCTCCTCCAGGATTGCAAAAGTGCCCTCTAATGGCCCATCTTTTCCTCTCGCTTTTTCCCCAAATTCTCTCTAAGCCGAGCCTTAAACCCGAGCGGGAAGGTAAACCTTCCGCCCCATCGCCCTGGGCGAGGCCGACGCTGGCTGCGGGGTGAGGACGGGGCAGAGCGGCGGGTGCGGGCAGAGCTGGCAGCCCTGGGCCCCAGGAGGTCACACCCTGGCACAGGGGAAAGGCATCGCTCGCCAGCCCGGCCGTGCCGGGATGCCGACCTTCCCGGCATTGCCAGAGCGGAGGGAGATGCCACGCAGCGACCACCAGCACGGCACCAGACGAAAGGTAAAAACCCGCCACAGCTGGGAGGGACCAGGGTGGCCCACGCAGACACCAGCGGCTCTAGACCAGCAAGAAGAGCAACACTGAAAAACTTCCTTGAGAAAAACATGACTTGCTTGTATATTCTTCCATTTCCAAGAGAAAGGAAAAAAAATTTTTCTTTTTTCTTCCATTTCCAAGAGAAAGGAAAAAAAATTTTTTCTTTTTTCTTCCATTTCCAAGAGAAAGGAAAAAAAATTTCTCTTTTTTCTTCCTTTTCTCTTCCCCCCCCCACTTCTCTTTCCCCCCCTGCAGGCTGACCCACTTCGGGGAGCCAGGCTGTGAGCAGGGAGCATCCAGGGGGTCCCCATCTCCTCCCAGGCAGGGCTGCTCCCAGCTCACCGGTTCCAGCTGGACGGGGCAGCCCCGTTGTGCCCGCTGGACGCCGGGACGCCGAGCCCGGGCAGGCTGAGCGATGCCGGGCAGTCTTGGCAGGTGGCGGGGGTTTCCTTTCCTTTTAACCTGGAAAGCGGCGGTCCTGTGCCCAGGTGAGCAGCTCCTGGGCTGCACAAACACTCCAGCAGCAACAGCCACGCCTCGGAAGAGGTTTACTTCATCAACCTCTATGTATTTATCTAAATAAAGAGATGAAAAATGCATGCTGTACATTTGGAGTGGGATATAATTTTAAACACCTCAAAATTTACCACCTTGCCAGAGGTTTGGGTTGTTTTTTTTTCCTTCAGAAAGTATAAATAAACAAAAGCAGCAGTCTGGCCATTTTATAAATTTGAGCTATAAGCACATACACGAAAATTATCATTAAATCGGATCATAGATTTTATGACGCTCACAATTCACTCCTATCTTCTTAATGATTTCCACTCAGGCAGCGAGCCTTACCTGACCTTTCCAAAATCCCACGTACACAAGCCCTCTGTCCAGCCTGTAAGACCTTTGCATAACAAATTTCAGCTATACGAAAGGCCTGCAAATATCTAGGTAAACTGCAATTATAAGCAGAAATGGAGAGGATAACGGGATTTGCAACTGGCTTAGGTTCCGAGTTGGGGACAAAGTAGCTGGAGCTAATTTGTGCTAATTTTGGAGCACAAAAGGTGCTAATTTTGAGCACCTCGCGGGCTCTTCCCCCAGGCTGCGGGATCAGCGGGGTGGGCGCATCCTCAAGCAAAGCCAGAAACAGGCGGCCTCGGGGGCAGATAAAATCACCCCATTTTTTATTTTGCCGATCAAGCCTACGGTATTTTCTGTCTGCCCAAGCAAGCCATCTTTTTCCAGCAAAATGCAGCGGTTCCGCAGGCTGTACCCCACGAGCTATCAGAGGCTCCCCGCTCACATCCCATCGCAGAAATCCCACCCAGCGAGGCAAGAATCCATTTTGCTTGGCTGTTTGGGATCCAAGCAGTTGTGTATTTATTTCACACACAGACACGTGCGCTCACAGGAAGGCTCGATGTCACCGAATATACCTACGCTGTGTAAAAAGGGAGCAAGAGTATTAGATTCACCCCGTGCAATGCCAGAACCATTCACAAGTCATCTTCAAGTACCTTGATCTATGGAAATCATTTGCTTTACTTCTCAACTGTCTGCAGGTCACAGAGACCTGTAAAGGATTTACAATAACAAAACAAACAAACAAAATATCTGGGCTTACCTGAAGCAAATGCATCTTGAATAAATAAACCCAAATGTTTAATTACAGAGAGTGGGAAGTGCATGACTGTAATTTACGGAGGATAATTTGAAGGCACTGCCTGCCACAGTGCTTGTGTGTTGCATTTCTTCTCTTTTTATTGTATGGATAGTGAACTTTTTTTCTTCCTTACGTCCTATTTTTAAACTCTGGTGCGTCGGGCGGGGGGGTTGCGTTGTTTACATTACCCATGCTGTATCTCATAATAAGTCTGTAGATTTATTGATGTGATTTAAGTCCAGCTTCGGAAATAAAAGGGCAGTGTGTGACTTCTTTGACTTATTATAGGAACGCTGCAAGTGAGCAATGCAAAAGCTGTGAGCTTTTCCGTGGTACACTTCATTTCCAGAGATATATAACACAAATATATGCTCCTCAGCATACAGAGTTATCACCTCAGCAACAGAGGAGTTTAAAAGCACCTACCAATTTCAATTGTAATACAATTAGTTATTTTTAATGTGCAAACAAGGAAAAATAATGCCTTTGAAATTTTAAGTATTTACTGGGAGCTGCTCGGTTTGTTTGTTTAGGGAGAGACCAGAGGGGAAAAGTGAAGGCCTGCCATTTCATACTTACTGTTCCCTAAAGGATCTGGAAAACGTTTGGTATGCTTTTCATTTTGGTTTTGGGTGTTGGTTTGTTTTTTTTTTTAAAAAGCAGCGCTCTTGAAAATTTGTTGTCTGGTCCTGCCTCGTGCCTGGGGAAAAGCACAGGCCAGGCAGGGCTGCGGGAGCCTCGGCAGGAGCTCGGCCAGCGCAGCCCCGGCCAGCCCCTCCGCCGGAGATGTGCACCAGCCCCAAATCTTTCCCTACGGAACGGGGGCGGCCGAGGAACGCAGCCCCAACAAGGAAGCAGGGGTGTCTTGCTGTCTCCGTGGATTTTAAAGAGCAATATTTTTGTGTAGCACCGCGGCCGGTTTGACGTGGCAGCTCCCGTTGGCAGGACCAGCTGTAACTGGGAGGGCAGGAGCATTTACGGACCTGTAATCCGTGGATTAAAGCTCCCTAAATACGCACGGACACGATGGACTATAATGGTGCCTTTGAAGCATTTAGGGTCCAGCGTGTCAATAATCTGTGGATTAACCGACCGCCTCTTGCAATTCCAATTCAACCCGCGATTTTCCTTTGCTGGGAGTATTGTTTTAGCAACACAAATCACAGTAGCATGGGGAAAAAATCCAACTATGTAAAAATAAGAAGGTATGAAGAAATAAGGGTACATTTCCACCAAATCTTAATGAACAACAGTGACAACGAACGACAACTTAGGGGAGAGGTTAATTCCAAAGGGGTAACATTGTAAAACGCAGAGCTGTCTCAAATTAGACATGTTGAAAAGCAAACATACTTGGGGAGATATGGTATCAAAAATCAAATTTTACATGGACTATTTTGTTTCTAAACTGAGCCTTATTTATTTTTCCACTTTTAGTGGAAACAGATTCAACTCTGATTACATCGAAATTGCCATCCTGGAGCTGGTGGTAGCTGGATGCTTCAAAAACCAGCTGAGCCAGGAGATGCCATTTGGGACACTTGAGGAAATGCCTAGTAGTTTTTTTAATCAGAGACCACATACCAGCGTTTCTCTCCTTCACAGCCATCTCGACCCATGCGACTCAGCGGTGAGCGTCAAAACCAAACAAGCAGCGAGTCCCCAGCGACCTCCGTTACAATGCTCGGTTGTTCTCTCATACCTCTCCTCGCGAGGGGACGGCAGTGGCACGGGAAGAAGCGATGTGCTGGAGCACTGGGTGGCAGCCAGCTGACGGCTCGCCCCCCGTGCCGAGCTCTGCTTCCCTTGGCCACTCCGGCACGAGCTGGCCTGCGTCCTCACTGTCGTACCTGCTCATCCTCCCAAGCCCATACGAAATCCCCAGGCGGCTGGACGTCGCTCACCGAGAGGGCAGGCATCACGGGATGGGTGTCTGGTACCAGCTCTTCCAGAGGAAAATCTCATGTCAGACGCCCCACTCAGAGAAGGGGCATTTTTTCCATAGTCTCCGCAGGCTTTGAGCCCCAGTAGGAGAAATAAGATAAGGCAGAGAAATCTTAGTCTGCACAGCTCCAGGCCATTTAAGATAACCAACCCTGAATGCCACGCAGCTCTACCACAAATCTTTCATCGCAAGATCTGGAGGTGTTTTATAACGGAGAGTAATTACTATCCCCTTGTTACAAGCAATAAAAGTGGGGCAGCGACTTTCCTTGTTCAAGGAAATCCCAATATAATCCCTTCCTTTAATCATAAAACAATAGCTACTTTCCTCGGCCAAGTCATTCTGCCTTCAGCACAGCTCTCCGAGTGCATGTTACTGTCTCTCCATAATGAATTTCAGCAAGGGGATTAGCGGGGAGGAACACATACGAACGATTACAAATTACAACCAACACAAGCATGTTGGTATTTGGTACGGAGTTTCCCACTGTTTCTCTGGAATACTTCTGAATGACATTATGAGCAAGTGCCCTTGCCAAAACCCGCGAGGGACAGGGATGACTGAAGTGTCAGGGTATGATAAAGAGCAGGAGCAGAACCGGGGTCCGTGCATCCTGCCGTCGCATCCTCAAACCGCCGGGGCTTACGGCTGGAGGTCAGAAAGACCTTTGGAAAGCGCTAAAACATAAAACCAACGTAATTAACTACCAAAGGAGCTAAAGTTGCTTGAGCCATTCCTAGGGCCTGGGGAATATCGCTCGCCCGGCAGCTGCCCGCAGCCAACAAGGTGTTGGTTAAAGGGGAGAAAATAAGGGGCTCGCACGGGGCAGGGCGCTGCGGGAGAGGCAGTGACAAGCAAGGGTCTGCGGGTCACCGGCGCGACTTGCAGGGCAGGAGCGGGGGAAAGCTGAGCCTCCAGCGGCTCCAGCAACAACCGGAGCCCTCACGTTTTGTGGAAAGCTGTGCCGTGAGCGCGCTGGAATTGCTTATGCAATTCTTCCCTTCTGCTTTTTGGTAGACGATTAAAAAAGGGAAAATTGCTGACTACTTTGAAACCCTGTGAAGTGCACAGAGGCCGATTCCCTCAGCTTCCATCAGACACGCAGTTTTCTTCAGCGTCAGGAACGCCACCACACATGTACACAGGGTTACAAACCACAGCCAGCCCAAGTACATTAGCATTCACGCCCACTTCCCTACCTCTACACACACAGTTTTCCTGCAACGGCTACTCAGAAATTCTCATTTGCAATTTCACCGTATCTTCCTTTTCACTGCCTGGGATTTCTCAATGCTTCCAGGCTAACCAGTAATGACCAGTAATGCCTGCAATAGCACAGACAGTAACAGCAGCAGCTCTCCAGAAAGCCCTCTGGCAGCTGGAAGAGCAAAGCAGGGCAGCAGCTCCGGTAACAACCCCGGTTATGGTGCTCGTGCCCAAGAGGCGATTCTGTGACGCCCGGGGAAGCGGCTGCATCCCTGCGCTGCTGCCGGGACGGTGGATATCCCGCTGTGGTCTGCAGGGGCGGTGGGTATCTCGGAGCAAAGACACAGCAATGGGAACTCAAACAGCAACTGTAGCAGGCATCTGGCACTAAATGCAATTGTGAGGTTGGATTCTAGGTTCTTTTCAATCCAGGAAGACTCGTAGTTAACTAGATATGGGACAAGGAGAAAACAGAATTTATATGAACAGGGGGAAAAAGTTATTTCCATTTTATTCTGTTCTTTCCTGTATTTTTTCAATCTTATCTCTGTGTTGCTTTTAGTTACACCCGAATCATGTAATCCAGATCCTCAGCTGACTTCAAAGAAACTATGACTTTTTGTACCGAACCGAGAGCCTAGCCCATATTACTTATGACCACAGCAATACACGTTATGCTGATAGGTGATCCCCCAAAATTTCCAATTCCTCAATTATCATCAGAATCCAAATTTTTCTGATTGAACTTACTGTCCGAAATTGGATTCAGTTTCAATATTATCTGCTTTAAAGCCAAGTAAAGGAAATCTTAGGCCCTGCAAGTCCTTAATGAACCCTTAAGGTGCTCTCTCATAATGATTTGTTACGTATCACAGTAATTCACAGATGCTGTGTCTCGTTTTCCCTAGCTGGAAAAGGGTTGCTGAAAATATGTAAACATTTGTCAAGTGTTTGAAAATGGAAAGTATCAAATGTAGTGCTAAAGATATTGCTATTTACATATTTCTACCAGTGTGCTCAGCATTAGAGCTGGCAGACCTCAGCCACAGTTACAGCAGCAAAGACTTTCCAAGACCCAGCGTGGATCTCGTCCCCCACGCTGATCCCCACCGTCCCTAGAAAGCAGCACAGATGATTTCTGAGTCACGCCATTAGCTGCGGTGACTTCCTCAGAGGCTGTGGTGGCTGAGAGCGCAGGACGGCCCGTCGCAAGTGAACCACATCACAGGGAGGACGATCAGCCTCACCACTTCTCCTGTCTGTCATTCCGAAAATTACCCCTTTCGCATGCTCACTTCTATACGCTACGTGGGCAGGGACGAGAAAAAGCAGGAATGCTCACGCTGGCTAAATTTTGTCTACTGGCACTTATTTCCTTAGCATCCTGCTTTAGAAAAGACACACATTCCTATAGAGGGCAACTCAGTAAATTAGTGAAAAGTGTTAGCGAAGGACGTTAACTGCTCAGAATGTCTCGACGCAGCTACCTGCGGTCACCCCCTGCGGTGCCTGACACTTCCCACTGCCTCCAGAGAAAATCCAAACTTCTGCTTCCCCCAACGGCTGGACCTTCGCATGGCAAGGTGGGGGAGATTCATCCTGCCCGGACCCGGGCGCGGAGGCTCCAGCCCCCCATGTTCATGAGGGAGCGGGGACCCTTGCAGGAGGAGAGCGTCCGTACGGTGCAGGCGGCTCCCAAGGTTTCTCAAGGCTGTTGCAGCTGCTGAGAAGCGGATGAAAGACTCGGGACAAGCATGGCCAGGCGCCGGAGGAACTACGGACCCACACAGCCCGCATGCCTGCCCTGAGCTGCTCAGTAGGCACGGCGGGGCACTGCTCACCCAGCATCATTGAACGTCTCCAGGGCTAAGGAGCCATGCAATGGAGAAGGGATTCACCTCCCAAGGGCAAGACGGTACACGCCCAGAGAGACAGTGAAGCACGTCCACGGAGATTGCTGCCACAGGTGGGCCTACGGTCAGAGCCGACACACGCATCTGTCCGAAGAGGTTACAAGACAACACGAGTCCAACCACAGCTCACCAGCCCATCACACCAAAGCAGGATAGGAGCATGTTTGGGAGCTGACAGTCTTCAGGGTGGCTTTCTAACACTTTTTGGGTTTTCTAAGTGGTGGGCTTCCGCATGACCAAGCTGAAAAGTCTTTCCCGAGTGCAAAAAGATGGGCACTCTGCAGGGACGTGCCGCAAGAGTTTCAAACCTGCCAGGGTCAACCGCAGAGCTGTGATAAGGGATCTCAAAAATCAGATTATCAAAAGGGTTGGTTTCAGCTCCACTCTACTGCTGGGCCAGTGTTTATTTGTCCAGGCTGGCAGGCAAAAGGTTAGTCCTTTATCTAGTTACTGCGAACAAAAGCGGAGGGAACACATACGGGCGGATAGGTCAGGCTGTCATGGGTGAGCGAACATCCAAACAACCCCAAAACCTCAGGCCTTCTTATGGTAACCATACATCCTTGGTTGACAGCAAGGAAAAGAAGGGAAAGGAAGGGAAAAGAAAGAAGAAGAAGGGAAAAGAAAGAAGAAGAAGGGAAAAGAAAGAAGAAGAAGGGAAAAGAAAGAAGAAGAAGGGAAAAGAAAGGAATTTCTGCTTTCAGAGATTGCTGAAACGCGTGCCAAGGGCATTTCCTTTCCCAAAGGGGGAAGACGTGATGAGAGCTGTGGCGTGGGACCCAGCGCTGCCTTCTGAGGGTGTCCCTTCGCTAGCGACTGGAAATCGCTGCGAGATGCTTGGATGAAAGCTACAGCTAAAGGACAAAGCGTCATTTCAACATCACCATTAATATTGCATTGTAAAAACCAAAAGCTGTAAATTCAAAAAAGTATCTGCTCTTTGGTGCTTTGTCCCCTCAAGGCACTTCAGCAGGCCCAAGAGGTTTGGGCTGGAGCCGGGTGGGGGGCTCTGCCCGCAGGGACGATGCCCCTGGGTCCCGCTTCGCTCCCCACGTGCACATTTCGCCGAGGGCCACGAGCCGGGTCTGCACAGTCCCCGGCTGAACAAAACCACGCCGAGCCCGTAGTGCTGCATGGGGACGGCCACGAACCCAGTGAGCAAAAGGTTGAGCCAGAAGCATGTTTTGGCCTCCTGGAAGCACATCTCGCTGACGTGTATGAATTTTGCGTTTTCTAGTTAAAGCCCTAATTGCCTGGATTTTCTTATAAACGCTTTGCAACTGCTTTTTCCTAAACGAGTGGGAATTAGAACGCGCTCCGTAAATTAACATAGCACATTTCTTTCCCTGACCCTGCCGCCCTGCTATCACACACTTGCAAGAGATGTCTTACACTCTTGCTTTAAAATACCTGCTTAATTCAAATGTTAAATTAAGTTAGACTTGTTCACATGATGTGAAAGGGTCTTGAAACCTACTTATTTTTCCTAGTATGAATTTTTTTCAACTGTTGTACTATAACAGGATTATAAAAGTTTTAATTGACTGACATTAAATCTTCCCTGCAAAATTGTAACTTTAATACCCCCTAGGACTATTAGATTTTTATTCATTATTTCTCATTACTGAAAAATCAGTTTGAGAGAGCCCCTAGGGTCTTCCCCAAATAAGGATAAGATCCTATTAGTCCGACAAATCATACTCAAGTAAGTAATTCTTACCCAGGAGACAAAGCCCATGGGGAATTAAATGCAGATTTAGTAGCCAAAGGAAGAGAAAAAATGGGAACTAGAAACCGTTAACACTGCTCACTGAGGTTTTCCTTTGCATCCAGAGACCAGCTGGCAGCTCCGAGACACTTGGCTTTCCCGCACCATCATCATCCCCATCTGTAAACTGCTTAATTTGCATCAGGTTTCTGGATTTCAAAATGCTGAGACACGTTGAGACTGTTTGACTATAAACAAATTAGAGGTAAATCTGCTGCACCTAAACAAAGTAGCGAGAGAGAGAGAGAGAGAAAAAGAGCACTCATGTCTTCACGATACTCTAGTTGCTTTGTAAAAACCATCTACCCTGTTTAATAATCCCTGCAGACATGTGCGACGAACGCGCGATCCCGTCGCACCTCCCGCCTGCCTCCCCACCAGCCTTTGCAGCAGGAGCGGCGGCTGGTCTAGCGCTGCTCTATTTTGGTACTGAGCAAGTGAAAAGTGAGAAAGATGAAAAAGCATCATTTTCCTCCCATCCTAATAAAGTTTCAACCCCTTTAAAGTTACTTTTCCTTAAATAAATAAAAAAAAAGAAATGCGCTCAATTAGGCGAACAATGCTTTTCCCCTGTAAATCACAGGGGAAGCGTCGGCCTCGGTGGTGTGTCACGTTGTGAGCGTGCGAGGGTCACGCTGGAGGGGCACTCATATCCGGACCTGCGGAGGGGGGAATGAAGTAGGAAAGATAAATTATTGCCTTTTGTTTTTCAGATTTCCAGGTGCTCGTGGTAAGTACCCACTGCTTCTTATCTCAGCTGTCACGCAAGCAACAAACATCTCTCCAACTACTGAATTTAATTACCCTAAAACCAGAGGGGTCTCGATTCGGGCCAAAACTCGAACAACCCCGCGTGCTCTTGAGCAATCTGGGAGAAATGCTGAAAACGCTGCGGTTACCTGAGCGCTCGCCCCTGCCCAGGTGGAAGGACAGAGCCCACCGAAAGATGCTCGGCGCAGGAATCGCCTGCATCCCTCTGGCAACTCAGGTATATTTTTGTTTATCGAAGCAGTGATGGGCTGGGTTCTCAGACCACCCGTGTTGCTGATTACTCGAACGGCATTTAAAACCCATTCTGTAAAATGTCCCCCAGAAGATCATCACGTTTTTGGTGAAGTTATAGTATCAGCTATCTCACACGTGAACTGAAAAAGACGACACTTTGCCTGCTTCTGACATGTCCTGTGCGACCGATGTGTTCCCTGGGGTGCAATCAAAGCCATCTATGCAGTCACGAGATTTTCGGCTGGTTCCTGTTACAGCTCTGTGTTAACGTTTATCTTTCTCCCGTTCTGTGGGTGTCCTTGCATACTGCAAATGAGAAAATTAATTCTGAAAGAGCAAACTTCTTTCTAATATTTACTCTCTCTGTCCCTCTTAATTTATTTCCAGCTTTAAGCACGTTCTCCTGGAGTTATGATTTATTACCCTGACCTATTTCCCAATCCAAGGGCAAATACTTCCTCTCCTAATGACATCTTGTTAAAGTTTGCAAACATAACATCTCCTCAGCCTTCAAAGCTCCTTCCATCCATCCATAAGCATTAGCGTATTTGAGTCGTTTTCTCAGGCAGAAACTACCCCTGTTTGATCTCACGAAGACTTTTGTCGTATTCTCAGTCACGATGTAAAAGCAAGCGTGGGGAACGCAGCTTCTGTACTCTGCCTTTTCTCCAAGGCAATGCTCGCTCACTGCACTGCTCGTTATTTAACAGAGCTCAAGCAGTACTTGAGTCCCTTCTCACTGGTCTTACCTAAGATATTCTCTTCCCTTTAACATAATTCTGATTTATTCTCCTTTCGCTCCTGCTTGTAGAGTCAGTGACACCAAATACAGAGCTCAACAGCATTCGGTATCACACCGGCTTCTCCGTAAGCAAGGTAAACGGTAGTCTCACGGGCTGTCTGTACACTCTCACACAAGCCTTACATTCCAAACACGTATTTCTTGATATATAATTAGTCAAGGTTATCACCCTCGATGCTGGGCATCCCCACCAGTACATGCACCCTTTTGCAAGGGCTTGCAAACTTGTTTTCTTACATGAAGGAGGCGGCCCTTCCCTCCTTCAGTCAGGTCTACCCTTCTCCTCTGCATTTTATAATCAAACAGAAAAAGAAAGCAAAACCTCCCCCGTCATTTTAACTCTCACGAGCGGCTGAACGGGTAGCCCAGAGCAGCTATATAGTCCTCCACGTTAATAACATCAGCCCCTTTGAATGCACTGAACGAGAAACGTGCAGTTTTCATTAGACTGCCCTTAATGCAGAAAACGTGCACATTCGGCAAGGTCGAATGGAAACCCGCCATCTCTGGTGTGTCCATCGGTACAAATTAGTAAATCTGCCTCCTGCGAAAGCAAGCCGGGGACTGAAAAGATAAATACCCACTTAGTAAAACAAAATAAAACCAGCTCTAGAAAGATGCAAGACCCTGAAGGAGGACTGAAATAGCCCCTTGAAAATAGTGAAGTAATGGGCTTACAGTTTTATTATTCATATAAAGTTTAGTGACTTCAAAATGAACGTGAAGCCAAACAAGACTTGTTATCCCACTAAAATCTGTGCTGTAACTGAAGCCAGTACCCAGATGTTCTGTGGTAAAATCCGCCGCTTCGCTGCATAAAAGCACCACATACTCTGACGTAGAGTCCTGGCTTGCCTTTATCCAAACCTACTTAGATTCTGGATTATTTTTCTAGCAATCTTTTAAACTGCCATGGGAAGCATAAAAGGTGGTCTCCTACCAAACTGTTTGGTACCAGCTTGAAGTGTAACCATTTGCAGAAATAAATCAGGATTTCTTTTTAATAAACTGTTTATTACCAGCCTTTCAGAACATAAAATGTAGAAGGAGAAGCAGGGTCTGAGTTTAATAAACATCTCATCTTTTTATATATATTAAGGCAGAAGACCCTGGCACACTTCAGAGCGAAACGTCCGGCAAACAGGCTCCATCCAGCCCTACCGAAGCCACGGGACGGGCAGCAGAAGGCCACCGCGCGGCTGGAGGCTCGAAACCACGTTGCACAGCCAAGGTGAGCCCCTGCTCCCCTGGCACCATTAACCCACCCATCGCTAGCTTCAGCTCTCAGGGCACTTCCCAGGAAAGGGTTTACCCCTTCATTTTCAGGGGACTTCTAAGGCGGACAGACCTTAGGTGGACAAACCTTCTGAGGAGGACAAAGCGGACTTGAAGACGCCGTTTCTGCCCCTACACACAGTTTTGGCATACGAGCCGGGATGCTTCGGGGCAGCCCGGGCTCTCGCCGAGCCAGCCGGGAGCAGCGCGGCGCTGAAGGAGGCCCAGGGCTCCAAATGAGCGGGTCGTGGCACAAGCAGAGCCGCAGCACCGGCCCTGCCCACACCGCTGCGTCCCCAGTCCAGCTCGCGGGAGGAGGAGAGGCACGCTGGAAAACCGCGGCAGATGGGCCGGAGCTGCGTGCCGGGAGCTTTAAACGTCGGATGAACGCCGAGTATGTGGTGAAGGCATTCGAGCCGAACAGGGAAGGCAGCACAGGCGTTACGTGATTTTGAACAGCTTGCTTGACAGTTTTCACCATATTGTATTTATAAACATTGGGGAAACCTAAATGCCTTTCCTTGGTGTTTCCGAAGTAGTCATCCACAACAAAACAGGCGCGCAGGGCGATCCTACGCAGGTCTACCCCACCTCTGTGACAACCTTCTTAAAATTAAAAAGAGGGGCCCATATTAATATCTGTGGGATCAGCATCCTACACGGCGTTCGAATTCCCTCTCAGACTGCGCATCTGATCACCAAACCCCGAACTCCCCCGGGGGGGCTGGGGCGTGAGGTAACCCACTGGCCGATGACGCCAGCAGCGTGTCACACGTGTGCGACCACCTGCCAGGTGTGGCTCGCGCCAGGGAACCGCCAGCTCCTCTCAGAGGTGCCGCGGAGCACAGCGTGTCCCCGGGCGGGCGCAGGACACGCGCGCCGTGTCGCCTCGCTGGCAGGGCTGCGATGACATGCTGCGGTGCCCGCCCTCCACAGCAGAAAAATCAATGCGTTTTCTGTCCGGGGCCGTGCAGAAACAAGGACAGCATGATGCACCCGCAGTCCTCATCACGGAAGTGTGACAAGGCTGAAGGGATTTTTCAGACATATTATGAAGCTCTTTCGAATTAAGAGGGGCTCGTTATCTGCCGACACAGAAAGTCCACAAGGAACAGGTATCCTTCTCCTCCAACAGGATGAAACACAGCCACGGGACCCCAAATACATCCATACAGTACCCACACGTGACGCGCTACTGCACATTTCTGCTTCATCACATTTTTAATGGTTGAAATAGAACATAAAATCTCTCAGGGTTTTAAGAAGTCCTCTCCTCTTTCAAATATTAACAAGTTTTAAATTCTAGACGTTACTCTAAGTACTCACAGAGACTTTTAAAGTGGGATAACGGTACTAGAAAGGTGACCTCGGCAGCTCTCCTCTGGCAGGTATGCGTTTTGCTACGAGGTAGGAGAGCGAGGCTGGGAGGATGAGGCATTCCTGACGAGAAACAATCCAAAATGCCATTCCTAAAATAGCTAAGAATCAGCGATTTTCAAAGTAGGCTGAACAGAATCACAAAGTTTTTCTCCCTGCTCCCTTACAGCACAGCTAAAGGTGCTGATGATGTCTAAGACCCAAGCGCTATTTTTACAGAAACCAGGTTATGGCCAAGCCAGCAGTACCTTGCCAGGGTCACTAGCGTATAAATCACTCGCCGCCAACTGCCCAGGGAGGAATTCACCCTCAAATCGCCCTCGTCTCTTCCAGTTTTACAGAGATGCAACTCCACCGGCTCGACCAAGCATGAAACCGGTGCACCAGGGCTGGAAGCCCATCGTAAGACGGTGCTGGACGGGGCTGCCAGTGCAGCCCGACTGGAGGATGCTCTGACGGAGACACGGTGCCACGCTTGTGTCACTGAACGTCGCCTCGCAACCCGCCAGCCGGGCCAGGGAGATCTGTGTATTTACGCTGGGGACCTTGCCTCCCCGCTGAGCTCGCCTCCCGCAGCTCAGTCGAGCCACAAGAAGAGCGATACTGTTTAAGCATTTTAATTAAAGATTGTAACTAGATGCTAACCAGATCCTTTGGTGGGGAGGGAAAGTCCAAGGACCCTACAAGCTTCACAACCCGCTCTCTGAAACCAGCCTTGCAGAGGCTGCCCTGCTCACGTAGGTGCCCACTGGGATGATTTCCAGAGCAGCCCTGGGCAGCGTGGCACAAAGATCACGCTCATCCCTGGCACCAAGCTGACCCAGCTGAGGAATCGGGCCACGTTACCGCTCCAGTGTTAAACACATCCAGAACAAAACCGCTCAGAGAATCACTGCTTTTCAAAAATCTGCGCTAGCCTTTAACTGTGAAGGTTTATGTACATAAAAGTTATATCTGCAAGTGATTAAACAACGCTTTGTAGCCATTGTCTCTGCGCTGTCGAAATACAAACACGACTCAAGCTGCACGTAGCGAATCTCAGCACTTACATCCCACCGTTGAGTTCTCTGTCTACTTTTTTTTGGTAGCCACTTTTTTGTTTCTTTTTTCTTTTTTTCCCCCCTAAAACAAAGTGTGATGCTGGCGAAGACGCAGCCGTCGCCTGCCTGGCACACACCCGCTCAGCGGCAGCGCCGGAGGATGAGCCGGGGTTCCCGGCGGCAGCCCGGTTCCGCGGGGCACCGCCGGCTGAAAGAGGGCAAAAACGGGGAGGAAAAACCAAACCTCAAAGGGGAAGGGGGGACCCGAGAGGGCGCCGAGGTCCTGCCGGCAGCATCCCGCAGGAGCCGCGGCGGAGCGGTGCCGGGACGAGGGGCTCGGCGCTGCAGCCGGAGGGAGGGCGCCGGGCTGCCCGCGGCGCGGCCCCCGCGCCGCTCTGCCCCAGGGTCCCGCAGCCGGGGAGAGGGCACCGCGCCCCCCGCCGCCCCCACGGCAATGGGGGGGGGGGCTGCGCGGCCGGCCCCGCTCCCCCGCCCCGGTGCCGGTGGCTTACCTTGCGGCGTCCGGTCCCGTCCCGTCGTGTCCCTCCCGGGGGGGGGGGGGGCGGCTTTTTTTTAGGGGGGGCGGGTGTTTACCTAACCCCCCGCTCCGGCGGGGACGGGCTGCGGCGGGGACTGTGTCACGCACGTCCCTTCGCGCTTTATAGCTCCTTCCCCTTCCCCTTCTCCACCCCTCCCCGCGGGGAAAAAAAAAAAAAAAAAAAAAAAAAAGAGGAGGAAAAACAATAAAAAGCCGGGAAAAGGAGCCGGGAGCCCCCCGGGGCACCCGCCGCCGCCCGGGGCGAGGGCACGGCCCCCACTTCGCCTCCCGGGAGGGAACGGCGGGGCGGCTGCGCGCCGGCAAAAGTTTGCAGGAGGGGCGCGGAGCGGCGCGGAGGGGCGCGGAGCGGCGGCGCCCGGCGCGTCTCGCTGCTGCCGCCGGGGCGGGCGGGCAGGGGTGCCCCGCGGGCGCGGCCGCCCCGCCCCGCCACCGCGCCGCTCCGCGGAGGGGCGGGCCCGCGGGGGAGCCCCGGTCCCGCGGCCCCGGGGGGGCCCCGCCGCCGGCAGAGGCGCGCAGGGCCCGCGGGGGGCAGCGCCGCGCCGCCCGGCTTTGTGCCGCGCTCGGCTCCGCTGCTGCGCGGGGCTGCGAGGAGCTAGTCCCCATCCATCTTGGACGTGCTCTCCCGCCCGAAAGCGGGGCCGGGGTGGCGCGGGGGGGCCGGGGCGCGCCGCGGGAGAAGCGGGGGGGCAGCGCTCCCGCTTCTCTTTGCCAGGCGGCCGCCGCTGGAAGGGGTTGGGGTTGCGGGAAGGCTGCGGAGCATCCCGACAGCGATGGAGGCGGGAGAGAGGGCTGGGGAGATGGTCAAGGGTGCGTGAGAAATGGGGTTTGTTAAACCCTCCTGCTGTTTAGCAAATGGGTCTCGAAGCTGCGGGTGCAGCCGCCCGCCTTCTCCCTCGGCGCGTTTTGAGCGGAGGCAGCGTTCAGGTTCGGGGAGCGAGGGACATTTTTCTTACTCTTACCTGGGAGCTGCAACGAAAAGGCGGAAAGTATCCTTTGCCATTTAAAAACAACCCCCTCTCTCTTTTTGTTTCTTTTTTGGCACATCGGTCTTAAAAACGTCAAGTGCTACAGAAGCGTTAAACAAGTTATTACCGATAGCAGCTGATGGGTAATTTCCTTGAAGGCAATCATTCCTTCCCTACGACTTCAACAGATTTGGGGAGCAAAAATAAAATAAAACCTCCCCTTTTGCAAGACTGCTGAGCAAATCCGACAGCGAAGGCTGAGTGGAGGGATGCGAATTGTCAGATTCTGTAGGGTGATGATCAGCTTCACTCTGGGAAGACACAACCCCCAAAGAGCTCATGTCTTCAGGGACACGTAGCTGTCCAGACCTCTGCTAACTGCCATTAGCTACTGCCACTTACCTGCCACTCTGTCAACTCACAGAGTAGCCGGCTCGCTCACTGCAAGCCAGCCAGCACGCTGCCCAAGGGTCTGCTCAAAAATACAAGTTCACCAAAAGAAACCCAGGATTAAGAAAAAGAGCCCCACGGGAGCCCCCATCCAGTTATCCTTCTGTTTTCACATCCCTATTTTTACATATTTCACAACTATATTTATCGTTTTCAAATAGGTTCAAGGGTAGGAGTTCGGGGAAGGGAGGAAAGACACAGAAGTTTAGAATTAATTTATGCATGTTTAAGGAGAACCTAAAAATACCTGGTATTCGCACACAGCATCCCGACTTCTTCCGTTCTAGAGGATCGTTTGCCTCCAACTGCAACACCTCAATGAAAAAAAAACCAAATCTCAGTAAACTACACGTGCTCCTCTTCTGCTGCAGAAGACGCAGAGATTCAATCATCCAAAAATGGGAGAATCTGACTAAATAAGAAAGCCAAAATTAGTAAAGAAAACACAGTGCCATCTCACTAGTTTTCCCCCAAGCCCTTGGAGCGTGCAGGAGCCAGCAGAGAGGGATGTGCTCAGGTGAAGGCAGCTACCTTCGGGTACGATTCAGGGCACAACAGTATTCTGTAGAGCCTGCAAAAATGGCTGGCTCCGGTTTGAGGTCATTAGAGGTAAAATATTGCTACCCAGCCAAAGAGCTCTTGAGACTGTGTGCTTCACACACAGGCAAACCGATTATTTTTAACCCGAGGACAGTTTTAGTGCTATTGTTCTTAGAGGGTATTACTGTTTGTGATTTCAGGGGAAGCAAGATGACATCCCTGGGATATTATTTACTGAGGTATGTGAATACCGACTCCTCTGCGTACAGATAACTCTTTTTTTGGATGCTTGCAGTTCCACCTCTATCGCAACTGTAAATCCCTATCGTGATTTAAAGTGTAGCACAGAGCGACTCCCAGCCAGAGGAACAGTTAAAACGCTTTCAGAACAGGATTCGCCGTTCTCAAAATTTACAAGGTACGAAAATATTAAACACAGATATGGAAGGCGGCTTTGGGATTTAAATGCTGAAAATTACATGAATGCCTGGGAGGAACTAGGGCAGCCAGTTAAATGGAAACCAAACAATGAAAGCCCCAAATATGGAAGATTCCTGTGGGTAGGTGATTCCTTTTAAATCCACTTAACTGTCCCAGGTACTATGCCAGCACCTAGGAAATTGGTATTGAAATGCTACCCCCTGAATCCAGAGACGATTCATGTTTGTACGATCTTTACAGGAAGAGGTCTCAGGCATGGCAGCGTACAACACCCAGGGCGAGAAGTCTTTGACCGTAAAATGCCCTTCCTTACGCTGATGCGGCAAAAGTGAGAAACTAAAAGGGAAGAAGATCAGCGAACCTCTAAATGACTTGGCTTTGGGCACTCATCTTCTCCTTCCACCCTCTCAAAGAGTTCCAGGGAATTGAGTTTTACCAGCAAAAACGGGAGCAAGAATGAGTTTCAAGAGGCGCACGCTAAATACTGATGAGAACCAAATTATTCATTCGCACGCAGTCACAATCTTTGTCTGTAGCTGTGGATCATTTAGTCAGGGGATGAAACTGTTTTGACTTAATTGAGCAAACAAATATCCAAAATTTGGAACATCTGTAATTGGTTCACAAAGGCGACTGTAAACTGTCTGGGTAACAATTGCGCTCTTCACGGTTTCACCATGCTGGGAGACCCTATTAAAGCGGATGGATAGGTGCTACCAGAAAACAAGATGCATGTTATGTATTATGGAGAAAAAGAGGAAATGTTTAATAAGCTACCCCGTGACTAAATCTGAATAATAAATCTTTCCGAAACAAAAATGGAAATGGGCAATTGGGTATTCTAGGAGGAGAGAAAGAGGGATAATTCATCATATAAATAATTCATTGCAAATTTTAGCACCCTGTGCTGCTGTGCATTTGGTATGGAGGACAGATGACACTGTGTGTGCTTGCATGTGTGTGTTTAATTGCATGTATATATAATTTTTTTCTCCCAATTATGTGGTTCTCATTGTGATGCAGATCTGAAGACCTGTTATCAGTAATCCATCGATTAACATTTGTTGCTGGGAAAAGGGTATCATTATTTATTAACCTCAGAAACTGAGATGCTAAACCAGACTTATCAATCAATTATGCCTCGTAGGCCATGATGGGTTTTAGTTATGCAGCATCACACAGTGCTCACTCTCTCAGAAGAGGAATGGGCTGGGCAGGCAGGGGCCTCGAGAGGCATCTAGGAAGCGTCTGGCTCGGTAGCTGCTGCTGCCTTCCCCAGCGGAGCAACACATGAATGCCCAGGTGGAGTCCGAGCAGTGACAACGTGCAGGTAAGCAGTAAAACCAAAATAATTTGCTGTAAGCATAGAGATGACGCTCCTACTTTCAGTAGAAACGCTGATATTGCTTACTGGGTTTTGCTTGCCTGAGGCTGAGCCACAGGTTTCATCTGAGCAAGAGGTCGAGTTTTTCTTCTGCCCATTCGGCAGCAAGCGGGTGCTGCTTGAAGCAGAGTGACCTGTGCGTGAGAGGCGATGGCCTTTCAGGGCTGGGCAAAGCACGAGCCTGTGAGAACATCTTCCCCCAGTGCACTGCTGCTTCACCAAGCGCAGCCCGGGCAGGCAGGCAAGGAGCAGCACGCCCAGCACACTTCCACCGAAAACCCGGAGCTACTGCGACCGGCGGCAGGGCTGTGCGAGCATCCTGCAAGCGCTCTGCCGGCTCCCTTCTCACCTCAATTACGGCTTCTTGTTTTAAGAAGAGGTGTTTTCTTTACCCTATCTTGAGAAAAATCAAAAGCACGTGCAGCAGTTGGCGCGCAGCTTGCACTTTAACTCAGTATTTCTCCTGCATCACTTAAAAGTGCTGGTGGGAGAAGGGTAAAACGAGACACCTCAACAGCAGAGCGTGGTTAATACAATTTTGCGACACCCCGTTACATGCCCTCTAGGCTTTACCCAGCTGCGGTGTAAACTGACGCATTGCCGCTGACCCCAAGAAATTACACATTTGGGCTGCCCTTAACTCATTACTGGCTAATTTTATCAAATTATGTTTTATTTAATAAGCTAATCTTTAAAATCTCTTGGTGTTGACTGTTTTACACCTCCAGTGCATTCTTTTTAATCCTACTGTTTTATGAACTGATTAACAAGATGTTTTGCTCCAACAGCACAAAAATAAAACACAAATCTAAAATATGGTCCAAGTAGCCAGCATTGGCATTTCCCATATCGTCACTGGAAAACACCTGTAGCACTTGTTTTATTTTGCCAAATTTGATATAATATTATAAAAGCAGATTAAAGTTGAATGATTTTACTGTAAAAAACCAAATCTGCATGTGAAAAATAATGATAAGCAGAGCTCTCATGATCCAAGTGTTATTTCTTAATCATAACGTTATTCTACTGAGAAAAGAAAAATGATGCTATTTCGCAGAATTTAAATAATCTAATCTACTCTCCAGATAAAATTGTTAACAAACCATTGATTTAATCTCAAGTGCCCAACAGAACCCTTAAACCCTGATGCAATATATCTATTCCTCTAATTAAAACAAATGAATTTAATAAAGAATGGTATGATAATTAAACATGTTATGAAGTATAGGCTACTTTGATCTAGAACATTCATCCTTTAATTCTTATGTGACTAGGTGTTCCCACAGACACAGCCCAGACCTGAATTCTTGTTATATTCCTGTCTTCAAAGAATAATTTTTTTTAGACATGTCACCACAAAGTGTTTATCCAAGTCTCTATTTTCGATCACAGTATCGCACACTCACAATGGAGGAACAAATTCTTTCTCTGGCAACAAGAATCAGCTGTTCAAAAATGGTACTTAAAACTAAACACTAACTTTTTTTTTGCATTTAATGCTTCATGTGTCCTAAACTTCAGCTGTACGTACAACTTCTGCATGAACGTGGACAAATAGGACATTCTGCTCATCATAAAACCTCAGTGCAAAAGCAGTAATCGCAATTTTTAGGGCCAATTTGAGGACTCCTTAAGTACTTACCTGGAATAAAAAGATTGCAACTTACATGGCAGAAAACTAGAACCTATTTGAAGAACTGATTTTGGATTTATCTGATGACACCTGACTGAGAAGGACTTGCCTTCACACAGGACAGGCAAGGGGAGTCTGTAGTGTCCCAATTCCTTCCAGGCCACTGAAAAATCCATGGCATCAACCTCCTCCTCCTCCTCCTCTTCTGCTTCCTCCCTCAAGGTGAAGACCAGCCTTTGAGATCCTCAGCTCCCATTTCAAAACCGAGACTTCTTCCCTTCTGGTTAACCAATGACAAGAAGAAAAAGAAATTACAAACTCTACTCCACAGAAACACTCAAATCACCCTCATGACATTTTTCCCTTTGGACTTTCCTAGAAGATCCCAAGGTGAGTGTAACATGAAGATGATCAGAATTCTTAGCATTTTTGTACATCTACGGCACATGACGTTGCTGTGTGCAGTAGGCATGGCTTTCTCTTGGTCGAATAGCCCTGAATACGCATTCACCCATGTCACTCAGTGTATTTAATCAACAGACACCCATGATTCCTAGGAAATTGGCATATGCAATTTACTTAATAGACAGAAGACACTGAGAAAGAACGAACAAAAGGGGAAATTGTCAGTCATTGACCAGATGACACCATTGCTGGGAGAATCTGAAATATATCAGAGCTAAGATTTGATTCTCCGTAATTATTGATTAAGGACCAACGAGGAAACAAACTCTTAACCTTTCTCTTCTGGGGAGCCCCACAGTTCAACTTTATGCATTTTCAAAGTCTGCACTACGGGCTGTATCAATACAAAAGGAGGTTAAATTAAGCATGGTGCAACATCTGGCTACTGTAAAACTACAACTAGCTGCCACACAGCACTTAAAGTATACATCCAGCTACATTAACTCACATAGGCTCCTTTTTTCTTATCCAAGTGTACCCAATAGCACCCAGGAATTAGCAGCAATGTTTTGTGTGCTGGCATTCACTTATACAGAGTGGAGGAGAGCTCCAGGCAACAACAGAGTGGGATGGCGCACTATAAAATGGTTCTTCTAAAGGCATTATTGAAGGGAAGCTCATCCTACATGATTTATGATAAAAGATCATCTCACTGTTTGTTTTTCCTCTCACAAACCCAGAAATCCCATGGTATGAGGCAGTAGGGCTGCTTCATGTTGTCTGAAACTAGAGGCCGTTTGGTATGAACACATTTTTTGGTTGGTTGGTGGAGCTTAAAATAAATCTGACAGCAAGTGAGTCAAATTCAGCTTTACGTTACCACCAGGACATCCCCGGTGCCATCAGGATGGCTACATTGCATTACAGAGAACAGAGGTGGGCTGCAATGACTTGACTGTCTCATTAGAAGGTGCAATTAGTGATATACATTCATTTTGCTTTCCATGAGGAACGTAGCTTATTACTACCTCACGCTGCATGGAGCGGGGGCCAAATCTCATCGGTGCTCGTACCACCCATGCTGAAGATAAGCATAATGTCCTAACAGCCAGAGTGTTTACATTGCTTTCCGATATATTAGTGTAGTTGTTTAATTACATGAATAACAAATGTACTTCTAAAAATGTGTTTTTAAAAGCTTTTGAGGCACAAATCTGAGAGGTGACGTGCATACCAAACTAGCACGGTCCTGGTGGCAATGGCGTGTAGCTGGACCTCAGAATTCACAGATTACGTCTTTCAGAAAACTTCACAGACTAAGACACACTTAATTCTGCTTTCTTTGCCACACTGCAAAGTTTTATTAGCTGTCTTTTAGGTAACTAAGTTTAAGGTTGAATACTTTTCCTGCTCACAACCCCAATCGTACATTTCTTTCCTCTAAACCATTAAGCAAGTTTTCCAGTACTTTGATTTTATATGGGTTTAATAGCTAAGGGCTGTAATTATTATAATTAAATACGGGAAACATACTAAGGGACAGAAAGATTTGAGGGAATGAGTGCTAAAACAGTTCTGCAAAATAACTCAGCAACAAGAAAATGAAAACATCAATGAAAGCTTCAAGCACTTCTGGCTGCAAAAATACATTTCCTTTTTCCGCATCTTTAGCGTCAAACGTTTCCCGTTAAAAGCAAGTGCTTGGGAGGCCAGGCTTGCTCAATTCAACCCCCTTACGTGAAACAATCCAATAAAAACGAGGTCTATGTCCTATTTTCTCAGCTTCTGCAGCAGCCTGCCGGAGCTTTATCCCTCAAACAAGAGCTCCATCTGGTGGACTTTCCCAAAACGTCGAAGCATCCATCCAGCCCTCCCGGGGCCAAATTCAGTTGCCCCAACGACACGTGGGAATTTCTGTCATAACCTGCTTCAGGGGACTGATTTTGGTCCTCAGGGTCAAACCCAGAGTTACAAACCCCTCCAGCGAGAATTGACGGGACCGGCCGTCCAGCATTAGCGCTTTGCCGCAGAGCTG
The DNA here is from genome assembly GCF_034638445.1 of Ciconia boyciana. NCBI lineage: Eukaryota > Metazoa > Chordata > Aves > Ciconiiformes > Ciconiidae > Ciconia > Ciconia boyciana. The sequence continues at coordinate 78,923,347 of NC_132938.1, read as the reverse complement.
GTCTTGCTTTGGTCCACCCTGACCGTGCATTCAAAGGACAACTAACCGAAAGCTCACCCTGCCTGGCTGTTCAGCTCTCGCAGAGGAAAGTCGTAAACAGGTTTGTGTTAGACAGAGTCCTTGACTTTCTGTGCTCTGAAAATAACCTATGGAGTTCTCTTAAACACGTTGTCCGATGTCAAGCCTTACAACATCCCTGTGCAAGCGGTATGACGGTCTTTACTGACAGAGAAAACAAGACACGGGGAGACTAAAAGCTACTTCAGTTTCCTGAAGAGAGGCACTTAACACCCTCTGAGACATCTCTGGGGGTCCTATTTGGCCATAGCTGCCCATACTGAAGGGCATAAGCTTCCCATTGCCCAGTACTGTATCTGCAGATGTTTTGGATACGCAATGGCATCTCAGATGGCACTAGGTGACTGTCTTTAGACAACAAACTGAGCCAAGTGGGACTTGTTTCTGGTCACACGGCAAACCGGTGACAGGAGCCCTGATCCCTAAGCACCTTCTCCAGCTACTGCACCTGTCTGCGTCGATGGGATACAGCACAGCTCAGGAACTACAAAGTTCCCAAGTTTGCACTTTAGGATGCCACCATAGTTTTTAATCCTCTCTTATTAAACACCGGATCCTGTTAAAGATATTTTGCTAAGTCTAAGTAGGACATCTATTTCAAAGATCTAGAATGGCTTCCCATCTTAAGTGAATAGATGATAAAGACCAATGCAGAAGATTAAAAGTTAATTGTAATGAATTGCATTAGCCAGGAAAGCTAAACTTAAAAACACATAAGATCGAAATGATATAGAACACAATTATGCAAAGCTTAAAAAAACCAACATCTTATATAACAGCAGAAATTTGTCTCTGACTACAGAGTACAGCATGTGGGAACGCACGTCACTTGTTTGCCTTCAGAAGCACTTGCTGTGTTGTCTCTGGTAGGAGCCTCCACGAATTGGGCAGGGTAGCAGGATTCATATGGCTATGTGAATGGCTTGCACATAGCCTCAGATGTGCGTGTGTAGTCAACAAGCCTGACTAGCTTGTCTGTTTTTTCATAGTATTCATATGTTGTGAGGAGCAAAAGGCACAACAGAGACGCTTTCTATTTGCAATTTCCTTGTAGCTAAGCACATCAGAGCTATTCAAAAGAAGTTATTTGCGACTCTTGATAAGCGCAAGGACTGCTTGTTAGAAGATGGGCAATTAACAGAAAAATGCAAGAAGAGAACTGAATGTCTGTGTGTGGTCCTCAGGAAAGCCCATGGGAGAGCTTGCCTCAAGACATTAAGAAATTTGTGCAGATGAGCTTACTACGGAAGCCGTAAGGGCCAAGGAGGAATTGACGGGATACATTTATTTAATCTTTCCTCTCAGTTTTACGGCACCAGCTGGAGGAACACAGGGAGTCAACTAAATCAGAGAGTCAGAGTGGAAAGAGCACCCCTGAACTAAGTGGCTGGAAATACTTTTGGGGTATTACTATTCCAAATGGAGCTGTTTGCTTAAAGATAATTATTTTTCTCAGCACCAGCTTTAAGATTTTTGTACAAGCCAATGAAATATTTTCCAACCCCAGTTTCTTCTCCCACCCCTCCACACAGAACCAGCATTTATTGTCTGTAAACACCATGACCTGCTGTGCTGGAAGGCTCTGAGGAATGTTACTAAGATCACTGCGTAAAAAACTCTTACTGAATACAAGAAAGATGCAGGCAAAAATTTCACAAACCCCAAGTTTCTTACTGGAATCTACTTTCTCCTGCAGTCCACACGTAGCTCTTCTTTTTTTCTTCCTCTTTTGCTAATGTTTATGAGGATAATCAGAATCCAAACTTGGAAAAGGAGGTCCCTGTGGCAAGCGTGTACCTCCTGGGAGAGGAAAGCTCTCCATCACACTGTATACAGAGGATCTGCACAGTGCTAACCAGCTAACACAGGCAGAGAGGGCAAAGTCATGCAATGTCTTCATGTACAACCAACAGTTGATGCTACCAGTTGTCCCAAAGACCAGTCCCAAAAAATAAGGACATCCCCTACCTGGCAATATCCCCAGCGTTGCTGAGCGAACAGGTCTTTCAAGGGCGCAGGCTTGCTTTGTAAGATTTGTGAGTGTTGGCTCAGCAAGGAGAAAGAGAAGGGAAACAGCAGTTTAAAACCAGGCAAAAGCCAAATAGGAAATGTACAGCTTAGAAGCCACTGATTTTCCCCATCACCATCATAATCTTTGAAAGTGGGATAAGATGCAGCACATTTGTTTTCAAATGATATTTTACTCCTGTTAAGAAAGAAATGGGATGATGGAGAACAAAAGAGGGAGACAGTGTTAGCACCAGCTACAGCTTAGCCACAGCAATGCAATGCCGCTTCAGCAAAGGTCTGGCTCTACGCAGGCAACGCAGCATTCTCAGGTGCTGCTTATTATGTCCCACTTTTCCAGAGAAGACAGCATGGTTTCTCTGTGAAAGCATCAAGATGATGATGACCATGTCATGGAAATAACTCCACAAAAATCCCATTGCCGAATCAAGGGAAGACCAGCATCAAAACTCTTCAGCTGTGCCAACTCCAGCTTGGCACCAATAACAATATTTCAATTTATTGTCTAGATTAGCTGCCAGACCATCAACTCATTTATCATGCACTAATTCATAATGTTGTCCTGCTTTAGTAATAACGTTACAGGTTTCCTCTGAATTGGCCTGGATCTGGATTACAAATGTTTTACATATTAAGTGCTTATTCCCTCTAGAATCAATAAAGCTACTTCCCAGTGTAAAGTCACATATGCAGTTGTTTGAAGAATTTTATGATCTCCAAAGCAGAGATGAGTCTGTACAGCAGTGACTATATTTTGATACCCTTATTCAGACGCAGTTCCCACTGATGAAAACGGACAGGTTGGACTCCATCTTCTGAACCCATAATGCATATGGAATTACATTTCCTATCCTGATTTTTATGTATACATACATGAATGTGCACATATATTACTGACATTTTATGTTCTTGTTTTACTGTTCTACTGACATACAATTTCATCAATGAATGACTACCAAAAATATAAAATATAAAAGCCTCAGTTCCCTAAACAGAGGAATGCACCGGGCTTAATTTTATACATGAGGTTACACTATTTTGGTATGCACTCCCCTTGTGATACATCTTCAGAGCGCTGAATAAAGATGGAGCTTTCTTTCACTGAAACACTAGCCAACTGGAAACACTGGAAAACCAACCTATCATGTTACATGAGCGTAACCTTATGTAACCCTGTCTTGTGTTATATGACCATAACGGAAATAAAGATTGATCACTCTTACCCACCTATCTGCCTTTCACGGCTTTATCAGACAGCCTTCTGAAAGACAACTGTTCCTATACAAAATGAAGAGCATGAAACAAAATACTCTTACGAAAAAAATACATATATCAGAAAAATGTGCATATGGTCTGTAGTATGGTCTAATGTAGTATGGTCTAATGTCTAAAAATGTGCATATGGTCTGTAACACTCAGGCAGAAGTTGATCGTGTGCCTAACTCTGCAAGATTCAGACCATGCAGACTGTAATATCAAGAAAAACATCAGACTAACGCCATGATTATCTGAGTGTCCACAGTACATAACACAGACATCCCACATTTATTTGTTATGGCCTGCCTCTCTCCCTCAGAAAAATCTCACCAGCTCTGCAACCTGCGGGACCAGGGAGGGAGATCAAACAGGCAGCATGGCCGTGGGTCGCAGAAGCTGGGTCTCCTAGGGACAGGTCTCACCTGGCTGAGGTCCTGTGTGGATTCTCTGATGTTTAATAAGCCTGGAGTTGATGCTGAGATTTCCTTGCGCTAAGAGGTTCCCCTGTCTTCTACCTGCCCACGTCTAGGAAGCTAACACCTTTGAGAGACCTGCTGGCTTTCTATCAAATTTGACTGAAGCTGGCGAATATGACATTTCATAGATGTTACAAAGTCACTGGGTAAGATGCACATGCACAAAGTCACATGCGCAAAGTACATGCATGCACGTACCTGAGAGTACCACGCAGGTACCACGCAGCCAGCACAGCTTCATAAACACTGTTCTGTAGGAAACCTGTTCTGCCTGGGCCCCTTCCCCTTCGTGCAAGGGTAAGGCAGGGTCATACCTGTGTTTGGGAACTCCTAAAAATAACCCACTCCCTGTAACGAAGAGCTTGTGCCTTGCACAACAGAAAGCAGCTCCGTGAGGTGAGGGGATGGCCCAAGAAGCCTTGGGGAAGCCAGTTTTTATACTGTACTTTCTCACTACAAAGGAAAGGTGTTTCAATTGCCAGGAGTCTAGCAATTATGTCATTTCAATTTCAGTTCAAAGTTATGTGATTTCAGACAAATCCAGCCTTCCTCTCGGCTGCGAGCACAGCTCTGCTGGAGAGGCACTGACCTTCTCCCTCCTGCTGAAACACCACACGCCGCTGGGCGAAGGAGGCCGAGGAGAGGAAAGGTGTCCGCTGCCCATCGCCACTCCAGCGTCGCTCACAGAGGTGCACCACGAGCCTTTCCACAGCCTGCGGGCAGAGAGGAGACGGCGGTTGAGCTCTGGAGGCCCCTCATCCTGAAAGGAAGAACAGAAGTGGAACAACAGTACGCTTTTGTGAGCGGGACAGACCACTTTAGAGCCCAATTAAACTGTTGTAGTAAACTCAAAGTACTCTTATAAAAGAGTAAATAAAAATCAATGGAAACGCACTTTTCCCTCCCCAGTGTATAAACAGAAAGCTGGCGCTGGGAAAGCAAGCATGGTGGCAGGGAGTGGACTCTGCCAGCCCTGAATACAACGTGTCATTAACACAGGCAAAGCTTCTCAGCCTGGGAAGGCTTAACAGATTAGAGCCTGGTGAAGTCTGAGCTCCAGGTTAAAAAGAAATCTTCCTTTTCTCTTACTACAACGCTCTCCCCTGGGGACACGGCATACTGACTCTTGTTCTGTGGCCAGGTTAAAAGTTTTGGCAATCCTGCTAGATTTCTTTCCTAGAGGAAAGAGCATGTATATTTATATATTTAGCTCTTACACTCAAATCTTCATAACTGAACACTTATTTTCTATGTGTGTAATATAAATATGCAATTATGCTCATGAGCACAAACTGGGATGTGTTCACGTATGCATGAATGTCACCACCTGCATGTACAGTCCTTAGACCACCTGGAAAAACCTGAGTTATCTACATGCATTTTTCCTATAGAGCAAGGAAAACCCGTGCAGTTTAGCAAAGCCAGAATCAGCGTGGCTCTGCAGAGCCCCACCAGGTTTCTGGGGACTTCAGAGGCAGAAAGTCTGCAGAATTTCAAGGACTCATCTGTAGAAGTTTAAAGTACCCTGAAGAATTTAATGGAGATTTAGATGCCTGCAACTGTAGTATTTTTTAGAACGATTGACCAAGATGAAGGACATCTGCTTAGTAGTCATGAAACATCGTATCAGTTATGCCCTACTAGCATATATAAATTGAGGTGCAATGTCTGTATCATTTTCTTCTCAGATGAAGAAAGGCTTACAGTCTTCATAAGACTGAGCTGTTCTAAAACAAAATGAAATACTGCTCATAAACAGTAGTGATGTTTACATACAGAAACTAAACAAAATTGGGCGGAATAGGCTGAATGAATCAGAACAAACAAGAAACTCGTAAGGGATGTTCCTTCCTTATTAATATCCTCCCCTTGGTACGACTCTGAGGTTTTTTGTTTGCCTTTCCCATCTCTCTTGTCTGTGCTTTCAGATACAGAGAGCCTCATAATGTGCTATAGCTTGAATGTTTGCATTCATCAAAGTGAAAACTTCTATTAATAAGAACTCAATTATTTGGAAAAGTTTCCTGGTGGTACAGCACCACCTTTCTAAGTTCGCTTCCAATGGGAATTTTACTTTCCATAAACCTCGTTTGGCTCATAAAATACAAATAGATGGTTTGCTGTGACTCCAAAGTAAAGGACTTCAGAGGAATGAGCATGAAAAGTAGAGCCTGTCACAAGCATCTGTGGAACAGTAGGAAGTTATGGTAAGTTTGTGAATAGTAGCACTGTCTAAGGCTCCCCATGGGAATACTGTTAAATTAACAGCACATTCAGATTAATTGCCTTTTTTTTTTTTCTGGGGATTTTTTTTTCAGTTGCCCAACAGGTATCTTGTAATGCAGAACTGTGGTTCACAGAGGTCACCCTGTAATGCAGTGGGTTTGATTTGGTGGTAAGGTTTTCTGGTTTTGCAGCTTTTTCTTAGCTGTGTTTCAAAGTCCCGAGTTATTAATTTCTCAGACAGAAATAGAAAAGCAGCTACAGTGCTCTGACCCAACCACACCCAAATCCTCAGGGAAGTCAGATGTCTCTTCAGAAGTCATGAACAGTGAGATAACAACATCACACATGCGCTTTGAATTTTAATTGTCACTATTAAGGATTAGGAACAATCCCTGTGAGCAACCAATTTCGCTGCCATTACTAAGCCAGACTCAAGCCTGCTTTTAGCTAACTGTAATACAATATTCATGCCTCAAACCTGATTCTAGCAAGTTCCCTTCCCTTCTAGAGCAAGTACATCACTGGAGGCTCCAAGTCCCCTTGTTTGGTATCCCCACCCTCACTAACTCTTGACCACAGGGGAATTATAACAGGCAATAAAGTAACCCCTCCGTTGCTGTTCCTTGCTCCCCTAATGTTCCTTCCTAAAAGAAAGCTGAAAATATGGGGAGGTTGACTGCCCCTCCAAAGCTGTTTTGGTGTCTGAACAAGTCATTTATGCAGAAAGAATTTTATTTGAAATATTCTGCTCTTTCATGTTGATGACCGTGTTTTTCTGGTATCATTGCTAGTCCTTCCATTCAGCACAACCAGGATTGTTTCTTCTGACACTTTATTTCTACAGATCCCATGCTGGGTGACGACTAGAAAGGACAGGCTGCAAATTTGGCATTGCAGAGAAAGAGGGGAAAAAGAATAGGAATTACAAAAAGACCAGCTCTTATTTCAATCTTCAGAAAAATGCAGCTCTTTCCCAACTTTTAGCATAGGGAAATAATCTGGCCGGTGCTTTATGCCTAGCCTTAAGTAACAGTTTTAAGTGACTGCTATATTTAGTCAAAGAAATAGCTGGTTTTGTGAATAACTTGCAAAGGACCTACCCGTGTGCCAGCTCTACGGGTAATGCCATTGCCTTAAATGGATTAACTTGGGATTTACACGACTAAGAGCCGAGATACAGGATGCGTGAACACAGGAGGCACAAAATGAAAACTTCCTCCAAGAAAATGAAAACATCTCCCTCTCTCTTCTCAACTAAACAAAATAATTAAATGAAAGAAACCAACCTGATAATGAAAATGCCAACAAAGGAACTTTACCCTTCATCAAAGCTGTAACTTCTCTCTTAATCAGGTCATGCAATACAAACATTAGCAGCACACATCTTGCTTTTGCTCCACGAGATTTCACTTCCCCAAATCCTTTCCCTTGGCCGTGGGAAGAGCCCCAGACCGCCCTTGGTCTGATACCTCCCATTAGACCAACAAACTTGCAATCTACGGTCTCAGCCTTGCAAGATCTTAACTTCTACAGTGATCAACAGATCGTATCAGGAACCGTGCCCCATCACGTACCCTACCTGCCTGCCCTCGTTGCCCTCAGCCCTGCTCTCACCACCACCAGCCCACTTCATGGTCGGTGGCCAGCATGGACCTTTTGCTCTCGCATAAGCAGCCCTTGAACAGGAAGCACCTGGGTGTTCCCCATTTATAGGGCAGGTGGAAGCGAGGCTGTTGCTGCCGTAAGTGAAAACACAGCATTAGCCAGCATCCTGGCTCCTGGTGGGAAAGTGTTTTATTAATCAAAAAAATACTTTCCACCCTGTGGTGTCTTGCAGACCTTTAAACTTGCATCTGCAAAAATCAGAGAAATTCTTCTGTCATTCTCACAACAAAGTTAAAATACAGAAACTATTTTTAAAACTTGAGGATTTTTTTTTTAAAACAAGAGAGAGAACTTCAGCCTGATTATAAGTACTCTCTAAGCTCAGCACAGGGCAAGGCGGAATTTCCAGCTCATTAGAGTAAGGCTGTGTTCCCAGTCTATTATAGGGGGAAGAGTAGGGGGAGCTGGAGCAGCTGAGCTTTGCTTGACCAAAAGGTATTTTCATACAACATCAGCTTTTTCTCATTCTATTTTAGACTACAGAAAGGGAGAGGGGGATGAAGACCAGAAATTTCGGGCATCTCATAATCCTAATTGCCCCAAAACATGGAAAGTGAAATGCTGACAGAGCAATGGCTGGTAGGAGGTTGTGAGTATGACATGTTGCTAATGAAGTGCAAGCCTTTGGGTGTGGGGAACCAGAGTCAAAGGGTACAGTGCTTTCTTTCATCCACAGAATTCACCATGCATTTCTAGTTCTACTATTTATATAATTCATTTCATCTCAGAAGAAAATATTTTTGTTGATGATGTGTTCTTACTATCATTTGTGAGACTATATGTAACAACGTAACACTTTGCATTGCAGTGGATAACACATTAATCCCTCTCACGGGATTGTAGAATGGCATTCCTTGCCAGTGGATCTAGAAAACAAAGCCTTGACCTTCTCCTAGATATTATTAAAAGACAAACAAGAATGCTATGCCAGAATTTGAAAGGCCATTGCAAGTAAAGAAGGTTTAGAAATCAATCATACAGAGAAGAAGTTGGGAAGTGGGTTACAGGAGAGATTTGAAGGAAGACGGAAGTGTTTCTGACAGGCAGAAGCTGAAGACTCTGCAATAGCAACATCATCTGATATAGGACACAAAAGCTGGGCTCTGGAAGGCAGGAGGAAAGATAAGAAACTGGGAGAGTGTGAGTCAGTGAAATGTTATGTGGGAGATGAATGAGAGGGGAAGGTTTGTGTTAATGACTCCATGAGTTCAAAAGTGATCCTATTTGGATAATTACTGGATGGTAATCAAAACATCTTTTAGTGATATCATGTTGAAATATCATGTTGAAAATAATGTAAAATAGTACTGTAAGCAGATAATTTAACTTGACATATGAAGACTTGCTCTTATTCATAGAAATGAAAATTTCTCCACAACATGTTTAGTATATAACACTGCAACAAAATGGAAAAAGTTCCATTTAGAAGAAACGTCTACAGAAAACCATGCTAAAACATACATAAAATGTTCCCCCAGATGTGTTATTTAATAAAATTTCGTGTCTGTTAGCTGTCATAACTTGTCATTCAGAATCCGTACAAACACATGTCAACACGCATGCTCCCACCACAAGTAACAAGGCTTTCCAAGGGCTGATCACAACCAACGCCTGGACCTCCCCCACCATTTTAACACGCTGAGTAATCAATCAGCTTCGTTATGGGTCAGTGCCTTATCGTATAGTTAAAAGTTCATCACCTTGTAAGCATTTTTAATATGGCAGTTGAGTCGGTCACACAGGGATAACAAGTCATGTGCTCCTGATACATCTCACCTGGGGGGCAGACTGGCCAGCACCGACGCAGAACATGGCCAGGTCACATTGGTCTGCTGGATAAGTGAAAACATCCCCTCAAACTGCTGAAAAGTTTTGACAGAAAATCACTTTATGCTTGTCTTGTTTCCCCAAGCCACCATGAGAGAGGAAGTTGGGGGGCACAAACAGCAGTGTCCAAAGAAAGGTAATGAAGCTGGTGAAGGGTCTGGAGCAGAAGTCTGATGAGGAGTGGCTGAGGGAAGTGGGGTTGTTTAGCTTGGAGAAAAGGAGGCTGAGGGGAGACCTTATCGCTCTCTACAACTACCTGAAAGGAGGTTGTAGAGAGGTGGGGGTCAGTCTCTTCTCCCAAGTAACAAGTGCTAGATAGATGAGAAGTGATGATAGATAAGAAGAGACGGCCTCAAGTTGTGCCAGCGGAGGTTTAGATTGGGTATTAGGAAAAACTTCTTCACTGAAAGGGTTGTCAAGCACTGGAACAGGCTGCCCAGGGAAGCAGTTGAGTCCCCATCCCTGGAGGTATTTAAGAGATGTGTAGATGTGGCGCTTAGGGACATGGTTTAGTGGTGGACTTGGCAGTGTTAGGTTAACGGTTGGACTTGATGATCTTAAAGGTCTTTTACAACTTAAACGATTCTATGTTTCTATGATTCCTACTGTTACAGCTTCAGGTATTCAAATAAGTGCCTGATCTGGTATAAAAAGAAAGTTACTTTCTGTATATGAGTTGCTCCTCTTGCAATGTGCATAGTAATTCCAATATTCCCAAGCCCTGAGCAGTTCCTACAAGAAAAGGAAGGAAAAAAGAAGGCCTTTCATAAACACATTTACAGCCCTTACTGTGAAATTGGTCCACTCACCACTGATACACAAAAATACCAGAGGAAGCTAAATAGGAAGAATCAGATGGAAAATTTGGCAGGTGTTTGGAAAATAAAATATGTAACAAAGATTGGGAAATGCCAGAAGATTCTTTAAAAGGCCAGAGGAAGAACTGGGAGTGCTGATACCCAGTTTTGGCAAAGCTCGAGGAAGGAAAAATGCCTGTTACAAGTACTATGGTTGATTTTGTCTAAAATAACTCACCCCCTCAAACTTGTCTGGGTCACTGCAGAAAGCATATCCTTTGGGGGTGTTTGCATCTGACAATGCTAATTCAAATAGATGACAGCACCTGCATTTGGGAAACATCCATTATTACAAGAAAATCAAGAGGAAAATCAACTGTACAGGCATTTTATATGCATTTTAAAAGATACAAATTCTCTATCGTATAACACAAGGAATACCCCACACTTAGCATGAATAGGTTTACTGTGTGAGTCAAGGTTTACAGTCTTGTGCCCAAGCCAGCCAAACATTAAAAGCCTGTGACTAAACAGAGTAAAAAAAGATAGCCCTGCAAACTCTATTTTCTTACTGTGAATGGCTTGCGTTGAATCATCCGCTTGGGCCAGATAATGCTCACACAAGTTGTCAGATAATGAGTTAAGCGCCACAAATGGAAGGCGCAAACCTTCGCAGTTAGTTGGGGAAAACAGTGAAAATTAATGAAATGGGGGTTTGTTGCCTCCCACACCAACCACACAGAAGCTCATCTGTTTTGAGGATTCACAACATCTTTGAGTGCAGGGTGCTCTGCCCACAGCACTGGTCACCTGCTGAGAGCTCGCATTGAATTAGGCTACATTATAATTGGATTTTCCGAAGGCACTGCATTAGCATTTTCCATGATCTCACCCTTATTAGCCAAATCGCTAATCAGGAGTAGCGGGGTTATATTGTTTGCTGGTTAAACTATCTGCTGCTATAGTGTCTGTAAGCCAGCTCCAAATTCATGCAGAGATAAACACTCCTATCTGTCTAACAGAGACTCAGGAGTTTATTCTGTAGCTAATGTTGCAGTCAAACTCTAATTTTCAATAGTTCATGAAAAGGCAATTTCTTTCCAGAGGCCGGTTTGCTCAGTGCTTTGCTTGTGTTCTTCCTGAGTCCATATTATAAGTTAGGAGTGTTGTTTCTTTGATCAGTGTAGGCAAAAGCAGCATCACTATAAAATGTAACAGGAGAAAAATCCTTTCACATGGACTGTTCCCCATTGCGTCCAAAATCAAATGCTGAACATGTTTAATCCCGTAAGGTTATTATTTTAATGCACAGGCCTTTGTATATTGATGGGAATGCAAATACCTGTTCTAAAAGCAGAAATGACACACGCAGGCGATCTCTAACTGATGACTCTGTCTTTGTACAGCTCAAAAAGCTGTTTGTGTGGGAACTTAAACTCATATTAACTACTTCTATAAGGTAGTTAATTCTATAAGGAGCTATAAGGAAAGCACACAGGACATCTCATGCAGCCTTATGGTGCAAAAATCTCAGTTCCTTCTTTCAGGTGGGATCTCAGCAGGTTCGGGTACCTGCCTGAAGGGAAGCAGCAATCTTCCAAGCAGATTATCAGGTAATGTTTGCTGAACATCCATTCACCACAATTTTCTGAAAAAATGTCATGGTCTAAATACAATTTCATTTAAGAAGCCAGGTTTTATTCTCAGGTTAGAGGTTATACAATGATGTTCAGATTCATTACAAGAATCATTTGGAAATACAAAGCCCTTTTCACTGAGAAGTTAAACTGATTAAATATTTCTACTAAAATTCTTCTGATACAAATAAATACACACAGAAAAAAACTGTGATTACATTTTTCATATCATTTTGGAGCCAAAGCGAAAGGACAGCTGGTTGTGACTCAAAAGGGGAGTATGCACCTTCTACCTGACCTGGTATCAGTGGTACCCTGCTTACAATTACACAAATGTGTTAAAGTAGTGAAGCAGATTTCCTTTTCACCAAACAATCAAGAAAAAGAGTACAGAATTCAAGATGGTATATCAACAAATCATTCCCTGGAATCAAATAAAAAAAGACCATAATTCTCAAAAAAAAAAAAATCACAACACTATTGGGCTTATAAGCCCTTGAATTCAAACCAGATGTGACTGTCTCTGAATCCCCAGCAATAGCTGCATCTTCTCTCACAAGGCTTTTTAATAGATTCTCATAGGCCGCACAAACAGCATCTTCAGAACAAAGGGCAATAACGCTTCCCAGCAGAGTTTAACTGGATCCTGAGGATCACTAGCCTGTATGATCTGCTTTTCTGTTGTCCTCACAGGGATTTCACCAGGCATAAATAACATGCACTGAAGAGATAAGGAGCTAGGGGCAAAAACAACCAGAACAAAACAGAATAATGAAGTTGCAAGACTAGCTTGCAGCCTTTGGTCTACGCTTCTCCAGGTCATAGGCTGTCAGTGATGGGCTCCCTTCTCCGAGGATGAATCTGCAGAAGTAAATCAATACAAATTATTCTGACATTGAGAATTATGATTAATTTCCCTCTATTTTGTAACACACACACCACCCCCCCCCCCCCGGAGCCAATACTGTACATCATTACAAGCCTGTAATCAATCCGATACAAATGACAGGAAGTGTGAAGAAGCAAAAGAGGGTAGGGATATCATACAGTGCACTAGTAGGCTCTCTCTCTCTCAACTTTCATCTCATTCTGATTGTTGATACAGAGCAAACAGTAGGGTCTAGTAACCTAAAGCCCCCATGTAAAATCTTTCTAGACCTCTAAAAAGAACAGCTGACATTCAGTAGTGTTCATAGGTATACATTAGCATTAGGTGCACCCAAGAGAGTAGGTAAGTATGACAGAGGGAAGAATTAGGTGGTCTACTACTGCTAAGTAGGTGTCTGTGGTTCAAAGATGTGTTTGATACTAACTCACTCAAGCTAGGAAAACAAAATAAAATCTAAGAAGGGAAATATACTATTGCCGGCGTAACACATACTTCCTTCCTGAAGTTTCAAAAGATTCTGGAAATGCTGTAACACGTCGCTAGTAGCACACGCACAAGTGCACACAGCATTTCGCTTACAAGAGAAACATTAGGAGTGAAATATTTCCAGCAGGGTTTTGAAATTGCCTAGGAGAATTGCTCTGCAGCTGCTACACAGTAACCCCATCATTCAGTTCCAAACCCACAGTGCTGATGATATCCAAATGTATATGAAAGAAAACTTGATCCAAAAGGTCCACATTTGTAGCAAGCAGCAGTACCATGAATCACCAATTTTGGTGACACCTTTTCCCTGCAGGTAGTATCAGAGCTAAAATTCATGTTATTTGTTCACAAAAGCCAGAAAGAGCAACAATTAGCAGACTGGTTCTTTGTGCAAGGTAGATAAATATAGATATTTGTGTGTTCATTTCATGCAAATAGCAAGCTATAACAGCAAAGACAGTGGAACAAAACTTTTCTAACAAGAAATGTGCTTCCAAGCTTCACATCAAATGTTGGTATTCATATAACAATACAATTTCGAAAAAAAAAAAGAGGACTTGGATATTCAAACACCTCAGGCAGCTTTACAGTGGGGATACCCTTCAATTATTTTTGTTCCTTCCCAGTCCTAAGTCCCCCTGGGACACAATGAGGTCACCCTGCTTACGCCAAGATGCTTTTGGCTCCTAAAGTTGTTGCCCAGCTGGTGCAAACCAGCAGATACCACAGCATTGCAGGCACGGTCTGCCAGAGAAGAAAGGCAAACATGATATAACATGTAGTTCCCAAAAACAAAGTCTCTCTCTCACCTAGGATGGCATTAACCATTCAGAAAACCTTCTGGAAATTTTGCAGTACAAGCAGGCTTCAGAGCCCAGCAGAGTACTTACATACTTAAAACACAACAGGCGAAGGAAGGTGGAGTCCATATAACAAGGGTAGGTAGCACTTGGCTGCTATTTTAACAAGCAAATAGCATGGAATGAATTTTTACATCGCTTCCTTAGATGATCAATGAGGAACTAAGGGTATTTCCAGATAGCAGATGGATGCTTCATCAAGTCACCAGGAAAGAGAATGATTTAATGAAAACAGCCACCACGTCACCTATCACCAGGAGACCACCATCGACATCCCCCTTTCAGGCAAGTGCCCTTAAATGCCTCGATTCTTCCCTATGTTTCATTCTCAAAGGAAAAAAAATGCCAGTGAGTGTGAAGCCATTTGAAATCTAACGGGTACTGAATGATAAATTCTGATATGTTGTTTCATAGAAATAAAATTATAAAATCATGCAGCTGTTTAAATTACATACCCTGTTCCTCTTCACATGAGACTTTTCTGCCTGGTACTCTGAAAAACTACAACACGTTCTGTGATCTTTAGCTCAAGTTGACTTTTAAAAGCAATACTTTTCTAAAAAGGCAACTTCTCACGTTCTGGAGTTAGAAATTAAAGGTGTGCTAATGGCCTTTTTGTTACATTGCAGTAGCAGAAATCAAGTTGTATCAGTAAAAATCCTGAAAATAATCACATCTTCATTCCCCATGGGGATGGCAAGCTGCTAATTAAATCTGTCTTGACTAGTCGGGAGCACTGATAATTTCTAATGTAATGTATGCACTGAGGACAGGCTAATACCAAAAATGTTTAGGGTCTGGGATTTTTTCCAGGAAAATTAAGATGTCAGTTAATTGACTTTTTTTCTGTCTGGTTTTCATTGAAGACCTCCACAAATCCATTTTTCAGTTTTTCGGTTTTTTCCCCCCTCCCTACAGATGTCATTATTTTCAGTGGAAAACCCCACACTTCTCCCTCCTCTTCTTCCAATTAGCTGTAATTATAACAACATTAGCAGCAAAGTAGGTACCTTGAGGGCAAAAATCTGGAAAGCAGCAGAGAGCAGAAAGGAACAAGAGATGATATTATAATGAAAGTAAGCGGACACATCATGCTTCTTCATGTGCTCATATGGGCATCCTTAGGGCTTTGCAGGTTGATTTCTGCTTTGCCTAGGCCTGCCAAGACAAGGTGGTGACCGGCTGCTCTCGCCTCTCCCACAAGCCTCCAGAGCTACCCCTTGAACTGAGAGGCAGGCGAAGGGCTATGTTTTGGCTTCTCCCTGTGCCTGGCATAACTGGATCCAAAATAAAAATGTACAGTTTAGGTCAAAGAAATCCGGTAGTTATATCTGATGTTCTGAAAGGGTAACTGGGGTTCTTAAATACATGTACTGAGAATCTTTCTGCCAAGAAAACAAATACGGTAAGATTAATTTTGGAAGTGAAAAAGGCAATACATGCCAGCAGTTGTGGCATGCAAAAGGGTTCTTGCTCTGAGTAGGCTTTGAGCAATAAACCTCTTTTCCAGAGAATTTTTCATTAAAAAACTGGGTTCAGGGAAAATCTCCAAAAATCAATCTTTTTTTCAACTGTCTTTTCAATTTTGCACAGTTGGATAAGGAAGGAAGTCAACATTGCTTGCCAAATAAAGTGACATTAAGTACACTTGCTGGAAATCTTTCTGCCTTGCTCCTTAAAAAGAAAAAAACCAACCACAAAACAAAACAAAAAACCCAACAAAAACCAAAAAACCCCACAACCAAGAACGAAAAGATTGGAAACTGGTTCTAGGAATGTTGAGTGGCAGAGCACGGAGAGACTTAGGAGCTAATGTCCCTCCAAAGGCAGTGTTGCTGGTCAAACAAGGCTAAGCTGGAAGAATTTAAGCACAGTTTAGGTCCAGGCTTTCTGCACAGCAAAGTACCTGGGGCGGGACCAGCCCAGAGGCGGACAGGAAGAGTTATTCTCTTGGAAATACATTGCCAGTGCAGTGAGACAACATCTTATCTTCCTTAATCTCTACCTGCCTCCCATCACCTACCTTTCCACATTGCCCTTCTCTCTTTATTGTGACCTTCAAGGAAACACCTTTGCTTTTTTTGAAGCCTGATGGTTTCCCCTAATCCTGCTTTGCAGACAGGCAGTTGCCCTGTGAGGACTACCTGAGTGGTCTTTCCCTGGCAACCTGATCTCCATTGCAGCTCACCGACGGAGCATGGCTGGACACAAAATGTTCCTACCCATCTCTTCGCCTTGCTTGCTTTCAGCTGGAGTATTTCATGCTTGGGAAGATATGGAGAATAAAGACTTATGTTCATAGACAAGCTGAACTCTGGTACGAGTTATCTGAGTTTTTAAGCAGTTTAACAAGAGGTGCAACATGAAACTTTCTGGATACAAATGGGAAGAAAGCACTAGTAAAATCAGACCAATAAACCTGAATACAGCCCACACCCTCCTATTTGCAAACCGCCTGTTGAATATTTCTGGATCCAGTTCAGATCCCAGTGGTGGCGTGGAAAACTGAACTCTTGATGAGATTGTGGCATGAAAGAGCAGGAGGAGAGGAACCGGGTTAAACCCTCGCCTTCCTGTGGCCAGCCATGCAGACATACAGATGGCAGGCAACTGCATCCTGCAGTGCAGCCTGGCATGAAAGCCACCCCAAACCATGGACGTGCCTTTAGTATCTGTTGCACTGCGAATGTGCAAGGGTGTGGAATACATCAACTCACCAAACACATCATCAAGGACAGAATGTTTTTCCCATCCTTTTTAGAAAATTATATTTCATGTGGTTAGTAATTCTTCACTGTCCTGTGCAACCCCTGGCAGGTCAAAGGAAGCCTACTAAAACCATTTCTAGGGTCCCAAAACCAGAGGGGCCTGAATGGTTCTTTGTTAACTTTTAAGTAAACTCCTTAAAGCCAGACACATGTTTTTAAAAACAAGTTGAGTGGCTTTATGCAGCCAGGGGGATCATCAATTTCTGGTTAAAGAAGGCAATTCAACAATCACTGTGAGCAACTAAAAAAATGGTAAAATAATTTAAATCTTGATTACTGAATCAAAAATATAAAGAAAGGCCAAGTCTTATCCACAAAATCCCTTCCTGGATGCCAGAAGGTCTACATACAGCCAGTAGTTTTTGTTTTACTTGTTTAGGCATACAGAGAAGTAAAAATGTTAAGTAAATGTAATGAAACACACATACCAGGATTGCTAGTTGTGTTTGGTCACCTCCACATATTCATACAGACACACTCCTACCATCACATTTCCATGCCCTGCATGAACCAAGGCAGGGATAAGATACTCGAGCATGCTCTTGCATCACGCTCTGAACTCTGTGTTCAAGGGCATGCTGATGTGATTTCAAGGCTGAGGACTGGTCTCTCAAGCCACAGCAGCCAGCCTGCGGCAACTCTGGGAATAACTGTCTCTCTCTATAGAGCAACTTCAGCCTTATGAACCACAAGGGCTACAAGACCCTTCTCTTCATCCAGATTCTTAACTGGTCCATAGATACTTAACTGTAAAACAGAGAGGTAGATCAATAAAACCAACTCCTTATGCTCTTTCCAGTAGGATTAAATCCTTAAATGGCCCCTAGATACTCTAGTTGCAAAATACAGAGAGACACAGATTACTTCACCAATAAGAAGTGTAGAAAAGCTCTGAGGTGTTTTAGTCAAAGAACCGAGGACTGCTCAGCACATCGCTGAACCTCACCTAACTGACAAATTTCTTGGGAAAGAGAGCGCTGACGTAGCCCTGATTAAGTAACAAGTGGTGTTCACTACTCCAAACTCTGAACAGACACATAAGGTTTTTGCATGAAGCCATACATCATAGCTGTAATCTTAGCAGCTCCCTTTAGCTTCACTCTCTTCAATAAATCTAAATTGCAAGGATTTCATTTAGATAATTACCATTGTCTTGCTACCATGGAACATCTCTTGTTCATTCTCATTTTGGAAAGAAAAGCTTAATGGAAAAAAGAACAGAGTTTTTTGAGGTTCCCCCCCCCCATTCTGATGAATGGTTTCCCCATTCTGATGAAGTTATTTCCAGGCTAATTAGAAAGGGCTCAAATCAAAAAGTGCCATATCCAAACCATCACACTACTGTGAAAGTTCAGTGCTGAAGGCAACATTGCTCCTCAGACTTGTGCACAAGTGATCCTCTGCCAACTACCAAAACATAGATCTGTGGGGAGAATAACAGACTGGAGTAGAAACTTTGGAAAACAGGATCAAACAGGATTGATCAAATTTCTGTAGCAGATTTTTAAAAAAATGTTAAAAATATTTCAGTGATTATCCTATTTCTGTAGATACAGGCAAAGAGCTGTTTCTTACAGAAAATAGAAAGACAAACTAGGCTTCACAGAGGCAGCAGTCCTTTAAGATAGCCTTCTCTGAACACAGGAGCAACTAAGAAAAGTGGTGCCAGTCAGAAGAAAAGTACAGATATGGTTACATGAGAAGCAGAAAACATGAGATTACAGCTGGTTACAGAAGGCCCTGGAGAACCTAAGTCAAACGCCAAAGCACCCGGGTGCAAATAACTTCCTCTCTCGCAAAGGAGGGGAGAGAGGGAGGAAAACACAATCTAGGTACATCTATACAAAACTGCAGAAAAAAATTACTAATTCCTCCTTGGTGACAATATGCCTTTGCAGTCCCAATGACATTATAGCAAACTAGTTAGAGTTGATGTAGGGACTCCCACAGATTTCAGATATCTTTAAAACAGGCTTTTTTGGATGGTATATCATAAAAAAATATCAGTTTCCTGATTCATTTCATTTGTGTTCAGCTCTAAAGTTACAACCTGTGACCTGTATTTTGTAATTGTTCCCTAAGAAAAAATACCCAGTGTCAAAGGAAAATTTGTTCAGTTAAGGAAAACTTAAGGGTTTTCCCTAGAAACATCAATCTACTGAAATAGCATTTTTAAAGGAAACTGCCTCATGCCTAAAAGTTGCTGCACCGCTGTTTGGTTTTTCTATAATGAAGCCCTATCTCAGAAGAGATAAGATTTATTGGTCAGTTTATCACTTAATGAGGAAGTGAGAGATGAGAAATGAGACTCGGGAATGCTGCTGCACATACTAGCTCATTTAAACCCACCATTGTAATTAGCACTCGTACAAAATAGAACAAAAATTGGAACATCAAGAATACTTTCGTCACGTATTCTTGGAGTTTCTATCTTTTAAACCTTTCTCAAAACACTTAAATGAAGATTTAATATAGGTGACTACATATAATACATAAGCCCAGGCTAGTGCTTTTTAATTGATAGTAGAAGTTGGACTTCTCTGTGATCAATGGCTAACAAAATAATCTTTGTTTTATCAGCAAAGATAAAAAGAATAAGAGCCCCAAAGATGTTAGAGCAGACATCCTACACAGCGCTACGATGGGACTTGTTGAGAATTCCTCTTTATGGGGATTGAAGAAAAAACGGAAGGGAAAAGTCTCCAAGTGTCCTACTCACTGTCCCATTGAGAAGGAGGTATTTGGATGTTCTGGACAAGGAACGGTAATAGAAAGACAGAGAACAGACTTAAACAGTTTTTCAGGGAACCAGAAGTCAAGTCATATAATCAAGCAGGGTAAAAGAACAACTCCCTTTCTTCAGATCCCCTAAGTGTATTGCTCTGGACCACAGCTGCAATTGGTGGCCAGACTTGTTTCATTCACTGTTATAAACATCCTCCCTGTATTCTCTGGTGCAGTAAATCACTTTGAGTTTAAGTGGGAAGAACTACAAAATTAATCTCCTGTCCTCTCTTGCAGTCACAGCACTACTTTCCCTACAACCACATCAGAACGCTCCAAACAGTCGCCATGTAATTATGGGAAGCTCATCCTCCATTTCGGCGAGCTACGTTCCCACCCCACCCTCTTTTCTGTGCAAATGTGGATGACAATAAATAACAGAATAATTCCTCTGTTGCCATCTTCTTCTTCTAGATGTTACAAAAGAGTTCTTGGTGATGAGTCCCTGCCACCCCATATGGTACCCACTCGCACCGTGAAATGGCAGACACATGAAGCACACACGCTCCTGCAGTGCACACCAGCAAACTTTGCTGGTCCCCCTGCAGCACAGGATGATGTATCATGCCTCTGAGATGGTATCTCTACAAAAAGGCCACGAGACATGAGAACAGAGCAAAACACAAAACTTTAGGTGCCATAATTCTCAACTACTTTTGAGAGAAAAGGGGTGGTTTAGGGGAGTTTCTGAAGGAGAAGATCTGGAGGGGCAGATTCCCACCCAGAACAGCATCCCTTCTTCCTTGTGCTCTCTGGCATCCATCTTTTGAGTGGTCTGAAACAAGTACTTCGAAACACCCAGGAACTTGGCATGATTTAAAATCCAGGTACAAATATTAAATACTCCACCTGGTTTCCAAAAGATAGTTTGCACCAACACTTTGGCAACTAATTAACTTTGTCCATTTACATGGTTTTATTTTCAGACCTGGCACTTTGAACTATCAGAGCAGACCAAGAATAGCAATGGGCATTTTGCCGTTAAGGTGAAGCAACATCCTAAAGCCTGTACTTTGTTACCAAGGTCTTCTAAAATCTGCCCCATCTCGGCCCCCAGGTTCGGCATATCATTAAATTTAGTCTTAGCTGGAGCAACAGAAGCTCTAAGGACAACTCTGAGGATATCTTTTCTTTAGGACTATTACTAGGTGTTTAATAAGGCAAATGTGTGATCCTATAATGTGTAATAGAGACATTTTATGAATTGCAATGAAGCTGAAAGCCATAATGTAGATGGTATTACATTAGAAACCTCACCTGTGTTCCACATACACCAACCTCGGCTCGCTGAGGCAAAGCTGTCACGTAAGCACTCAACAGATAAATATGAAAAAGTTTACTCTACATCCCTCAAAGGCCCCCATTTAAAAAAAGTACATTTAAAATATGCTCTGTACAGCTGTTCTCTTACCATTTGCCTTGTGCTGCACATCTGGCGGAAACTGGTCAGGAACATACCACTGATAGTCTGGCTGCACAGAACAATAAAACATTATTACAGCAATATGGACTTCATAGACACTTCAAACAAAAGAATAGTGACATGATAAAAATATAATTGTGCTGCGAAGTTTTTTATTAGTCATACAAAAGTAGTTTACAAAAAAAAAATCTTATATTTAGCTTTATATTTCCACTGATTGAGTCTTTCAGCTTGCTTCCTTTTTTATGACATGTGGTTTAGATGCTGCACTCATTAGAAATATTGGTGTAAACCTTTCTAGATCCCACAAATCAAAAGAAACATTAACAGAAACAAATCAGATTTTTAAAGGGCTAAGGAATAAAGTGCACCAGAAGATACTAACAGGCATCACATTCTCTGCACTAAAAAACCCCAGAGAAACCTGGTACACATCGACCTGACAGTTGAAGCTGCTCCAGTTTGAATATGTGTAACATCTGTAACATGGTTCAGTGTGATAGGAATAACCCGTTTAATAAAGTTCTCTCCCCTCCTCCCTTCCCCACAGGTTAGCTAGCATTAGCGTTACTATAACACTAGCTGTTATCAAATAATTTCTTGAAAATACTGTGGGATGGGAAAACTTCCCATCTTTCTTATAAGCGGAAATACAGGAAGGTTATGTCCATGCATAGTTTTGTCCAGGGAAATCCTGGAAGAAAGAAATACTGCATTATAGTTTATACCACACACCGTGGTAAATGAGTAGCAAATTACCACTAGAGAAAACAATTTTGGGACCAGACATTTCAGTTGAAGCTGTATTAAGCTATCTGGTTTAAGTAGCACATGCAAGCTTGTCAAATTCCAGGTAATTACTGCTTCCAATTAGTTAAACTGGGAAAATAATTCTTGTTTTGCAGAAATTACTCTGACAAAATCCTGAGTAGTCCCACGGAGACTCTTACAGATTTCAACTTGTAGGGAAGAAATTTCATAAACTTCTTTAGAAGTTTTCCCTAAATTAAGATGGCAGGATGAAGCTGTAGATACAGAAAAGAGATTTAACTTTTATGTACGCTGTCCTTCATAGTTACATAGCAGTAATCACTCTCCTACACTGTCAGGAAAAAAAAGGAGCTATCGTATTTTCACTTAAATTATGCCAGCCACAGGAACTATTAACTAATTCTGTGCTTGTGGGCAAACGAAATAGGCTTTGATACAAAGCAAGACTCTGCTTTGCTTTAAGCACAGGTAGTTTTTCCACCAATGGCTCAAAATACACTTATTCGCATTGCTTTGAGTTTCTGTTGAATTTTCTGTTCTCTGATCTACTCTTCTCTTTGTATGTACTTACACTATGCAAACTTGAGTGAATTTCAGAAACAAGAGGTGTATTTCATGTCAGACTAAACAAAATGTTTCTACTAACAATGCAAAAAGGAACGAAAAGGTGCAAGATATAAAAAGAATGAAAAAGCAAAAGCACAGACTAAACACAGGATTACGTACGTTAACTCAGGACACTCATTAAATTCTAACACCTTTCTTCGTTGCTAAACAAATTGCTCAGGGAGGTATCAAAAGCTCAGAGCAGCAACACTGCACTCACGCAGACAAAGAATTTCAAAGAAAACTCAGAATGAAACTGGGAGTTACAAAGCAACCAGCCAAACTGACCCCGGCACTCCAGCAGGAATGGCAAAGTTGTAAACCCAGTGATCCCTCACAGAATTAGAAACCCAGATGATGAAAGTTCAGGGAGAAGAGCCAAAATAATCTGGGACTGTGTCCAAATTGCAGTGAAAAACATTCTGCGATACTTCCAACTCTGATAAATAGGCAGATAAGCACACTCCTGAAGCATAGAAATGACTTGTTTGACCACAGCTTTTCCGCTGGATTTCTACAGTCTGAAAGCCTTATATGTGTTTTGCAAAAATTTGGCTATAATTTCTCAAATAATGAACATCTTTCCGTACGTGACAGCTTTATAGCTAGAAACAGATACTGTGTATTTAAAACGACATTCACCGTGTTTAAATGCATTCTCACTAGATTTGAACAAGCACAACCTACTTAGATAACCCAAAGCACTTCAAAAATATCATTCTTTGAAGCAGTATTTTCCTGGAAATAGATAACTCCCACTCACATAACCTGCCCTAGTGCAAAGCTATTCTTCACGCTGAGGAAGACAGGACCCTGTCGTGTGCCAGGAAAAAAGGCAAATTTCCCATTGTCTTAGCCACGCTCAGATACCACTTCCACTTTTGCTGATTTTATTTTATTTTTTTTGCGATACACAGGCTTGCTTGGGAAAATTGCATTCCTAAAGCGTTCACAGCCAGAGCATCTCACCCTCAGTAGAACCTTATTCCTCACGTAATCCCGTTTCACAGCAGCGTACCAGAGGGAAGATACTACTGGGTACAAGTAATAGCATCTGGGATTTCGCCCTTACAGTTTAGTAGCAGCGTTGCGAATCCTGCCAATAGCTTGTCTGCCTGCCCTAGAAGGTGTACAGGGAACCTGAGATTGTGCAGCCTGGCTACAGCGGTATTGCCTGATGGCAGGACAGTTATATTACCTATGAATACAGAAGTCGTAAGTGAAGAAGGGGGAGAGTAATTTCCCAAAGACAAGGCCAGAGAAAGAAATACCCAGTGTAAGACATGGAAATAAGACGTATTAGCCAACAAACTTTATTAGACTGAATAGAAGGAAGAGACCATAATAATGCTGACCACAGCGATGCTCTCATTTTTGTTACTATCATTTATGTTGAAGGCCCAGAACTGGGCTCCAGAGACCAGATCCATATTTCTGAACTTGGGATACTACATAGCTAGAAAGGGCTCTGCGTGTGTGTCGTGGAAGTAAATTAATCTAAGAAATCAGCAAGAGTCCAATCAACCTTATTTTTTTAATTATGGAATGACCACCAGTATCATTGAAACCAAATGTATAATAGTCCCCTTTTTCTTCTTAGTGGTATTGTAGATAAATAGTATTTGCCAAAGTAAATTTAAAATATGTAAGGATATATACTTAAAATATAACTCATCAACTACATATTTAAATTGCTGCATTTTTTCCTCTTTGTGTGCAGATTTCTGTTGGTTATGCTTTGATTTGCACATGGCAGCACCCTGCAATTCAGCACTGAAGACACTGGAACAGCAAGGAAGAAAAGAACA
This sequence comes from Ciconia boyciana, assembly GCF_034638445.1. Taxonomy (NCBI): domain Eukaryota; kingdom Metazoa; phylum Chordata; class Aves; order Ciconiiformes; family Ciconiidae; genus Ciconia; species Ciconia boyciana. The sequence continues at coordinate 78,898,961 of NC_132938.1, read as the reverse complement.
CAACTATCAAGAGAAAATCAGCATTTTGGGGCAGATAGTAAGGGAAGAGCAACTTCTTGCGAGAAATCAGCTTCAAGAGAAATCAGGAAGGCTGTTCCAGACCTAGGGCTAATTCTAAACCCAGTACAAAATCTTGATCTGGAACAGTTCCCAACAAACTGGGAAACAACAGATTGAGTTATTGGTGAGGATGGCACCGTGATAGCGCCACGTTATTCTCCTGTGGTCACCATGCTGTGAGAAAAGCAGTGCCCTTGTGAAATGGGAGATGGTGGGAACCTTACTGAGTGCTGTTGCTGCTCATGTGCCCTGCGAGATGCTGGATGTACTCGAGGATCTTGATAGTGAAGAACCAACCCACAACTGCCATAATTAACACATGGTGAGAGGAAGAGGGGAGGTGGGTAGCTGGGCCTCTCAGACTGTACTGGGAGGTCTTTTGTCTGTCAAAAAATAAGAAAAGCAAGAAGAAAGGCATTAGTAGCAGGATGTGATCACCAACAGAATATTCACGTACAAATTCATCAGTAAAAAGCAACAGCGAAGAAACTCTCCTCTCTCAGCATGGTTTGCAATGTTGCTTGTTTAGACCCTTCAGACTGTTAATGATTTAAAAAATTATTTAAGAAAGCTGACTTGTGCCACACCAGAGTCTTGACACTTTTTATGTGAGAAAATATTGGTTTCAAGATATGGCAAACACATTTCTGGGTGTTTTCTATATTCAGGAAACATTTTCATTACACACAGTAGCTTTCAATAGTTCAAAGCAGAACCACGTGGACAGGCACTTGCATAAAAAGCAAAATAAATAATTTTGGTAAAGGACCAAAGTCGATGGCCTCGAGATTTGGGTCTGCCTTTTCTTAGGCCCTCTGTGTCCCAGCAGAGTCAATGGGAATTTGACAGAGCAAGGAGGGCTTAAAGATGAGTCACAAGTAAATAATTTAACTTAAAACAAACTAATAAATATTCTATATGGTTCCTCTCATGTTTAAAATTGTTCACAAGCTCTGTTTAATCAAATCCCAAGGCAGGAAGAGACAAACAAGATCTCTAGTGTAAACTGTCGATGCAATGCAGGGACAGTCAAGTCGTACATACACATTACACAACACTTGTACAGCCCTTTGGGTATGCTGTACACGTGCAGTGCTGTTGGCATTTCTCCTGGTCCAGAGTGGCTGGAGAGGAGTGGGAAAGGCCTTTTAGCCCCATTCGTAGTACCCCTTTTCACTGTCACTGTTGTGAGAGGTTCTCAGAGCATCCATTGACTGGTTGGGGTTGTGCAAGAAATTTAGCCTTTTACAGTCTCTAGACAATGCAAAAATATATAGGAATAAGGTGTCTTTGAGTACGCTGTCTCCGACAAAAAAATTTCTTTACCTTATTGAAGCATCCAGGAGTGGGCTGGTGCATGGGGGAAATATACCTGAAAGTTATTGCATGCAGTGCTAACAGATTTGTCCAAGGTACTTCTATACGCCTGGGATGCCCTGAGTGGCAAATCACAGCATTCCCTCTGGCATTGATAGTTTTACATTTGCATGAAATCCTGCCAAGTACCCATAAAAGCTCTGACAAGTCTGAGGCCTTATTGCAGCAGCACCCAGCATCAGCCAGGATGCCCAACCTGTTCTCCACTCCTGCTGAAGCTGATGGGAGTGAGGGGTACCTGACAGCACCTTGCCTCTGATACTACTGCAAGACCCTACTAGTATCGATGCACGGCCTGGTTGAGAATAAGCCAATACTGAAGTTTCTGTTTCACAACAATGTTGGGGAGGACAATAAATCATCACAGAACATTTTGGTAATTGGCCATTCTTTTAAAATATTGCACAACTTTGTCAAGACAGGAAACCTCGAAATTTCATCATTTTTAAAGGGGATTGAGAAAGCTCAGAGTTTTGCATGCCATGGTTTTACTATGGCTTCCTGAATGTCTGTGAACAGAATACTGACACTACTGTGAAGAGATAAAAAGGATGTTGCAACAAAAAATTATTGCAGTGGCTGCTCAGCTAATTTGGATGGAGACAATTTTTTTTCCTCAGTGATCTTAACATTACTCTGTAATTCCACTGCAGAGGTCAGGATTCATTACAGAAGCTTTTGTTTCAAAAGTTGGTTTGATGTTACAACTCTTATATCAAGTGCCAGTGAAACAATCAACAGTCCTCTGGATTTGTTTTTGGTTTCCCCCCCTCCATTTTAAGATATGTTTGAAGAGTTTTTGCAATAAATACTCCCTTCATCTACTTAATTTGGAAGTAATCTCTAATCATTTCTCATCTTCTTACGGCATAACTTCAGAATGATTTCATCCCAGGTGGTGACCTCATATAAAATCCAATGTCAATTAATGGAAGCCAGAAAGCCTTGGGTTGTGTGGAAAGTGAGAAAATAAAAATAAAATACACATGTGCTGGCAATGGTAACTTTCTTTTGACTCATACCTGAGAGTTTAGTTTATTCAGTTGAGACTGTAATCTCTCGTTAATTTTCTGCAATGCTTCTTTCTCCTCATTAAGTCTTTCTCTGTCAGATCTCTCCTTTTTGAAGTCTTCTTCATATATTTGTACCTGCAATCATTATGACCGAGTACGTGAATTTCAGCAGAACCATAATGGAAATTTTCATCCACTTTTAAACACTGGCCAAGTAGCGGGGTGCATTCCAAAAGGATCCCTCCTCTTTACAATCCTGCAACAGAAAGTTTCCCTCTTCCTTTTTTATGACCAAAATGACAAGCAATGGCTATTCTCCAGTGGCACCCATCAATCAAAACAGTCCACAGCTTCAGTACCCATAGAGCCTTGTAATGTAAAAGGCTGACTGACAGGTATCAGTTACATTAGGATATAAGATATATTAAGAGAGCAAATACTAAAGACATCGATCTTTTTAAGGGATAAACGGTAGTAGGACACACATTTTACCAACATTTTTTCCAGTTTTCTTGTCAATTATGAGCACTTTTAACTGTCCCCTGTATCTCAGATGCAAGCAGTTAGCAACCTGGTGGAGATGGGAGGTGCTGAGACAGCACAAAAAAATGATTTCTAGCACGCAGTCTGACAGAACATTATCACCTTATCTAACCTGACGATGAGCCACTATCATCAAATAATGTCCTGCCTTTTTATAGCCCACTGAATACCGTTGGGCCTGCTTTGCTTTACGCCTTTTCATAGTTGTCTGCAGCTTTACCTTACCCACTGCACTAGCTGTCTAACCAAGGTGTGGCCCAAAGGACTAATCTGTGCAGAAAAAGTGATAGTATTTAGAGCTGTGGTCACATATTAATGACCAGAAGACTTGGACTAGCGAGGACTGTCAAGGAATTTAGACCTTGGCTGGAGCACTGTGGAAAAACAAAACAAAACAAAACTGGAGGAGGCTATCGTGCCCCAGATGTTAGAAACTGTATGTGGAAAAAATAATTGGCCCATGAACCTTTTGTCTGCAATACAGGACTTCTAATTCATCCTCTCAAACTGCAGTCCAAAGAACCTACCCGACCCAGTGTAGAACCAGAGGTGAATGTTATGTACACAATTCAAAATGGAAATACAGAGGTTTGACCCTGTTCCTAGAAGATAAGCTGCCTTTCAAATACTGAAGGATGCAATGGCTTAGCTGTTCTTATGTTGCCAGGAATCAGAGCACTTCATCCCATTAAAAAATATCTGACCACCCCAGGCACAGGCAGCGAGCGCACAGATTCAGAAGCAAAACACAAATCTGTAAATTAATTGGTGTTAAGCTGACTGGCTTAATTCTTCAACTAACAGGCAAGCATCCACCTGGTAAGAAGCTGGAGGCTGGTGGCACTTCTACTGACAAATAACAGCAAAAGCACTTTGGAGTAGGAACCAACACCAGAACTTTCAGAAGTCCTTTCATGTCCTCTTGGTTGGTCACTAAAGCCCACTGACAGTCTGTTTCCAAAGAACTTGCTTGCTGTGGCTCATGCCCTGCTCGTCGTACAGACCCAGTTTTCTTTTTGCTGGCAGCAGCACTATGACTTCACAGGAGGACTAAAGAAATGTTAATACCTCAGGGGAAGAAAAATGTCAACACAGGGCTCTATAAATTATTTTCACGACTTGCCTGTTGCAGCTAATTTTTGCAAGGTTTTTTTCGGACCTGATGGTCCCCCACTAGATATAACCCCCCCCCGAATAACACAGCGTAAAAGGAACAAAGGCTTTATGTGTGGCTGTGTGGGGACTCAGCTCTGCAGCCTGTGCCTGGAGGAGGTATGCATGCCCCTGACCCTCCGAAGCAGAGGCAAAGCTGTTGCTTGCAGAAATCTAGGTCTCTTGTATCCCTTTCCATCTACATGCTTCTCTCCTCAGTATTTCCTCATTTCTTCTCTCCTGACTCCCTCTCTGCTGTCCCACATCCCTCCCGCTCTCCAGCTGTACAATCTGCTGAAGCTGCAAGGGATCTACTTTGTCACAGTTTTGCCATATATTCTGTTGCCCTGAGAAAGAGGGGGACACCTCCCAAGGAATGAATGCCTTCATCTCTTCTGTCGTGGCCAGGGATGGGCTGATGACAGCCAAGCTCTGGTGAGACTCTGTCATGTCACTGTTGTCCCAAGAGTCCCTCCTCTGCACAGTTAAAGCCTTCTGCTCCATTTCGTGCAGAAGGAAGTCTGAACTCACTGTACTGATTTATACAACTAGAAAGAGACATTCATAAAATGGATACCCCATGAGAATTCTGAAAAAAATTGGTTTACTCTATTTTATTGTGTAAAATGAAATAACTCATTACTGTACAATCAAGTGCAGGATTTTATTCTCCAGCATGTGGCAAGCATTACATTAGAGAGCAAAATCTGGCTCTGCTGTCAAACGTGACAGAAACAAGTATTTTATTTCCATTGAATAAAATTCCCATTCTGATCACATCCATTTGTGTGTCAATAATGTTAACCCTAACACTGTCCAGGATGACAGATCTAAAATGTAAAATTATCTGAAAAGTATCATGTTTTTAAACAGATTCTTTCATATGGAAAGAAAAAGAGTGCACAAGGCACTTGAATTGCTCAGAACAAAGATTAAAAAAAAATAAACACACTTCTCTATAGTGATTGGTATGCAGGTTACGGATGCAAATGTTTTGCCTCACACTTTGAAAAATCGCAATGCCAACACTCTAGTTTTCCAAGACTACGATTCTTAGGCAATTCACTAAACTTTCAACTTCTAAGAAAAAAGGAGCAGAAGACACAATCAGTAACTCATGAAGTTTAGCATTCCCTCTGGATGAAATTCAGCCCCTAGCAGAGAGCTGACAGGATGTCTCCAAGAGTCAGGAGAACCATTCTGCTGCTTTGAGTCCTATAAAAGTCCTTGCTCCAGTCCTTTGCAAGGACTCAGTTTCACTTCGTGGACACTGCTGTGATGATAGCATCTTAGGAAACACCATTTCAATGGGCTACGGCTAAACTGGTTCTTCCTTTCAAAAGCTCTACGTAGCAAGTTTACCAGGCACAATTCTTGGGAGAGAGGACAAAATTATGCTGTATGAAATCCACCCAGGCTTACTTCCAGCTGTTCTTACCTGCTGTCTGAGAACTTCAAGTTGGGTTCTCATTTCCTCAAGGCTGTTCCTGTCACCCTTCTCTGAAGGAGTCCCAAGAACAGGTGAGTGCTGCTTTTTCAACACATCCAGAAGGGCCTGCAATGTCAAAAAGCAAAATTACTAAAAAGAGATTCACTACATCAACAAAAAAAAAACAAACCAAAACCCTTTTAGATTATTAGAATGTTTGCCTTCCAAATAAACAGATTAGAGTGAGGCACAGACTTGTGGGGGTTTTCCCTTCACTTCCAGTTGCTTCAATTATATACACAGGATACAAACCCCATAAACAACATACACGCATGACTAGGTCCAAATTTTCAAAGTGCCCACACTACATCCATGAATTTGAGACAGTGTCATTTAGGAGACTTTTACTTATAACTATAACAACCAACATTTACCTATGGAAATCACAGCTACAAATCTCATTCATAAACACCATTCCCTGTGCAAGTCAGAATTTGGGAAAACAAAGACAGGTGTCTAAACTCAGCTGAGGCCAAGACCAAGCAAACAAAAAAACCAAGAACATAAAAGTAATACGCAAAGATGGCCTAAAAATGTGACTACAGTTAAGTCTGACCAAAACATTTTTTTGCACTAAGAGTACAAATTTCTTCAACTGGAACCGAAGTAAACCCTCCGGTTGAACAGAAGTTATGTAGTCTCTGTAGGTTGTCACTAGAGGGAGTTACGAATACACACACACTACACTGACAAGGCTCTTACTCTATTTTTCAATCAAATTCTACCATAGTTCTTTGCAGATTTTATTTATTTTTAACAGTATTACACAGCTCTCCCTTGGATTGGGATAATTTTTAAATCGCTCTTACCCCTCTCTATCAATAACCACACGCTACACTTACATATCTCTTATTTACTCTGGCACAAACATTCGCCATTCAGTACTTTTCAATGTCTCTGACATCAGATATGGACTCAGCTAACTTCATCCATTTTCGAAAGTTCAATTCCTGCTAATGATCCCCAGCTCCCCCTTGCTGGCCACACTCCATTCATGCCATAAAGAAAGGAGGAAAGATAATCTGGAGAGCGAAGCGGCCAAGCAGGAGAACCAGTATCTAAAGTAACCCAAGGATTCGTATTAATTATCAAAAGGCCAACAACAACAACAAAAAAATTAGCACTTTCCATGGAGAACATAGAAAAGAAAAGAGAGGTTTTTTTATCTGATGAGCTACTGTTCCTAAGAATCACACAGAACAGAAATTGGTACAATAGTGGCAAAGTTTGCCATGTGTGCCATGTGAATACATAAATAAGGTTGAACATAAGCATGGGAGGATTAAGATTACTGATTAATCTTCAGTAAGCTATCTGTAATTAATTAATTAATTAATTAATTACAGATAGCTTACTGATTAATCCTCCTTTTGCCCCTTTGAGCCACTGCTAATCCCTTTTAGGCTATGACATGGCAGTGCCCTGCACAAATAGTAAAACAAATAATCAAAACAAGTTTCCCATTGGCATTTAGATTGGGCATGGATCGCCAGCAGCAGCAAGAGTCAGTGAAGTTTGACAATATCACTGTACGTATGATAGGTTCCCTGGCTGACTGCAACCCAGATCCTTTCCCAGGCATGTGGTTCGTTACACGTACCGCTGAGGACAAAGGTGAGTGAAACATGCTTTTCTTCTTCCCCCTGCCTACGTGGGATACATCTTGATGACAACCACAGAATCACAAGACTCATTTGGGTGGCAAGGGACCTCTGGAGGTCCAAGCCCCTGCTCAGAGCCAGGCCAGGGAGGTCAGGTTGCTCAGGGCCTGTCAACTGAGTACTGAGCACCTCCAAGGAGGGTGATTTCACAGCCTCTCCAGGCAACCTCTTCTAATATTTGACCCCTCTTAAAAGGAAGTGCTTCAGATGCCCTAATTCAAAGATAACTGAGCATCCTTCCTTCACAACATACGATTTTCCCAATCATCTGCTGTGCCCACTTTTTATATGGCTCTGTCTTCTGTTAAAACTCCTTCACTAGGACATATCTTACTGATCACGGCCATCCCAACGTTACCAAATGGTAGCGCACCTTTACAATTGAAGTATGTATAGTCATAAGCTGTTGATGGTCCTCCTCATTCTTGAACAAATGTCACTATATTGACTATATTCCTTGCAGCTCACTTCTTAGAATCATATCATGATATAGGCATATTGGGTATTTGGGCAGTTCTTCAGGTTTTTTTGTTTATTTGGGGTTTTTTTGAGGAGATTCATCTCAAGATTATGGTGAAAAAAAGATTATGATGAAAAATCTCAAGTTTATGGTGAAAAAACAGAAAAATCCAGAAAATTCAATCTTCAAAAGGTTAACAGTAGAGAAAAATAAGGTGAGGATTTTTTTAAACCTCATTTGGAAGCAACGCTGTGAGACCCCGTTTTATCACTTCAAATAAAATAACAAACGGTAGCATGAACAAATCTGAAATGGTTTAGGGTCATACTAAACCCAGATCAAAATCTTTGAGGAAAGATTGTAAGACACATGCTGAGAAGTGCTAGGTATGGGGGGAAAAAAGGGAAATTTTGTAATGTTGCTATTGGATCAGTAGCAAATCATTGAGAATTATGTCATTATAGAAGATTTGGGTTCCCAAGTATAAAATGGAGACTAAACACTACTAAAGCTAATACTCAAAGATCTAACTGAAATATTTTTCTTTCAAAATTCCCATCACTCTGAACTGACAAAAGGTGGGGCTGTTTTAGAGTCATTTACGGAAGAAATGAAGATATCGTTGTTCCACTGGTTTTAAAAAACAACTGTGAATAAAACTATAATAAAACACTTCAAATTAAAAGTAAATAAGCTATTTTAAATATGTAACTAAGATTTGTAATTTCAAATTGGCAAATTTGAGAAATTACAAAGAACTTCTAGGCACCTTCTATAATTGGTCCTGTATGCAATTTTTGCAGATCATTTGGCTATTCCTACTTCATTAAAAGTCAGACTACAAAAAAACCCAATCAAACCACTCCCCTACCCCCCAGAAAATCATATCTCAGGGAAGGTGAAAAAATTGTATAGAAAAATGATCAAGGGACAGCTAGATGAATAATTTCAAGAAGGAAAATTAAAATACCCTTTAGGGCCTTTTAAGGACTGGAGAAAGGATTTGATCCCAACGAAAGCTACCACTTTTGGTAGCTTTTAGATGAAAATGCAGGGTAAGAGAGACAGTCATACTGAGCTGTTTGTTGCAAAAGAAATTAAACTATATATTTTATACATATAACTATAAAATATAATTTTTTTCCCCACTATAAAAATGAGTACAAGGAGGAAGGAATTTACACAGGAAAGCAAGACTAAAGACAGTCTTTCCAATAAGGAGGATAATGTAGAGCACAGTGGCAGGATGGCTAACAGCAAGGAAGACATACCAATGAGAAAGAACTCACAGCTCACTGCGTTAAACTGAGCTTAACTTAACGTGGTGTTAAATAACATTCATTCAGAAGTACTGAGAACTGAAACCTGAAATTGCAAGACAAGCAGCACAGAGGTTTACTGAACTTTTCAACATAAAAAATGGAGCTGTATGACTGAAAAATAACTACCTTGGTTTCCAAAGCTGTGAAAAGCATAAGTGGTCCACGCACCTAGAAACCTCTTAATCTAACCTCAAGAGTGTGCCAGGCTTGGGAGGAAATTTTGAAGAGAATTGCCTTTTAGACATCAGAAATGGGATGAAGTAAAGCATTCTTTAACCTGATGTCTTTCATAAAAACCAGATTTTCTTAACAGGAGAAATACATTAGAGCTTATTAGTCTATGTTTAAATAACAATTGAGATGGTGCTGCAGCAAAGTTACGAAATAAGTCAGAAATTTGGCTTGTACTTGAAATATATGGTGAACAAGGAAACAACCACAGGAAAGCCAACAATTTTGGGATATAGCATTGCAAACTATTATGGCGTTGCAACATCACTTTCATGCTGCAGACATCAAAGTAGGATCACATTGGACTCTATACTTTGGGTACTCTGGATGACGGGATCAAAGTGGGATGAAGCCAAAAGTAAAAGGATCAACGTACTTAAAGTAAAAAGGTTAATGTACTTAGAAACAAGTAGTAGCATCTTCCATAAACTGAGAACTAAGCAGTTTAAAATGACTGAGATGAAAAAACATGCATATTAGTAGGCGTAGTTGTATTTTAAAAGACCAAAAGAGTTGGGGCAGCTTAGCGAAACTGTCCTGTAGTGAAAATACAATTGCTCTCTGTAGCTATAGGGAAGGAACAAGTGCCCCTGAGAGCAATCATATTTTCACTAGAGGACAGTTCTGCTTCATGGAGAGGACAGATCTGCTTCATGCAAGGATTGAAGCAGATCTGTTCGACACTGCTACCGGAAGAACAAATGAATATCATCTGGCCAGAATAAATTTGGCCTAATAGAAACAGATAAAAGTATCTAATGAAAGAAGAGTTACAGTTCCAGAACAGCCTTCCAACAGAAACACAGTAGAAGGAGCTTAAGTAATTTTAAGGAAAACGTTGTTTGATTTCAGAGAATTTGTAAGAACTTCAAGTCACTGAACCTGCAATAGCACGGGAAGGGTACAGAGGTTCCCTTCCAGTCTTACGTGCATTCATGACATGAGATTTGAAGAACACAAATACACAGAAAATCAGTAAAGCATTACTCGTGGGAAAGTGTGTTACATGAAATTAATGTTTCATTTTAAAGTATGGTCTATTTACACATCTGTCTTAGTTCCAACCACATCATAAGAAAAGACAGCAAAATAAAACATTGAAATAAGTTGTTTTACTAAGATTACCTTGAATTAAAGTTACACTGAAGCTTTGAGCAAGTCCTGTCAATGCATTTCAAAACGACTTAGAGATCATACTTTCTGTCAGATTTTTGAATATGGCAACATTACTTTTTTGCCTTGACTTTTGCACATCATGGCCCTTTAGCTTGTGCATCACTTAAAGTTACACAGCAATGGTTACTGCAGTGCATTTCCTCAGGAAGTGTTTGTGGTTCACCATGAAATACAAAATTGTTAGAAAACACCCACTGCTTTATGTGATCTTTTGATTAAACAAAGCTACATTTATTACTTTCCCTCAGTTAGAAAAAAATAAATCACATTTAGCTATTTTATGGCAATTTCCTCAATGAGACATATATACACATACATACTTATATGTATGAATATATATATGTATATACAAAGTAAGACAGGAGCATGTCTTGTGAAGAGAAGCCATTTTTCTCAAACACAGAATATATGTAAAACAACAGTTTTTAAACTGAGGTTTTTTTAATCGCAGTATTTCACTGGATGCATATGAAAGTGTCTTTGTGCCATTTCTCTTTTGTTCTAAGGCAGGAGAATATAGAAAGAGCTTAGATGTGACACGTAGAGAGGTTTCACAGCAGAAGCCAAAGATTCTCTTAACTTTCCTCTTTACAATGCAACCCTACTACCTACCAAGAACAGCATGTACAGGTATTAGCTAAAGTTAAGTTCTTGCTTGTTTCCCCAGCTCCCTAACAGTGATCATGAGTTTGCTACCATGAACAGGTTGTTCACCCAGGACTGAAAGGATGGGCATCTTACCAGATGTGTCACTGCTTCACAACAGAGACCCTAGAACTAAAGGAAGAGGTCCTGGTCAGTGGCTCACTCTCATTCATACCTTATTGAGACGACTTATTTCACACTCATAGTGTTCTTTCTTTCTGATCATTGAGGCATTCTTCTGCTTCAGAAGCTTGTTCTCTTCCTTCATTTCATGGAGAGCTTCACTAAGGACCTTTGTTTCTTTCTGGGATGCAAAAATACAGAGAGATGCTGCTGAAATGCAGATGGAACCATTTTTCAAGAACAATTTTCAGAACATCTGCTGTCTGGCAGATGTGCTGCATTTTCGTTGTCCCAAACACAGCTGGGAAGGGATGGAACAGGAAGGCAGATGGTTAGTAAAACCCAGATATGATAAAGCCTGTTGAAATTGTTTTGACCACTCACCATATGATGAGACAGAGAAAACATACCAGACTAAATCCCTGCTCTTTACAGTCTGCAGTTGCACAAAGCCATGAGAAAGCTGGCAGGCCAAGCAGATCAGTACCATACAGATGATCATCCCAAACCTGCATTAGTCTTACGTACTCATAGTGTAAGACCAGGCCTAAATGCTGCTGGAGTCCCAGCCATTCCCAGTGTCATACAACATTAAAGACAAAACCGGATCTCAGTATCACATAGTCTGAAGGCTTTTTCCACTACACAAGAGACTGAGGCAGATCTCAGCCTGCTCAAGAATTACCAAGTGACCAACCAAGGCTTAAAAATCCACTTTCTTTGACCCCATCACAGTTTTTGTTGACTTGAGTTTGACCCTTCCTAGTGCATGTGCCTATGCTGTTGCCATGCCAGCAAACTACCATGAAGATGTCCCACTTGCAACAGGATTTATACACTAGTCTTTCAAGATGGTATTATAGGAATTATTAGGACAAATTTGCCAAACTTTAAGTTTGATTCTCTTCTCCTATCACTTTCAGGGCAGTTATTTTCAATCTACAATGAAGGAAGCTAAGATCCAAATCAGACCCTGAAGCAAGCGGCATTGTGTAAGCTTCTCTCCCAGGGTAATGCATTCCTCACTAGCCCGCTTTTGCCAGACTGTCTTAGACCAAAGCTGTTTAGACATACGTAACAGAATGGCCCATTCTACAAAAAAAAGAAAAGTATTTCAAATATTCTTCTGCAGCTGCTTTATGTGATTAAAAAAATTAGATCCAACAATCACATGCACAGGACACCATATGAATGCTTTTTTCTTTGTGCAACAGGCATATCTCTGTGTAGCCAGTGACTAGACATTTACGGTTCAGGCTCATGAGACGTGCATCACCATGTGCTGATTGAGCCTCCGAAAAACACCCTTGAGAAACTGTTGCTTACACATGAGGTCGCTTTATTTTCCTTTGTTCCAAGTTAGTTGGAACATTTCATTTTCTCCAAAAACTGGGCAAGATTAGCAGGGTATCTCTGCATTAAGTATAGGAACTCACCCAGGAGCTAGCTCAAGCTGGCATGTGCATGCATGTTTTAAGATATTAAAGAAAAACAAAACAAAACACTAAAATACACATAGACTTTTAGCTATGCTTTTCTCTACGCCTTTGCCATCCTCTTTTCCTAACTCCTAGCACACATTCTCCTTCTCAGAGGCTGACACCTCTGGCAACATGGCCATTTATAACTAAAGATTTCCAGTTTGTTCAGGTTTTTGAATCATCTGAATTCTTACATCTTATTGCTTCTTATTCAACACTGAATCTTGGGTGTTATGGTACCTAGGCTTTCCAGTGACTAGGCTGGTCTTTGATTCCTGTCTATGGGTATGTAGTCATGTCCAGAGAAAACAAAAAACCCCAATTAAATCTCCAAAACAGTCAGTTTTCCTCTGTGGGCCATGCAGGACACGGGACAGATAAAGTTCACAACATCATTCTGTGAGAGCCATACCTCCAGGCGTGTTAAAAAAAAACCCTAAAATAGCTCTGTAAGAAAGCAGCAGCATGTAATCTGTCTCGGGGTTGTTTGGTGCTACTGGTTTTCCTGAATGGCTCAGCAGAGCACCCAGAGAACTGCCACTCTGAGTAAACAAATTTAAAAGGTACTGTCAGGCTGCTGAACTAGATAAGCAAGTAGAGAACAAATATCTTACTTTGCTCTGGCAATTGCCCTGTACAGCCTATCCCAGCTCCATAGCTACAGCGGGGTAAGTAAAACATTTTAAAAAGAAAGGGTTGTTACCTTTCAAGAAAAGAAAAAAAATATATATACACACACACATATCACACACACATATATAAAACCAAATGCAGGTATCAAGAATGTTACTTGCTGCAGGAAAAAAAAAAAAAAACAAACCCAAACAAAAAACCCCAAACTCAAAACATAAAGCCGTAAAAATCTAATCTTGGTAGATCTGTCAGCTTGGGCCTCTTCCGCATCTGCTGAACTTTAAAGCAACAAGCCTGCTCACGTGCTTTCAAGCTGAACATATCTTTATGCATTTTCCTGAATCATCCCCTGGCACTGCTTTTTCTTCATCCTGCCTCATGGGCAGCATAGGATAACCTGAGTTGGCACAGCTGCTGACATGGGTGTTACAATCCTTGTTGCTCATTCAAAAGTCTCTACTTTTAGCAGCTACCTCTGCAAAGGTGTAGATCTCCTGCATCCTTGCATGACATCCAAAAAGCAAAGAAATTCAGAGTAAATAGAAGCACTTACTGGCCGAGTATATAATTTGTAAAGAAATTGCTGATCTAAGGCTGAAGTTCCATGCAGGTTAACTTGTCCTCGTAAGAGATTTTTTGATTATATTGTCATTTAGTTCATTATTCATGTATGTAGTAAAAAAATTGAGAGACTGTACTGCTCATCCTTACCTTTTCAACAAGGTAGCTAGGGCTATTTTTCACAGCTATCATATATTAAAGGGTAGGCAGTAAAAACCTTAGTAATATGAACAAGAAGATAGATTGTCTCGCATTGAATCCACACTTGGAGCAAATATAGGCAGTGATTCAGCAAGTACATAACCACATAGTTTGCTTTAAAACATGTAAATGGTCCTATTGGTTGGAAATCAAGCACGTGCTTAGCTAAGACCATAGTGTAATTGATAAGCAAGTAAGATGAATGTTCTGCTTATGAAGACAAAAGCTAAGGACTTTGCATTTCTTTTCGTGCAGCAGCTAACTTACATCTTACCTGAACCTGAAAATGATGTGATTGCCACTTGTTTTCACATTTGTTTTGTGTTATCAAGTGAATAGAGAAGCCCAACTTCAGCCATCAGAGCACCGTGCAGAATCTCTTACAAGAGTTTATGAAGTGTGTGACGCCATGAAGCAGAATGAGAATAGGAAGCACCACTCTCTGTGGTGCTTGTAAAACGGGGCACAAAGTTTTGTGTATACATCGGACATATATATGCTGATCCCTCAGGTTGGTGGTTTTACTGTGCTGGGAATTCAGCTTAGGGATCCAGCTTTAGATGCAAATACCTACACAAGAGCCAGTGCCTAAGGAGTCCTGAGAGAGGTGCCCAACCATTCTCAGGGTGAGGTGAACACCACTCTAGAGCAGCTGATCAGCCCAGGCACTTTCAGCCCTAACAACTGCACTGACTACATCACTAATATTTACGGGGAGCTGAGATAGCTAGCACATGTATAAAAGCATATATTGTCAATACCAAAATGTGGGTGTCTTAAGCTGAATTCATTCCTTCAAGTATTTGTTGCCAAGCACTTCACGTAACATCTGCAATGACATTCCTATTCCATTTGAATTCACTGTGGCATTTTCATTCACAAAGAAATTCACCCCAAACTGAACAGCGAGGAAGGAAATCTCTGCAGTATTCATATCAATCTGCTCTTTACTCCCCCACGCACACTAATGCTGTGCTCTCTGCTGATTTCTATTGAAATTACTCTCTCTCTATACATAGTTCTCTGATTAAACAGAAGATCAGCCACTGCCTTGGGTACAACATTGAAGAGCACCCAACACCACAATCTCACTTCACAGTTGCGCGACAACCCATGCCCTGCCACTCACGAGAAGAGAAAGAGGAAAGGCAAGACAGCGTTCAACACTGAGCACAAACAGGATAACAGCATGCACCCTCCTACCGTTTCCTGCAACGGCCTCTCTCTGCCCAGGGCTTGCAACCTTTCATCTTCTGGATGCTGTTGATGTCTCTTTTCCTCCAGCTCACCGACTCTCCTCTCTGACACATCCAGTTTTGCTTTCATTTCTGCCAGCTAAAAAGCAAGTGACAGACCATGGTGGGCTGACTGGGGATCCTGAAAGGCACAGCACCTCAAAGGTGCCTTCAAATCCTTTCAGCTCTCAGCAGATCAGCATAAAGGAGTGGATCTGGTTGCGTGTAAAGTCCCCAGCCACTGACTTTCCCCTCCCAACCTCCAAGCTCCGCTGCTCTGTCTGCAGTGGAGACTTTTAATGATACTGGGCAAATTCTTCATTGGTGTTAACCCAGTTGGGTCTCGCACTGTTTTGCTGCCAAAGGACAGCTACCACGGGTCTGTCCTTCCAGATGAATTTTCCATTTGAATGTTCTTTTTTTTCCTTTTGCAATTTGGACTCCCTCTGCAGTGGTGCACATCCAAATGATCTAGCCAGAGGCATAAAACAGTCCCATATTTAATGAGGAAGAGCCATTTAAATTCCTCCTCTCTTTGGGGAAAGAAAAAAAAATTCAAATAAATTATCCAAATGTCAGTAAAGCTTACTAGAAAATATTAGAGAGAAAATGTTCCTGATAAGCACATGAGGTCATTCTGCAAACTTCCTTTCCATAGAAGGAAACAGGAGATGAGAAGCGTCACTCAATGAACCAACTTGGGTTTTGGAATACCCAGCAAAATTGTAAGCAGCCAGCTTCACTAGGCAGCTGATTAGAACGTCTGCAGCAAAGATGCCACACAACCGCAAGCAAGGAATGAAAGCTATGCCAATGGGATCTTGACAAAAAAAGGAAATAAAAAGTATTTATTTACAATTTATTTTTTTCATGAAGAGCTTTTGTACAGAGTAGTTTCCCAAAAGCAAAAAAGTCTCTCTGCTTATAGAAGGCAGCATTCATGGAGGATTTGTGTGAGAGCTCCCCCCATTACAGGGAGCCCCAGTGAGCTTCCAGGCTTCACAAGCCAGCCACAAGAGATGGGACAAGAACCAACAGATATGTGATGATGTGGATCAGTGGCTGGGCACACCAGGCACTGCAGGCTAATTTTCAGTTGATTGTACTCTGAAGTATGAGAAGTTTTTATTACTTTGTGGAGGGCATGAAGATCTCTGCTGTCATGTTCACCTTTGTCCCTACTATTTTAGAGATGCCTTGCTTCTCTGGTTATTTTGTCCTACTGAAGACTGTACACACATTAGCTTCACTTTTATGTGATGAAGCTTTTTTAATTTGTGAGTAAAGACAAAGTAAACATGATGCCTTTCTCCCCTAAGATATTTGCTATAGCTATGCCTGGTTGGCATTTAAGCACAGACTTAACTATCAGCAGGTGGCATACATATTCCAATAGAAGTAGTCAACATTGTTACCTGTTTTTCATAAAGCTGTTTCATACTTCTAAATTGATGATCCCATTGCTTGTTCACCTCCAGAAGCTGTAATTATCAGGAAGTCACAGTAAATAACCCTTATTTCGACATTGTCAATAAATAAAAAATAGACTGGCATTCTAAACCTCCAGCCATCAGTGTTCACAACCTCATTATTATCTGGCCAGTTCATTTCAGAAAAAGGAAGTTTAAGGTTTGGCAAGCTTTATGGCCCATCTGCCAGTGCTTTGTTATTTCAGTGGAAGTATAACATTCAGGAAGTAACATTCAGGAAACATGCAAATACACAATAAGTTACAGGTGAATCATTTGCAACGCTGTACAAATCCCAGGCTGCAACTCCTAAATGGCCAAGGACTTTCTTGTTAGTTTGCTTTAAGTGCCATAAACATATTTCCAATTAGAAGGTCTCTGACTTCAAACAAGTGAATTGAAGACTCCTGTTGACTGCAATTTCTACTGGAGGCAAACTCCGCTTGCCTTTCTCAGTACCACTAAACTGAGTAAATACGCAAGATGGGCAGATTGGCTAACACCACGCATGTAAGTGGTAGGAGTGAAGTCAGCGTGCATGCATTTTTACTGGAGAAAGCCAAATAGGTCCCTCTGAAGCATTTTGCTTTGTAGGATATAGGGTCTTTAGGATGCTCAGCAAAAGAACAGATTCCAGTTCGCTGCTACCTGTGACCAACACACCAACTGGCTACTACTCACAGTGGTTCCTTGGCCTTTATAATAGTGATCATTAAGAAAATTTGCCCTTTGTACCATATAAATCTCTGTTCTTCTAGATTCATAGCTGCGTTACAGTAAGTCATTGTCTATTTTTAGGAACAGTTCTCCAAATATACCTCTGCCTAGCTTGGTAGAGAGAAGTAGGACTAAAGGAATAGTTTAAACATAATTTTAAGTGCTTGCACTCTTTGGGCTGTGAAGAAATGCAAAGCAGAAAGTCTCCACATAAAAATTGTCTCACAAGAGTGCAGGATGAGACTCCCACAGGAAAAAACATTGGCCTTGCTGGACTGGCGGGTAAAACCAACTGCAGCATAAACACAGTGTAGGTAACAGTGATAACACATTCAGTGATTTCCTGCCCCGGGCATACTACTGATTTGTAATGTCTGTCTTAGAGGTTATATCTGTAAAGGTTAAGGGTAAAGTTAAGATCACCTCTCGTCTCTGTCTTTCCAGTGAGAGGATCTGGTGTTCCAGAGAATTGGCTGATACAGTCTTCTTTTTGGTCAGTAGCATGTGCCTTGACTGGAGAAAAGAAATGTTCAACAATGAATGCTTTCGGCAT
The DNA here is from genome assembly GCF_034638445.1 of Ciconia boyciana. Lineage (NCBI taxonomy): Eukaryota > Metazoa > Chordata > Aves > Ciconiiformes > Ciconiidae > Ciconia > Ciconia boyciana. Next base: position 78,880,859 of record NC_132938.1, on the reverse strand, counting down.
CCTCTCTCCAATTCAAGATTATCATATAAAACTCCCATCCACCCTGATGCATGCATGTAAAGAAACTGGAACAGCAACATTTTCTTACATTGCATTTGTATTTCAGTACCTTTACACCTGCTGACAGCAGATTCTGAAGTGTACATCTGCTTTAACCCTGCTTAGTCTGTGTTTTAACTGAAGCATTATGCAAATGGACACTGAAATAAACAAAATTATGTCTATTTGTACCATCTGAGACATAGAACACAAAATAGGATTTTAATTATCTTACAGATGGGTAATACAAACAAGTAGTACAAGCCACAAAAGTTGAGCATAAGTTGAAGTGGGTGTAAGTAATTCCCTTCATTTACAAGAACTAGAATAATTAGTAGTATTGCCCCAGTAAGTGCTTGCAGGCCCAAGGCAATAAACTTTAGCACAATGGGTTCAAAACAAGCAATACAGAAAATGAATAGGCCATTTGGAGAAATTAGGAAATCAGTCTGCAATTGTTCCATTTTTTAAAGTGTGGAGTTTTGCCCATGCGGGACAGCAGCAGCTAAACCCTCATTTTTATAATGACAATGTCGTATATCATAATTTCCAAGAAGTTTCTACCAATTGTCATGAAAACAAACATGTGCTCTATGAGAGAGAGAGAGAGAGAGAGAGAGAGAGAGAGAGAGAGAGAGAGAGAGAGAACTGTACTGGAAAAAAGATACATGCTCATAAAAATAAAATATACTATGTTTAGATACCTGCAGGGATTTTTTTTCTCCCTAAATTCTCAAACAATATATAAGAAACCAGAATAAAAGTGAGAGCACTTCTGAGGTCTTAAATCTCGTTAAATAAATTTCTTTTCTTCAGCTAGAGAATTTAATGCTAAATACCAATGAAGAAGATCAAAGAATAGTTTTGTTGTGTCTTTTCACAGGCAAAAATCCTGACCACGTATTTGTGCCATGGCCAGTCCTGCTGAGCTCTAAACGTGGAGCACTTGACGTCCATGCCAGAAAACACTTAATCCCTCTTCCTGCAGAAGTTCATCGATATGTTTAACTTAAAATATCTGAAGCAATTACCTGACAGTCAATGGAGTTATTCACATGTTGAATTGTTTTCAGAATCTGGGCCTTAGGCATGTGTTTAAGTGCATATTTAAGAGTCCTATTAAAGCGAATAGGACAACTCACAAATCTGACAGCTATGTATACACTTGGCACCCAGCTGGCCCGAATACCTCTCACAGAAGTTGTTGGGTCACTAAAACGAACCACTTTCTACCCTTTGTATAACAACAAATTAAAATGACCAGATAATTTTAGGGGGAAAAAAAAAACGCTAGGGAAGGTTTTCTTTCTAAGAATGCCATATCCAAAAATAATTCTAACATTTCCTTCTACTCTTAAACAATGTAAATCATTCAGACAAATCTACTGGAACACAAAAATGAGCCCATAATTGTCAATCTACAAAGTGACACATATGATACCTGCACCAGCTCAAGCTGTTCCTGTTAATCAGACAGCACTTCAGAGGACAGCCAAAACAGTCACTTACTTCTAGTGGGTCTGCTGGGGCTTCCATGTCACTCACACCTGCCCACATGCATCCAAGACGGCCTTGAGCATTTGTTTCGCTACAGGTCTTTGGAAGAAGAACAACAATGAAACAGATACTTTACATTGGCTAAAGGAGCAGAAGAATTGCATTAAGACTCAGAAGATCCGCTAGTGCTGCCTGTGGAAGCAGCCAAGGTTCAGAAATAAGTGGTGGAATGTTGATTTTAACCTTTTCCTCCTTCCTGGCTGGGGCTTCCCAGAAGGGTTGAAGCACACTGCCTATGACTAATATGCAAGGCAGTACTCTGCTTAGAGTGCACGTAAATCGCAATCAACTGCCCAGTTCACCCCGAGAGAGGAAGTGGCATGTATAAGGGAAGGAAGGGTATGTTTTTTCAGTAAATAAGAGGATAGGGTTTTCTATCCCTGCTTCCAGTTGTAAAAAAGGACTTACGTAAGTATGACAAGTATTTAGTGACACTAAGACAGTGTGAGCTATCATGACAGAAAAAGTAGTGAATCATGCTTATAAAGGAGTAAAAGCAAAGTCTGTTAACAGCTATGGGGAAGAGCACACCCATACAAACCCCAAGATGTTTAGGGGAAAACCACAACTGGAAAATTTATTTACTTTCCCTGAAGAAAAGCTGCACAAAGATGAAGAATGACAGGTGTTATTCTTCTCCTAAGGACATCGTATTTGCAGTTCTAGTACTTACCTTATCTAAGCACGGTTCTAGCTTCAAGCTACTCAAGTCTCCACTTGAGTACTCAAGGTACTCAACCCTTCAAACTTGTGTCTTAGTTTCCCATTTGGAAAAAGAGGTTAACCTTACCAAGTTAAACTCACAGGAAAGATTAACAAACAAAAGGCTTCCACAGACTTCACATACAAAGTCAGGACAAAATAGAAGAGTGCAACATATTGTCGTCTTCAGTCTTGGAATTCTGCATAATGATGGATTTGAGAAGGAAGCATGAAAGAAAAATAATTTTCCTTATTGTGGAAAGATCCCTGGGTTTGAGGCTTTTTCAGTGGGGGCAGAGGTTGCTTATTTCCTTTTCAAGGAATGGAACGAAAGCTAACCTGTGAAATTTGACATAAAATAATATAAATCTGTGCGAGTTCTTTCAAATTCCAAAAAAGGATTTAGTCAAAGTAAAGTAATCCTGTGAAATGCTGGAATTTAACAGCCACATTCCAGATCTTTGGTTCATAGTGTTTGACTACACAACTCCTCTTTTGCAAGATATAAAACCCAATTTGGAAGAAAGCTACTATTTTATAATATTTGCATATTAAATATATCCTCCCTACCCTGACGTTATTTTTATTTTTTCCTGGTTTATGGAGCAGCTGAAAAACTTGTGGGGTATAAAGAGAGAAATTTAAAAATAAATGTTATTTTAATAAAGACATTTTAGATTCTATATAGGAGTCATCCTACCCATCAAAAAATAAAAGAATTTCATCCGTACCTAACCAAAACTAGTCTTTGAGCATATCCCTCCCAGGTATAGCATTGGTTTAAAGAAGGAAGAACTACTGGCTGATAACAACAGCAATTTCCACAAGTGCATTTCTTGACATTTCTGTAGTGACTAATATATTGTAAGAAATATGAGCCATTAACTGTCAGGCAATGAAATAACATAAACCTTTGTACCACCAAAGCAAGGCTGAGTGAAACAGGAAGGCCATCCTCTGGGAAACAGACATGCGAGAAGGAGAACTTCTAAAAATGAATAAACATACTGTGCTACCTGGGAGAAGGTAGTAATAGTTAAACTGTAAAATCCCCATAGTGGAGAAAGAAGAGGAAGCACCACGCATTTTAAAAATGAGACCGGTATTATAATATTATTTAAAAATTTATGTCAAATCAAAGCTTACAGCTAATGACTTCAAAGCTCTTTGCAGAAGCAGGCAATAACCCTATTATACACATAGGGAAACAGACCAACTGAATGCTAAAGGTCATCCAGATGTTAGTGTCAGATCAGAGAATGATGATGTCTCCTTTCACCCACAGTCTGTCCATCTGTCTGTCACAGCCACATCTGCAGCATCCATTAACAGGCTGTCACTGCATAATTTTGTGTTCTGACTGTACTAAAGTTAGGGCACATGAAGAGTCAAGAGCCAGCTGCTGAAGCAGAGGGTACTGTCACTAGACACAAATGACACGAACAGCGATTATCTATCATCTTCTCACGATGTCCCACTACCTTGCGCTGGCCTGCTACAGTCCTATAGATTATAAACTCATGGAAACAGAGTCTGTTTCTGTCTATAAAGTACCAACAGTGAGCATCTGATTCATAAAAATACAATCAGGAAAACTTCCATGTTGCATGTTTGCTCTCAAGGGCGATGATTCTCAAGCACAGACACCTTCCCTTACCCCGGCTCCCATGCTCAGCAGTCCCATCCCTGTTCCAGCAGCAGCTAAGCTTTGGGAGAAAGCTTGGATTGAACAGCTGCATTTTATGGTCTGGCCTGCTAAGGTAAACGAGCCCCAGTTTCTGATTTCCTCACAAGAGCACGCTGCGATGTGCTACATGAGGTGCTGAGTGGTCCCTGCAGCGGGGACAGAAGAGCAAACCCAGGGCACAGCCCTACTCATGAATCACAGCTTCCACTTGAAAGATATTAGTGCTCAAATTACTTTGAAGAGAAGATGAGGCTAAGACCCTGGAGTGCACACAGTTGTTACCGTTATTTAGTTCAAAACAGTTTCCTGGAAAGCTGAGTAGCTTCCTGGAAAGCTAGGTGGACATTAGGACACCAAGTCCTTTGTGGTTGATATCTTAATGACTGTTATTAATGAGTACTGAAAGTGAATGATTCTTTCTTGGACTGGAGGATTTGAAGGTGCCATTTATAGGGATTTTAACTAGTTGCAACAGTGTTCATTTCCACTCTCCACCTCTGCCCCCCACTGGAGAGACCTGGACGAAAAGGTGAAGCTCCTGGAAGAGTAGAGGCTAGAACAGCAACAGCATCTCCACATCTCCCCCTTTCCCTGCCAAAATGACCTGCACATTTGGCCGTTTTCACTCTCTGTGAGCTTACCATAGTGACTGAGCAGCAACAGCCATCGTCCTTTCCCACACTAGGGCTATGCATAAGAGTTTGAGTCAAGTTTTGCTCTTTGCTGAAATAGCTATTTTTTGCATGCAGTTTGGTACTGTCAGTGAATCAATTTATACTGGCCTCATTTATTGGGCAAATCTTTCACCTAACATTACTGCCTTGTTTGAAAAACCTATTGCTCCCTGCTAACAATCAATAAGCTCTGAGCTAGGCATGCCCGTGTAGAAGCTCTTAGCTTTGTTACTGGCCTTCCACCCTACGTATACACATTAAAAACAGTGCCAAATTTTCTTGCACCATCTTAGCTATTGCTCTTCACTACAAGTATTTTATGCAAAATACAACAGAATAGAAGTGACATTGAGTACTCTTCAGTGCCTAGCTAGGCAAGCTTAGCATTCATACGGATAACACTGATGCCCCTTCGCACAGTGCGTAAAGTCAATGGCTTTTAACAGACTTGATAGGAAATACATCTCAAGGGTGACAACGTGCTGCTCAAGAGCAACAGTGCTGTTCAGTTGTGCGAGCAGCTTAGTGAGAGATAGGTACCTTGTTCCCTCCCTCCCAAGCGCTTTTCTGTACTGGTTGCCACCTAAGAACAGTACAGGGTATTAGAAAGAGAAAAGTATGTCTGAAATCTATACGAATAGAATAAATGCCAATGAGTAGGGAACAAAAGCTCAAGCTCTTCAGAGGTGGTGGTATTCCTCCAGCAAAAACTGGGAGAGGTTGAAGCAAACCTGTTGTCTGTCTCTGTGAAAGCAGTTCATAGCACTGAGAAGACAGACAAGGAGATGACCACATTCATTTTCTTTGGTATTGCAGAGATAAAGACACTACATTTGTTTATCAGTCCATTGCTACACAATGAAGAACAACTTAGTTGTACAACAGCACTTCAGAAATCTGAGATATATAAAAATCCTTGAAAGAAGGACTCTTTGACAACTATCAGAATTCAGAAGTCAAAACAAGAAAAACATTTTTAAGGCATTTATACTTGATTTGAAGCTATTGAATCAAATATGCAGTTTTAAATTGCTTGGAGAATTCTAGTTGAAGACCAGACTGTAAATGCAGTTGCAAACCTAAAAAACTGTTTACAAATGCAAGCAAACTTTCAAAAAGCTCTTAAAATTTTCCAGTCTGCAAAACATAACCAGACCAGTTAAAGATTTTTGGAGGAAAATTTGTCCTAGTCCTACACAGTGACAGGAAGCTAAGGAAGCAAAAATGACAGCTGAAGAGGGTGTCTGCAAAGTGTGAACAGGTCTGCACAAAACACCAGGAGAGTAAATTTTGGAGGAAAACACGGACTTAGTGTCAGCGTATGTTTGCTAGGTGTTGCACTGCTTGGTAAATATCTACAGAAAAGCAGAGAAGATACCCAAGGATAAACCAAGTGTGCCTGTCCTGCACAGTGGGAACTATGTCAGCTGTGCGCTGTGCTGAGAGGACGTCCATCGGTGCTAGCAAAGACGAGTGCTCCTCAGGAACTGCCTGAGCCACTCTTGCAGCCATAGACTGAAATGGCACCTCAGACGTGGGCAGCACCCCTGCCTACATACATGCTGGACACTGCCATGCAAATTAGCACCATCCCTAACACTGCAGTAAAGGGCTTGTGGGGAAAATCTAGTCCCACTCTTGTCACAGACCACTAAAAATCAGATTTCACTGCGTTGAAATCATACCTACTTTAGCTGCTGACATGCAAAATCAAGACTTGCTAAATGTGACATAACAGCAGTGATGAACTGGTCAGAGAGTTTTATAAATCCCAATCTAATGCTTGCATGACCCTTAATTTCCCTGATTATTTAATCTCTTCCTCTTTAAATGAACAAGTCAGTCTGTGTCATGGCATCTACTGGTTACACTAAAAAAAAAATCACGAGAAAACAGACTGCAGGGAATAGTCTCTGAGTAGAGAAATACAAACTTGGCAGTGTCTTACAGTATAACTGCCTCTGACTTCTCCATAAACACATGTAAAACCATATCATAATCAGCAGTGGACGGAGTTGTGATACTTTTTATAGCCTCCCTAAAATGCGCAGACATACAGGCCTTTATCTAGCTGGGGTCCATCATACATTTTAGAGCAAAAGCATAAGTAACTTAGATTCTCTTCTCATCTGTTTCTCATCCCTTACTTCTCCTTCCACTGTCTCTCCAGAAAATCACTTTCTTTGCACATTCCTTCTATTCCATCCCAAACGAGGAAACAAAACGTCATTACTCCTGCTGCTGGGCTGTGACATGTAATTGTAGCATCACTGAATATAAACCACCACTGAACATAAATAAACTTTTCTTTACATTTGATCATAGTTCGAATAAACATGGAAAACAAAGGAGAGGAACGGAGCAGGGTCTGCTCTCCAGACGAGCAAGTGAAGCTTGGTAGCTCAAGAAAATGAAGTTAATACAACAAGAGTGATCACTTTCTGTCTTTGGAGAGCTTGTCAGATCTGGCTCCTTCTAGAAGAGTGGTTGATAATTTATCTTTTATGTGTATTATAAAAATGTTTCCTTAATGTCCATGTAAGCCCTTCTGTTCCTTGGCTTCCACTGCTCTCTCTCTCTATTACAGTGACTGATCAAAACATGATTAAATGTATTAAGAAAATATAGTGAGCAAACCTGCACCTGCAAGTTTGACTAATAGTCTGAAACCTTCTGTAATGTCTGTGAATCACAATTTAAAACTGTTAAATTCTCTTGATCTGCATGAATTCTTAGTAAGACTTTTACCCAGCTTTCTCCCACTCTTCATACTCCTTTTTTCCACACTCATACTCACATACTTAGCCTATGAAGCATTATCCTTGGCATTTATGATTTTTGTCCATGCTACAGGCAATGGTGACAGAAGAGAATTGGCCATGTATTTTTCAAAACTCATCAGGCAGCTCTGATCATTATGACAGATGGTACCTGTTTTATCTCTCATATTTGTTCACAGCTGTCTTGTATTACTTTAAAGAGCAGGGTGAAGGGGGAAACATCCTCTTTTATGGCAATCAGTTTGAGCACACTCAGGGAAGAAAACTTCAGATACTTTGGAGTGTGGATGCCAGGAATGCCTGGCAGGGAGCTGGGAGCCAGAAGCTCCTGTAGAGAGACTGCTGCAAGGAGCAGGAATAAGCCAGTCAGCTACCAGGTATGGAAAAAGCTTCGCAGGAAGCAAATGGGACTAGGCAGGATTCGCTGCCCCTCAGAAACTCACCGAGTTAACTCACAAGTGGCAGCATACAACCCTGCCTGCAAGGGCAAAGTGGGCTGAACTGATTAGAAGCCTTTTATTCATTTCTATTCTATTTCTATGATATCCTATAATTTCTATTAATAGCAGCTTTGAGATTGGGGTTTTTTTTTCCCTGTTTAAAAATAATTCTCATTTTAGTTTGTATTCTAGGAAGACCTGACCTTTCTGTGTGTAAAAGCCTTTTAATCATCTTTGGGAAGCTTGCAATGGGGGAAAAATCAAAGCCTTGGAGCTGTGGCCAACGCTGAATCCTCTTCACAAGCATCAGCCCCACAAGAAGATAAAAGTTCTCACTTTCAGAGTGCTGGATCTTTATTCTGGGAAAGGCTTCTGTTACAGTATTACAAAATAGGCACTCACAGATTAAGATAATGAAAGCCACTCATCACTTCTGAAAATTCCGTCTGTTCAGTAACTGCAGTGAAACCAAGAACCATTAAAATGCATGATTGAAGTAAAAGTGAATTTTTCCTTGATGATGACAAAATGGTAAAATCATCCTTTTTTTTTTTTCTTCCTAGCTGATCAGATATCTGCCGTGAGGTTTGTTGGGGGGGGGGGGGGGGGGGTGTGTTGTTTGTTTGTTTGTTTATTGTACTGTTCAGTTGCAGAATTGTAGAAGCTAGATTTACTCTGAGATTACTTGGGTTAAAATTTGTTGGCTTCTGGGGAGCCTTCTGTTTGCTTACATTTTGGTCAAGCTTTGCTTTTGGCTTTATTCCTGAAACTGCTGTTATGCCAGCAGTTTTGCTACAATATCCATTGCAACCCCTTTTCCCATTCTAGCGCACATGGTGAAAAGGTAAAAAAGAGAGATTTTAGTGGAAGAATAAAATCAGCTCTTAAACCAGAAGAAGAATCTACCTCTTCCTGTCTAAACCTGGTCCACATGCTTCACTCAGAGAAGTGTGCTAGAAAGGGATTTTCCCTTAAGTAAGTATGTCAGCCTCAACCTTTTGTGCTGTTTGGTTAGGTACTCACTCTGACAGAAAAATATGTACAGATGCAAATGTGTGCCTTAATATGTGGGAACCAGATAAAATTAGAGCAAGATGTGGTTTCAGAGTAAGTAAAACATAGCATCGGCTTCTGTTTCAGGATTTCCTTTATCCGCTGTTTTCCATCATCGCCAATGAGACTAACCATAAGGGCATGGCTACTCATGTACCTAAGCATTTGCAAACTCAGGCCTGATGATGAAAATCCCAGTGTCATGGAACAATAATTGGATGATAATTTGTAACTGTAGCAAACAGGCTATTATGAGTTTTACAACATAGTTGTTGCAAGTACAGATAGCCCTTAAATGAAAATTTTTTCTTTCTTGCTTCAAACCCAAAACAGTTTAGGTGCTTGAAAGTGCCTTTTTTTTTTTTTTTTTTTACCAACTGATGCCATAAAATATATTATCTCTGTCAACTTTACTTTATGTTGACACAGTGCTAATTACTTTAGTTGCTTCCCTTCCTATTTGATATTTTTAATCCACCCTCACCTCCCCCAGAAAACATCCTTCCTGTGTGTAAAATCCTGATGAAGGATTTTAATAAACATACTGAAAACACTCTGCATGAGTACTTCTTAGTAATATTTGTAATTTTGATGCATAATATTTAGTCTAGCTTATTCCAGTTGAATGTAATAATCTTTATACTTAAATTTGAAAAAGGAAGCTGCTTTTTTGTGGTACAAAATATGTTTCTTTGATTTCTTATATTAAAATAGCAAATTGCTTGATCCTTTTGGCCTTCAGTGTCCCCCTCTGTAGAAGACAGAACAAGGAACTCTTTCCTTCCTGAGGCACATTTTGAGGACAGGCATTTTCATAGACTATGGCCTCTGCAGGACTGGAGCTTGCAATCCTTCTCATTCACACACACTCGTGCTGCACATTACAGCAATAAATGATGTTACAGAAGACAGGGGGAATAGATAAGTAGATGTGAATTAGAAATTATCAATTGTTCTAATCAGTAAAAGATTTCATCGTATGTTTCCCTTTTTTGGTCAATGGCTCTAACAAAAGTAAACATTAAACTTAGAAGAGTTTAAATCAGTGTAAAATAATGATGCCACACTAATGTCTCACCTCTTATGTCAGCTCAACACTTAAAAAAACCCAGGCAGTTTGCTCACCTAGACAAAGTATGTATAGGGACACAGGCACTCAAGTCCCTTATATTAGACCAATTAACCATACGTGGGTGTCAGGGACCCCAGTACACCAACAGGCTCTAATTGCTGTGACCTGCCCATAAGGATGTTTCTCTGTAATCTTTTCCCTCTCCTGGCATGGGGAACATAGCATCATGACAAGCTGCAATTAAAGTACTACAGATAAAGGATGCACATCCTTCAGCCTATGATAAGAATTAGTTCATTCTGCAGACCTACATTTTCTCTCTCTCTAAATATTTGCCTTTAAAACCACAATAACAATATATATTTTTATGGAAAAAAATCCTGGTGAAAAAGGGATTTTGTTTAGAGACACTTCCAGATAACAGTCTCAAAAGCGATTTAAGCTTAGGAGGAAATGCCATTTTGCAGTGTGCAATTTATAGTCATCACTCCAGAAAAAAAAGTTACAGAATAAAAATGACTTTCTGGCTCTGCCAAATAACTTCCTGATGAATGACCAACACTATAGGGAAGGGTACACTTTTGTTTCATTATTAACTTTTTCCTAATTCCTACATATAGAATTTCCCCCTCATTTTAAGTTTAAATCAGCGTTTCATTACACAAACTGACATTTTCTGTTTTGTTTTTTTTTTTTAAAATACTATTTTATAACCTTCGTAACTGACAGTATACTAGGTTTGTTAAATATATTACCTCTTTTTCCAAAGCACACAATCCAATACCTCTTATACTGAAGTTGCTGGAGCTTATCATCACAACTGTCAAGCTGTCACTCACTCGAAGCCCGAGTCAATAACCAGCCAAGTGAAAAGCTGTTTGACTTAAAAGTATAAATAAAAAATAGCCAGTGTATTTCTAGTGCTGAAATATCATAAACCTTCCTCCTTTAACCTATGAAAACCACACACACATCTTTCATGGGAAAACAAGTGCTATAAATGCAAAAAGCATAAAAGCATTACAGATGAAATACTGCCATGGTATTCTGTGTGAAGTGCTGAAGCACTCCACGAAAACAGTTGAGGTGAGCACATCCTTTCTTTTTCCTCCCCACACGCCCCAAATCCTTTCCTACATCTCCTTCTGTTGGAGGGAGGCTAACAGGGGGGACTAGGTGTTTCCACAGACCATTTGTGGCTTGCTGTTCTGCCCTGTAATTTCATAGCTCAATGCTACTTGATTCTGCACTGACTTCTGTTTCACTGTGCTTATTCCTCCTCTGGGGCTGGGAATCCCCGTTCCTGCCTGTGGCTTCTCTCTCACTGTTTCTAATCCCACTAGTCTGACCCTGCGGCATCTCCTTAGGCTCAGCTCAGCTTCATGCCCCGAGCTCATGAGTCATTTTGGAGATGGCAGTTTATATGTGAAAGAAGCTATGTGTAATTTTGGATTTCATAGAAGAGAGTCATCTCTCCTTTACCTCCTCATCAATTTCCTGCATCACGCCTCAGGGTGCAGCCTTCAGAGGTTTCCTTCCCCCCCCCACCCCATCCCGTAGTGGAGTCACACAGGCAAGTAAGTGTGTCATCCCTTGCAGGTGGATGGCATTCATGGCTTAATCACTTCTCTCCTCAGCACCTCTCACTCCTCCCTTTCCCAGTTTGCAGAAAACAGGAATTTCCTTTTGTCCTCCTACTGCACGATAAAAAGCAGCTTGCTATTTCAGGGGAGAGGAGGGAAACCGAGAGGGAAACCTAGAACAAGTTTCTGTCATGCTTGTTAACTGCTGCTTCACCGCAAGCAAAGATGACCATCTTAGCAGGTGGCTTACAATTTTCTGTTTGAAAGAAGAAGCGTGGGTTTGAATCATCATTTTTCTTCTTCTTTCTTCCTATTTATCTCAAAACCTTTCTGACACTCCCAAAGATCTATGTCCCCCCTACCTCTGCTCATCTCAGTTAAATCAGAACTACCAAATGCAACAACCTAAAGAAATGTCAGTGCTCTTGGCGTATACAGTTTTGTGGATCTGTATTATCCAAAAGGCACAGGTGGCTATAGAGGGTGGCACTTTGGATAATCAGTGCATTTAGTTGACTTTTTAAAGTACTATAAAACATAACTTCTCACTCGGTCTTCCTCATAACAGAAAGTAGCTATATCAAGGAAAAAAAAAAAAGTGTGGCAAGTTCATTGCATCATTTCAGAAATCAAAAAGTTTCATGCATAATCAAGTCACCCAGGGAACATCCCCTGAATGTTCTTTCCTGGCAGATAAACATTGCAAAAGCAGAATGCATTTACCTTAAGGGAACATGAAGTTCTCTGAGGGTTTGGACTCTCTTGGGCAATAGGTTCGGGGTCCTTGCATGACTGGTAAGCGTTATTCTTCTCTATCAGGTTCCTTATTTCAACATCAAGCTCTTTACTTTCACACCTGCTTAGAAAGAAATAGCGATGTTAAGCTTTACACCAAAACTTGAAGCGCAGAGAAGGTAAATTTGTCAGCTGTCTTCTGAATGTGACAACACAGACAGCAGAGCTAGTCCTGCACTGAGTTCCTGCTACCTTCCTTCCTGCTACGCAATGAGAGAGCACTAGAGCAGTATCACACAAGCAATCTCTAAGTGCTCTGTGGCAGAAATTCATTTAAAATATTTAAACAAGCAGTCTTTATGAATTTTCCTACCTTCTGTTGACAAAATCCAAGTCAACCCTTTTGGGGATTATATGAAGACTGTCATGTGCCCTCAACCCCAGCCATCCACCCACAGTTTCAAGAATTTTATTTTCAACTTTAACAAAAATGCAATCAAAATGGTTAAATTGGTTTTGAACTCCAAAACTAGGTGCTCAGTTCACAAAGTTTTTTGATGGCACATTTTGTTTTCTGTAACACTTCATAACACATTTTAATTTTTTTTTTCCTGAAAGTTCCTTTTAAAAACATTTGTATCTTGTAAAAATTGCTCTGTTGTGAATGCTAAAATGATATTTGTTTGGTGGGAAAATTCTTTTCTTTCAGTCTCTCTGCTAAGGACACAGAGGTCTTATGTGCACTTAAGGGCTTGCTCTGAATTCGCAGAACTAACTAGCAATTAGGGCTGATTCACTTGATGCTCCATAATAGTGGAATGTGACTTTCAGAGAATGGACCGCGACATAATTAAGACAAACCCCAAAAAGCCCTAAGCCCAACCCAAGTTCTCAAGAAATACTCATGTCTTTTGCAAGCTCAGACCTTCATTTCCTAATCAGCTTAAACCAACTCTAAATATAGGCAATGCATAACCAGAAAGCAAACTACAAGGCTCAAAAGTATTACCAACCTGTTATAGCAAAATTACTCCTAGATTTAGGCAGAAAATACTAAATTCTTCATTTGGACTACCAGAAAAACTGATCGCAGTAAGAATTTATCAGTTATACTTATTGCAGTTTAAACAGGCAATCCACAGGGATCGCGCTGCAAGTTCCAGGGAAACTCTTGAAGGGCAATTGATAAAATTATCCAATAAACAAGCCCATCTATCCCAATCACAAGAGTAAATAAGTGTGGCGAATTTTGTGCTGATAGCATAAAATGATTCATTTTATTCTCGATATTTACAACACAGAGACTATAATAGCAATGTATTTTTATTTAGCATGAATGCAAAATGGTTTGCAGAGGGACTACAATAAAATACCAACAGTAGTAAATAAGGACAAGTAAAACTGAATAGCTTTTTTTTGACTTGCCACCTAGGATTTGGACAAGCTGGAATTTCATAGCAATTTCAGAGCTGCCATGAAGCCTGCCTGCACCGAAAAAAAAGTTTCATGGCAGAAATAAGATATTTGGATGTTTCGAGAGCTAGACCTCTGGCACAGGGAAATTCAACTTTTACACAAGGAACCAAGACCAGGGATTTTTAGCACTGGAACGTCCTGAAGCACTAGAACACATCACATGATTTTTCTTCTCTGCAGAAAGATATTTCTTTGTACTAACCTTTTGCCTTTTTTTTAAAAAAAACAAAACAAACACACACAATATAGCAACTAGTGTGAATTCAAAGAAACAGAGTACCCAACTGAAGAGAGCATTGTCTTTTGTTAGATCGCTTTAACTGGCCAAAACTCTCTTTCAAAGCCACGACGATTAAGAGAAAGACCTTCTCGATGCACATTTTCATGCATCTCATGGCAGTGCAGCAGGCTGCAGCTGCTCTGAACACTCATGGCAGTTTTCAAAGCCTCAGCTGTGCGTGGGTGGCAGGTGAGCCCCAGCAGCACGAGTGCCACGTGGCAGCTCGTGAAGAAAACCACAGAAGGAAAACAACGAACCTCGTGAAAGAAATCCAGCCCTTTTCTGTCTCACTAAATATTGCAAAATCCTGGATAGACCAGAGCAAGTGGCACTTTTTCTTTTTTAAGCAATTCTGTGCTAAGGTTCCCAGACAATAAATTTTCAGGCAGCAGCATGACCAAGTGCTCTGCTTATAGGTTTCATTTTTAATCAGCTACATAGTGCAAAATTTGCAATATAAGTAGCAACACCCCTTTTCTCTCAAGTGCACTTCCCTGGAAAACAACATCTTCAGCTCATTTGGACTCACATGCCTGACCCAGCCTGAGATTGCTTTGCGTAACAGAATTGGATATACGCTGCGCAGAGCACTCGGTGCTTTTGAGGATGCTTGGAAGAATCAAAAAGCCACAGCATAGAAGTAGTCGCTCATGTGCAGTTTTAGGAAAAGTGCATGAAATTATATTTACATAGTAAGGGAAAAATTATCGCTGCAGCCTCCTTAGAGCCCCTAGAAATACGGCATAAGGAAGGGAGAGGTTAAGTAAAGCAAGGTGAAACGTTACTGAACAGCATTGAGGGATTTAGGACAGAACTGCTAAAACCACAGGCCAATATTTTCAGATTGAGCTTTCAAAACATCAGGTTTTTATCTGTGCTTAGGCAACCAACCAAAGGTAGGCTAGTTGCTCTCCTCTTTCCTTGCTCCACACACCTCCTGTGTGAGATCAGTAGAGCAACCAGTTTGCCACTTAGCTGAGAGAAAAAACTCTGGCCCTACAAATGGCTTCTGGTAAAGAGTATTTTGCTCATTGCCCAGGGTTGCGGTCACACATCCTGCTCCAGCTGCAGCAAAGCCAGCCAAAGAGTTTAACTCCTCTACAGCCCCAGCCACTTGCCACCTTCACTACCTCTCTACTGCAAATTACCTTCCCCAGCTGCCAGCACAACCCACTTACCCAGTTTGGTCAAAGTAGTCAAGGTTTCTTAAACTCTTTAAAGTCAAATAAAGCAGCTTAGACTAAAACAACTGTTCAAAATAAAGGAGCAATGTCTAAGTGCAGTCCTGAGGACAGTGAAAGACAGGCAGCAATCTGTGGCAGGAGTGCAGCAGCAAGTATTTAGGCAGGCTGTGCTCATCTCTGCTGCTGGTTCAGCCACTGCAAGCAGAGATGTGTGACCACAGCCTCCTGAGATCAGAGCGTGAATCAAGCTGGGAAGTACCCCTTAAAGATGGTGGGTTGGCTTTAAATATTTATTTTCAGCCAGGAAGTGTTCATTCCTCTGCTCCGCACAGTTTGTCTGACACTGTGGCTGTAAATGATGTTCACCTCTGGCTGCTCCCACCCTGTCTCTCTACATTCTCCTTTCTGGGCTTAGGAGTACCTGGGCAAGAGCAGGAACCAGCTGTGCCTGGGTAAAAGAAAGGGAACTGCAAAAGACTCAAATCCCTACAAATTGATTCCAGCTCTCTAATATCCACGTGTTTCAACATCACCACGAAAGTCAGAAAATTACTTCATTGGCTGGATTTCTCAGTGCGTTTGGTTTTCCCTCAGTTTTAGACTAAGGTCTTCTGACCAGAACCTATTAACTCCATTTATCTGTATTTTAACATTAGCCACTTTGATAATTGGAAGGAAATATTTATTGTGATGTAAAACATTAAACATATCTGGTGTATAGATCCATTTTACAGTCCGGACTTTCAGAGCACACAGATGATCTGAGTGCTTGAATACATCTTCAAGATACTGGTGATTAGGAGCTACCCCAGAACAAGACAGTTCTTGATGACTACCTAAACTTCCGCTGGTGAGCTCTAGAGGGCACACAACATTTAGCTTCTGCAGAAAGCAATTTTTTCAAAACTACTTCTGGTTTTGTGAGGTTCACAGGTACGTTTCTGCACCATTAATACCCTGACTATTCTACGCTCTTGCCAACATTTTCTAAATTAGGTATTTCGGGTTTTAATAATTAAATTATGCAAATAGGCAATCTATTAGAAAAAGAAATCAGAAAAATGAAATCCATTCAAATTTGGAAGATACAGTTTTTTATGTTTTGTAAAATCAATCAACAGAGAACATTAAAAGCATTTTCATGTGGTCATTTAGGACAAAGTATATCCCTTCTATGTGCAAAAGCTTTCTAAAGTATTTTTTATCTCTTCATATACACAACTCATCCTACTTACATAGCATGCTATGATTAATGCAGAAGCCAATAAAAGATTAGAATATTAACTCCTCTTTGTAAACTTTGAATTAGTTGCTAAATTTCCTTTTTTGGGAAAATTAAGGCATTTCACATGCAAGCAGAACCTACAGATGTAATGAAGGAAGCTGGTCTCCCAGCATAAGTTTTAGCAGCTTGCAGGAAAAGGAGAGAGCCCAACCTTACTCATAATTTCCATGACATATCTGAAGAGTAGTAGCCAATATCCTTCTAGCCACGTTCTCCAAGAATAAGAAATTAGGTCTGTTCTCTTTGGTTTGCAAGTTGCCCTATCCATGCAGGATTCCACTACTAGAGACTAACTGTGCACCACATTAAAGATATTTTCATTTCTCCCACGTATTCACCTAGCTGCCTTTAAAATGGTTTTCACTTTTTGCTCTATGGTACATCTTTGCGCCATTTCAATTTCTAGGCTCTACCGGCTTTTTGTCATTAATTATTTATAAATGGTTGCATACTTTTTACAGCAATTCAGTTTTTCAGCTGGGAGCCAGAACAAAAATTGTGCCCAGCACATGCTTTGTATGTGAATGGGACTGAAATTCCTATGCAGGTCAATGCCACCCAGCTAAATAAACCATGCTGGTCTGTCTTGCCTAACTAACCAGGCTGGTCATGCCTAACCCATGCCTAACAGGGTTAGGCAATGAAGTGCTGGTTGTACATGCACAGGGAATTTTATTAAATTATGCATGTAACTGAGCCAGAGTAAAACTTGTATTTGTCCCAAAGCTATCGCTAAAGCCAGAATATGATGGCACCAGAAAGGAAGCGTAAAGTGTGGACGCCAGTGGCTTCTAACAACATTAAGAGCATTCCCTGTAGGTCATCTTTTCCTGGCCAGGAGAAGCAGCAGAAGACAAAACAGCTCCCATTAACACAGACTTTCATAATGGAGGAGCAACCAGTTCAGCTCCTGATGGCCTGCCCCATGCTCTTTTGATGAGCCACTTGCTTTGGGCTTGTAGCAGCATAGATTGATGGCCAAGAAATACATGTTTATCAAATAGCCAGGTACAAGCCCCATGCAGAGTCCCAGCTCTGCAGCTGGTACCATTCGTGAGCTCCTGGCTCTCCCTGGTTTTCACTGGAAACTGGCATTATTACTTACTAATAGCAGTTATGTGGCAACAATGGACATACCTACAACATGTTCCAGGGCATTTATTGCAAAACATTAATACCAAAGGCATATAACTCTATTTGAAATAATAATTTCAAGGCTGGTGTGCTGGGGTCATTCTCCTGTGATTGGTGAAAGCATAAATACACACCATAAACAATTGTGAAAAAAGGTTTTAAGCCAGGATTTACAGCCAGACGCCAACACCACAGAGTCATATTTTGACAGGAAATGAATTCCAGAGTCTAGGGGTTAAACACATGCTTCATCCCCTTGGGTGGGCATTTGGGACATAGGTTTCTTGCTTGGCTAAGCCTAAGGAGCAGATCCACGAAAAGAAAGAAATTTCTGCATTTGAATTATGGAGGATGAACTGGTTCGGATAGATTAAAAAACATGGCAAATTTCAAGGCAAACCGTTTCAGCTAATATTTCCTCTCTTTATGATAATGCACTTTTCAGAAAAAGGCCTTTAGAATATGGGAGAGAATGAGACCTGGATTACAGAATATTTAATTTAACTTGTACTAGAAATAGACTTAAAATAGGAACAAAATTAGGCATATAATTCTTAAAAATGACAGTTTATCTATAGAACTAGCCTATTCTTTCATGTTCCATATGATTTTACAGGATTCTTGCTCTCTTTTAATTCAGTTTTGTAGAAATCTTAGATTTTTTTTTCATGTAAATACACTGTGATTTTTGTATTAAAATCTTATCCAGTTAAGACTAAATGACAAAGAATTTCCACTCCAACAAGCAGTGGGAAGAACAAGATTTTGCCAAGAAAACAAAAAGACTTATTGCAGAAAAAATTTTTGCAGCCTCATGAGCTCTTACAAGTTTAGTAGATTCTGAGCTGATAGAGAATAGTTACAATGTGGTGCAGCTCCCTAAGGATCAGTGGTGCTATTCCAGTACTCAACACCCAGTGAGCGGATCTCCGCTCAGAGTTTAGGCTTGGGAATTTGAGCCAGATCTCTTGAAATTGAGCTCCACTAGTTCTACGTTCCACCTCACATGTACCACTATAAAAAACAGTTTATTGGGCATAAAGTGTACTGCGCTGGTACAAACACAAACACACCTGCCTTTGATGATTATGAGGATATACTTAAAAAGAAAGGTTAAAAAAGCACAACACATTATTTCAAATTATTTCCAACTTAATTTTTTAACTCAAGTTTCACCAAAAATATTCATCCAGTATTTCAAAAGTGTAGCTGGAAAGCCAGCCACCAGCAGCAGCTGAGATCCACCTAGCAGAAGAACTGCATTGTCTTTGGACTGAGATGTCCCAGACGTTGTGAAAAAAGTACTGGCACTGTTGCTTGGGAGGTAAGTGTGAGATTAGAAATAATCTCACTCCAGTCCCAAGAAGAGAGCTCCATAAAGCAAGGTGTATGATAGGGGTTAAAACATGTACATACTGCAACTATAGTAGAGAAACCACTTAAACTTTCGCTCAAATCTGATGTAGCCAAAACATCTGCCTGTCACCCCATAAACGTCCCTACACTTCTGTTCCCTTTACGACAAAGGAATGGAGCTTTTAAGGCACATTTAATAGCCAGCAGCTGTTTGGCTGTCAAATGCCACATCTGGAGAAGCTGTGTGCTGTTAATGGGAACAGAAACAATTATTCTTTAATAGTTTTGCTTAATTTTAAGAATTACACAAATCACAACAACAGAAGAGGTGCATGTTCTTAATGGAAACACATCTGGTTTCTCTGAAAATAAGCCAAAAAAAAAAGGGGGCCCAGTGATTAACTGAAGCTGCACCTATAATCTGTCCCGTCTCAGTGAAGAGAGAAGTAAAGCTACTGATATAGAGGCACTTAGTGTCTCCCAGACTGACTATTCCCCTCAACAAATATGCAACATGCAAGATGATGATGACTAGCTGGTTGGCGTTAAATGGCATGTACTTATCACACAGTGCTGCTCCCCTCCGTGCCTGGAGTTTCCTGTCCTTTGGGACTGGGCTTCAATGCTGCTGCCTCACTTCTGTACCCTATACGGCCTGTACATCACAAAAATAACACAATTCCCCTTTCACTTGGATCTTCTGCTTAATTATACTACCAAGACCATAATTGAATTTTTTCCTGATGGACAGCATTTAGGCTGAGTTCAAACCTCAGGAAAGCCAATTAAATTATTTTTACCAACTTTCTGGGGCTTTAAATGAGCCATGAGTGAGTTACAGATGACTGTGTCTCTGAAGAAGCAGTAAATGGAGCACTGTCACCCAGACTCATCACCCAGGACTCACGTAGCTGCCTGTGGATCACTAGTGAAGAGGGAATTGAAGTTTTGCCATGAAAATCAATCAAATGGAAAGCTCAGCCAAGCAGAGCCACCAAGTAGTGTGTGCTTTCTGAGCAGATGAATTCCCCCACTGAAATGCATACATGCAGGAAGCTGGTGGGAGATGGCAGAAAAGTGTTGAAAGAACAGAAGACTAAGTTAAAAAACAAGAAGGGAGACAAATCTAGATGTTTTCAAGTGCTTGCTCTTTTTCTATGAAGACCAATAGCTAGAAAAGCTTGCAATGCTTTTAGGGTGCTCTCCTAGCCTCAGTAGGCACCTTTTTGAAATGGTCCCCCTCCCACAGCCCTTTCTGGTCTGGCTGCTTGCCCCAGTGATACAGCTTGACTAGCTGCTCGCTCCACAGATATAACTTGAGCACCACGAGTCTGTTCAGATGTTACATGTACTCATTTCTGTGGAAAGCTGTGATTCTGGTGCAGTTATGTGGCTTACATTTTTAACTGGTACTTTACACGGCTATTCTTTCTTTTCTTGAATCAGGCATCACCACAAACAGAACAAGACCTATGCACAGCCCATTTTGCCTCCTAGCTCAGCCTCGGCCAGGATGTGGATGCATCACCAATGCCTTACTGACCTGGGCTCACAGCTGGGCTGCACCCTTGGAGGAAAACAAGTCCATGATTCATTTAGGTCAGTGTCTCCCACACAGACCTGAGATATTTTCAGTGATCTACTAACAGCGTAAGCAGAATAAACAGATGAACACCATTTGGAAATACAGCCAGGAAATTTAACATACAGTAGCTGACAGAGGACAACCGGCTCTGTTAAGTCAAGCCAACTTCTTGCCTGTGGTAGCTGTTAGGCAGCCAAGCTGAAAGGCAGAGGAAGCTCGCTGCACGGCTGTCTGCGTCACAGGTCCAGGGCTTGAACCGCCAGCGACTGGCATACAGTTTCACCAGGGATGCCATCACCAGATGGGAACCTGTTGCCTCCCTCCCTTCACAGAAACAGGTTGGAGTCAAACTACACTGGCAGCAGCTCACAATGTCTTGAATAAATGGGAAATCCCAGTCCACAAGGGATTTCAAATCCAGTTATTTCACCATAAACTAACCTGGGAAAAAATGCTTCTTACAGGAAGAAAGAAGGGTAGGGCATTATTTCTTAAGCTTCCCCAAACAATCTACAGTTACCTTAAAACAATTTTTCTTTCTATATCTCTCTCAAATCCACACACTATACTTAATCCTTTTTAAAGCTACCTTTTAATCATTCTCAGCTACCTCAAAAAAAATATTTTTTTTTTTTTTGGCCAGAGGTTATCTTGCTGAATACAGCAGTATTCACTGAAGTACTCAGCACTATTAATTTCCTTAAAGCTCCTTATTACTCACTAACAGTCTTAGAAAGGCATTGCCATCATCACAGCCTCATTAGAGGCTGTAGCCATAATGTGATCTCTTATCTCTATATCCTACAGTATAGCCTCTTTTACTGCCATTATCAGTAGGACTAATATTAGTTCGTGAAGAAGCAGGTGCCCAAAGAGGTTGTGAAATCTCCATACTTGGAGATATTTGAAACTCACCTAGACAGGCCCTGAGTAACCTAACCTAACTAGCCCTGCTTTGAGCAGGAGGTCAGTCCAGATGACCTCCAGAAGTCCCTTCCAACCTACACTATTCTCTATGATTTTGCTTTTCTCAGTACAGAAAATTTTCATGTTTCACTTATTTAAACAGAACTGATACAGATCTCCACAGGACAGATTAAAGCAGAAAAAAAAAGTAGTAAACTGGGTCTCTGGAAGAAAAATTCATTGACATATGCAGGAAATACTCAACTATATATTTCCAATAATGTAATGTAAATTACTTTTTAAAAAATAAAAATAAAAGAAGTTTCTCCACGTAAAATTAAGATAATTAATACCTTTCCATCTCAACACACTGATGGGCGCACAATTCTAGATGATCCTCTGCACCTTTATTCTTCCTTTTGAGCTGCTCAGAGTGAATCTATTAGAAACAGGGAGGGAAAAAAGCAGACTTTAAGGGGAAATAAAAAGATTAACAATCTAGGAAGAAAAATTTAAGTACACGATTACAATAAGAGATAACCATGTCTTGCCCGCATTTCTGTTTTCTTCTTCATATACCATAAATGGCTGACAAGCAAACCAGGAATCTACTTCCTCCTTCCCAGCATCATCCTCTCAAGTCCACCACTCTGTCAGGGACAGTTTTGCAAGGGTAAGAGCAGTAACAGTCTCTGGCTGCAGTGGCAAGAATCTACCCAAGGAGCAAAGCTGTCAGCAGTCACAGGAACATTGGAAGTGTTGCAAAAAGGGCTTTTATTATTCATCCTAAAAGAATCAACTATCTTAACTATTCAAGAGTTCAAGCATATCCTCACATTGACCAGAAAATTCATATGCTTCATGGAAGCATCCAGTAAAACTACAGCTCCAAATTTAAGATAATTTGAGTAATGAGTCTGATCTAGATCACTTGGAGAGAAATGAAAAGCAGCTGTATGTGAGCTATCGTGCACGAGTGCATTGTTCAAGAACTATACAAGCTCCTAACAAGCCTCCCTGTGGTCAGGGCCAGCTACAGTCCAGCACTGCCTTTCCAAAGAGAAAGGAGAGAAGAAAAAAAAGCACCCCTCCCAGAGAAAAGGACGTGCATCAGGGTAACAGTAAGCCGTCCACATTTAGATATTCCTTTTTGGATGAAAACTCCAAACAGGAAAAAAAGCAAGCTTGTTTAATTTTATGAGGTACCACCACCTCTCCATCACAAGTGGGAGAACAGATGGTACAAAGAGTGAGCCAACGCTACCTCATCCAGAGGAGTCATTCTGCTCCTGCGCTGCAGGCTGGTAACAGCCCTGGGTGTATTTCTTCAGGCTATGTGAGACTCCTCCAGTTCATCAGAAAAGGAGCCCAGAAGTCTTATTCTTCTCTTTAGGTCAAAAGGACAAACAACAGCATTATGATAGTTGCTGGAATTAGAATACTGGCAGGTTTCATAACACCTATCGTAAGGACAGCAACATGACCACTGAAATAAAGCGGGGAGCCATCAAGAGCAAAACCTGCTATTTATAAGCAAATAAGTTTTCAATTACAAGTCACTCTCTTTATTGGTAACATCAACTTAATGTGAAACCACAGCTGAACATTTTATAGAAACCATGCTGCTTCATCTATGTGCAGAGCAGAAATTTAAAATGAAAGGTTGCCAGGAGAAGATCTGAGGTGTTTGGCATCCCTCCCCCCTCTTAATTCCCATTCCTGCAGGCATTTCACACATTTTAAATGCATCTGGTAATCACTAATTACAAGGATCCTATTAAGAAAAAATGTCAATTCAGTTCCATGTGAAACTTGATTCCAGCTTGTCTGAGTTTTATGAGTGTCTGTTTAATCATAACAAAAACATGTTGAAGTATGGAAAGCCGTATTCGTTTGATTTCAGTGGGAGCTGCAGACACTGGGTACTAATGAGAATTAAGCCTTATTCTGGAGTGCCTAAACTTTGCTTTTAGGTGTCTAACTTAAAAATATAAAATTTGAAAAATGTTGACCTAGAATGAACACTACCCTACCGCCACTGAAACAACAAAAAAATAAACCAAAATGACTAAATGAAATCTGGCCATAGCTGCCTGAATAATAAATAATAATAATAAAAAAACCACACACCACCACACCCCCACCAAACCACAGAATTCAGACTGCTACTCCATCTCTAATTCATCCTACTGGGCTTAGACATTTCAGCAGTCTCAGATGCATTTACCGAGTTTCACACAGTATTGCAGCCCATGTGCTGAAAAACAGGCCACGTTAAAGGGATACAGGTTAGATGTTACTGAAAAGAAGATACGTATGTTGGTAAAATTCATGCAAGAAGCAAAGTTCTGAAAAACTGAGGAGAAAAAAAGCAGTGAAGAACTTAGAAAAGGGTACTTATTTATTAGACATGTCACTTCCTGGTTCTGCAGTGACAGGATGGCGAGCCAGATTCGGGCGCCCGCAGGGAAGGGGTGCTGCACACTCCCTGCTGGGGAACGCTCTGGGATCGCATAGCGAGCGCTCCGGGTTTTCCATGGCCCTGCTCTGCCAAGCCGGGGAAACACACAGAAAGGAGCTGTTAAAGCCAACAATTCCCAAATCACTGCGTGGTCCAGCTGCACGCTCAGCCAGCACAAACAAGCAGTTCTCCAGAAGTCCTACTGCTAACATCTGCTGGGGTGGGAGGGTCCCCTCCCCTGTGGCTCAACAAGGGCCATTGTATGTATCTCCTGACTCTTAGTCATATGCAGATTTTGCAGCACGTCCCTCAGTGCTGCACACCTTGACTTAATGCATGTCTACACAAGCCAGCCCAGATATCAGAAGCCATTTTGTTATCGTAGCATAGGAGTACATCCACCCTCTTCTATCCAGTGCAAGATACGGGGAAAAAGTAGTAAAAAGTTATCTGCAGTGATAGCTGGCATGATGCACCCAGCTGAGCACGGTCAGGCTAGTGCCAGCTAAGCAGCATTGCTACCTACTTTGATTTACCTCCACTGTTTCTCAAACTATTGATGCGCAAGGGACTGTTGATGCAGAGTAACGGCTTTGCCTTTCATTTCTGACGGGTCTTTTGGTAAAGCATGTCAGTTCCGAAAGGCTTTTTTAAATATTTTTTTTTTAATCATTTTTTATTCTTCAAAACAAAAAGTTTACTGCAATGAGTCTGACCTGTGTTGGCAGCACAAGTTGTGCTAAACCTAGATATTTATGATTCTGAATGAAAGAGATGCAACTAGGTTATTGTACCATGTGCAAGTGTTTGTTATTAAAACAACCATAAGTTTTTACAACTATAATATGCAATTTAATGCTGTAGGTTTTTATTAGATCAGACAAATTGAAGCCAAGATGGATAAAATTCAGCTACTTCAAAGAATTAAGGCTCTGTAGAAAATAGGGGGTTATAATGGCCACATAAAGGATTGCTCAGAATTACATAAATTTTCTGCTTTCTGTCAAGGCTTTTTAAGAACAGGAACACCCTGAAGTAAAACAGGATCAGTTTTGCTCACAGATTTATGGGGTTTTGCAATAATTGAAAATGTTTGGTAAAAAGCGTGCAAAATTTCCTTGGTGCTCACCCACCAAATTTATCAGTGCTCCAAGCCCTAAGTACTTCCTAGATATACCCAAACAGGCCAAAAAAAAAAAAGCACTTTTTGGTTGGAGTATTAATTTCCATTAAAAACAAATACGTTTTCCACATACGAAAAACACATTTGGGAGAAAAAAATACATCATTCAAGAATGACAACAAGACTCACTAATTCTAATAAAAATCTTAATTGTAAAAACAATCACAGCCAGCCAGGCACTCATCATGCTGGAGTTTCAAAATGTTATCCAAAATGCATTTCACAAACATCTGTATTATAAATGTTAAATCCTGCACTGCTCTTGCCCTATTCTCTTTTTCTTTCTCCAAGTTTCTTTCTCTAGTTCTAGCTTAAGAACATTCTATTTTCCCAAACCTTTGCTCATTTTCCCCAAACCCACTCTGTAATTCACTTGTTCTTCAGCTGTACCAAAGCAATATTTTGTGGGAATGCAACGTAAAATGAACGTCAGAAACGAGCCAGCCTAAGAGAGGCAGAGAAGGGAAAGGAGATTTTTGTTTTGCTTTGGTTTTCCTGCCTAGATCAGCTCAATGATTCAATTTTAAAGACCACCACCATAAATGGAGATATTGTCACAGAGGAGGGAGCATAAAACAGATAGTATGCCAAATAAATGGAAGTACATACCAGCAAATTATACATAAGGAATAAACCCATTAACAAGTTACCCTTTCAGTGATACCCATTTTTGTATTGCAAAAGATCCAGGGCCTGTCACAGCCAGGCCGAGTAAACTTACCTCATTTAAGTATTACCCATATTGCAAAATAGCTCCGAAACAAAGTGGAACATATATAATCATAAACACTGTTGATAAACAAGCCAGCAGGTTATATATTATCTGTGTGTGGCTGTTGTGTAGGAGGAGTGGGAGGGAGAAATGGATTATTACTGTAAATGTGATCAAAATGGAAGAACAACCAAAGAAATAAAAAAGCATTTGATGAAAGAGATCCTAAGCAACACTCACTGAAACTGATCTGAAACAGGACTAAAGCCTTCAAGATTTTTTTTGCTCTGAAGAAGTCAAAGATAGAGCATTTCTGTGATCTCCTCCTACCTAGATATTCCCAGGTTTGGTACTCCTAATAGCACTGGTGTGCAGTGCAGCCAGCCTTGAACCAGCCATTGCATTACGTGCCTTTCTGCTTTTGCATCCAATGCTCTTCGCTGAAAATGCAGCTTCAGTCATGTACATGCAGCACGAGAAAAAGCCACAAACACAGCAAGATCTGCCAGTTCTCTCCTCCCCCCGTTATTTCCTGATAAAGTGCTGAAACTTCAATATTAGACAGTTTCTAACCAAAATTTAAAATCTGAAGCTTGATTTTTGACAAAAATAAAAAGAGTAGTTCAGTTCCTCTTCTGTCTTGCCCAATTTGGTTCAGATAAAATGAAAGTGGTACCTGGCCTGTGTGATGCTGGAAGATTTAGTGCTGAATACTTAAAACTGATCTCACCATTAAGTACAATTCTCCTTGGTTAGGGTAACAGTAGATTCAGAACAGCAATCACCCCAAAGAACTTAATTCACAGATGCCCCCCCCCAGCTGTGATATCCACAACTTGATAAGCAGTCTATTTACGTTTCTTGAGATCATCTCAAACTATGCAGCAAGTGAACTAAATTAAAACCCAAACCAACAGAAACCCCTTGAAGTGGACCAGACTGAGGAATGAGCCAATTAAAGGCTGAACACACTATTTCTATCCAGAACTGAACACCTGGCTTTCAGCATAGAGCAGATGGGACTCCAGAGAGGCTCTGCACTGCGGGTTCTTTGGCTCTGGTCCAAGAAAGGAAAATGTGCCCTGTCATCTCTGCATTTGCTTTTCATACTGGATGTAGCAGGGTGACTTCGTACAGATAGACAGTGCCTGCTGTATAGCTTCTTCAGTTCTACGAGTGCTGGTCCTCCACCACTGGCTGTGAGGAGGCGCTTCCGTTGACACACACAAACTAGCTTAAGTGGTGGGTACAAACCACTGTTTTAAACTACATTACCTTGTTAAAAATCAATACATCACTTTTTTCTTAAATTAAAACAGTGAGAAAATTAATTTTCAGGCATATTTCTCTCTTTGGAAATCAGTCCATTTAACAATTTCTAAATATCTTTGGATTGAAGATCTCAAGAACTACATCTAAAAGTGAGAAAATTATTCCCCAATGTGTCTAAAGCCCTTCTTCAAGTAGAAAGCAGTGGCACAAATGCTACCAAAAAGCAACCACAGTCATGCCCAGGGCTCGGGTGACACAGGCTTCTGCATTTGAGCTTACCATGTCAGTCACTCCACACAGGCATCTGCACAGATGAGTTTAAAGCAGACGAACTAATCTGAAAGGCCACGGAAGATACATTCAGTGCCAAAAATATGATGACTACACTTCCAACATGCAAAAGAGTCACATAAGAAGTGACCAGAGGGTCATAAATATCAGCAAGCCATTAAAGCCACTTACAGCATACTTCAAAACACCCTCAGTACTTCTCCGGATTCCTGTAGTCACCCTCTCTCTCCCATCATCAGAGGCCATTAAAAAAAATGAAAATACTAACCTCTAATTATTATAAGATTATGAGTTCGGGAGCTGGTAGGATTTAAGCTTTTCTGTTTTGGGGAGGTTTACAACATGTTAAGAAGTTGCTAGAAGATGTATGATGTCAACCAAAGATGTCACCTAAAGAAAATCCCAACATTTTTCTGTGTTTTGAAACAAATTTTAACTTTCAAGTTATTTGAGCCCCTCTGATATTTAAATGCAGCCTGTCCCTGATCTTCAGATACTGCATGTAGACTCCTCATTTTTAATACATTTAGAAGAGATCTTTTCTTCACTGGAAACTTTTAGGTTCAACTGAAGCCAATTAGTGTACGCAGGTCTGGGGGCAAAGTCAATGATACTTGGAACATAGCTATTGTACACAATTTCTGTGAAAGCAAATTGTTGTTAATAGAATACAAATTAGTTCCAAAAAAGTACAAAATATATTGATAAAATAAAACCCTCAGCAATAAATATCTTTGATTTGTTTAAAATTCATTTATCAAGTAATCACAGATCTGTCAAATATACAGAAATCTGCCAAGTATACAGATCTTCAGAAAAACACTTGCAAACTAGGCATATTTCATGGAATAGTTCTGCATGAGCCTTTCCAATGGTATTTTCTCATGATCTGTATTCGATTTTAATTAGCATGACAAATTATTTGGAGATGGGCAGGATGAGAAGGAAGTACTTAGGTATTGGTTAAATGTCAGCTTTAAATTATGCAGTAAAAAATGGTTCTTTATTATTATTCACTGCCAAAGTATGGACAGGAAACTTTCCAAGATATAAAATACAGAAGTGAAAAGGAAAAATGCTGCAGGATAAAAGCAAGATTAATAACTACAATATTAACTGATAGTGTCCAAGATGGTTTTTCTGAACGATTTTTAATGGAGATCTCACTACAGTGAAACTGTGATGTTGTGATAGGAAAGAGAAATGATGGAACTTTCTTGTGCAGCCCAAGACAGGAGAGAAAAGATTTAGGATCTATGAACTCCAATGACTTTGGAATCGAGTTTCTGCAGTATAAAGAGGTAGCACAGTAACAGAAAGGAGATTGCTCCAAGTACAGGACCCACGTGGCTGGGAAGGAAGCGAGGCTGTGAGAAAAGCATTCAAGATATAGGCAGACCTACCTACAAAAAGTTGTGCAACCACAAGAACAGAAGTTTAACAGTGAGAAGGTAAGAAGGAACTGATTTAGATGAGGAATGTAGCTCTGTTTTGTTTAAATTTCATGCTCTCCAGCCAAGCTTTAAAATCCCAGGACAAAAAGAGAAAGAGGAGCCCATAGAAAGGTAGGAACAATCTAACAAGCCAGTTTCAAAAAAACCTTGGCATTGCTTGGCTGGCAGGAGCACCAGACCTAAGCAACTCAGAAATGCAGGTTGCTTTCCATACGTTCTAGTGTGCCCACACTTCTGGAAACGCGGTACTGCTGCTGCTAGAAATTTGGACTCTGCTGGCAGCATAACATGGTGTACTAAGGATCCAGAAGCAAGTCAAGGGAAGATGACCCTTTAAGAAGCTCTCTTTCTCCAGGCTTCGAAATGGTTTGCTGTGAGCATTTGGTAATTCTTACAGGTTTATTGACAACTTTTGCTTCATTTTGAGAGGGGGGAGGTAGAGCCGTCTGAAGCTCCTACAGCTGCCCTAGCACAATGGGCAAGCATGCCCTCTGGCAGCAAACAACGCTGGTTCTGAAAACAGAAGGCTTGCTTCTCACTATGATGGATAGAAGTACTGCAGCTTTACGTTTTTAACAAAGAATTAATTATAACAAGGAGGGGAAAAAGCACACACACGTTTGTTTTCTTTTCCCTCTACACAAACCTCATCTCGCTAGTCCTCATAGCTCCTGTCATTTATACTTATTAATCTGAAACATACCACTTGAAATTTATAATACTGTGGCTCTAAGTATTCCTTAATTTAGGGTTGGAATGCATCAAAACTTTTTCTGAGACACAGCATTAATGCCAACATACAGCAACAGGGCAAGCAAAATACCAACTGGCCCAGAGTCCTAGCCCACCCTCAAATGCTATGTGGATTATAGAAAGCAATTTCTAGCAGATGTGGATAAAGGGCCCATCTTCTAATGACAGACCCAGCTAAAGGAAGCCTGTGCCTGCTTCAGTCAGAGTCAGTAGGCACAGGGAACATCCTAAACTCTACAGAACAGGTAAAACTTGCAAAGGTCTCAGCAGAATTGTTATCCAAGGAAGGAACGTGGGTCAGGTCCAGTATAGGTGCACTGAATCTTTGTATCACTAGATTTACCCCAAAATAACTGTTTGACATAGCCTTAATGCTCTATATGGCAATAATCCTTCACTATTCCTGTACCTTTCGTTGTCTAGCTTTGTGCAAGAAAAGAAAGTAAAAGAACTCTGCTATAGCTATTCTATATAAAAATTACAAAGAAATGAAAAAGTCATTTAGGAAAAAAAATTAAAATATCAGGTTTTGGATTTGAGGTCTCTTTGGTAGATGACAAGGGAAGAGAGGCACATGACTTCATTCTGAGGCTAGGCAGAGACCCACTGATACGAGCTTCAAATTAATGCAGAAGTTACTCACCATATTTAGGGAAGGTGTTCGTCTCTGTGCTGCTAGGTTAGGATGTACTAGTCTCAATAAAAGCCCTCTGAATCAAATGAGAACTAAGTGATTTGGAGGCAAATATATATATCTCTCTCAAGGTTTAACCTACACCCCAGGCTTAGGGAAACCCCTTTCTTAAAGTCATTCTAACGTTGAGAGCATATTCATATCTCTCAAACAAACACAGCCCACACAGATCTACTTGAAAGCACTGCTTGTAAGAGACCACAGAGGATTCCCTCTCGTTCTTCAGATTACCATGGAACAGTGACACAATGGTACGCCCACGCACCAGCCAAAGCTGCTCTGTGGGAAAAGCGGCGGTCTAGCACGGTGGAAAAGTTGCATCAACTCAAAAGGTATAGAACACAAATATTAATCTAGAAGTAGAATAATTTACTGTAAGGGGCAGATAGGTCAGGGACCCATTTCTAGGAATGTATTTTAATTAGAATTTATTCTAAAGGTTTCCCTAGAGAATCAGCACTCACTTCAACCGGCTACAGTTTCCTCATCAGAAGTGACTTTCAGCTCTGCCCCCAACCAGAAACGCTACATTATCGTATCTGATTTTCTCTCTGAGGAAGAGGGCGTATAGAGGTGGAGACTGCAGAAACGTCTTCCCTTCACCCGGACAAGAAGTGATACAGCATTTTCAAGAGTATACTATTCATTTCGGGCTATAGTCGACTGCACACAGGGGTTGATTAATCAAGTTTCACAGATGATAAAAATTAACATTGTCACACTGTTAGCCTGAAGTGGAAGATTCATGATAGGTATGTTCAGAAAAAGGTTCATCTTAAAGCCTGATTCTTGTATCAGTTTCGGTTTGATGACAACAAAACCTGTGCAGTTTTGCATCAAGGAGTAGAAACCATTCTGACATTTTTAGGAGACTCCTGTTGTCTTCTGCATTGGAAATACTAGTGATCTAACTGCCCTGAGAGCATTTTCATCCTCCTAGCAGAAATATCACAGCTGCTCAGTAGAGCAGGGTGGATCTTCTTCTGTCAAACCATTTACACTCTGCTTCTCACATGCACACAGACAGTAATCATTTGCAAATTCATGTTCAACTCACTGCAGTTTTGCTGAAACAAAACTATTTTGAGGCATTTGCAATTATAGCAGAGGAAACAACAGGCCAGGGTCAGGATGTAGGAGACTAAGGTTCAACTCTTTCCCCTGCCTTTCCCTGAAGGGAGTTTAACTGTGTTTGTACCACCTGGATACAGGTTTTAACTGCTGGAGTTGCAGGGTGATTTCTCCAGTCTTTTGCAATAATAGTCTTCCATTACATATGAAGTATTTACTGTTACTTTGTTGGAGAAAATGCTAATGACTTTAGTTTGATGGTTCAGACATTTACCAGAGTTCAGATTTACTGTCTGCCTGGTTAAAATAAATAATAATAATTTAAAAAAAAAACAAACCCACACCCAAAAAATCAACGGCACCGAGATCTTCCACTTCTCAGAACAGCATCCTATTCACTCGGCTCCACATCAGTCACTTTTTCTTACTCTGACCTGTAGTTTAGTTTTACATAAGCATTTATAAAAAGCAGAACAGCCTCCACAGGGGAGGTTTGAAAGCAACCCACCAGCAAAAGCTCAGTAGCAAACTGCTAGAGCGCTTGTCTCAGGAGGCGAGTGGCATATACTCAAATCCTTCCAAGCAGTAAGAAATCGAAGCCAAGAGATACCCCTCTGAGGGGAAATGCTTTTTCCACTAGATGACTGAGTAACAAGGCAATAGCATTACTTCTTCCTCAGCAATGCATTCACACAGAGTCAGTGAATTTAGCCTTCTATGTTTTTGGCTTTCACTGCACTCAAACACAGCTTTTGACTTTCGACTGACCAACATGCTTAATTTCTGTGGGACTAGAAATAGTTTGGGGGGTGGTGGTTGTCATTTTGTCATCATCTGTCAGCTCAGCAACAATGATGGGGCTAAATTAAAACTTTCCATGTGCGCTGTTCCTGGGTTTAATATCCATCACCTGTTCAACTGCACCACTGTGGTTTCTGCCAGGGAGGCCAGGAATAATCAGATTTCTCCTCATCCAGGACCAGGCAAAGCCAGGACTGTTACGCATTTAAGGTCAGGTGCCTTCTTACCCAAAAGGCTGCATGCCATCCCATGAGTTAAGAGAAGTGGCCAAAGAAGCCAATTTACTTACTCTTGTGCTGGGCTACTTCTGGCACCTCTCAACAGCCTTGTCTGAGGCACGCAGGGGGAGGGATGCGCTGTTCTGTCCACTGCAGCAACAGCTGCCTTCTGCAGATACCAACAGGGAACAGCATCCTTGCTGCTTCCAGAGAAGAGGAGAAGAAAACATGGCTTCTTCCTTTCCTATTAACACCAGCTTAACAGCCACCTTGACTCAAACAATCGCATTGTTTCATTTTTAACTCCTGTAAGTGTTAGTGATAAGAAAATAATCACATTTTCATCATAGCAAAGCAGGCACAACAAAATGTTTTGTGGAGGCAGAGAATAGTAGTCAATGGAAAAATTGAAGGGGGAACCCTTTCTCTTAACCTCCAGTGGAAAGTTGTGGGGGTACAGCAGAAATCACATATGCATCTTTTTACCTGACCTCCCCACTCCCCCCATTCAGAAGAGGAAAACCCCTTTGGCTACACCATACATAACTGAATAATAAAAATTTCATTGTTCCTTATGCATACCCAAGCCACTTATCTAAAGAAAGTCCAGATTGGATGGCTGCCATTCAAATTACTTTATTGACCACTGAAGAACTGTTTGTTTAGGGGCTTTCCATAGGGGAAAAATAAGGAAATGAGTTAGAGAAAATTTAATATAACGCAAAGACAGCAGCTTAAAGTACCGGATCCTAGGTGACTTGTAAAGAGCTTAATTGCCATGTAAGTATTATTCAGGAGAGAAAAAACCACCACAAAGAAGAAAGGAGACTGGGAAAAAAGCAATTTCGAAAGTGCTAAAAACAGTCTGGGACTCCAGTATTCTGGAGAAGCAGCCTAAGACAGATTTGCTGTCCAGGAATTTTCTGACATTTAGTTTTAAGTTCATACTTTGATACCACACTTAAAGCATTAGGAATTCATTCTTCTGAAACAAGGCAGCCCGCTGTTCTCGACATGAGCATTATTTGCTGGCTGTCTACAGCTGTCCTCCTCTCTTTTTGGTGCATGAATGAGAACTGCTCCCACGCACTTACATTTCTGTCAAGCTAAAATACTTTATTCTGCTTCACTCAGAAATAGGTTGGTCGCTATCCTCTTTTTTATTTATATATTTCTTAAACAGGTTCACATGCCCCAGATCAAGAAACAGCAATATGAGACAGTCAGTCCCAGATGTCATGTTTCTGAGGTAAACTAAACAGTTAAAGGTGAGGGTACCTCTTATTCACATTTCACACAGAATTTAAATACATTTTTGTGCTCACAGAAGTTACTTTCCCAGGGAGGAAGATACTGCTACCCAGTTCTACCCTAAATTTTAGTGAACTGCTTTGATTTCAGTTTGGACTCAGTTTTTGCCTGAGATGTACTAAAAGTCAAGGCACTTCCCACCCATTTTGTTCCTGCTCCCTGTGTGGCTTTACTGCTTAACCACGAATGAAAGACCACCCACAACAAATTCTCCCTTCCTTACAGAAAAATTGGAAATACCACAGCTCCTTTATGAGGTCTTCGATGGTGATTCAATCAATTCTTTATTATTACTCAAATATATTCTTATGCTATTTCACTGGATTTTCTTGAAGATGTTCATGAGGTTGATATGATAGCAAGTATGAAAACAGGCTTTACAGCAGGCCAGCAGCAGGTTCGAGCAGAACATCACTTCCATCACATTTGTCAATTCCAAACTCTAAGCACGCAGCCTAGTGCCAAGGAAGTTTGACTACAAACCTTTTTTCTGGCCAATAAGGCCACCTTGTTCTCCAGCTGGTTGCCCACCTATTAGTTTCTACCACTACTTTTTTTACTGAAATATTGCAGTGTTTAAATTCTGGTCCAAACCAGAATTAAATTTAATTTTAGGCAATGTATGAATCCTTCATTAAAGGGATTTTTCTTTCTGCATAAGCTTCAGAAAGATTTCTTTCCTATCCATACATAGTTTAACCTGCTTGCCAATTAACAAGAGAGAAAAGTCAAGCCTGAAGCCGTACTATGTTTCCTACTCTATACGTCAGTGAAATTTTAAAGCAACATCTAGTGGTTTGACAGAAACATGACCTTTAGCTCATGGAGACAGGGTATTTTTTGGATGTGGCAAAGCATTCTCACTCAGATTCACCCAGACTCCCAAAAACTGCAAGTTGCAGACACTTTTCTGCCTTTGCTATTTCTTGGCTGAGCTACAACAATAAGATCAGGCACAGAGCCTGGAGGGCTTACGTACCTTATACTACTACAAAATAGTACAGAGAATTTTCTTAGCAAGATGATCTACCACAAAACTAAGTTCCTGGTCTCTGATTTTCTTCTCAGCAGCAAGGGAGTGCAGTGAATTACTATGTTCACCTGGAACAGTGGATACCTCCACAGAAAGGGCCAAGGATAGACTGCAAGATGTTCAAAGCTAAGGTCAAGATCATGGAAGGGATGAAGGATTATCACAAACCCCATTACTGCCCACCCTAAGTGTAAGGCACACACTCTTGACACTAACTTGTCTTTCTAAGAGAGACTGTACAAAAATGTGTGTTTCAAAATATGTCAAAAAACTTTACAAAAACTAGCCACTCTCTTCACTACGTTTGCTTGTCCCTCTATATAGAGCTCCGTGGAATTCAAGCACAGCAGAGGTTTTGGTCACATTAACTAAAGCACCATTGGAAGTTGATGATCGTAGTAAGGAAACACTAGAATGATACTGAATAAGGTAATACACAATAATATAAAACAGTACTGTACAGAAAAGCCACTCCCTTGAACAGTAAGCTTAGCCTGCCTTTGTCAGCTACCACCACTATTATAGGTTGTAAATTGTCCACTGAGCACAGGAGCTACAAGAGTCTGAATTAAAAATGAAAGGAAAAAGGAAGTAAGGCCTGATGTACCCAGTGAGAGCTAGTGTCTGCCATCAGCACAGATGGATGAATAGAGGAAGACACGTTTGCCTGGGTTTGCAGCTGACCAAAGGCAAACAGGGGAAGTGAAGGCATCTCGTAGGAGGTATCCTGGTTGTTGGTGGACAGGAAGAAAGGCACTTTGGAGGAGAGGAAGGTGGTGAGGGGTGACACATCTGCTACTTTTCAGATGAGAATTGTACGCTTTCTCAGCTTCCCTGGAGGATCTGATGACCTTTTCACAACCACT
This sequence comes from Ciconia boyciana, assembly GCF_034638445.1. Taxonomy (NCBI): domain Eukaryota; kingdom Metazoa; phylum Chordata; class Aves; order Ciconiiformes; family Ciconiidae; genus Ciconia; species Ciconia boyciana. The sequence goes on along the minus strand of NC_132938.1, from coordinate 78,845,211 downwards.
AATATTCATCATAACACTGAAGCAGAAGTCGTCGTCCTCATCCCCCCCAAAGCATATGAATCTAATTTTCCCTTTTTGTGAAATCAAGAATAATATCTGCTTACAATTTTGCTATATAGTTGTGCAAGACATACAAGTGTGTGGTAAAGCTAATAACCACATTAGAGAGAGAGCGCTCTCGTTGTTAGAAGCCAGATCCAGATATTTCTAATGCAGCTCTCCATCACATAAGCACGCAGACACACACAAAAAAAATCTATACAGGCAAACATTCCTGTATATTGTCCTACAAGAAAACTGCCTTAGAGCTGTTTCCTGTTACCAAAAGAAAGGACTATAAAAATGAAGGAACTCCTGATCTTAGGCTGCTATTTCTACCTCATATGACCTTAATTTTATGGAAATTGTACCCTTGTGTTATTCAGATTTTACTCATAAAACATAGACAGAGGCAGTGTATAGGCATTGGGGAACAATCAAGAAAAATGTAAAAATTCTTTGAACAGTAAAGAAAAATGTTGTTAAAATGATTAATTTTTATAAATGATGTAGGGAAAAGCCATTTGCTGTAGTGGAGATAAGGTCCTTCTTTTTCTTTTTTCTCTTAAAAAGAAAAAAAGAGGAAAAAAAAAAAAGGACAAGTGCTTGGAGCACTAGGATGCTGTAGCAAACATACAGTTTTACTTCCCTTATGTACTTTCCCAGCAATTACAACCTAGAAAAGCAATTAAGTACTGAAGATTATTTTATAAAGTAGGGATATATCTCTACCTATTAATTATAACCTTACTCTAAACTTTTGCAGTACCTCTCTATGCATCCTACTATTAAGGAGGCCTTAAACCACAGCAGAGAGCCAGTGAGTCTGATAAATATCCTATTACTACCTGTAGGTATTTCAAATGTTTGCAAGCATTCAAGTTTAGTTCAACCTAATTTCCTAAAAAAGCATATTCAGCATTTGCAAACTGAAGATGGATGTTGAAAAGCAATAGAATACATATGAGGGGATTATTCAGACGAGACATTCTACCACAGGAGAAAAATAGTAATGGTCATAGAAATGAAAAGAAAACATTTGACTATTAGCAGTTCACAGCCTAATCAAAGCGCCAAGGTGACCTTAATTTTCTATGTAGAGATCTCACTACACAAATGGAGTGCTATTTTCAAAATTTCTACAGGATGCATGGAATCTTCTCCCTTTTCAGAAGTGACAAAACCAATCAGGTCCAAACTTTCCAAGCCAACCAGACTCCATGCTATGCACCTAAACACCATATGGAACTGTCAAGAGCACAGTCAACCGGTCAGGTCCCAGTAGCCACATTTTATCCAGGCTTGAGTCCGCGCCAGACCACAGACGCAGATTCCCAACCTGACTCCCATGAACAGCCAGCTTGGGCCACCACGCTGCCAGTTCACACAAAAGTCTCAGTTCCACAGCCAGGCCTCTGGACCCCAGAGACACAGACAAATCACTCCACCCAAACCTGGCTTTGACACCCCAGACCCATGTGGGTGTTGCACTGTGATGGGGCTTAACAGTTTCTGCTCAGTATAACATCAGACAAGTCTGCACTGCTGGACCCTGAGGCACTCTCACCTGCATGTGGTAATGGGGAAGCCCGGCTTTACTCACCAGCAACCTTCACTGGAGAAGCCTGACCTACACCAGCCAAGCCAGTCAGCTTCCAGACCCAGAGCGTCTCCACAGGGACCCACCTGAGTGCTTCTGAACCACACTGCCCCGGTTCGCAGTATATGCTATCCTGCAGGACAGCCCAGCTCCTTTGGTCCTGTTACCCTAAGAGGATGGCAGCTAAGCAAATTGGGCAATTTAGGGCATTGGTATAAGATTCAGAGTCTCTAGCACTTAAATACCTTTGAAGAGAGGTAAACCCAAAAGCATTTTGGGGGTTGAGGGATGGAGCTGTCTATGTCCTCCCATTCATCAGCACAGACATTCCTCATGCTGTTAGGAAACAGCTGCCTCCTGAGGTCACTGGTTCAGAGCAAGGCCCCTTAAAAGCATTCTTCCTAAGGAAATCCCCTCACCTTCAGTTAAGAGTATTTTTTTAAATGTTCTTTCTCTTAAAGCATTAGTCAAAGGCTATGGGAAATTGTACATCTTTGTGGCTTTTATTAACTTATTTCCTTTACAGCAACATGCTGTAAAACCAGTAGTGAGACTCTTTAAACTCGAGTGTTACTGTGGGACGTTCAGCAACCTCGCGGTCCTTTTCAATGCTCAATAACCACCACATCTCAATATATAGCCACCATCTTCCATATCTTAATATTGAAGACATTGATACAATTTGCTTTTAAATGGTGCCTTTTGTAGGGTTTTTGGTGTTTGTTTGGTTTGGTGGTTTTTTGGCTTTTTTTTTTTTGCATTCCTAGGCAGCCTAGAATTCCTGAGTTCTGTTTAAATGACAGATAAAACCAGAATGGGACAAGGAAAAAAATGCCAGGAGGACTTTCAGAGTCCAAAAGCAGCAGAGAACAAGTTGTCTCACCTAGTGCTGAGTGTGGAGGTACCTATCACCAGCAGAATGGGGGATTCTGGATTACAGCCTGGAGAAGTTCTCAGGTAAACTCTGAAAATAAGGAAGGAAATCCAGAGCTGAAAGGGGGAGCAAAGTAAGTGTTCAGAGAATGCACCTGGATTGTCTGTGTATGTCTGCGGACATGAGAAAGCCGGACCAAAGGCTACTGCAAATTGAAATTTCCATCTCCTGTGTGCACACACAGAGGTTTGAAATGTGATCAAAACTCCAGCATGACAGAGAGTTGCAGCAGTTACTGTAGATAAAAGAAAGCAATAGATGATGGTTTCAGAAGACTGCAGCTTAAAGCAACAGGGGCTAAACCAACAGCAATATAGATATGAGGATAGTCAGATTTATAATGAAAGAAGGAAATTCAAAGCAATATTACATGCCCATGCAATTAAATTTTGAATCCATAATGAACATACACACACACACACAAAAAAAGACCAAACCAAACTGTGCTTCTTGCTGAACAAATCTTAATATTCATTACTGGGAACACATGAACTATTTCTAGTTGGGATTGTTTTTTGGTGTTTTTTTTTTTTACAGAACCTCAGAGATACATAACTGCTGAATAATATTTTCAGTTTGAGATAGGTTTTGTTCTATTAAACTTCTAAACTGCTTACTTCTTACTGGAATTGTCATTAATCCCCAATTTAATAAACAAAACTAGCAACAAAATTGCTTGCTTACCCTACAACTCCCCCAAACCTTTCTCTGTTTTAAACTACAACCTACGCAATGGAACAGGATTATATTTTAGCAATAATATAATTTTATAGTTGGAATCCCCTTCAGTTTGAAGCAAACAGCAGCAGTGACTCATTACAAAGCATTTAAAGAAGGGGATTTCCTACTGAAGTAAAACACCAATGAACATTACAGAAAACAAAAATCAGCTAAGCTGACAGCAAAGAGGGAGCCCAAGGACCCACTAGGGAAGCAATATGATTATGGAATAAAAGTAATGGCTTTTATTTCAGCTAGAGATGCATGATCCAAACTGGATTTGTTATTCTAAAACCGAAACTAGAAGACATGCTGAAATGTGAGCCTTCGCTCCGAAACCCAGCTGAGCCAACGCAAGGCTGCTTTCATCAGTCAGCAGTGGTTTTGTAGTTTTCGCTTCATCCTAGATTCTGGTAGAGACAGAACCATCGTACACATCGCCTACAATATTGTATCTGACACAGAACTAGGCTTCGGTTTAACTATTGCACAAGACAATAGAGAAACATGTTATCAAGCAGCAAGCCATTACCCAATACCTGGGCTCATTCCATGAGTCAGAGCGGAGCAGTCTACTGCTTTCAGTAAGTATGAAGGTCATTTTTGCAATTACTGTTTCTAGTAAAGATAAACTCCCACGCACAGTGAAAGCAGGAGGATGGTTACAAACTACGTGGGATGTTTCATATGTAGGCTGTACAAACAGGGGACGCCTTCTGCCTTGAATACAAAGGACAGCAATTAGGATTTTTAGTAACTGGGTGACTGCCCAGTGCATGAGGTTCTCGCAGAGCACTGGTGCACCAGTACATTTGCAGTGGCATCATGTTATTGGGGGGAAGACCAGCAGGTAGAGGATAAAACCAGGGGTTGTTCTGCCACTGAACTAGAGTGCTACCTCACCAAGTCACACCATCTGTCTACTTCTGTCCAGGAGGTGTAAGAAAATTGCACAGCTTAATGTAGCTACTGCACTCGGTCCTCCAACAAAAGAAATTACTGCTGACTGAGTATAGTTGTATTTAGGTATCATCTTTGTACTGAGTTTAGCTATGTAAGTTCTACTTCTTCACTGCAGAGAGCTGGGAACAGGAAACAATACCAGAAAGTCAATCTGTCTTCTGCCTCTGCCATCTACCAGGACTGTTAGCACAAAAACAAAACACCATGAAATTGAGCAACAATTCAAACCTCCCGGTTTCAAATACTGGGCATAGAAAGTGAGAGGTAAGCAGGCATTGCAAATATACGTTAATTAAAAGGAAAGCAATATGAGGGGTATCAAACAGCTTCATTTCTCCACAGCAGCTGCTGTAGGAGAACTGGCCAACACTTCCACCAACTTGTTTGTGACCTTCATGACTACATAAATTAGAAGAGGTCAAACTCACCCCTTTGTAAAACTGTTACTCTTTCATAGCAGAGTTTTGTGGATGGCTTTTTAATAGAACAGGTCCTCTGGACTGACTTCTAGATTCAGGTATTAGACACCCCTTTTTACTTTTCTCAGGCTCAGACAGCCCAATGCTTGCATCTAGAGAAAAGACATGGAAACAAAGAAAACTATGAATAGAATCAAGGGCATCAATTAAAGGACTAATCACACAACCCCACAGAAGCAGAGGCCTGGGTGGCTAAGGAAGGGAGGGGGAGAATGCCAGAGGAACAAGGCATGCAAGGGAAGGAAAGGATGTGTGTTTAGACAAAGCAAAAAAAAAAAAAAAAAAAATCAGTACAAGCTGTGCTATGCTGGAAGAGAATCCACAGCATTTTCTTGATGTCTCCGATTCTTCCTTCTCAGTCAGTAAAGGACCAAGCTAAATTTATATTCATTACATTTATACACAGGCAGATAAAAATATTCTTCTGGGCAAGAAAGAAACAGTAAGTCTTTTTCAAATCTCTTTTCAGTCTTCTTTTCCAATCTCTCTTCTTCAAGCTATTTATCTTGCTACATCTCCACCACTATAGTCTCCTCACCTGTAGGCCCAGCAATAAAGCTAGGTGAAAGTTTTCTAAAAACTGGTCTGTTTGGAAATGACAATTCATTAAACCCACAATTCTTCTGCAGAAACATACTAATTACAACAGAAGTTTTATTGGGTGCAGAATTAATTTTCTGGTGAAAATGAAAGGGGGCAAATACTGGGCCAAAGGGAAGGAGTAGGACATACAACCACTGGCCTCAGATCAATCAATATGCATATGCTTTGGGCTCTAGCTCAGACAACAGCTAGCCTTTCCTTTACCACTCTTCACACACACTGGACAAGTACTCAGCTCAGCCCCACCGCCCTTGCGGAGAAGTACACTGAGACCAGTGCTTCTGCTTTCAGGCAACGTGAGGCACAGGAAGACACTGGAACCTGCTGTGCACCCATTTGCCCCCTTTCCAGCCCCCTATGCAGCAGGTGCTCTGACCTCCTTACCCCAAGGATGACAAAAGGCAAGTGTTGGGGAGTAACAGCCTCGCTCTGAGTTTGTTGCTGCCCTTGCTGTATTTGTGTCTCAGCCAGCTGCTGAACCTCTGCAGAGCAGCCCCTGGGGACAGCATCCTTCTCACCTCCATCCCTGCTGCAGCAGTGGCCCAGTCCTCCCTCATTCCTCGTTAGATCTGAGAAAATAACTTTTTCATGGCAAGGGACAGTGGGACTAGCTTCTATTTCACCAAGTCAGCATTTTTCTGCAAAAATATTCCCTTAAGAAGGCCCCAACTATTACCACAGTTGTGTTAAATCATGCAATCCAGATAAAGACAACTACTCTCCCCCTCTGCCCCAAAACAGACTTTCTTATGTTGGGCTCTGATCACATCCATGGCTTGAATGCCTGCCTGCCAGGCAGCATCTCATTTTGCATTCCCAGCTGCCTACCTGCTTCTGAGTGCTCATGCAGTATAGCCTCTGCTTGGTCATTCTCCTCCAGTCTAGTATTACTGCTTCAATTCTGGAAAATCATTGAAACTGGCTTCAAAATTCAGCTGAAATCAACTAGCCATACACCCAAAACACACTCGATTACAAGCCATTCTGGGATCAGAGCTCCTGAGGTCTGTTCCCCTGTAGTCCTCTCCTATAGTGCCCAACCAAATGGCAGAGCTCGTACCAAGTAAGGGCTTTCTGCCAGCAAAAAGCTCCAGCGTGAGAATTCACATCAAGAGCCATTTGCAAAGAGGCGAGCTGCTGGAGGTCAAGCTCTTGCTAGTGTAAGAACTTGTTTCAGCCTGCTCAGTCTTGCCTGCTCTGTTCCCCCAGGGTTAGCTGGGATTCACACTCTTCTGACTGGGGCAAGGCAGCCGGCTGAGATGCCAGATGGGTGAAGCTGCAACCAGTGTATAACTTTGAGGACAGAAAAGAGATCCATTTTATAAGTGGTGCTGCACAGAGGACTTCAGTTATCCCCAGACTTCGCACTTTTCACAAAATGAGAGCAAGCGACAGGAAACAGGTCTTCCACACATCTAGCCAAAATAGTTACTCCAGTACCACTAAATAGGGAAAAAGCTCCCTACAATCAGTAGGTGAAAATCAGCAGAAGGTTCTCACAAATGAACTCTTGGATACCAAGATATTGATTAAAGTTTTCTAAATACTTGGTTTTGAACAGAAAATATTTTTTAATTGTTTGGGTTTTTTTTTCCCCTACCAGTTTTTCCTCAGAACAGCACACCTTTAGCAGACAGGACAATGAGCTATGTACTGAGTCCATCTAAATCACGTCAGCTGCAAGTGAGTCTCATCATTTCTATTTCTGAGTGTTTCACTCTAAAGTGAATCTAAATGTATTTATTTTAAAAAGTTAAAATTTATTTCTAAATAATACTATACGTATACACACACAGAGAGTAAGGTGTGTAACACCACAATGGACTAAGGAAGAGCAAATTCAACATGAGAAAGAGTAACTCTATAGGTTATTTTTAACATATTTCTGGGAAGCAATGAATTCCTATTCATGCCATTCATCAGGCTGTCTCTCGGAAAAAGCTTATAATCAAACCAGCAAAATTAATTGAATTAATACCAGATATACATTCACTAGAAGGAGCATAAGTGTGTGTATTTGTTTAACATCTAAATATAAACTATACTATTAACTATAGAAATCAATATAATTTTGCCCCTTGCATTTTTAGTTCATTCACACTAATTACCCCAGCTGATGTCATATATTGATTCAAGCGTTAAAAAGGAATTCTGCTATTCTTCGATTCCCCTATTGTGCTATTTTTCTCATGACCTCATTTAGCACCACCAGCAGGCATTTAAAAGACATTTTTAGTGTACTTAGCATGTAAAACAAATAACTGGAGGGATCAACCCTTTAACAGGTTGACATTCATGTTTTCAGGGTTTGCAGCAGTTTGCAGAGCTGTACTGAAGACAATATCTAAGTTACCTTCAAAGCACCGCAAGAAAAGAAAATTCATTATGAAAGATATTTCCTTCACAGAAAATGTTAGCATTTATTAAGGGGATAATATGTAAAAATAATCTCAGTGAGATCATTTCATGTAGGCCTTGAATGAATTACATCACTACGTTTTTTCCTGGTCTTTACTATGAGCCAGATACTGAGTTTTACGTTAGCCAACTCAAATGCGTTTTACATAATGAAGCTGTCTTGTTATGCCAAAGGAGAGGCCAACACATTGTGAAGAAAAAAAAAACAAAACACAAAACTTAGTACCAAATTACCCAGAAATAACAGCAGAGAGCAGAAAAATGTTCTCTATATAAAAGAAAAGCAAATGAAGCAGAAATTTGGAAGGTATGTTCAGTGAAACCACAGTATTTCTCTTATTATTTTATTAACACAATCTTATTCTTTACTAGCAGTTATTTTTAATTTTAAAGAGCTTATAATAGATATTTTCTTGTATGCAGGTATGCCACATGCACACAGGACTCTGCTATTTCCGGGGTGCAAAAGACTTGGCTCAGCAAAACATTCATTTTTTCAAATATTAGCCTGCAAAAGAAATAACAACTGTTTTTACCACTCACATTATTCTCTCTGCTGCCCAGGTTTGCCTCATCAGCTGTGCACACTTGGATTTTGAGCACCTTTGGGAATGGTCTTCTCCAGTCCTCTTCTACTCTGCATCTGTCCTGCATCTACAGCGTGGTCCTGAACCCACTCAACTGAGAGGTAAAGTTCACTATTACCCTCACTGGCGCAGAAACAAGCATCTAACTGTCATTTTTCATATCACTCACGTGCCCTGCAGAGGAAAAGGGCAACTTTCAGCCTACAGCCTTCTTATGGATTTAAGACTACTGCTAGTCCTCAAAATCTAAGAAGAACTTCAGTGGCACATAGCCAGTGAAGATGACACCGTGATAGTTGTTATTTTTAAAGCTGATGAGTTACTAGATTTCCTAGCTGAAGAAATTAAAAGGAAGTTACTCTTCCTTGGTGCAGTAGAAAACAAGGAAACAAAGTTGAAGCAGCATGCCAAAATGCTTTGAACAGTTAAATATGTCTTCATCTACTCTTTTTTTTTTGGTGCTGGCCTGTATTGTGTTTAATGTTTCAAGGAAAAAATAAGCTTCAGTGTCAGTTAAGTCCACAGGACCCGCTTATGTCAGATGCATTACCTCTATCACTCTTCACTGAGAATACGTCATTAGAAGACCAGTCTAATTGGAAGTCTTGTTGAATTAGTAGCTGGGTCTGCATTGTGAACTTGCTTCAAATGACTTTATCCTTTCACCTTAGGGAGGGGGAAAAAAAAGCCTGTGTCAAAAAACAAAAGCCAGGAGGCTGTTTACAGAGTTTCCACTTTAGCTGCTGTTTGTGAAAGATCAGTTAAACGTTTTGGTACTTTTTTTGTTCCAGGGACAGGACTGGGGGTCTGAGTGTATAACCAAACAAGTCAGTAAGAACAGTAATTATTTTCAGCTGTTCTATAAAGCGTACTGTATATGCTATCAGTCTAAAATCCAGGGAAACAGTTAATCTAATTAAAATCTTAGCATTCTAACTAAAACACAAGTTATTATTATTAGTCCACTTACACTTATGGTTAATAATACAGTTAAGATTTACATATACAAACTTCCTAGTACCTACTCTTTTTTTTCCTCTGGCATTATACTCGCTCTTTCAGTATCCCGCTGGGTCCTGAACGCAACAGCACCAGTCTTCTTCATGCCAAAACACCAGGGGGTATGGCAGCTTATCAGCAGCACCCCAAGTTCTTCACTGGGAGGAGTTCATCACTGGTGTTGGGGGTCCCTCTGGGTTACATTTATGTTTTCTTAACACAGACAGCTCTCGTACTCAGCTACCAGTTTAAGTTTCAAATTACAACACAGTCCACCCCAGCCCCAACTAAAGGATTACTGTTTGTTAAATGATTTCATCTAAGTTCTCAGATATTTGTATAAATAGTTTTTACAGACCAAAGCTCAGATACGTCAAGAATAAACAATTGCCTAGCTATTAAGCAACATCCACAGCAAAAGCTAGCTAAAGGCCAGACAAGCCCTGAGACACTCCATTATCAGGCCAGTACAACACCTATAGCTTTTTACTACTAACAGCAGAAGTCCCATTTACCAGGCTACAGAGTCTCCAACAGCAAAATGTTTCTTACAAGGCAATGTACCCAGCACACTCACGGAGCATACCAACCTGCTAAGTCTGTTGGAAGGTCCAAGTACAAGACCAGACAATTCAAGAGAGGAGCAAGTCGCTAGATGCCTGTACAGACAGTGTCAGTGCATAATGAATTGTGCAGTCCTGACTAATACCTGGGGAAACTCAAGTCAATTTCTGGACTGTAGGAGTAAACGTGAACTTTTTGATCTAACTAATATTGTATGTTGAGGAAAATGGAGAAATCACTTTGATGATATTTAACGATGTCTTGAGGAGGTAGCATCAGACTTTAAACTGAACTGGTTAAAAAATAAAAAAGCAACATGCAAATATTTCAGCTTTGTTTTCATCCAAAGGCAAGTTTGTATGGCTGTGTTCTTCCAGCATTCTAATTTAAAAGGTATAAAATGAGACTTTATGCTGGAGTTAGAGCATAAATTATTCCAAGAGACGACAGTAGAGAATATCAACAACAACGAAATCAGTTAAGATTGGGACAAATAGCCTAATATTTTTGGCTTGTAGTGTGTAAAGAAATGGAATTTCTCTAACAATAAAAATCCTAAGAATTGCTAGATTTCTGCTTAGTTGATTTCATTAACTACCTATTCAAATAGTTTGCTTTATCAGTTCTGAAATCTCAATTTTAAATCTGAAGATTTGGCTCGCAAAGTAGTAATTCCAGAAACTGCATTGAAGGAAAATCCAACAGTCACCATAAAATCTGACAACAAAAGTGTCATCTTTCAGTTCTCTGCTGTCCTTAGTTGCCAAACAGCATCTTTGATGTTCTGTATTTCATCCTGTCTAGTAACTACAAGTTACAAAGACAATCCTGAAAAACTACAGATGGGTGCAGAAGTTTAACCATATCCCATGTGGAGTATCTGGGCAACTTTTTGCCCAACAAGCCTTTCAGTTTATTTCTTCCTGAAAAATGAGTCATATAGAAGATTCTGTGAAACATTCCACAAGGTGTCACTAGGGATGCATCAGCCCAAATCGTCCTCAAGCACCCTCCCCTATCTTTGCTTCCCCTTCCTATGAAGCATGTTACAGACAGCTTTGAAAACATGAAAAAAAAAAAAAGAGTTAATGTCTGAGCAGAAGCATGCTTGCGCAGCACTGTCCTTTAAGTTGTGGCCTATTAAGCAGCCAGGCAGTAACGTGAACAGTGAATGAACCGAGTACATACAGATCAATGGGAAATGAAAGTCAACTTTAGGTATCGACTTTTAATAAACTAGGTCAAAAAATTTGCAATAGGTTTTACATTTTACATAGTGGGAGTCAGCAGAAGATGCGCTGCGCCCCTTTTCAGACTCCTAAGATAGAAAGAGGAACAAAATCAATCATCAGCTCTGCCTCAGTTCCACGCTAATACCAGGAAATATGTTTTGTCTCATTTTATTTTCATCAGAGTCTTATACCTGTCTTTTACCAATCACACCTATCCCTGAAAGCTACACAGATGTTTTGCAAATATCTGTTAATCATCAAATATGATGGTGTGCTAGTATCCTCGTTCACAGTTATTGCTTAAGGCCCTTTCTGTTGAACACTGTATAAACAAAGTATGAATTCAACGCTACTGTGTTGGATAAAAAAGTTATTCCCCCTTCCACCTCTCCTCATATTTCCCTTTCTTGAAAACAATCACATCTCACTTGAGATAAGGGTTAATTAACATTTGAAAACCATCTTTGACACAGGGCTCTCAAGTAGACATTACATTTCAGTGCCCAATTTTTCCTCTTTTCTGAAAATTCAACATGATTTACAGCCTTAGTAGATGACATTTACTCACAGATGAACAGTGCAGAGGCTTATCACTGACCTAGCACTCACCTGCTCCAAAAAGACTCAAGTACACCAGGTGCAGTACTTAGATTGCTTATTGCCTAGCAGCCAGTGCACTGTAGTTAATTGCTGCAGAAATTAGTCAACTCACCCCACCCCTGTGCTACACCTCCACTTCCAAAGAATGCCACACATGATGCAAGCAGTCAAGTCCTACATGCCCATGCTGTCATCCATAGGACTGACCTAAGCTGAATCATTTTTAGCTTTTAGGAACTGTCCCTTATTTCTTTGAAATAAGGGGGAAGTGATCATTCAAGGGATTCTATCATTCTTCACAAGAAGCAGGAAGGCCGAGACAACCCATCAAATCTTTGCAAAGCAATAGCAGGCAATGTAACTGCTAATGAACCTTGTCCTCACTACATAATCCAGCCTGGACAACAAGACTCTTAAACAAGAATGAAACCACATAGGGTTTTTTCAGCCATTTTGTCATCACAAAACCACACTAAATTGCACACCTAAAATAAGAATTAGGGGTGGGGATTCATGCTTCAGGCTTATGTCTACCAAAAGGTTGTATTCTGTCCTTACAGATCATGATTTATTTCAGATTGTGCCAGGAAACCACCTCTAAAAGGTCATATCTGAACAGCCAGTTTTGCCCTCTAAAGGGACTCATATAGCTTATGGCAATGGTTCAGCAAGTATTTTGTGCAAGGAAGAGCTTGAAAAAACAGCAGAAGGTAAGGTCCTTATGGCATGTCTAACCAGATGTTTCTGGGTAGAAAACTTATCAAAGCTTCCCAAAAACATCATGCTCAGCAATAAAGACTGGGGGGAGCGATCAAGCAGCTGTGTGGATGCTTAGCTGCTGGCCACCCGTAAAAGGCTTACAACCATATGATAGAACTGGAAGGTTTACGTGCTGCCTTTATGCTTAGGACAACTGAATAAAAGACTGGAAGGAAAGCTAGAAAGAGGACACTCCCAGAGCTTCCCATGACTATTTTTGAGACTGAAGAGACTTTCCAGATAGGAGCAAAGAGTTCAGACCAGCTGAGAAAAGACTTCTGAGCACTCCTGCAGGGCAGCTGCTTGCTCTCTATGGGCAGTTTCACTCCGAGAAACAGCCATGCTGGCTGACACCAAGTCCCACGCATATGATCAAAGGAAAAAAAAAGAAAAGAAAAAAATAGTCTATATTTATGCATAGCCTTTAAAATCAAATAATGTTAAATGCCATTAGAAATTTTACATAGAAAGGACTTCTGCTGCTAACTAAAATAGGGGAAAAAAATCAAATTTAAAATGTCTCCACTTAAATTGGGAATATAGCTGTAACTAGATCATATATGGGACATACGAGGGCTTTGTGTGCCATTTTTCTTATGGGCCAAGTACTGGCTTTATGGGACAAATGTTTAGGATATATTATATATACACACATGTCAGTATACTATAGAGACTATTTAATAAAAAGAAGAGCATATATATCATATTGGGTCTATTTACCCAGTACACAGTTAATACAAAATGTGACTATGGTCTCAGGTGGAGTTAAAGTGGTTTATCTGATTCATTTGTACATTATAACCATTCTAGCAATAGTAAAAGCCTATAACATGTCCAAATACAATCCCTAAGAGGCAGTCATTTTACATTTCCTAGAATAAGCAACTAACTTATTCTGCATGGATGAGGAAAAATAAGACTATTTAGCTTAAGGCTTCATGTATTTTATGCAGAGGTAGTTTCTCAATAGCTCAGGGTCATCTGTCAGACATAAATGAACCAGATATCAACAACTGCAGCACAGCTTCTAGGAACAAAAGCTCCAGGAGCATTTGTGATCTCTAAAATATATTAAAAAACAGGAAGTAATAAGATGGCTACTGCAAAAGCAGTGGAAGCAAAATGGCATTGCCCATAACCATTGACTGGAACAAGCAACCGTGACAAACTGAAATATCATTGCTTTCCAAGAACATCCAACCCAAATTTGTACCAAGACAAACTAGTAGGACTAAACCTTCCTTTACTGCTGGCTGTGTTTCAGATCCTCTTTATAGCTGATAAATGAATTAATGGCTTTCTTGATGTTTTTCTCTTTAATCTCAAAACTGTGTAAGTTTACTTTGGAGAGGAAAATACCACATGCTAAGGAAAGTAACATTTCCTTAATATGTTCCTTCAAAGAAGAAAAACACCCAAACAGTGTTTGCCTTCTTTTTCATGTGATTATGAACTATTTCCGTTCAAAATAGTTGATTACTGTAAGCTCAGCAAGTTCCTTTGCCTGTTCAGGTTACTTTGCAAACAAACAAAACCCACTTTTGTGGCTATGTCCTTCTGTACTCCTCCCCCCTCATCAGTAAAGTGGTTTTATTCCACTTCAGACTTCATAAACATACAACAACAACTCTTTGAAGAACTTTATCATTTCATGAGCATGGTGCAAATTACGACAAAGACTTCCCACTTTTTCTCATGGTTTGCTTACCTTGGATAGTCAGGATTCTTATCCTCCATTTACACTCTTAACAGGTTCAAATAATAATTTGTTCATTTGCCCTAGTATTTGCAGGGCTTTAACTTATATCACTATGGCAACACTTGTATTTTACAATTTGTTTCCCTACACAAGGGTATTTTTTGCTTTTTTAACTTCAATAGCGATGTTCCCCTGCTCCCTTCAAGATTTTAGAGGCTTTTTTGTGCATAACATGTTTTAATGAATATCTGTGGAGACTGTAATAAAAACAGATCACTTTTTGAGACCCTTTACATTTGTAAGTTCACCATTTCAGAACTAAGATTTCTCCTGATTGCTAATAAATAACTCTATTTCTCCCCCCCTCCATTTCCCCTTTGGCTTCCCCGCACTCTATCACCAGATTTGGGAAGCAGGATGTCTACAGCTAAGGGCCTTTTAGTACACTCTAGGGAGTCTGGAAATGAGTTGTCTGAAGGATTTCAGAGCGCCTTGATCTCTATTTTTTTGTAGATCCATTCGCTAACTTATGTTTCAAGTGCTCAATTTCAAAAACAAGACAGACATACCTAAGTGTGGTATTTGTTTGTTTTGGAAAACAGAAGTTTTCCAAAGCAAAGGAGATGACTTTCAGATGTTCCTCTCAGGTAAGACTCAAAAAAACCCCAGTAAAACCGATTTCTATTGGACTGGTTTTACCATTGATCCTTGGTCACTCATCAGCTCTAACTCCTTAGCTCAGGTTTTTGTCCTCCCACTGTTTCAGAACATGGCTAAGCCCAAAGGACCTCATACTGCACCCTCCCTCGTACTGGAGCAGACCCATTCCCTTTTCTGCCAGTGACATCCTCTTTCTGCAGGGAAAAACATCATTTTAAAGTTCCAAGAGTGAATTTAGATGTTTAAGGTGACAAAAATCGGAAAACTGTAGGCTTTCAATGTCAGTATCCTCCGAAATACATTATGGCTATAGTAGCCTTGTTAGGAGTATCACAGAAAATACAACAGAAACCCCAAAGATTAAAATAAGGAAATCCTTTAAGAAATTCCTTGTCACATGCAGCTCTAACTGGGAACTGAAATAAGAGACCCAGTCTTTATTAGCACTATCAGAGAGAAAGAGCTGTGTAACCAAGGGGTTTCAAAGCACCATTGCACAAAGGAAAAAAAAAAATCCAACACCTCTCTCCATGTTTCTTCCTAATACTAATTCTAGGGAGAGGGGAGCTCTATCAAACCCTTACCAAATCCTACCATCAAATATATGCTTTCAAAAGCCTGTAGGATAACAGTTCTGTCCACAGTAAGGCAACTGGAAGCAAGCCCAAGGCAGCTTTTCGCGTGCAGCAACGTTGCCATCTACAGCCTGAGCCAGGCCACAACACAACCCTGCGGAGCTGCAGTAGGCAGAGATTTTTCAGACGTTTTTGCCACAAATCCGCTCTTCAAAATTCAAGTCTGACTGAGGACACAGCTTTAACATGATATTTAGTAGGATATATTTTTATACTTTACCCATGGAGATCGTACATATTGTCTAGCTATTTGTTGTCAGATTGCATGGCCTTTAAGACCCTTCAGCTAGGGACCAAACCTAATAATAGCTAAGTCGGGTGCTTAACAGATATGCCTATGGAAACCATATGTTAGAGGCAAGAGGTGAGAAGCAGAACAACATTACGTTTCTGTTGTCACACACACACAAGACACTACACAGAGTGTATTTTACAGACTCCCAGAAGAAAGTTACTGGACCTTTTTATAAGCCATAGTTCAGCTGTCATCTGTACAATCAAGACGGACATCCACACTTGTTACTTGAAGTGAGAAAAGTCAACTCTCCCAGTGCAGCTAGCACATCATTGAGAAGCCTTACTTCCTAGGAATTAGAAATATGTAAAGTCAAAGAAATGGAATATGTAAATAGAAATATGTCAGTAAGTAGCATTAGAAATAAAATGTCAATAGAAATATATAAAGTCAAATTCAGAAATAAAAACATACACTACGTGCAAGCTACCAGGAAGAGAGCATTAATAAGTACCTGGAAGCTTAAGCCGATGCAAGTTACACTTTTTTCACGTACTCAGTGGGTCAGATGGAAAGGCAGAAAACATCTCTTGTTTATGCCAACAGCGTCAAGCGTAGCTGATCTATTTTACCACAGGGGCCTTAACAACTCTGCCAGTGCTGCCTGGCTTGGCCCACATCATGCATCGCCGCACATCTCTCCATGCTGCCCCATCTCACCACCTTCACTGTCATTAGAGCTGCACCCAGGCCTGATGCCAAGTGTCTGCCTGACAGCTGCATGCACTCCTCTTAGTGGAGCTCCAGCTCCCCTAACACATGCAAACCTTTTGTTAGATAAGTGCAGGTGTCTCAATAATTGCAAGTTTTCTTACCATATGCAAGCCAAATGTAACCAGTACAGTGGACAAGGTCTTCCCAATGGTGCAGACAGCCTGAAATAAGAACTGGAAATGCAGTTCATACATCTGATCATCAGCCTTGATGGAATACAAATTCTAACACACAGGACTGTTTCACTTAATCATCAAAATTCATTGCCTGGTTATTCTAATGTGTATAAAAGAGATAAGGGGGTCACAGGGAACTCAGGGAAAGCAATAGGGAAAAAAAGGACAGAGACAGTGAAAAAAGTAAAACAAACTGATGAGGTGAGAAAAAGAAAAGGAGCAAGGCAAAAGGCAGAAGTCAAATCTCAACTTCCCACTAAACAAAGCTGATTGTTAGGAAAGAGTGATCTTAAGCAATAGATAACTGCAGAGTTCAGTGACTATGAAAGCACAAGGTTCCCGGGGATGTCACTGGAATATCAAAAAGCAGAGTACAGAAAGTAGCCCTCATACAAACTGAGAACTATAATTCAGCCTCTTCACTGAGTGAATCCAACACAGTCCAGTTAGCAGCTTTCTCACCCTTCACAACAGAATCTGGACACTAGGGAAAGACATCTAAAATGAACACTAGGCAATTCATAAGCTTGTTAAAGCTGATTTGTAAAGCAGAGCTTTCACAGTACAGCAGAGTTTATTTTGTTCTTGTTTTGTTTTTTAATTTACTACTCAATTCTGTGTTATCTACTCAGACATTTCATTATGGGTACACATTTCCATGCAAAGAAACTGCTTCAATCTAGATTCCAACTCAGTATATATTCATTAGGACACTTATCTTACCACAGTTATACCCCCTCCTCCACCTATCCTGAAATCAAATCTGCTCCACAGCAGAAAGCATATAAGCTCCAACCATATCAATAACCTTCCCAGTATTCATACTGCTAGCCTTTCATTACAATTCTGTTGAATGCTTTACTTCAGACTGTGCTGCAAATAGTCATCATTCAGGTTTGTTTTATACTGGAGTTTGTTATTTGTAAACTCTACTTCTTGCTCTGAAATCAGCAGGAATTTTGGTCCTGCCTTTGTCTGCCAGCAGGGGCTTAGTTGCCTGGTATTGGTAAGCAGAGGCATAAGTTTGCAATCGTCTTTTTGTAAAAATTTAAGAAACCTTCATGCCCCTTTCTCACTCTCTCAAACTTGACCTCTGAAGCAAACACTTATTTATGATAATCACTGCAATGAGGATTTAAATCAGTAAGTACTTGGAGGTATAAGCAAAGTAAAAAATACCTTCAATATTCATAATATAAAAGGCTTCACTGCAGTATGACTAAGACCACCTTTGCTAGATGAACTCACAGCTTCAGGGAGTCCCAAATGAGTACAGCCTAAAAAGGTAATTAAGAAGCAAAGTTATGTTAAAAAATTTTTTAAAAAATCTATTGACCTTTTTCTTTTACCAATAGATTTATTTTTCCTAAAATAGTTGTATTGTAACTATTCACTATTTGTGAATAGTGAATACTATTTTGTGAATAGTGAATACTAATCACAAATTACCACCATTGTAACTTCATCAGCAAGTATCTGCCTGCAAAAAGACTGGCTTGCACAACATTTAAAAAAAAAAAAAAGTATTCAAACTCTTTTCCCCCTCCAGTGGGATGGATGCATAAGTCAATGCGCTTCTGCTTTATTTACTGTCGTGGTTTAACCCCAGCCAGCAACTAAGCCCCACACAGCCGCTCGCTCACTCCCCCCCAGTGGGAGGAGGGAGAGAATCAGAAGAGGAAAAGTGAGAAAACTCATGGGTTGAGATAAAGACAGTTTAATGGGGAAAGCAAAAGCCGTGCACGCAAGCAAAGCAAAACAAGGAATTAATTCACTCCTTCCCAAGGGCAGGCAGGTGTTCAGCCATCTCCAGGAAAGCAGGGCTCCAGCACGCCTAACAGTTACTTGGGAAGACAAACGCCATCACTCCCAACGTCCCCCCCTTCCTTCTTCTTCCCCCAGCTTTCTATGCTGAGCATGATGCCATATGGTATGGAATAGCCCTTTGGGCAGTTGGGGTCAGTTGTCCTGGCTGTGCCCCCTCCCAACTTCTTGTGCACCCCCAGCTTTCTCGCCGGTGGGGTGGCGTGAGAAGCAGAAAAGGCCTTGACTTTGTGTAAGCACTGCTCAGCAATAACGAAAACACCCCTGTATTATCAACATTGTTTCCAGCACAAATCCAAAACATAGCCCCATACTAGCTACTATGAAAAAAATTAACTCTACCCCAGCCAAAACCAGCATATTTATTCAGTCAAGAATTAATTCTTCAGCACTGGAAAATACAGTTCAATCTTGTAGAATTTTTGCTTGAACAAACTGTTCAAGCAGAAAGATAAATTTAAAAAGTGCACCTGTGATACTACTGGAAAACTATGTCTGATCCTGTAACAGTTATATGTACATATATTAGAATATTTATCAAGGTGGCATAAATACAAGTAGCAAGGACACCTATTTCAGATGGGAAAATGAAATGGATTTACAAATCAGCTGCAAGTGCACTGAAAAAGCCTGAAAGCCTTTTCACATATTTCCAAGACATAACAAGAGAATTGTGGACACCTTGCCTTAAATTTTAAATGATTTAATTAAGGCTTTGCTGGGGGGCAGGGGGGAAAGATGGTCTAAATAAGAAATTGAGTGTGATTAAAGCTGTAAGTTTACGATGTAGGAAAAATCATCTCAAGTCTGAAAACCAGAATTTCCAGTTTATAACGAGGCATGAGAGTACACATTTACACTCACACTGTGAATTCTGTATAAGGAGAAAGTTAAGCATCCAAAGGCACTTGTATTCTGGCAAAAAGAGCAACAAAGATGTAGCTGTCAGGAAAGACTAATATTTATTCCATGAGGCACTGTTAAAGCCTCAGCTGAAATGTTGCATACAATTTAATCATGCATGTTTGGAAGAGATCAGAGATAGAGGAGAGAAGGACCATGAGCAAGGGAACAGTAAACTTACCTGATGAGAGAGACTTCCAAGAAACCTTGGTGTGATTAATTTAGAAAAAATGAGTGCTGCCATTGGAAAGAGCAAACAAAAACTAGAAAGCTATAAAGAGATTTCAACCAGAAACTTAAGAAAAGAAATTTTCCTATAAGAAGGAAGTGCTGATCTAAAGAAGTCTTTCAATGTAAGCAAAATATTATGTCATTTTAGGATAGAGTCCCTTTCATAAACTGACCATATTCCACAGCCACTGAACCCAGTGAGCTACGCTGCTTACATATACTCCCAAGCAAACCTCTTAGAGGGACCATGTAAGATTGTATCAGAAAATGGTGATACAGTATTTTAAATACGATTGCTTCATGCCAACTTTGTATTTAACTTTAATTTTCACTGTTACCATCATACAAAGAGAAATATACATAAATTCACAACAGTAAAAAAATCCAAGATATGCCATTTCCAAAGTCATGTAATAATTTCCTAGTAACAACTGGAAAAAAAAACATCACACCCACAAGAACTGCTTGAACAGGGATAGTACAAACAGCTAGATTTATAGATGTAAAAAAGATGTAAAAGAAAGAAAAATCATGAACAGAACTAGGTATCAAAGTAAATTTATAGGAGGCTAACTTGGATTACACCAAACAAACAAAAAAATCAAGCAAGGTAAGACCACTGTGCAATGGGCCCAGAAAGGTTATAGGCCAGTGTGACATGTAGCTGCAGGGATTTATTTTGGATGAGAAGGGAAAAGTTGTGGTCAGTGTGTATAAGAAATAGGTTAAGGCTTTCTGAATATGAACAAGATTTTTGAAATCAAGAAAGACTTAGTCTTCAGCAGTTCATCTTAATTACATGTGCATTAATTACATGTACATCCAGGTGCTTAATAAAAGGACATCTGTAAAAAAATCTGACTGTGCTCTGTGAGACAAGGTACCTTCTGTTAGCAGTAGAAGAAATGGATGGACTGACACTGTGCTGATGGAATTTAAGCCTGAAAGTGATAAGTCCATAGATCAGCAATTATATAGCAATGAGTACATGAGGATTGAAAACACACAGAGAGGCAGGTAAATGATTTCTTCCTTTTGAAGAAGGAAAAGGACTCATACTGGCACCTGGAGTTTTTACATTCTGATCTGAATCTGGGCACCTTTGCAAATGAGAGCAGACTAGAGAAAAACAAAGATTTAAAATTCTGCTGAGTATCTCCAAGCCTCCCCCTCACCCCCAACACACACACATACAGAGTGCTTCTGCTGTCCAGCTACATAGGGCTGCTTCAAAAAACACACAAATACTTGTATACATTACTGAAGCTCTGAAGTTGTTTCTTTAGATATGGCTTGAAATACCCCCCCTTTTTTTTTTTTAGTGGGAACATTTCAAGTTGAGGTTTTCCCATTTTTCACCAGCAAGTGGCATAAATGGATGATGTTTGGGGCAGAGGTTTTAAGATTATTTTTCTAAGAATGAGAAATAAGGAGAAGTTTCTGCTTTGAGAAAAAAATGGAAAAAGTAAGGAAATAAGAGCTTTTTGTAGAAAGCCTTGCATCCCACAGGAGGCTGATCTGTCAACAAAATTCAAGTAACATTTTTCAGCCAGCAGACAAGTTCCAAGTCTTGGTTTGAGCTTTAAGCACCCTACAGGGCACAGATTCAATTTCTAGAAGTTTGTTTGTATTTCTACTAAGTTTCTAGAAGCCTTTTATGAATGTATGTGTTACATGCAAATATTCTTAAACCTTCTCAAAAACAATCCTGGCTTGTAGGACAGCACTTTTGCAGCAAAACAGATGGTATCTCAGCTTGACTTGCAGGACCGTTAGTTTTTATTCCTAGGAATGAAAGGAACCAGGTTTTACTGCTTTTGATTGACCGTGTTTTGTTGTACTGATGCTGCTGAAAAGTTTGTGGGGGGTTAAACTCTCATAATAAAACAGTATGTGACTCTGGAGGAGAGCAGACTACTACACTCTTAATTCATTCCTCCAGATGTTCCTATTACAGGGTTACAGATCAGTTGCTGAATCCAAGGTAGGCACCTATTTCACCATTAGTTCTGCTCAGTCTGAGGAAACGCACCAAGCTTCACCTACAGTTGCATCAGGTCAAGGAGTGCCTTAAACACTAATTTACTACAGTGTGACTTTTTTTTTTTTAATGCAAGCATCATAAATATTTAAGCATCGTTTTTTAAAACAGACATATTCATGCCTCTTTAAAATGAAATCTGGCTGAGGCAGCTCTAATCACTGCAGCTGCGTACAGACAAGTCAGTAAGACAAAAATTGCCACTTTTGGCAAGACAGAGCAAAACCCAGAAATCCCAGAACAGGAAACAATACCCATGCAAGCAGCAGTAATCAGAAGCTGGTAAAGATAGTATCACATCCTAATAGCAGCATTGAAGATAGTAATTGAAATCAGAATCTATTACAGGATCAGAGAAAATTTGCATAACATTTGAGCAGGACTTCACAGCTTGACAGTTTTGAGGAACTAGAGCCACTTGCAATAAATTATAACTAAATATTAATAGCATTGGATTCTTTCGCATCTCAAATCACCAGAGATTTTTAAAATAACTTCATAATCCATCATCTTCACTGGAGCTTCAACAGAGGAAGGTAATGATGGCTTGAATTTCCAGCAAAACTCCTGGAAGCCAGTTTCAAGGTATCAAAGGAAGGAATATATTTCTGAAGGAATATATACAGTCTAACCCCTGTTGTGTTTCTGCATTAAATCCCTGTTTCTCAGAAAGATATAAGCTTTAGAACACTGCTGTTAATCAGAATTCATCTACAACATAAAGGAGAACCTGCTTTGAAAACCTGTAGCTTTGAAAACCTTAAAACAAACATGAGTTGTAATCTGCTAATCAGGATGCAGAGAGAAATTATTCTAATCCTTCTTGTTCTGCTGTTTCAGGAAAACCTCCTTCTGTTCTCACCAGGTAAGTTTGATGCAAAGGGACTGTGCTCCCAATGCTCTGTCTCCTCCTCGCCCTGGCAGAGCTCCTGCTCCATTCCACCGCTTCCACTTGGAGGAGCACTAAAAGGGCAGTTTTCACTCTTCCCAGGCTTTTCCCATTCCCAAAAGTGCCCTCTAAGTAGTTTCTGAACTTTCACAACTTTTGTAACACTCAGATCATCCCTAATCTATATAAAAATATAGCTTGCTACAACTATCTTCCTATTCTTTTTTTTCTGGACAACAATCATCTAGTCCTCATCTTCAACACTCTTTGCGTATTTCTCTCTCTCAGATGTCCCTTCCCCTCTACTGGATCACTTGTTTTAATAGCTTCTACCATACTCAAAGACTCTGCAAGCACCATATACAACCACTACATATTAGCTAATCACGTAATCAGCATATAGACAGGACTAACACATTGCCAAGCTGAGAATTTACATACTTACCCCCTTGATGTAGGCACATCACACGTCTCTACTGGCTTGGCAATCGTGAGACACATGGAGCAAGGCTGCCTCCCATTATTCCTCGGAACAGGCTGATACTCAGTATTTTTTAATCGTTATCTTTTAACTTGCAAAAAATCTTTGCCCTCATACCTCAACTTGAACTTTTCTCATCTCCGTGACTTGCCATTACTATCTCAGAAAAAAACAAAAAAATTGTAATTATTACATGGCTTTATGACACCTACTCTCAGCTCAAAAACTTTTTCAGCAAAGCTAAGCAAAGGACTTGCATCTGTGCTTCATAACAGAGCCTTGGACAGCTGAACCCTGGACAAGGGTTTACACCTACTTACATCTGCTTTTACAACAGGCCATCTCTGCTTTGCTCATGTTGTCAGCCTTCAAGCATTTGTCCGCCTTTCCCTCCAACATCTGCCTTACATTTAGGGTATGCTCCCTTCTAAATCTTTACCACCACTACCATTCCCTCCAAACAGATCATTTCTCATGGGTATTCTATCAGAGCAAACTAGCTTCAGCAAGAGACAGCTTTTCTCTTCTTGACTGAGAACCAGCAACTTACAGATTTACAGTTGATCTACAAACATTTTTATATAAACTCATTTTGCGAAGACCAGACAGTACTCCTCAAAACACTAACCATAACCCAAGGTCTTAAACAGCTAACTGATCATCTTGGGAGCTTGGTTTTTATTGAGAATTGGGCTGAGAATGTTCTAAGCACACACTTCCAGATTGAGACACACCATCTTCTCTGCTATTATTTGTTATCCTTGTTTAGGGAATAACCAAAGCCTACTTGAAAACAGAATTAAACTATGAAACTTCAAATGGACATCTCCTGGTCTGCACCTAAATGCCACCTCACTCAATACCACAAATGCCTTATGAAAACATTGTTAACGCTACAGGGGAACTGCAACTTCTCTGTTTAGTTGTTGTTCTTCATCTTCAGAGGAGATTCTAAAATTCAATAATTTTAATGCCTGCATAGCATTGTGTTAGCCTGTAACAGCATCAAGTCTCCTCAATAGAAGCATAGTTCCCTGTCTATTCATCACAAAGTATTACAGCCCAGTACCTACTTCTAAAGCTTAAAATCATACCCACAAATTAATCCATCTGATGTCCTCTGAAACTAATCCCCCCCAAAACAATAAAAGAATTCTGCCAGGAAGAAACCTCACTTGATATTTATCCTTTTTCCCCCCCCCCCCCTCCTGAAGAACGGGAATTCTGTAGCAGATGCACTGTTACAGAGAGTTAACTGAGAGGGTTCACTCCCTTCTACTCACTGTTTTCCTTGTTTATACTCTCTGATTGCAGTTGAGCAAGACCACACAACTGACACTTTTTCCTGGTCCATTTGAATTTCCAGAGTCTCTGTTCAGCTGAATGTGTCTCTTCAGGCTCCTGTCTTCATCCACATGCCAGTTCCTGGCATCATCTCATCGTAACTTTAAGGCTTAGCCCCTTACAGCTGAGAATAAAATAAGTTTCTCTTTAATTTGATCAAAGTCAAAGAAATAATAAGTGATCTGTAACTAAGATATCAGAAAGAAACCTTTTTGAAGAAGCACTTTTCCTCAAAGGACACAACAGTTTTGATAAATATTCTCAGTTTAGGGACATGAGCATGGTTATCTTTTCTGTTCTCCAGTAAAATCATTAGCCAGAAATTTTTCTGATCAGATTCACCACGCCATTCTGTTACTATAAGATGGGAATAAGCAGGCAAGCTGGGAGGACAGCAGGGCTGTTCTTTCCACAGCAGTGCTAGCTTTCACTGGTTTGAAGTACTCCGTTACAGCCACACACTCAGAAACACATGATATGAGCCATTGCAAGAGACAGGCTTACTAGCCTGGACTGACAATTGACCTGATTCAGTAGAACAATTTGTTTTGTTAGTTAGATCAAAGCTGAAGCTCTGACATATTAAAAAAAAAAAACCAAACATGGGCAAAATCTTGGTTATGCTTAAGCCAATAAAGGGTTTTCTATTCCCTGCAGCTAGGACTTCTCACAAGATTATCTGGCTCTGAGAAAACTATTGTGTCAAAAATGCACAAATAATACAGTTACTAATAAGGACACTACGAGAACTGTCTTTAGTAGTTTGGTTTATATTTAATCTAACCATAGCCACATATATCTGTGCTGAAACATTTACCGCTTCTCTCCTACCAAGAGACTGTAAATTTTTTTACTCTCTCTCACCTTATTCTGTAAAGTCCTTTAAATCACATCTCTCAGGATTACAGTAACAGCTGGCACCTGTAACAGAACTGGAATTTAATCACTACAAAAGCACATATAAGCACATATGAATATTTAAACAAAGAGAGACTCAAAAAATGAAGTTTATAGCAGATGCTCCCAGTGCAAAACAGCACCAGCAATGCAAAAAATGAATTTTAATGAAAAAATTAATATAATTCTACAAGTTACGCATTGACATAACATTGAGACAATAGAAGAAACAGGTTAAGACGAAACAAAAACATAAAATACTCGCAAGTTTTTGTTAAATACTTGTTAAAGTCTGTCACTGAAATTAGCAGTGCAAATAAATAAAAAGCTTAAAATAAATTGTTTTTCTGTTACAGAATCTGTCAGCACACATAGTTCTCATCATCAGCCAGATAAACTTGACACCAACTGAGAAAAACTATGATAATAAACCACCATTAGCCCCTATTCTCCAGGGCAGAAAACTTTCAGTAGAAGACCCCTGTCTACAAAGATGAAAGACAAGCTAAGACAGAAATGGTCTTCAAAGGAAGTCACAGTTGTACTTTCAGGCAAAAATTGTTGCTGTTGCTTACAGCATTATTCAAAGGTAATGCACAGGGCCACGTCTGCATGACTGCCTAAAGCAGAACCTGACCTTGCTCATGTTGTTTTACCCAGACACAGCTCTCCAAAATTCTTAATTTATCTAGTACATATGCTTATGTAAATAGGAGTGCTCTTAATTCCTGGCTGTGAGGAATCTTCCCTTGTCATTGCATGGGAGTATATCATATACGATATAAATAATATATATGTAAATAAAGGGTATGTCACAAACCAGCATCAGAATGCCTTATCCAATGGAAATTTGTAAACATTATAGAAAGATCAGATTACTTCCAATTTATACAAGGATAATTTAGACTAAGTTTTCATTTACAATTAAATGTAAAGTAGCAATGTAAAAGAATCTTAAAGTTTACTGCCAAGGGAGCACCAAGGTCCCTTAGGTGAAGCAAGGGATGACAGAAAAGAACATGTCACAGGCTATTAAAGGATCCAACCTAACCTCTACCGGAGTTGCAAATTACATATTTCAAAGCCTCATTTATGGGATCAGATCACAGCGTACCATTGTAGATCACACTTTTCCCCCAGTCCCACACTTGTAAGCATCCGTTTACAATTTTTCAGTTTGACCCACTGAGAGCAAAAGTGTTTAGAATTTATATGGATTTCAACACCGTAATTTACTGTGAAGCCTAAAAATAACCGAGCATTGGTCCTGTTCTTAGACAGTAATTAATCCACTTTGAAGATGACGGAGAGACAGAAAAATTTTTGCATGTCTTCAGAGAAGTGTCTGGTCAAAAGATATTCATGTCTGGTCATGATATTCAATTGAAAGTCTTCTGTAGAGTCCCAACAGGTTCGGATCCGGCCCTTATATCCCTCCAGAAAATGGCAACGCCACACTTTCAACCTGTAAGTCATGTATCCAAGCATGACTAATTTAAACTCAGTGTTTGCTCTTAGAGACCACATCTCCAGCATCTGCACACTCTTGTACAGCACTTTTTCAACTTCTACATTTTTCAGCAGAACAATGCAGTTTACAGGGCAGTACACTGGCATTTAAATTTGGACTCAAGAATTAACCTGTAAAAACAGCACATTAATTATGCATGCATTGTTAATTTCCAATATGCTTCCTGTTAACAAAATCTGAACATGCATGCAACGTTTAAATCTTAATCTCTTCAGAGCCAAATTCTGGCTGGCTCTTTCATATACTTTTTTTCCAAAATAGAATGGCATCTCAACCTGCATTTTTCCTGAACTCAGATCTGAAGCCCCTCTGTCCTCAGAGCTGCAGAGAGCAGGTCTTACAATGTTAGACCCATGTCAGATTTTCAAGTTGTCCAAAAAAAGTGTGCACTCTCTCCATAGTTCCTGTCTTCTGGCATTCAGCTGTGTATGGTCCAGCAGTGTGCCAGTGTCCAGACACAGAATAAACAGATCAAGCAATAGTTGTTTGGTTTACCTAAAGCAGAGGGCAAACAAGCCCTAAATTAGCTTAGGAAGAAAAATGTTTGTTTTCTCCTGGATACAGTAATATTGTTTTCCAAAGTTTTACTCCTCTTCCTTATAAAATATATTACATTTTCTCAACCATTATCTCAACATTATAATAATCCACAAAATATTTTTCCCCTCATTTCAGCATGCAGAGTAGAAAACTCTTGTAAATGGCTTATTCAAAGTTATCATATAAAGAGAATGCTTTCTCCATTCTCAAAACCTTTGTGGTGCTACTGGCCATTTCCTAATGCAGAATGCACAGTAAGCTCAGAGCTGAATAAGGCTAGGTGCCTTTTCAAATTCCTTTTTGAAGCTGGCTGGTCGCAGAACTTTACTTCAATGTTGCCATCGCTGAATGCCTCCCTCCTGGCTTCTTCTGAGTCAATGGGATCTCTTTGAGAAACACTTGCCTTTTGCTGCCTCATACTAATGCCCGAGTTCCCAAGTTGCCTGGTTGGTGATGCATTTTCTTTGACAATGCAGAAGCAGATGGCAGACAAAAAATTTTTCTTGAAGTTTTCATTCATGAAAGCATACACAATAGGGTTGCAAATAGAATTGAAGAATCCTGTAATCTGGACAATTGCAAAGATCATTTTCACTGTCACATCATCATACTCCTTTTCAAAATTACCTGGAAAGGAAAAAGGAAATATGCTGTAAGCACAGAATGGCATAAATGCCTACTACTTAGCCTATTTATCTCCAGTCTGACATTAAAGGCTTTTGTTTAAAATCAACAAAAGACCTTGCTGGAGGTTCTTAATATTAGCAACAGGGTT
Source organism: Ciconia boyciana (assembly GCF_034638445.1). Taxonomy (NCBI): domain Eukaryota; kingdom Metazoa; phylum Chordata; class Aves; order Ciconiiformes; family Ciconiidae; genus Ciconia; species Ciconia boyciana. Next base: position 78,817,079 of record NC_132938.1, on the reverse strand, counting down.
TCATCAGCAAGGAAAGACCAAGATCTACCACATAGCCCTGCTTTGTGTATATGTAAATAAGGACAGAGTCATTCAAAGGAGGCAATTTATGAGCCAAAAAACTTGCCCAATGGCCAAGCGACAGAAAGCTTCCAGTCTGCCAAGTATAGGCCTTGTTTATTCAAGTTGTTCTTCTGGCTCTGCGTTTCATGTCCATATCAAATGTGTAAAGTACTTTAACACCAGCCCCTGTCTTCTCACTAACCACATGCGGCTTCTTTCCCTCTGCTAACACAAATCAGCTCATGGAGGTAAAAATGCATCTTCTTGGTCACATCTCTCTTTAATCTCTGAGATCACAGAGGACTGAATTCCTTGAATTCAAATACTCGGCAACCAAACTTTGGATAAGCACTGCAAAAGATTACATGGCAAGTAAAATAAAGACCTGGTAGCACCTGAAATAATTCCTGAAATTAGCAATGAAAAGAGAGCAAAGAGTTCATGGAGTGTCATGGGCAACCTTAACATGGGACAACCCAGGTAACTTTAATAGTTACAGCTTCTGCATTTCTGATTCTGCCCAGGCATAAACATCATTTGGTTCAGCTGGCTGGCTGCAGGATTATTGACTTATCTGCTACAACCTTATTTGTGATAGAAGACAAAGAAACAGCTGCTGCCTTTGGCAAGTAGAGTACAACTACTGAAAACTTCCTCTTGTTCCTACGCATAGCCTGCTGCGTAGTCCCACGTGCTATCCCAGTACCAATGCAGGAGATGGGAGATGAACAGTGCAGGACCCCAGAGAACAGGGCAAATAGCAAAAAGGAAAGATAGCAAGCACTGAGGGCATTTCCAAGCTAGTATCCAGTCCAGAACACTGAAAAAGTTCAACTGGATTCATTGGGTACTATCACTATGATGTCCAATATTTGTATTTCCAATACATCTACCTCATCAAAACCAGGGCAAGTGAAGGGATAAATATTTCATAGCAGTTTAAATCAAAGCAGTATGACAACTTCAGTGGATGCAAATAGAAGTCATCACACATTAAATTAACATTAAATTTGAATTTAAAAAGTTACTTGTTCAAGAGGTTTTATACTTGGAAATAACTTTTACCTTCCAGCCAGGTACTTTTGACTTTTCAGCAAATGAGGGTAGCATGGCAGACACAGAAAGAAAGAATCTACAGAGATATGCTCACCATCCTAATAGTCAACCCTTGCTCTTTCTTGAGTCTTGTAAGGCCTAACAAACCTCCTTTTCAGGACCGGATTATGTGCTGTTCAAATCGAGAAGCAATTACAATCTCCCTTCTAAAGAGCTTACATTCTAAAAGAGCTGGGAGAGAGTTTAGGTTCCTTCCCACCCACTCTGCAACAAAGTTCAGGAGGGTTTACAGCAAGACACAAAGATTATCTTCCCCCCCCCAGCAGGGAAGAAGAGATCTGGCTGACACACTGGTATCTCAGATATAAGGTATCTCCCAAACACTACATCTGATAAGAGGTTTTTTGAAACGTACTCATTTTCTGTGAGCACTGCAGATCTGTTTATCACTTGTAGACTTCAATGTAATTCATCTGTTGTTGGCTACATATCTCTTACAAGACAGTGATCCAGGATTTATAAGCACAACATTAACTGTTGCTAGCAGAAGATATTCTATAGCTGAATGTTGCAGCAGCACTAGCTTTTCACAACCTGTAGTCCCATTATAAAAAAAAAAAACCCACACAAAACCCTAAGCCTTTATTGTATAACACATGGCAGATACTCACTGTATTCTATCATCATGTGAATCACATGGAAAGGGGCCCAACAGACTGCAAAGAGAAACACCACTGTCACCATCATAACAATTGCTCGCTTCTTCTTCCTGAAATTGCATCAAGACATTCCATACTGAATCACTAAGAATTGACTGGTAGTTAGATGTGTCTCTTCAAGCTAGATCTATAAATGTGTTCTGATGGTTGCAGATACAAATAGAACCCTGGAATAATGCTCAGAAGTACACAATTCCCTTTGAAAGAAAAAATGCAGGATCATATAAATGTAGCACATCAATTAACATCTTTTATTTCTCTCTTTTGGGAAAGCAATGCACTTTGCAGCTGCAGCAAGCAATGACATTAGCATATCTTGCAAGGCATTTTCACTCTATGCAAGCAGATGCAATTCCAATAGTAAGAGACGGGGCAGGGGGAACACATGAATTTCCATTCCAGCTCAAAAAAAAGCAAGAGTCCCTTCCTAGATCTGGGAGCACTGACCATACCTGCAGGACCTGATTACAAAGAGAACTTGACAGAGAGTAAGTGAAACTACACCAGCAGCATTCAACGTTTGCTGGTAGGTGAAGTGCTGGAATAAAAGCAAGAAATACGCTCCCTGCCGCCGCTGTAATATCTCACAAACTCAAGGAACACATGAATTTATCATCATCCCCAAACTGATATATAATTCATATAACTACATTTATAGATCCCAAGATGGATGTCTCACTTGAGCTAAGGAAGCAGCACTTCACTGGTAGCAATTACAGGATCTTCTCCCCACTGTGTGAAAATAAACTGAGTAGCAGCCTGAGGCTTACATGTCACCTTAACTCCTGTGAGATTGCACCCTCTTTCAGTTTTGACTTACAAGGGTCCGCTTCCTTAGGCGCTTTGTTAGACAAATATCTAAGGAATCATTTATCTTTAAGCCGCTTGTCAGTATTCTCCTTACAGTCAATACTTAAGGTGATACTCTCCTCAATGAGCTGAACTGTTAGAGGTTTCTAGCATATCAGGCAACAGATCAATTTGCCAAATGAAAGGAAAAAACATGAGGCAATATTAAGGATAGCCCATATTTAGTGCTAAATAGCAAAGCTGATAATTATTGATTTTTATAACTTTTCAGATAGAGCATTACCATCTGGATAGTCTCACACAAACACAACTGAGAACACTCAAAACTCTTCCGAAGCTATACCAAGCTAAGCTGTACCAAAGTAGTTTTTAAATTAATTCTGATTTTTTCCCATATGCCAATTTAACTTACAATAAGATCATAAAGCAGTGTTCACAGTCTCAGAATTATATAAAGAACTTTCCACAGAACATATGGAAACAACGTAGCAGCATTTTCCCCAAGTCATCTTCTAACTCATGGCCTACATCTTTCAAAAACAAGCATTTCACAATGTATAATATGAGATTTATTGAAAGGGTTTGACTTCCAAGGTGTGGCTACACTATACTTGGAAGAAAACAATCTAAGTTGCCTTAAATTGGGTATCCAAGTGTTAAATAACTAGCTGGCTTTAAAAATCTGGTCTATACTTGTAGACTTCCCAACAGATAAGGAAAGAGATCTGCCCTCCCCCCCCCACTGGTTTTGAAGAACTGTCAAGGAAAAAAAAAAGCTTTCTAGAAGTCAAAGTTCCAACTGTCTTTTACTTTACAAACCTTGATATTTTAGACATTTCACTCCCATGAATGGTTTGAAGAACTGAAGCATCTCCCACTCGTTTCTTAATCCAGAGTTCATAGCCAATTTTAGTGTACAAAAAAAGCATCAACATCAGTGGAAGAAGGAAGAGTATAACAAGAATAAAGGTCGTATATATCTTCTGATAAATCGGACTGGCCCATTCTTCCAAGCAACAAACATATGCTTTTTCATATAGAAAGTCATATTTAACCTGTAACAAGTATAAAGGAGATGAGTCACTACAATGTTTACCCCAAGTGTAAAAACCAAGCACATTCAAATATTCCTTGCTCTTAATACAACAACCAAAATTCAAGAGAGACTTTTCCAAGTGACAAAATTCTTCCCAGCACTTTTCCACATCAAGCGTTGGGTTGATCCAAGTTGACAAAGAGAGGTCAGGAGGTGCTCTGATTTGCACTCCTCCTCAAAACTTTTTTTTTTTTTAAATGAGGATTTTAAAAGGAGACCTCGGCTACACATTTTGCAAGTAAAGATGGATGTATAGAAACCTCGCATATTAGTCACTTAAAAAAAAAAAGATTTGTTAACATTCAGACTCACAAGCAGCAGATTCTGAGAAGCCTTCCCCCCCCCCCCCCAGAAGTGAACAGTAACTCCTTAAACTACAGTGGGCAGCTAATTACATTTTAAACTAGGTACATTTCTTCCAAATCTCGGGGAACACTATGTCATCCTGAAACAGTAATCTAAGCCCTACACTGCTGTGTGCCAGTGCACCTATAAACCAAAAGGAAACCACAGTGGAAGCCATAGATGTAATTACTGCTCTTTGACATAATTAGGGAGGGTAGACATGACTAGTCCCTGCTGGTAGTCCTTCTTCCAGCGCATGCAAGTTCTAACCCTTAGCCTTTCTCATGCTGGCACAGAGAACAAAAGCTCCACTGCTTTTATCCCACTCTCATTTCTTGGGAGTTTATTTAATTCCATTGCTACAGGTACAAAAACATCCAGCGAGGACTGAGTTTAAAATGTAAATTCCCATTTCACATAACATACCTCAAGCCGTTGCACATGCCACATAGGTGACCCAACAATAACTGCCAGCAACCAGACTATGCCTGTAAACAAATATATTTTTTAATACTTTGTACAACAAGCAGCTTAAGTTTTGGTATGAACAGTTTAACAGCTTCATCTTTAAAAAGTCAGGCAAAGTAGACAATTTAAATAAAGAACAAAGTTTTCTATATGAGGCATACATCAGTCAACGTTCACATCAACAACAGCGTGCTCTTATGTTATCAGTTTTCTTTCTCTCAAACTATCTTCATTTATTGGTATTCAAGTGTAAAGGCAACTTAACTTGCATGAGCAGCATTATGTATGTTCTCTTTGTGTTACAATGGAAGGACTATTTACAGCTGTGACATTGCTTTAGCAGTGCTTGTACATTTTGAACCTTTCTTAAAAAAGAAAGAAAAGGCTGCCAAAGGTTTATCAGAGTCTTGGTTAAGCAAATCTTTGACTTCAGATTCTAAGCTTATTGTCAGGGTTTTGGCTAGTAATTACTATATATATAGGGACTATCCTTGAGCTGTTTTGTAAATGCTACCAGACTTATCATTAACACTACCTCTGAATCACTGCTCATATCAGTTCCTTCTGTTCTGTCATGCCGTCTACACCAGCTACATTGAAGATGTTTCCTCTATACACACGATTACTGGAGATGCCTAAAATCTTACCAAGCATCGTGAAAGCTCTTTTATTGGTGTACTGCCATTTCATTTTTAGTGGATGCACAATTCCCTGGTGTCTTTCCACAGCAATGCAGGTCATTGTAAGAATCTCAGTTACAATAGCAGTGGATTGAACAAATGGTACCATCTTGCAAGCGAAGGCACCTGCAATAGTCAGAAAGTAAGGTATGCAACTGTTGCAGTTCATGAAAAAGCTATTAATACTAGACTTCATTACTAAAGTGCTACTGTGCAAAAAGAACAGACCGATATTCTTAGATTTATTTTAACAGCTAAACTGATAAGTTGCCTATTTAAGCCATTCGTCAAATGCAGCTTTCAATAGTCATTCTTCCATCGTACGCACTACATCTGCAAAACCAAGACTTCTAAGGACATATTTGCTTGCTCTGTATCAGTCTGAGACTTATTCCTGTTTCACTTTTGATCAAGTCTTGCATCATCTGTTTTCAAACGTGCCAAGTTACAGGGATATTTATTATCTTTTTATCTTGGCATATTACTCTGCAGTTTTATGAAGGTCTTAATGTTACCTGTTTAAAAGTTTACCTTTTCTGCTGTTGCAAATACATTCCTTCTGCTCATTTAAATACCACTCTATTTGTATACTTTGGCACTTAATGCATCATTCTGCCAAGTGATATATATATATATATAGGAGTCCTCTAAGAGGTGTAAGATAAGAGGAGAAATTCAACCCCTTCATCACCTTTCCATTCTCCAAGTCTCCCTCTTTTCTGATTAACACATTATGTTAGAAACTGTCCAAATTAAATGCAATTTCCTGCCTGCATTTTCACAGTTGTATAGGTTCCCACCCTATTTATGCACAACTAGCACAGATCTTCAGATTTCATTGCTGCTATAGCTTCCCAAAAGTGCATATTCAATTCTTAACATATTAGTCATCCGCCACTACTCATCCTCAAGTCCCAACCATCTTAGAAACTGTGGTATGAATTACTTTTTCTCAAAAATCTTATGTTAACGCCTTTCCCAAGCTAATTCTCATTTACTCATTTTCTGACCATATTTCTGACCCTGAGATAATTTTGTATGCCCGCATTCTCACAGTTCCCTCACATTCTTACAGTTCAATAACAGCTATTCATTTCAGCAACAGCTGCGGTTATTTCCCTTACTTGATAGTTAATTATACTTTACCCAGATATAATCCATAAACTCAAAATAGCCAAAGGAATATCTGATCCAATTGTAAGTCAACCTTTCAGATGCTACAGACACCTTAAGCAATAAAGGTATGGAAAACAGAAAGAAAACAAACAGGAAACTATCAAAACTTAATCCTGCCCTCCATGAAGGGAACAAGGAAACTTCTGTCTGTTAGGCCAGGCTAAAAGCCACTGTGGCTTACAAGAAGGAACTGGTGTGCTACTGGTCTTATCAATTCCAGCTGCCCCAAAAAATCACTTTGTCTGTGGCTCAAAAAAGGGAAGGGGAAGGCAAGGGGCAAAGGACGGAAGTCAAGTACCTTTCAAGTACATATTCAACACCTGAAACACAGTGAGTGTGCACGCAGATCTGGCTTAAAACAGAATAAAAATATAACATGCAGCCCAGTTTCAAGCTACTTCAATGAAATCTTAGCATGGTCAGTAGGAATTGCACGGAAGAAGATGCACTGGGCTGCATGTCTGTTTCTCATCTAGTATGTATTTTGCCAGGGTGTCAGAAGGAGCAAGACATCTTGACATCTGGCATCAACTGCCATTTATACAATAAAATTCCCCCCACTTCTTCCCTGGCTTCAGTAAGCACAAAGTAAACCCCTCATGAAACACGGCCAATATCTTAACTCGGCATCTCATCAGTTTCTCACTACACTCAGTACAGTATGTGCTACACATATAAGCACCAGACCCACTCAGTCAAATTTATAGTTCTTCAACCAGTGTGTTGAAACTTCTGTAGCAAGATGACAAACAGCAAGCTCAAATCATACTTTCTTTGCACATGGCAAATGGTGAATACAACCAAAGAAGAGGCTATGGCACACAATCTCTGGCTTACTGCCGTGAGTAAAGCAGAGATAAAATGATCTTCAGCCAAATCCAAACCCTACTCCTTTGAATCAAAAGGAGATTTTCCACTATCAGTTTCAAGTTTTTTCTTCACTGAGTAAGGTAGAAGTGACTCCTGATACAAATAACATGAACAGAAAAGCAAAATTTGTACAGGAAAGAAATGTTTAAGTTCCTGTTTCACTAAAGAAACAAGTTCAACTTTGAGTGCTGGAGCTGTGGGGGAAAAAAAACAAACAAACAAACTTTCACCATGTGCTGTTTCTTATAGTTTCAAAAAAGTTAAAGTTAACTCCACTTGGACTATACTCCATTATAGGGGTTTTCCCATAATGCACTACTCCTTCACTGAAGTCCCAGCATTCCAGGATATTCTTAGGAAGCAAAGAAGTATCACTTTATTACTCTACTTAAGTAACAAAATGATACAGCGACTTTCACTGATGTTATATGAGTCTGGTGGAATTTCCAGCTTGTGCCCAACTACTCAAAGAGCAAACAAAATACCAGAGTTTCAGGTAGTAACTCCCAAACTCCCAGATTTTCATTGCCTTTTGCTGCTATCTCTCATTTTCTTCCCAATAACCACACTGTCAAAGACCACAGACTACCACTATGCCTTTAGCTGAACCCCCAGGAGAAAAGGCTGCAGAAACTCCTTATTTCATCTCTTCAAAGACAAATGCACAGTAAGTCATCACCTAAGCTAGATATAAGTAACTATTAAAGAGGTCATAAAAAGAAGAATCTACATAATGTCTACAGATTGATCCTACTGAGCTGAATGAGGAGTGACAGTAGCACTTCCAGATATGTGAAACAGGATGTTTTTCATTAGACACATTTGGCTGAAACAGAAACACCTGCTCTGAGTCACATGGCACACATTTTGGTTCCTTGGTGGACTGAACCTTTGTGGCCAAAGCAAAACAGCTACATGTGTTCTTATCACCAAGAAATAACATGAAATTTTCAAAAAGACAGTAGCTAAAAGCTACTCAAAAAGCCTCTATATATCGATAGTAAAACCAGAACTGTATTTCAGCCTCCCTGAAGCTTCTCATGCCACCAAGCCCAGCGTCTCTATTAACTTGTATTTACATTACCATTTCACTTTAGGGCTCCTGTGCTTGCCCTGAATTGTCACTCACTATACAAATGCTTCCTATCTTCTGAAATCATGAGGCACTCTGGTGTTTCAAAGGCAAAACTTCACCAAGGTTAAGTGACTGTTTAGCAAGGAAATCAACTCTCATTTGCGTGAGTGTTTGAAACAGGTATGTTTGGGGGGAAAAAAGAAAGGAATACAGTGTTTAGAACAATGTCACGGCCAAATGAAGAGTCATCAACTTCAATGGAAATCTGACGTCAACAGATTTGAGATCCAGCTCCGCCATCCTTAGTGTGTTCGAATGGGATTCAACCCTGAGATACCAGGGGTCATTGTACTTGACAGAATAGGGAATGTTTTCCACATAAAGCCTGTTCTTAGTTTTCAAAACTTTCATTATTTTATTTATAAATATATACCAACCATTCCAAACTGCTTAGATAATTACTGAAGACTTTCTCCAAGTCTTTTAATACTATAAATTATATAGCCCATGTTTTCAAACTACAGACACTATCAGCTTTTGTACACATGGAAAATGAGAATCATTTATTGTTAAATAAGATAACTATTTCAGAATGGTGGCAGTTGGGCTGGGGCAGCTGGAAGAATGAAGGAAAAAGACTACCTGAAACTATTATTTCAGAATACTAAAAAGCTCCAAGTGACCACACTGGTTATTCCAGGGATATTCTGAAACAGAACAACTACATAGAGATTAACTCTTCAGTAGATATTTTCAAAATGCCGTCTCTAAGTCCACAAGCCCTAAATCACATTCTTTCCTAACAGAAAGCTTGTTGTTGTTGAGTTGGAATTAGATTACTGAAAGGATTTCAGAAGCCCTTTGTGGAAGGGAAGTTCAACTGTCATCTTATCCTTTGGGCTTTAGCTGCCTAATGTCCAAAGTGTTGATTCTATTGCCCTTTTCCTTCAGATAGATACTTCCATGCTACAGGTTCCCAGCATGGCCTTGCAGAGGTTTCTCAGTCAGTCTTGACAAGCACAGAAGAGAACTGGAGAACCATGGAATAATGCTGGTTGGAAACAAACTCAGGAGGTCTCTAATCTGACCTCGTGGCTCGCAGCAGGATCAGCAATCAAGCCAGATGCAGGCCAGAGGATTTGGATCTTGAAAGTCTCCAAGGCCAAAGACAGCACAGCCGTCCCTGGGTCAGCCTCTTCCTCTGCTTGACTGTCCTCCACATGCAAAAAGATTTTCCTTATATCATGTCTGACCTTCTTGTTTCAGTCGAAGCCTTTTGCCTCTCATCCTCCTGCCATGCACTGCTGTGAAGAGCCTGGGTCCATCTTCTCAATAACCTCCTTGTACGCACTGCAAAATGCTGCTAGGTTGCCCCAAAACTGTCCCTTCTCCAAGCTAAACAAGCTCCATTCCCTCAGCTTTTCCACTCATACAGGGCAGCTGCTCCCACCCCTGACGTCTGGGTGTCCCTCTGCTGAACTCATACCAGTTTATCAATATCTTTCTTGTACTGAGGGTCTGAAACTGGACACAGTATTCTGGACACTAAACACAACCTTGCTTGTGAGACTCGATTTAACAGGCAAGGTAGGTTTTACTAGGTCAAAGCCTTCCCAAAACACAGATGATGCATTGATTGAATGCTGTAATCACTGAACAAGGGAAGTGTCGAAAAGGGGGCCTGGAATCCTGGCTCTGCAACCTCAAGGAGAAAGCCTTACCATTAGGACCCCACCTTCAGGACCTCCTTCTGAAATGGACTGTCTCACAAGAATAATTACGGATTTTCACAGCCAGGAAAAAAAAAACAAAACCAAAAACAAACAAACAAAAAACAAAAAAAACCCCAACACAATACCTGCAAACTTGCATACTCATTATTAGGGAAACAGGTACTGAGGTCTAGTCCCTGATCCAACAATGCATGCACATTTCACTTAGCATTTAACCCATTTGTGTAAAGAAAGCTTCACCTGCAGCAATAAGAAACTGATGCAACCCCATTCTCGACTGCATGTTAGTTGAAAGTCCCTTCTGGAAAAACTGAGGGGAAAAAAAGCCAATTTTTACTATAAGCAAGACATGTTAAGTTGCGGGAAAAAAACCCCAAACAAACAAATAAATTATGATACTACATCATAGTTTAGACAATGAAATTAAAATAAGACTGGGACAGGCAAAAAACAGCTTTATCAGTGTGAAACACTGATAAATTAAAAACATGTCAAGCTAGTTTTCACATGTTTGTGCTCAGACTTATCACAGAGTAACAGAAGATTCTAAAGGATACAAGTTTACACCTTTTTTCTAGTGAAGCTGATAAAAATGTAGCTGTTTAGACCACGGTTGGAAGAGAATATGGTTTCACAGCTTGTATTATTCAAGTCTTCTTCCCATTCACTAACATGGTTGCTAGATATTTTAGTTATTTGTATTGGGTACTATGTCCTTGTCATGATGCACTTCACCTATAATAAATCAACATTGGATTAAGAATACAATGAAGTTCCCTATCTCCCAACCAATCTGAAAATAAGAAGGGATTTGGTTTTTATCTTTATGATAAAGGCATCGAATGGCTTTATTTTGTTATTTATTTCTTTTTAAACAACATATTGTTCAAAACATAATTTCCAATCCTATCTAAAGAGGACAATTAGTGAAAGAGCAACATGCAAAAGTAAAGAACAAAAGCCCACATAAGTGAGTTTCAGTGAAGATTATTTAAATCTCAGTCCTTACAGTGTTTTTGAAGTCATTAAACTAATCAGCATTTGGATAAAGGAAGCATTTGCCGAAGAAAGAAGTCACTTCATTTTAAAGGAGGAAGGAAAGGAATGTGAAGTGTTTCCTGGCTCTATGCACACTGAAATAATGCTGAAAAAGCAAAAAGTGTTTAAGACAGATTTTTAGAAACAATGTTTAAAAGTTGTCCTGAGACAGACCAGTCATCAACATAAACCTACAGCAGCTGTCAAGAAAACAGCACCCCAAATTGTAATAAGCAAATTAGATACAAGAGGCAAGTAGCCTGTGAGATGGAAGAAAGCAATTAGAAATATTTGTCCTTCAAAGGTGAGAAACAGAATTAAGAAGCAGGGAAGTATGCACTCTTCTTCAAACCTATGAAGAAAAAAAGAGGTAAGAAAGGATGAGACCTACTTGCTTCAAATAAATCTGACTGATACATCAATTACTACATTCACTGCGTACAGGTAACTGCTGAAAACAATGCTGTCCTCTGGCACTTCAGTTTCACTGCAGCTTCCATCCAACAACTTCGCAATAATGAGTAAATGACAACCATATAATAAATTACATTAGAAAATAGTGATTAATTACGTTCCCTAAGGGAAAAAACTTAATACATTTAAAATATCCTCTTAACTTATCAAAAAGTAGTCCCCTACCTTGTAAAAGAATTATCTCTAATTAAACAGACACCTCACATTTTAATGATTAACTGGAAAGATGCAACCCCTTTCTAGCAAAATAGCTATGAAGTGCAGATTCCAAACAACAAAAATTTATATAAACCAATGTTTCTTACCTGCTGATTTAAATCATTAATTACTAAAGCCACCTTCAGTGTCAAGTGACAGAATTTAAGAGAAGCTCGATCATTCACTTCTTTTCCACACTGACCATCTTGTTCTGTTATTACTAATTCTTTATTTTAAACACCTATGTTGTCCCAAAAATCGGGGTTCTTTTACCCGCTGTGCAAAACACCAATACACATGCAGAACAGAGGCATTTTATTGCATATTTGCACAGATATGGGTGCCTGTCTCAAAACAGCACACCAAGCTTTCAAATTAACAGTTATTTATACACAAAGTATTAACATATTCAACTTCCTAATACATATGCTGTATTAGTCTGTTAAATGATTGGTTAGAATCTCTTTGCCCAGCATGTAAATTAATACGCATGCTTAGCTGTTCTCCCTCAACTTCATCATTTGAGTCGGTGGTATAATTGGGGTAGATGGTCCGTGAGTTGGTGGTCGCAATCTCCCCCTGCCGGAATTACCTTTCCCCTAGTTTCCTACCTTCTTGGCAGATCTAAGCAGTTCTTCATGGTTTACTAACTAGGCTAGTAATACATCAGTTAAACTTCTGCTTTCAACAGCCGCATCCTGCTTATTAGACAAAGGCACATTGTCTAAGTTCCTATGGGGATAGGGTAGGGCTCTACAATGAATTTCTATAGCAGCATCAACATTATGTGAATTGTATACTTACATTGGATTATTACAACACCTACAGCCTTTAAATCATTGAAAACAAACCAAAATCATTATTTGCCTCTTCTTTCAACGAAGAGAAGTGCAATAAAAGCAGGGAAAAAAAGCAGGCAAAATATACAGTTCCAGCAGGACTTGGCAGCTCAAGCCCACCCGACAGCAACTTCACATCCTTGCACTCCAGGTCCTAGTCACCCACTCTCAGAAGATAAAGTAGTCTACATGGACTACTCTCCTTCCCTGTGTATTACTGTTAATTGACCCAAATTAGATTTCCTCTCAGGTTTCACGACGACAGATCACCTGGTAAATACAATATACAGAATTAAAAAGTGAGAGCAACTTCAAAACAGAAATTCCTCTTCTATTGCCTGCTTATGTGCATCCCGTCCTCAAGTTAACCAGCCACTTTCAGAACAAAAGGCATTCCCCTTGCCTCTAAATCATCATCGGGACATAATCATAAAAATCCAGGATTAATGTAATCACTTACTTGCTCTTGAAAACAATGTTTAGTTTGATGCATATGAAAAGTCTGGCTAGATCCTCACTTAAACTAAAGTTTAAATTCTTGAGCCTGACTGCAAAATTAGTGTGGACACCAGCTACCTAAGGTCATTAATGAACATTAAATGAACCAAAATCTAGACAGATGGAGCTTGGGGAAAAGGGTGCTACTTTCTGCTTCCTAATGCAAAACACACAGCCCTGAGACACCTGGGACATTTTTATACTATACGGCACAAAATACAAGACACCTGTGTAATGCCTCCAAATGCAGAGATAAACACAGCTCCAGTACATTAAGCATTCTGATATGATCCCAGCACTGAAGCCTTCTTGTGCTAAAACTAGGCACTGGGAAAACTTCAGTCTATTTCTCAGACTATGGTTCACTTGGGGTTTTTTTTGGCTGTGCCTACACTGAACAGAATTTTGCTTCAGTTCTTTTGCAGTCTATGAAGTAGTATTAGGTATCTAATATGCCTAAATCAGAAAGAATCTGATTCATATTTTTCAAAGACTTTCTAAAGGCTGTTTAAAATTATTTTTTTCTTGGAAAGACTTACTGAAAAAGTATCTCCTTTTTTGCCTGCTCATTTTCCATTTACATCCCCCAGTACAGAAATGTGTGAAATTTTTGAATATTTTAAATAGTAATAATAATACTTTATCTAATATTTCAAATATGTATCAAAATATTTAACTTTCTATAAGGTAAGGCTTTCAGCAAACACTTCCAATAGATTGTTAGTGAAGACAGCACTGCAGCATTTAATACTGACCATTTCCAATTGGGAAAGAAAATCAGTTGCAAAGGAATACTGGGAATGCAAATAACTAATTGCTTCTCTTTTTCAAGAAGCTAAGAGGTTCCCAAAAGTATTCCTTATGCACTGCTGAAAAGTGCATAGATTATTCAAGCAATTATTAGTTTTCCCCAATGATAACACATTCAGAAGGCTGCAAATACAAATTATATTCCCCTTAAACAATGCTTCATGCCTTCATTATCAGATGTTGTGCCTGTAACTATGGTTTAGCCATTTCATCACCCATTTAAAAGATTGGGTTTTGGTTTATTAGGGTAAAAAAAAAAAAAGGCAAAATCCTAAAACCATTCTCTGATAAAAGTTAAATTGCTCCTTCCTCTGTTAAAATGTTGTTGACCAAGCCCTTGCACTAAAATCTCTATCACAGCTTGTGAACCAGTTCTCTCCAGCACACTTGATGCAAGCAAAGTAAGCATGTTTATATTTTGTAACTTCGGGGCAGAAAACAAGTCAGTCATCATCATACAGATAGTATCCTTAAGCGTCTTTCATACTTGGGCAATGCATTGTTTTATATCGATTCTTGGGTATACAGGCATTTTGCATCCTTAGTTTACCATCTGTGACACACAAGTCTCTCACATGTTACCTATAGAGGATAAAGAAAACGATGCATACCTCTACCTGGAAAAAGGCATGAGTGTAGCACTTGATAGTAGGCCTGTGGTAGTTTAGATGTGTTTATGGTCAACTACAGCAGCTGAGATAGATAAAATGGTATTGGCATGAGCCCATGCACCTTGAATAGCCTATGCTTTATTTACTGATGCAAGATGGAGTCCACACCATTCCCTCTATCCTGCAATTTGAAAGTGTGGACTGCACACCTTGGGCTAGCTGACCAAGGTGTTCCACACTGTCTACTCTCCTTCCTTCCAAGGCTCACATGCACCTTCTCTGCCCGTGGGTTTACAAAGCCACTGAAATGGACACCACGGTCTTCAGACAAACTTGGATCAGCAGCTTATTTCAAAATGCAGCAATCGGCGAGTAAAAACAAATACAAACATGCAAAGATGCAGGATAGCTGTGCAGCACAACACTGCTAACAGAACAGAAAACTACTGCAGCAAACTACTGTCTGCAATCATGGCACAAACAAGTAGTACAGGTGGGTATTTTTGGCAGGGATAGAGGTTAAAGATCCAGATCTCCTCTGAAGAGAGAAAAGGGACTCACTAGCAGGGAACAAAAGAGGACATGGAAAACACAGTCCTGTTCACTTGATGCAAGGCAGAGATTGCCAGGTATTTTTACCAAGGACATAACCACCACCTCACATGAAACACTAACCAATCTATCCACATCCTAAAGCTTGCTTTATTTCTTTGTCCAATTAATGCAACAGCAAATATTTCGCATCAGGCATTGTCTTTAATATTTACAGTAATTAATGACATGCACAGCTTGCAGTAAGAAATTCCCTATACCGAACATGTGAATAGAATAAGTTTCCTTTTGTCAGCATTGTTTTTCTGCTTTTAAGCAAAACACCCTGCCAATATATTATATATATAAAAAACCCTAAGCCTATTGTTTCCTTTACTGAGGCATTCACTGTATAACCCTTTCTCAAACATCTTCATAAAGAATTTTATTCCTGCCCCTACTCATAAGCAAATACCCCAAAACACACAATAGCAGGGCACGGAGAATGAAGGATAAGGCAAGACTTCACCATTACAGATAGAACTACAGAAATCACCCCGCTCTTACAGAAGCGGATCAGTCCTGAGATGTAACTTCTCATACTGCAGGAGGCAAATGAAGAGTGCTCTTGTTTCCCTGACCTGATTTACAGCAAGTCTAGATAACTTAAATTAGAAAGTTTTAAAAAAAGGTTTTAAAACTGGAGATTCAAATAACTTGATCTCTCACATCCAGCTTTACTGTCTAGTATTAGCCCTAACAGCACGTCAGCAGAGTTCGAGAGCATTTGGAAACTCTTCAGTATCAAAGAACATTCCAGAAGCAAGTCAGAGTGAAGAAGTTTCTAATGTCTCACTGAAGAACAGAAATGAAATTTTACAGAGGTGACCAAGAATATCAGACACAAAAGGCCCAGTGATTTTCATTACTAAGATTTAATTTTAATCCCATAGTAAGGAATGTTTATGCATTCTCACACAGGAAAGTTGTAAGTAAGGTAACACACTGCTTGATACAAGATATTTGGTAAAGAACAGAAAGCACCCTAAATACTCAGCTGCGTATAAGATGCGGCTTGGTTTTCAACCAAGCCTTTAGAGAAGAGGAAACTGCCATGTCAAGGATATGGCAGATATGACAGAAATGTACAGAGTAGCAGCTGGAGGCCAGACAAGATACGTGAGGGCATCTCAAATGCTGCTGTGTGCTCAAGTAGTGCCCTAGATGACTCCCTACTCTCTAAGTGGCAGGAAAAGTCACCCTCTGATACCTGTCTTGAGAATACATATTCTAACTGATAAGATGTGAAATTCACAGGAAAGATGTAGCATAGTGCTAGGTCTACCGTCACCTGATGTTTTGCCCTTATCTTTTGCCAGGGCTATTACATTACACAACATTAAAAGTAATTCTCCAGTTGCTCCAGGCAGTTCTGTAAAGATATTGCTGTTACTCCGCTAACTAAGCAGCATCAGAAAATAAAGTGACTCTTGTAATATTTGGCCCAGAGACAAAAGCCCAAATTTATCTTTAACAGTGCTGCCACCAGAATGATGAGACTGCTACTGCTGCCTCCTACCTATGATCATGAGACCAAATCCTCAACTGCTTCAGTTTGCGCCAAGACTACCTTTGCTGTATGCATCAATTTACCCCTTATTCAGCTTCCCATTTTATCTTCCTCTTACCAATAAATACAATCCCAGCGATCATTTATGCCAAAGCCACAATTTTCATTTTCTTCCACAGTATCTTTCACATTAGAGAGAGATTAGTTTGCAGGATTGTTATTGAAAGTTCCCTTAGAAATTACAGCCATTTTAGTTGCAAAGTATAAATTCAGAAATTAAATCATATACTGTCACTACTAGTCTCACACAGCTACACAGATTCTTAAGAGTTCAGACAATGAAAAGTGAGACCGATTCCCCCATTTTCGGTCAATATGGTGCTGCTTCCAGTTGCTGTGTATGTAGAGCTAGCAGGTCTGTGTTAATGCTGCATAATCATCAGGCAAAGTGAGGCATGCATTCAGTTTCTTGAAACTGCAGTTGCTAAATTGTAAGTGAAGTTAAGATGTATTAATTAATATACTGTGGAAAAAGTCATGCCAGTGCTTTAGTTCCTCATCTCTGTCAGAAATTAATTAAGTTCTGATAAGTATAATGCAGTGAACATGAGAAATCTTCAGTTTCTAAAGAATTCTGACAAACACTTTCTATTAGAGGAGCCACTTTACCATCCATGATTTGAATTACTTTACATCACCAGCTATCAACATTCTCCTTGGAGTCCTGTTGTAAACTATGCACACCTGGAACCCTTTGGGGTGAAAGGGTTTCACCCTTCACTTCAGAAGGACCAAAATGGTAGTTCTTTCTGATAGCATTCCATAATGTCTTAAAAGATAACAGCTACTCTGAAACTGTGGCTGTTCTTACGTTTGTATGTTCTGCCTCTACAGCCTAGAGTGCTTGCAGTTTTCCCCTCACCTCTCCCATTCTGCTGTGGGTTTCTGAAGGAGAAAAGAAGGGAAAGAAACACAAACACACACGGACAAGCATGGAAATCAAGAATCAAAAGACAAGTACAAAACATACTCATGTCTCAGTTTACATCAGCAAGTACAGATGCTTGTTTTAGTGATGCAAATGCAGCTAAATCAAGATATAAAGAAACCCAAAGATATTTCTAGCATCAAGTGTCTCAGGATGCACCACTTCTTCCAGCAGGGATATATTACATAGTCAAATCACCTTTTTCTTAACAGACTTAGAGCTTGCACTACTCAGAGATGTTGCATTAAGGTGGATGAGAATAAGCTTTCTCAGACTACAAAATGAAAGGCAAAAGGAAAATTAAACCAGTAAAGCTAGCAAGGAAAAGACTCCTCCCAGACTGGCAGGCTCTGATTTGCAGTATAACTGTAATCACCATTCATGCTTCACAGTGTAAGCCTCAGGAATCAGATACCCTTAGGATACCATCAGTTTACATCTAATTTGTTTTCCTGAATTTTACTTCACACATACACACACACACCCCCAACAGTGAGGGATAACACCCATCAATTATGTTACATATTATGTCCTCCCAATACTGTGTTAAAGCTAATTATCTTACCAGGACCATAAAGGCTGCTATCAAAGTCAATGGGATCTATGGATCCCCTTGTACTGAAGATGCTCTAGCACAGCAAAGAGGGTAGACAAAAAGTACAGTAAAACCCACAGAACGGTATACTTTAAAGTATCCAGCTACTGAATATCTGAAGGTATTTGTTGCAACCTTTTATACTCACTACTACTAGGTTTTTGTCAAGCATCCTCAGTAACAGAAGGTAAATGGAAACTTACATACTTTCCCCATACTGTTCCACATGCCTGGGCCATATCTGATGTAATTCACCTCAGGTGGAGGCTTCATCCCACCCAACTTTTAGTCAATTCTGCTCAGACGTATAGTCAAGCTGACAGACCAGGGTCTTCCTTACGAGTGAGAAGGATCACACCTCTTATCTTTAGGGAAAGCTACTCAATTCAGTCCTCACCCTTTTATGTGAGATCTCTTGATGCCACGAGTAACTTTCTGCTGTATTCTTCTTTGAGCAGGGAGAACTGGAACTACAATAGTCAAAAGGAAGGCACAGCAGTATAGCTACCAATTTATTCCATTATTTTTATTTACACATCCTTATTAGTTTTGGGGTTCAGCATCTGTACTGTCTTAAAACAGTGGTTACCTCCCCCAAAGACAGCTCATAAGAAAATAAAACAGTTGTCCTTACTATCAGTAGCCCCTGGAGATTTATATTCATCGCTTCTCCCACAAAGTTCCTGGTTTTCAGACAAAAGTAAAGCCCAATTCACATTGGGTTAGGTATCCAAATGCTTTGCAAGTCTCCTCTGACCTGTCAGTTCCCACCCTGCATTCTAGTCCGTGGGATGTACTAGAATTAAATCTTCGTGTTCTGAAGGTAACCTTCACTGTTTCCCAAGAACAGAAGCACAGGAAGCCTTGGAAATTGAAACATAACTGTGTCACTTTATGAACATTCTTTCTGTTCATATTGAAATATTCTGAAAATATTTCAATTTGTGATTGTACAAGATGTTGTCTGCTACTTGCTGTAAAACCATCCCTTTTATTTTTCCACTTATGATTGTCAAACACTGTTTTAAGACCAAGAAAAAGGAAGATAAATACCATTTGCAGTGTTATTTCACCTTTGTCTTTTTGTTACTTTACTACTTTAGAACTGGGATGCATAAAAAAGAAAAAAAGAATAATTCTTTCTACGCATCAGGGAGGCCTTGCCCAAAGGTCCTTCACATCAACGGGAATACAACATAATTCCCAATATATAAGCATATCTTGAAAACAATGCATCATTTCAACATAAATTCTGCATGTTCTCTCACTCCCCTATTTCTCCAAGGACGCATTCTTTTTCCTTCCAAAAGGTTAAGGAGGTCTGACTCCAAGTCGATTGCTGTCAGAGGAACTTAAGCTGAATAAAGACTGATATTTCACTTGCCAGATAGATTTCATTACTTAGAGAGAGAAAAAGAGAAAGTACCGCAAAGACTACCTCATCTGTACCGCACAACATATAGTTTCTCACGCACATACTACAACTTTAACAAATACAAGCATGAAAGCATGCTGGCTTTAACACGACCTGAGGGAGTGGTTTAGCCATTATTTAACTCTGCGGAAAAACAGCCGACGGCAGGCTGAGGCTCCCGAACTACACACCTGGAGATAGCGCCACAGTCCTGCGATAAAAGACTACGAACCGCTGAACGCGGCCAGCGGCTCCAGGGAGAGCAGACATTCCAAGTTTTCACCGAAGAGCTTAAGCCCTCTGCGAGCACGAAGAGCTCCGCAGGGGTGCGCGGGAATAACGCTGCCCTCAGGGAGGGCAGCAGCCCCCTCACAGCGGGGCGGCCGCGCCTCTCATGCTCAGCGGAGGACCGGCCCCAACGGCCGAGGCTGCCCGGGGCTCACCGCGGGAACACCCCACACCCCTCGGGGTCTCTCACAGAAGGCGGGAAGGAGAAGGGTTCCTCACAGGGGGCGGGAGGGAGAGGGGTCTCAGCGGCGGCGCTGGCCACAAGCACTGCCCCACCGCTGCGCCTCATCGTCCGCACCCCCCCCGCCACACCTCCCTCCAGCGGCCGTCGCGCCCGTAACAGCCCGGGGCTGTCCGCCCCGGCCCCGGCACCCACCGCCGAGCCAGTTGGAGGAGATATTCTGTAGCATGGTGAAGGGGATGCAGAAGAACGCGATGAGGAGGTCGCTGAGCGCCAGGGAGCAGATGAAGATGTTGGTGACGGTCCTCATGGCTTTGCTGCGGGTCACCACGTAGAGCACCAGGCAGTTGCCGAAGAGCGCCAGGGCGAAGATGAGCACGCAGATGAGGACGAAGGCCACCTTGGTGCGCCCCGGCAGCTCCGGGATGTACACCAGCGGCTGCAGCCCGTAGAGGGCGATGAACTGCTCCCGCGTCACGTTGTTGTCCCGCAGGAGCTTCGCGAACTGCTCCGGGGTGATGTTCAGGGACCGCATGACGCCGTCCTCCCCACTGCCTCCTCAGCACCCTCAGCGCCGCCGCCCGCGCCCCGCCATCGCCGGACCGCCGCCCCTCCGGCGCTCTGCCGGGGCACTGGGCGAGGCAGCCGGCGCCGGACCAGACCCGGCGTGGGGAAGAGGGCGAAGAAGCAGAGGCAGGGACGCGCAGAGCCGGGAGCAGCCCGCGGGGGACGGGACGGGACGAGGCGGGGCGGCGGCAGCGCGACCAGCTCCGCCCGGCGGCAAACTTCAAGGCGGCAGCACTGCCGCGGCCAGCTGGCCCCGGGGCGGGGGGGCGGCAGCCAATCAGCGCCCAGCGCGGGTCCACCCCAGCCCCGCCGTTGAAGAGCGAGACGGCCGTTAAACGGTTTTCTGCCCCTCACAGCCCTGCCCCGCCATCCCCTCCGCAACCCTGCGGCAGCTGACCGTCATTCACGGCGGGTGTCGTCCCAGCGGAGGTTCGAAATGCCCAAGGTGGGAGCTGAAACTACCAAGCCAACCTCTCGTCACGTTTGGATCGGTCTGAGAGGAAAACAGATTGTGTAGTAGGTAGATGGCCTTCTCCGTGAGAGGGGACTCATGCCACTCACAGCCCAGCACAGCATCACGCTGCTGCTGGTCTTTGCACAGCCCAAACGAGGCAGCGGGGGGATTTTATCTGCCCTTCCAGCCCCCTCTGCGCCAATGCCGCTGCAGGCCCACATGTGATGAGGAGCCAAAGCTCAAACAGAAAAGTAATTTTCCAAGCTTTTGGCCATTGAGCTCACTGAGATCCCAGGAGGCTCCTGAAGATTCCTCTCCCAGGTAGACGTTCACCATCAGTATAACCACTCTTGCCACAGGAGGCTTGGCAGAATCCCATCCCACGCAACCTAGCTGGCTAGGCTACTTAGGTAAGGTTACGTAGGCTACTAAGGTGCGCTTAGATAACTGGCTGCAACAGTAGTCATGAAAATGCCACTGCAGTTTAAATGTGGATAATAATGGGAGTTAAGCTCTAACAGAGAGGTCAGGTTGAAAATATGCATTGATTTTTCTTCCATCCTGTTTTAAGTTGCCCAGTACGGCCTTCTCGCTAGCGCAGGTACACCCTCTTTGTACTGTATGATAATACATTTAATAGCAACAACTTGTTTTTAATCAGTCACATGATAAATTATTGAAAAGGATCCAGAGAAGGCAATAACATGGAAAACTGTTCTGGCAACACTTCCCCCTCCCCACAGTGATAGATGTTTCATGAGGAAACAACATCACCTGGGAGAATGCTGCAAAATTAGATTTTGTACAGAAAGGGTGCTCTTTGCCCTGGGTACATGTCCTTACCTGTACTAGGGAAGTATAAAACAGAATGAAGAAAAGTCTAGCAAAAGCTGTCTATTTATTAGGTATTACATTGCTGGCTTTCCAAGGAAAATTGCAGGGGGAAGAGTTCACCACCAAGTTGTTCTCAGCAAAATGAATGTTCTCAACAAGAGCAAAGATATTTTGTGTCATCTTTGAAAGAAAACATTTGTGTTAAGTAGAAATCAATGGAGAGAAGTTCCCATGCATGTGCTGTTAGGTATGTACTCCAATCTGCACAAGTCAGTCCTCCAAATGCTGACGATCCTCTTTAAGATATAGCTCCATGGCAAAGAATTAAGATTCTCTTTATTATCCCATCGTGAAAGGGTCGTGTCACCCTTCCTTGGTGCAGTATGGCCCTGCGTTTTCCTCTTGAGACCAACGTAATCAGGCTCCCTCTCTGACAGGCTTTCTAAGCCTTGTTCTGGAAGGCCAAAGCTCATCAGACCGACTTAGTTTCCAACATTCAGACAGCCCCTTTCACCTTCTCTTAGGCCTACCTTGTTGGCTAGAAAAGCTCGCTCTTTTAGTCCTGTAATAATCCTGCTGACCTTATGCTCCAGTACAGACAGACTTCTTTTGGGTTCAATTTTCCCAGTGCCTTCCCTTGGACTATACACTAACTATACCAGGTATAGCCTAAAGCCACCTTCATGTACTCTGTTCATACACACTTTCCTATACCTCTTTTTCTTTTCCTTTTCGCTCTTCTCCCCCCTCCCCCCCTTGTAGTAATAACAGAAACCTCATTTAGAAGCTCTTCTATTAACAACCAAACCAGATGCATTTCAGCAGATTTCATTCCTATTATAAATAAAGAAGGGCCAAACATGGAGAAGGCCAGTCTTTGTCATTATGGACTGCAGTGTTGTGTTATTCATTGCAAAAGCATCCAAGTGTATCAGGAACTTAACAAACAAACAGGAATAAGCTCTCACCTAAATACTGCAAATAATCAGGGTTTATGGTTAACATGGACATTTGTTTTGCTTCTATCCCTAGTTTACTACTATGATTGCTCATTACAAGTAATCAAACAGCATTAAAAATGAAAAATGTCTGAACAGTTAATCTACATAATATAAACAAATCTTGAAGCTGTAGGCTATGGAAGTGTGCCATTACATCTGCTGCAGATTTAGCCAGTTTTTGCATGCAAAGAAAGGCATGATGCAGGTAATTTTACCGATAACATTTGTCTTGAATATTTACCCACATGGAGAAGATAAATGTAGGATTTACAGAAACTTTCAGTCTCTATGAGCATTGTCGACCCTTTTGGCTGAAGCAATAACAGCATGGACATCATACAAGTGATACGGCAAATCACTAGTAATCATATTACCCAGCTCCTTGACCTGAATAAAATTCTATTTGGAGTAAAAAGGGTTGAGTTACAAAAGATGACCTCATCTAAAACCAGCTGAAATTACTGAAATGATTTCTCCGCTTCCCTGGGCTACAAATGATTAGTAGGTAGGGAGAAGTGCTTACTTTTCAGGACAGGCAACTAGTGTTCTACCTTATCCTGCACCCCGTGGCCGCTGCCAGCTGCTTCTGCTTCCTGCAGTCCACAAAGCAAAGCAATATGGGGCTGCTCTGACTCTCCCCACTGTCATTCAGCTCTTCAGTAAAATGACCCGTTGTGTAAACGTCTTTTCTCTAGAACTGGAAAGAGAGGGTGTGTACGTGTAAGAAGGCAGTCCTACCCTGGTTCTTAACAGAAGAGGTATAAAACAGCCTTTTGAAACAAATGGGTTTCTTTTTCCTTAATTGACTTTCTTAATTTGTAGATTTGAGCAACTTCACTGCTGCCTTGCTTGCCAAAATATATATATACATATCTTGTATTCTCCTGCATGACTTTTTTTCAGTTTTTAATTTCCATATCTTTTATCAGTTTTTAATTTCCATATCTTTTATCCTCTACCTCCAAATCCACTTCTGTTTCCATTGAAGTCTATGGAGTTTTGATATTTACGTCCATGGGACATAGGTCATGCCATTACATAATCTTTGTAATACTTAAGAAATTAATCTCTGTTCTAAATTTGAGAAGTTGTATTGTGCTGTAAAATAAAGACTATTATTAGCCTGTACATGGCTTTATAGATAATAATCAATTACAAGGCACTTTTCTGTTCCTCTGACAATTATTTGTGAAACTGATGTGTTTACAAATATAAAGCAGGGTTTGAAAAAAACAAAATATTCTAACAAATAGAATAGAAACATTGCATTTTTCATTGTTCTTAACTGGAAAAATTAAGCCTCCTACTAATTAAATGGCTAGAAATGTTTTACTTCTGTGTCTAGAATCCCAGTGAAACAACCTTGCAACTTGGACACAGATCAAGTCTTGGGTTTGCCAGTCATTTTACTTTGACTTCAAAGAAATTATATATTCTTTTGTCACAAGCCTACAGACTGATAAGCATGAAAACCGGTGAAATATGAATTGTACCAGATTGCACTCTGTCAAAAACACTCATTTCTTCATGCCACCATATGCTAATTTTTTTTGCCTAGATGATTCATCAGTATGACACTTTCTTCTCATTCAAAAAGGACAGTGAATTTCTTGCAGACTGAAAAATACTCCCAGTCAGTTTGTGCACAGGTGGGAACCTCTTCTCTTACGAAGCTAAAAGAAGCTATAATTGCACTCTGTTTGTTTCCCTTTTAACAGCAAGCAATAACATCCATGTATGGCTGCTGTGAAAAAAAGCCAACAACAAGGAATGTGCATACATAGTTTTGCATAAGTTCTGTAAACTGACCATGAAGTTTGTAAAAACTGTGAACAGCACACATTTTGAACATTGAGAAAGCAAATACTTATTGTGTAATCCTAAAAGAAATTTTAAAACAAACTTTTTTTCCTTCCAGATCTCTACTCACATTGTCTAGTTCAGGCAAAAGAAATAGATGACAAAACTAGTAACAGAAAGAATCCCTTTCCTCCTCCTCTTTCACTCTCTTGACATTTTGAAAGACTTTGGAAGAGGTAATTCCTTTCAGACCCATGTTACCAGTTTTTAAACAGCCACTGCAACTAATGACTGGTAAACCTATTAGCCTTGGATCCTTCAGTAGATATGTTGGAGATGCACTCACTTCTAATCCATATTAGTACCACAGCTTTTAGGATCATTCTTCAAAGGAATGGAACAGCTTACCATCATCATTAGGTAATTTTAGGTTAAGTAAAAAATAAAGTAGCTATTAAAATTGTCAAAGCAGCCTCTGAAACATACACTTAGTTAGAACATTTGCTGTTTATTGAGAACATATGTTTCGGGAGAGCACTGAGGCTAAATCCTCATCTTTAGGTTTACATGCTTTTATAGATTTAGACAAACAAACCATAAATCCTCTTAGATAAGGGAAAACTCGGCACTAATTGGAGTAGAATCTTAGTTAGTCGGTGACTAAGGATACAGCTCAAGGTTGGTCTTATCAGCGTATACCTATTTCTGGCTATTGTCTCATCTTCTTCATGCATGCTTTACTTTCCATCACTTGTGATGGCAGGCACCTTCCACAAAACAGTATTTCTTAAGAAAAGCATCAATATCTAAAATGGAGTTGCACACAGTTGCAAAGTATGTTGGAGTGGTTGAACAGAAAATAAATTACATCAACCTAGTGTGTGGGCTAACTCCAAAATGTTTTGTCTCATGCTGTGTGACTCCACTGATAAACACTGCTGGCTGAAAATCTTTATTCTTGTGGAGCCTTATGTCTCCATGGTTGGGTTCATGCACACCTCTAGATTTAGTGATCCCCGCTTAGTTTTAGAACCCCATCTTAGTTTTTAGTTTTTAGCCCCATCTGT
Organism: Ciconia boyciana; assembly: GCF_034638445.1. Taxonomy (NCBI): domain Eukaryota; kingdom Metazoa; phylum Chordata; class Aves; order Ciconiiformes; family Ciconiidae; genus Ciconia; species Ciconia boyciana. Next base: position 78,791,251 of record NC_132938.1, on the reverse strand, counting down.
CAGTGATATTAATGTACAGTCATACACAGGTGTGTGACAAAGACAAACCTTACAGTTCAATACAGCTTGCTAGTCATATTTGATGCAGCAATTAAATGAGAACTACTACATGCATGAGACTCTTTATTTAAGCTAGGGAAGCCCGACCTCATTAGTCCTGTCTTTGAAGAGGAACCATAGATCCACCAGTGTCTGTCACAGTGGCCTGCTGCACAGCCCGTGTCTCCAGAATGCAGGATGCTTGGTCAGGCAGCTGCTGCACGCCTGGCACAACTCCCCTGCGTTCCCTGCTAAGGACTGCAGATACACCAACAATTCACCATGGAACCATGCAACTGTAACACCTATGCATCTTAAAGAACTTTCATGGAGATTAACTTTATGTCTTATGGAAATAGCAACCCACCTCAGTGCAGGTTCTTATTCACCCAAACCAAGACTTTGTTGCTAAGGCTGTTTTGACATTATTTGATTTACAGTTTCTATCCTCTGCACTATATCCCAGCCCCTCAAGTTGTACAGCTGGCACAGAAATTGGTTCACTGAGCAAGAGCCTTTTAAAATTACCTCGAGAAATTGATCCCTTCCCTCAAAAGAAGACATTTCTAATAGGTCCTGATGCATGTGACACTTACCTCCATTTACTTTTTACCCCACTCTCCGACAACCTTCCCTCAGGCTCCTTCCTGGCTTTTCTTCCTACTGCAAATTAAGACTTTTCTAACAAAGTCTGTGCTGGACTAGGACTTATTCTTTTAGACACTTCTGACTTCTCCTGCCATTTGTCATCCAGAAATGTTTAGTGAGAAACTTGTGGAATCAAAAATCAGCTGCAGCGAGCAGAATGCTCAAAGGAAAGAATTTAAACGTATTTGTTTTCTTCTACTCTCCTTTCTTTCCTCCCCTATTCTCTCTTGTCATGCAAATTAAGCAAAAAAAAAAGGGAGTTAACAGCTCCACAACTTAAAAAAATAGATATACTATTTGACTTCTTGGGGGGGGGGGGGTATTTGAAGAGTGGGTTTAATCTAAAAAATTAAGTAGTGATTATGTACACATGTGCAAGTATCATTCATATACATGCCAAAATGCTAAGCTGTATATTGATTAAGTTTTTAAGTTCCTTCCACATGCTTGTGATGAGAAGCAGTTCACCCATCCTCATTTCTCTAAATCTTTTCTCTTTTCAGTGACAATTCCAATTGGTATTCTCTTTTATTCACATACACAGAAAACCAGCTACTTTTTGCCACCTGTTATCAACTGCCACAGTTTCCCCCAATGTGAAATTAAATTTCCTTATCTTCTGATTCAATACCAAGTCTAAACCCTGCCCCAGTCCCATTCATTAGAAATAGTCACAAATTCCTCAACAAACAATTTTCACCATGGCCAGCCACAAATCTGTTTCTGTTGTCCTCAGGTCAGTTGTAATGAATGTCAGGAAACAATGGGGACAGCACCAAATATCGTCGCTCCTTGTAGCCCTCATGTCCTTTTCATGTCTTTCAATGATTTCCAGATGACTTGTATCCAAAAACCAGTTCTAAACCTCATGTAAACCTCATTTACAATTACAGTGAAAGGATTCCAATAGTAAATATTTTCTTTCATCTAAAATGTTTCTGCTAGCTGTCTGGTCAGCCCCAAATATAGCAGAAATCCTGAATACCTCTTGCTTCTTCTTTCACTTTAAGTCATCATTTTCATACTATTTTTTAAGACTTCGGTTGACTGTCACACAAAGCCTTATCCAATTGTAAAAGACCTATTACCTTGTACAACTTCTAGCTGTTAGCCCTCTATTCAGCTTGCACTGGAATAGATTCTCCATCTAAGAGCAGACAGGGTAATTTCCACACTTTCATTCAAGAAATATAAAAGTAATTTCATTTCCTGATAGTCCACTTCTCATTTTCTTTCTTTCTATTGATACTAGTATTCAGCCTTGTCGTTTGCAAAACATTGCATTAAATGTCTGTACTACAGTATCTGCTCTCTTTTCCTCCTCAAGTAAAGAGCCATTTATCACAAAACAACAGATTCAGTCCTAGATGCCAAGTAAAAACTGAGAGAATCTTAGCCTCTCCAGGGAAATGCAGAATATGGTGTTACAGGGATTGACAAGGGAAGCTGCATCATTTTGGAAGAAAGCACTTATAAGAACTGTCATTAACTTTTAAAATTTAAGTTACAGTCATGATTTGGTGTATTGAATATTATTAAAATACTTTCATATGAGGATTATCATACTGTAATGATCTCAATATTTTTAAATGTTTCTATGTATAATCATTAATTTGATGTTGTCAAGTAGAGATTTAAGCTGTTTGTCCTATAATGACTATCTGACAAAATTTCAGTCACTCATTTTCAAGTATCAAATACCTCTCAGGGAAAATTCTTTCCTAAAGAATATAATGCTGCAGTTCTGTATGTCAAGTATTCAGTTATATAAATGACCCTACATTATTTCTGAAAGAGAAGTTTATGTTAGAAAACGTACTTTAAAAAGTTAAATGAGCTCGTTAAACTTCTGTAAGCAAGATACTAGGATCCTACCTTATTGTCAAGTGAAAACTTACTGATTCACCAATCATCTTTTGAAAAGCTTATTGAAAACTAGGTCCATTTTCTTGTGCTTTGCGTTTGTATCAGGTATCACTAGATAATTACTAAAAGCTATAAAACAAAAGGTAATAAAACCAGTTTGATAATAGACAGGAAGGAGAAAGAGTTCATGAAAACTGTAAACCGTGCCTGAAGTCAGAGTCCCAAACACAACCTCCACAGCCTCACAGCAGTGCATCACTGGTCAGGCACGTACGCTAATTGTCCTTAACAGGCAGCTGCTGATATGGTACACAGAAGCTTGAGTTGCCTGAGTGCTTTGTGAAGGATTACAAGTAGCATATGAGGCTGATGATCCACTGTCTGGCTCTGTCTTTAAGAAACAAACTCAGTCCCAAAATAAGAAGTTCTGAAACCCTGTTAACAGACAAATTAGTGTGGGCTAATGCCCCATTGATCATACAGGCAATTCGTATGCTGAGAAGATTCAGTGCTAATGTAAGCATCGATATCAGTCATGGTATGGCAACCTTACCGGCACTGACCTCAGTCTTAACATCAAAGCGAACACTCAGTCAGTTACGTGAAGCATCCAAAAGGCTGATATTTCATCATCACCTTTTCTTGTTCTCCTCATTATTACCAAACGCAGTTGTAGTTTTGGTACCGACCCTGGCATCAAACAGCATTCAGCTTGTAAGAGCTCAGTTGTGTCTCAGTTGCTAATGTTCTGGGGGTGAAAATGTTCAGTCACCTCACAGTGCAAAACAAGTCAGCTTGTGATCTAGCCAAGATTAACCTCACCACTAATGAAAATCTATTAGACCCATAGGAATACTCTCTGTAAGTTGCAGGCCACTCTGAATTAACTCCAACTGTATTAAAAAGAGGTATCAGCCACCTCATTTCAAGTTCAAATACTTGCATTTTCATGCCAGTCCTGCCTCCCTGCTCTTTGAGCTATGCAAGAAATTCAAGTCCATCAAAAGTCTTCCACAGGTCTGAGTCTTCAAAAATACACATACACCAGCTTGAGAGGAAACCTTACTTTGGTTGCTCCAGATACATGTGGCCAAGTGCCAGCCTCTGAAATTGAAAAATACAGAGCAATTGTCTTTCTTGTTGAGTCACCTCGGTTTATCAAAGAGGAGCTTGGGAGCATAATTTTAAAAAGCCAAACAAAGGTCAAGGTGGCCCTCTATTCTGCCTTACATATTTCTCTTGCTACTGCAGCAACCATGAACTCCAGGCACTGGACGTTTCAGAAGAGGCACAGGGTGAAAACTGAAGACCTGTCCTCTGCCAGCTCCAGTGAGAGTGCTGACTTAAGACTCAAAATCTACCTTCTCTTCCATGTAATACATCAGTCCTCCTTTGCAGCAGAAACCCTACCACCAGCCACGGGCAAGGAAAAAATATTAACACATGTATTTTCTCTCCCTCAGCGCTTCACCTTGCTCCTGTGAAGTATTGGCAGAGCTGATGGAAGCAATACTAAACACAGTTCATAGAGCTCAGCCTACAGGAATCACCTCATACTGGACACCAGAAAACAAATACTGGAAGTTGCCGTCTGTAAGTAGCCCCTCCAATGAATCTGCCCTCTCCGGGGGAATCATTTGGTGACAGCCAACTGCAAACAGAAATGTTTCCATCATTTCATCTGGAAGAGAGTGGAACAAGACTCTGCTCCCCATAATTCAATAATTTCCAGAGAGGGAAGAGAGTCTGTCCCATTCTGAATATGGGAGGACTCAATGGATGATAAGGCACCTCAGATGCAAGATAACATTTCCTTTACTTCTCACTTAAAAGCTCAGGCCAACAGCTTCTGTCTTCCAGGAAGCCATGCTGCAGTGCATACACCCAGCTCACAGAAAGAGCTTGAGATCTGGAGCAGGGTTCAATAATTGGCAGATTACCCTGCCTTTTGTACTCTGATACTGCAAATAGTTACCAAATGCCATGCCACACTGACAGTGGACTGTTGGAAACATGCCACCCATGCTCATCCACGGTTAGGCAACAATTTTGTTACTCCTAGGAGTTCAGCACAGTTCACTTGTCATAGGTCATTGCAATGATCCATATTTTGCTTTAGGACAGTGGATTTCATGCTTTATAGCTGCTACATCTTCTAGAACGGCTTTTGCTTTCTGAAAAGGTACTGGAAAAATAGTATATGTTCTGACATCTTACAAACTTTAAAGGCTGGATATTCCATATTCTGGAGCAAAGCAATTGAACTCACCCTTTTCACCCTCGTCTTGCAAAAACACTTAAAAATCATAACTCCTGTTGGACCAAATGCCAACAGTAACAGTTAAACAGAAGATGCCGTATTCACTTCTATTTGAATTTTTCTAGATAAAATTAGTATTTGCAACCCTTTAAAAATCCTTTTACAAGTTACAAAGGATTTACAAAGGAAAAAATAATCACTTCAACTGCAAGACAGTGTTGCTGAGAAATTACTTGGGGAAAAAAGCTGATGAATAGAGTAAGAAACCTTGGAAAGATAGACTGCAACAGAAATAACTAGGGGAGATCATCATAAAAGTATTAACAAAATTTGGTAGTATTGCTTGGCCCCATAGTTCCCTTCCACAAAAGAGCTTTCAGAGCAAATCCACAGATGGAGTGAGATGAGCACTGCCCACCTGGAGATAAAATATTTCCTATCCTTTTTGATGAAATTAGAATTAGACTCTCAGGCTTTTATTCATGTAAGAGCCTTCCTACTGTGATTAGTCTGCACTTTCTCTGAGAAGGTAATTAAAACAATCACACTTCTATGAAAGCCATAGACTAGATTTTCAAAAACCATCTGATGACTTAACAGCTACTAGTCTCAGTGAAAAGCAGTGTACACCACCACTTACAAAATTCTCAGGAAATGGCTAATCCTACCCTTTTTGATGTGGGTGTTTGCTACTTTGCCATGATTTGAATAGCAGCTGGATCGGTCCCTCTAAACTCCAGATGGTTTTATGACATCAAAACACGCTCTATCCCCTAGATGTTTGGTCTGATTGGCAGCAGTTTTCTAACTTAAACATGATCACAGTATTTCAGAAAGGAGAAAAAAGTCAGTTTATGAAATCCCCTGTACACCACCCTACTTTAAACAATCCACACAGTATTCAAGAAGGGATAAATCACAGGCCCCTTAATATGGCCAGGCACAGGCAATGTGGGGCTCATGTGAATGATAATCAGGCACTTTGGCTATAACCTGTGTATCTTTTAAGCGTTCTTTAATACTGTTGTGACTGGTGACCCTGCTAAGATGCTATTGCACCATGATTTAGTTAGGCATGATTAATTTCACATAACCCGTATTATTCAAAATTACATCAGCTGGCTCTGAACGAGTCATTTCCTTCTTTGAATTAGAATATTAAATCATTATTCTTCCTTTTTAATGTTTTGCATAACTCCAACTAGAAAGGGTAGCACAATGTGCTAAGCAGCAAGAGGCTCATGCTAGCACACTTCTGCTGCTTTTATTCATGTTACCACCTGCTGTCCCCAAAAATAAAATCTACAGAAGGAGATATATCTGCAAAAACACAGATTTCAAGGTACAGGCAGATTCCAGGGTATAATCTTTATGAATAAATAGTTTTAGCACATTTAACTGAATGCATATTGAAAATGCCAGGGTCAACAGTATACAGAAGCAACTGAATTTTGTGCTTTTAAGGTTTTGCGAGTTCTTTTCGACCTGGCGAAAGATTATGATGATCACTTCTGTGACAGGTTGGCTAATTTACTTTCAGTTAATGTATCTCCAGGAATCAACTGTCACAGCACATAATGTCACCACATACACGTCATTGCTAGACAATGAAATAGGAACCAAAATTTGTCTGAACGCATTCTGCAAACCTACACATTAATCTGTAGAATATGGGTTAATCTCCAAACAAGGTTTTGTTAACATCCTAAGGGTTATGAATCAAGAGGGCAGAAAAAGAAAGGCTGTCCAGATATGAAAAAGAGAGGGCTACCAGTTATCACCTCCTTTAGGGAGCAGGTATGGAAGAGGAATAGGTACAATTTGTCACATCAGACTAACGAGGTAGTCAGTGGGCTGGCAAAAGCAGTGGCAAGAATGAGACTGAGGGGAAAGAACAGGAGCAGGAAGAGATGGATTCTCACCCTCACAGTCCATGTGGGCAAAAAATGAGTTTATTTCCCCCTTCAAGCACCACCTCAGCACTAGGTTATACCTTGCTTTTGAATAATAGGTTAAAAGTGGATCCAGTTCCAAAAGAATTTAAAATATTATTAAATTATTAAATAACCAAATGCCATAACCAACTAGAAAAAGATATGTAGGATTTTCACTGTCAGTAACAGAATTTCAGCCTAAGGCTGAAACAACAAAATGCTATCATAGATAGATGCAGTCACCAAAGACCAGATTTCTGGGCAATTTTATGCACTCAGGTGGTGTTATGCTACAGGAAGCTTTTATAGGTAGCTAAACTATCCGTAAGAGAAGTGAGATTTTTCAGAATCAGCTAGGTCTTCAGTTGCCATCGCTTTCAATGCTTTCGAGAGCCTGAAGAGGCTTGAATCTTTGTATACTGGTACAACATACACTTTTACAAGACTTGACAAACCTGGCCTCAAAAGCCTTGAGACACAAAAGCAACTTCCTCAGTGTAATCCAAGGATAAAAAAGGCCAAGAAAGCAGGAAAAAGCAAGTTCATAAAAAAAAAAAGCAGGAGTTTTCTGGAACAAATCTGGGCATTAAAGATTGAATTGTGTAAGAAATCCTGGGAATCTTAAATTAACTGAAGTGCAATGGAACAATCTGATTTTTAAGCAGTGTCAGTATCAATAAGCATTTTGGGCACAATTCATTTTTCACATTACAGAAATGTATTCAGGGCCACTGTGGTCTTTGTTTTGTACAAGTGTGAGTGGTTTACAAAGTAAACACCGTGAAATGAATCTAAGTAGTTTTCTCCTGAATGTAATGGAGACAAGAAAAATAGAGCTATGAATCAAATCTTTGCCATTTAATATTTCACAGCTGTCATTATATTTTACACTGCCCATCAAGAACTTTTTATATTATTTAGATCATTTTATATGAAAAAAAAAAAGGTTCAGAAAATATTCAGCCTATTAAGGAATCAATGGCAGAGAACTTTGCATTTTTTCAAGGAGTGTTTTGACCATGGCTCCATGCACGGTTCAAGTCCTTTATTTGGTAAATGAAGTACTTAGTTGAAATAGGCAAAGACATGTTGCCAAAAAATCCAGTAAATCAGAAAGTCTCATGCCTGAACACAAGTTAGAGGTTTCCCAAATCCTCAAAAGTTAAATCACTTGTGTATTAAGCATGTCATCCATCTCTCCCTGGTAGTGCAAAGAGTCTTCTAGAAAAGCTGTATTTGTTTAACAGCCTTGGACAAGTTTGTGCTTGATCCTGCATATGCCCCAGGACAGAGAGGAGAAGGAAGATAAACAGAAAAATAGTTCTGAATGCACATGAACCGAACCCCAGGAAAATGTATTATGTTAATTTTTCTCTCTAAATGTTTCTGCATTTTCATACACACAGTCAAACAAATTAAATCTCTCATCAGTATTTATGAGCATGCAACAAAAAGGAGAGCCTGTTTGACCACTCATCAATCAATTTTAATCAAGATAAATACACTGGACCATAGGTGGGGAACCATGTCCTTTCTTGTGGCTGAAAAGAAATTCTAATTATGTTTGGGGGGCTACTTAAGGTCCATGTACACAAATCCAGCTTTATGACTTTCAGATTGGACTAATTTGCCCAACAATGGCTTGGAGCATGGACAGAAGGCACATAGAGTAGTCTGACTTGCATTACCCCAATGTATATCTTAGCCCCACAGGGGGATTTCAGACATTCTCCTCAACTTCAGAAGACAGTAGAGGGGAAAGAAGAGGAAGGACGCTGGCTGACAACACCGTTTCTATCTTTGACACACCACCTCCATACAGGGCCAAGAGCCCAACCACCCCATATTTCACAGTGCCAGTAACAATCCCATCCATCACCATCAGCTAGAGGTTAGCAAGTCCCTAGGAGCACGGTGGTGCCGCAAGCTCAAGGCACCACAGGAGCTGTGGCCACAAGGATGCAGCCAAGCATGCCACTGAGCAGAGGTGCAGTCAGGCACCACAGGCAAGGCTGGGGAAGAGCAGCACAGGGGCTTGGGGGTACCACTTACAGGGGTCTGCAGCTGAGGCATGGCAAATTCAGATTCCAAGTCACATCCAGCTCAGAGGAAGCCTAACATTTTGTTATCAAGCCTGAAGACCATCATCCTTCTCAAACTGAATTGGAACAGTTTGGTCAAACTGTCTGCCCACTGTGGGGAGACACAAGCAAGCTCTGTGCATCCTGGGAGCCAGCTGCAAGCAAGCCAGCTACCACTCAAAAGACACATAGTCATGGTAATGTAGTGCCAAGTCTAAGCTAGTATGACCTCTTGCTATCTAGCTTGAACGCAGCTCCACCGCTTCCCCGGCAGAGCTGGTTTTCAGCCTGAGTTTGCTCAAAGCTGCCTAAGAGAATCCTGTAGGATGATGCCAGGAGATGAGTGTCACAGAGCTCCCTTGAAATCTTCCCCTGGTTCTGAAGGTATTGGGGCCACAGATGAGGCAAGCATATAACTTCTTCTCCGCAGTAAATCCCTAGAAAAGTTTTCCTAAGGTTTGAGGTTGTTTGTTCTCTCATATCCAGAACAAACTACTGGCTGCAGTCCCAGATGTAACATCAGTGAACGAAGACTGGTTTTAATAAGGAATGCTTCTTTATGTTAGAAAGGACAGAATAACAACAGCAGTTAATAGCAGGCATATCCCTCCATGCAAGTGCTTGTGCTGCCTCTGGAACGCCATATGGCACGGCCCACAGACTCCGTCATCAATTGACATTCAAATGCTTGACAAGGGAGAGCAGCAAAATGTGGGGGAAGCTGAGGTACAAAGAGATATGATGTGCTAAAGGTTATTCCGTAAACAAAACCAGGCATAGGACTCGGGCATTAGGCCAGTGTTTTTTCCACTAGACTATAACTCCCCCCCACCGTGGGAAATCCATTGCATAGGTTTTCTTTTCTTCCCATCAGCTCTTGCCTAAGATAAAGTGTGTGCCACTAGATGACATCTGCACCCTGACATGGGGCCATGGGGGAAGAGAGTTTGCATCTAAACAGGTTCTCGTTCTCCCAACACCATGCAGTGAAGTGTCTTGCCCCGTATAGCTGTGCTGAGGATACCAGGCCAGGCTGAATCATGCTGGGAAGAAGGTCTGGACAAGATGGAGAGAAGGGGAGGAAAGAGCCAGGGAAAGGGGGCTGCGTGCCACCTCCTGGAGGAGCACTGCTCTGCCTTTTGTGAGCTGCTAGGTCATTGCAAATGAGCCCTGGGGAAAACTGCTGGTCCCACACCCAAATACCTCATCCCTCGGATATGAGGGTTTGGCAGAGGACAGGTAAGCCCACACGTTCCTTATATCAGCCTGTGCACTGCAGTGACAGGTCTGTGCATCTCTAACAAGCTGATAGCAAAGCAAGCACTAGAAGAGCCTTTCCAAAGGAGTCTTGTGCCATCGACTTTGGTGTCTGCAAGCAACCACGCTGTGCAGATGCACTGGGCAGCCCTCCAGCCCCACTGTTTAGAAACAAGTGGATGTTTTGCATAAGACAACTCATGGGAACAGTCTTCTGTAGCCCAGCAGCAACTCAGTGCAACCCCATCCCAGAAAGAGCTTGAAGTAACTGCAGAGAGAGAAATTGATTGCTCTTTTCAAACACCTAAAGAACATAAACATTGGAGAACAAGAAAAGCTATTTAAGCTGGAAAACTCAGCTGGGCCAAAAACAGATGTCAGAAATAATTTTAGTTTAAGAATCAGGAAAAGTCAACATTTTTACAAAATCTTGCCACTGCATCAGCCTATACTATGCCAATATATTGAACGGAGGATGCAGTTCTGATTCCTCTCCGTTTAAAAGCAATCGAGCCAAACTGGAAAAGGCGCAGAGAAGGATGACTAACGGTACCAAGTTTTCTCATGTCCAAAACTCTTCAGCTTGGAAAGGCATGATTAAAAGGGAGACAGAATAGAAGTTTAAAAGAAGAATGCTGAGTGACAGAAGCTGGTGAAGTGAGCATGTTTGTTTCTTAAAAAACCCAAATGAAGTAAACACTAAACAAAATTAAAAACAGGACACAAAGTGAAACTAGCAGTTATCAGGTTCAGAAAAGCAAAGAGATCTTCCTCCACATAACATAGTAATGTGGGTTCCAAAAGTGACCAGAGCAATAAGGAAAGAAAAATTTGACAATGCATAAATTTACTACCTGATGTGTTTATTGCTGCTGTGGAAAACTCAGCTGAGGAAGTACCAGTGTATACTTGCCCGACGTTAACATGCTTGCCTAAGCCATTCTCAGATACACCTAATAAACTGTATGGATTTTCAGTCTCATGCACTATGGCCATCCTCTATTTCTTATAAAACTTCTCAGAGTGAGGTTCCTGAACAACTTCCCAACAAGAGCAGAGGATGCAAAGCCTTCAAAAGTAGACAGAGTAGTTTCTGTAAGGGATTGCATGATGTAGCAGATACAATGTCTCACACACACTGCAATACCGAGATCATTAAGTCCCATTTGCTTCCAGTCCTGTGCTCCTATATCTTCAGATTTATGCTATCATCTGAATCAACAGGTATGTTGCTCATTTGCCTGTATTTGTGATTGCAACACCCGACTGCAGTTACATTATTTATATAGCTTGCCCTTTTGCTGAAGAATTTGCCTGGTTATATTTTCTATTTGCAAGCTGACAATAGCATAAAATATTAAAACCACAATTCTGAGAAGACAAACAGTGTTTAGTTTTCTAGGTTATCATTAAGTCCATTGTGTTGAAATATTAAATGCCTCAACAAAAAAAATTAATAACTTGACCCAGATCAGAAAATAGAGATGGTCGTTCATAAATATCATGCCTGGCCATTCACAACTCCAGCAAGCTGCCAAATCCTGCTCATTCAGGTTTTCATTCATTGCTAACTCCATGTTCCAGGCTGACAAGACTTGACAAGCTTTGGAAATTGCTCTCCCATGACTTTTATCTACAGAACAGTAAAAATCAACCCAAATCAGGAATTATAAAAAGTTTTTCACTTCTTACGAGAGTCACTAAATGCAAAAAAAGGCCTTAAGACACAACTACGTTCAACTGGGAGGTGTCCTTTCCGTGTCACTGTCCAGCCTACCTGACATCAGCTGCTGCTTCAGTCTGAGACCCTGGCACACCAAACGGGGAAACAGCTATATGATGGATGACGTCTGTGGTGGTGCCATTGCTGTGAAAATGGCTTCTGATCTGCTAGTGAAAAACAGACCAGTAAGATATATTAACCAGACAAACTGAGGCCTGAGGAAGACTGAAGGAAAAGCAGGGTTCCTGCAATAAGCTTTTCTCTAGTGCAGGCTCCAGCTGATTTGCTGTCTGGTGCACAGTCCAAGGGCCAGGCAGAGCGCAAGTCCTCTGCCAGAGGACCCATTTATGAGTTATGTTCACAGATGGCAGAAACCTGCCTCACCTTGTGCTGGTGGGACAGGGAGGGATGGAGGAACGTGGGATAGAGGATAGAGGGAGCAGGAAGTGGTTACTGGACGTGGAAGTACCATTTTCAATTATCTCTGATTTTATATGATACAGCTGAACTTTGCCTGCATTCAGGATGAAAATGTCATTTGCTAATAACTCTGTCTTTGATATCCTCGAGTTAATGACAGCCAACCTATTTCAGTGCACAACTGAAAAATAAAATTATTTTTTAACCTGCATTGGTTTCAGCTCATCAGGAAGAATGTAAGTCATGGCTTTTGCAAAAAAAGTCTGCAACTTAAATAGTTTTTCCTGAATACATTTTCTACCTAAAATTACATTTGAAATAATTATATTTTTTAAACAAAACTTAGAATTTTTAGAATTGCATATTTAGCACCAACATTGTAAAGAAGGAAAACCACTGAATGAGGCAAGTCACTGATTTAGGAATTGGTAATGGAGTTTTTTGATAGCTGTCAAAATGAACCATATTAAATTGATCCTAAAGACTAAACTTCACTGCGAATCAGCTTACCATAATAGTTATCATTCAATGCAGGTCAGCCTTTCTTTGCAAAACAATTAAGTATGAATGCGAAAAGAAAGTAAATTCAGTTATTAAAACATGATTGCTTGCCTGTTGTTTTAAATCACACTTTTATATCAGTCCTCATTATTTATTCTTATCTTTTTGGCTTTGGCAAAGTATCATTGAGGACCTTTTCTTACCATTTCCATACAAAAAAAAAAAAGTATTTTCCAGAAGACTTTATTATGTTTTTCTTAATTCAGAGGCAAAATATGTACCACGACAATCAGACACTCAGCAGTTAATATTTGATAACATTAGAGACGTTCAGAGAACAAACTGGCAGATTTTGAGATTTCATTTGAGAAAGGCATATCCATCTTTTCTTAGCTTTACAAAACTCTGCTAACTCCAGAGATTATCCCTTCCTTATTAGGCGTACTGCTACAGAAGAGCACTGCAGACAAGTTTTAACTAACATGCATTTTTTTCTTGCCATCTCTTGAGCCTTGAGAGAGCCTCTCTCTCAAGGCTCAAGAGCCCTTGACTGGAAGTCTTTTCCATTTTAATATGGTTCACTGGAAACATTGTTATAGACACAAGCCGAAAGCCTGAAACACCCAGGGCAACCGGATACCTAAGATATGTTCCAGAAGAAAGTGGTCCCTGTTTCACCTGCTCCTGGTCCACATTAGTTTCCCAGATTCAACTAGCTGCTCACCTTCTCAAGTGTCCTTAGGGTGCTTGGAAAGAACCATCAGCTTCTCTCTCAGCCATTGTTTTGTTGGCTATTTGCAGGAAAGATAACTCTGGAGAGAACCTCACATCTGTCGTTTGTCAGTTCTTATTTAAAGCCATGACTCATTTAGCTGAGGTATAAAACATAAATAAACAGCATGTCAGACAGCAAGCGGTAGGTTAGCTGGGTATCTCTTTTTGTCCTTTTCTTCCTGTCACTTAAATCACAAAAGTTTTGCTTTCTTCTGACCATAGTGCAGCTTTCAACCCTCTGGGAATGAGAAAGCCCTAAACAGTTTCCAGAACTGTAGTCCTTTAGGAATCTGGCACACGTAAATAGCTGAAGAGCAATTATTTTTCCATTGCCCTTTTCCAGACCTCTTATAGGTAGTCCACAGAGCACAAGCTGAGCCTTCCTTGTCGCATGGGCTGCCCCGTGTGAGTGCTGGTGTAATGCATGGACAGTTACCACTGGCAGTGCCACCAGAGGAAAGGATACATGAAACTTGAATGAGCTCCTAAGAAACACTGTGAGGTAATTAAAACTGTAATATTGCGATGCTAGACAAGGCAAATACCTCTGAAAAAATAGAACTCCTTGATGTTGTCACAAGCTGAGCATGCTAGTATCAAAAACCTGCTCTAGTTAGGTGGCATGTGGGAATTACTTTATGCCACATCCCTTAAGATTTTTTTTTAGATAGATCCATTCCACACGTGCCTTTTCCATATGTTGAATTTACTCTATGCTTCAAAAAAAATTGTAACGCTTTATGTTTAAAACATTTTTAATGATGCTTCTTTTGGCTGAGCCTGAATTCAAAGTTGCAACAAGAGTCATTGTGTTCTTCTCTCTGTTGTGAAACAAGATCATTCACCCTTGAAAACAGGTCCATGTTGTACAGCTAGGTAAAGGAAATACCTTGCCACCATTCATCTGTTGGGCCTTATTAAATTACTTACATTGGGACTACAGTAAATATCTTCAAACTTTAAAGTCTGTCATAAAACCATGCAGTAAATACAAATGCCTTCATTTACTGATAAAACTGAGTTTTGTGGCAATACAATTTTCATTATACTGAATAAATGCATACTTAGCATCTTTGACTCAAATGACATTTACGTGTGACTCTCCTTCAAAAAACCTTGAAAATAAATGGTAGGAGGACAAAATCAGCTTTATTTTTTCTAGTGTCAACTTTATACACCAGGCCTGCCCTTGGAAAATAATTCTCTAGTTTGCTTCTAGCAAACCCACATAACAATGTGCCAAACTGTGATTTTATTTGGTCAACCTCGATTATGCAACTGGGACTTTTCACTGATTTCTATGTGCTAAAAATTGCAGCTCAAAGAATATGGTTTGATTCAAGTAGCTGTGGTAGCAGCTTTTTCCTAAATTAGCAAAGTTATTTCAGTTATCTTGTTTGTTATTCCAGAAATAATGATCTTGTATAATTGTCCACAGTACACAATCTGTACTTACAACTAGTATATTTTCAGTAAATGGCTTGAGCAACTACAGCTATCTAACAGTCAATATTGTTCCCAAGAGTGAGATTTGGAAAATTTCAGTATATGCTATCTTTTTATTACAGTACATTACTAATTTTTAATACCAGACTGATTTCATTCTCACTTCAATTTTTTACATAGGGCTGTAGGTAACACATGGTGATAGGACTGATCAATTTTAACAATGTTTTCCAACCAGCCTTGGAAATGTCATCCAATTTGTTTCATAGGTTCATGGTGAATTGTTAAATGAAAAAAATAGAAAGAACATCCAGTTTTGAATGGAATTCACAGTGAAACTGTAAGATATAACTCACATGGGTGTGCTCCAGGTACACATCCTACTTTCAAGTGCCATGTAACCATTGCAACATTGGCTTATCTTTCAAGCCAACCCAAGAATATTCAGGCACCTTTTTGGGTAAAACCAACAGCAGTAGCAAATTTATACACAAGTTTCCAATGCTTTTCAAAACTGCCCAAGTTACCATCCTGTAATTGAGGGTTTTGGAGAGACAAGAAGACTTGGCAGGCACTCAAGCTTAAAAACCACCCCACAGCATTTCCATTTTATGTGTCAGAAAGATTTGGCAACATTTGTTGACAGGCAATTCAAGACAACTTCATTTTCAACTTTCAGGATGTAATTCAGGAAGCAATTGCTTTGGTGGCAAACCTGGCATAAAAGTTCTTGATTTTCCCTCCCGTGCCCTGCTTGTGCAGTTTACCATCCTCCCATTTGAACCAGTGCAATGGCTTGTGGATTCACAGTATAAACCCTACTACTGAAATGATGCGCTTCAGAAATAACCCATCACCTGCTAGACAGTGAGCCAAAGCACAGAGATTTAAATTACTGGGCAGGAATCTGCCTTCTTGGCTGATGCCATTACCTTGTGAAATTATACCCTCACATCCTTCACTTACAGGGTTTGTAGCCTGCACCTTTCAAGGCACACAGACATTGACAAGGTCGTAGCTTAAATTTGTTTTTATTTGAGTTAGCTTGGCCTCAAGCTAGTAATTTTGTTAAAGGTTAGGACCAAGATCTTAAACTGGCATTGGAAGCTGGCCAGGACATGATGCAGGACTGTGAATATAGCAGCAATATATTCTTGGAAGACTGAGCGTTGAAAGAGTCAGGCAATTTTGTTTGGTACCAGTGGACAACAGGCACCACTTTCCTATAGAGATCCAGTAATGCAACCGGAGGTGACAAATGCATGGATGATCTCTGCCAGGTCCAGCCAATGAGAATTCTTACAGAGCAGAAGGTATGGGAAGGATCAGGATATTTGATCATCTGTGGCTAGCAATAAATTCAACAGGAATTCAAGGAGTCTTGCAATTACAATCAGCAATGTTTCAGTCGGCACTGTGAGATGAGAAAAAAGGGCAAGAGTTTCTGTGCATTTGTCAATAGATGCACAGCAAACTCATTGAGCTTCTAACCTCAAAATTTGTATATGCGCAGATGCCATTTCTGCCAGGAAACTGGGAAAACTTGGGTTTTAAGTGTGAAGTCTTTTTATTCCCATAATAACTTTCCTTCCAAACTTCAAATTGTTATTGTTACTAAGAAAAGGCAGCTCAGAAGAAACTAGAGAGCAGACATCTACATAACATTTGTCTCAAGAGATAATCACTCCTGCTTTACCACCAGCAGCAACTTAATGGAAACTGCAAGTGTTTGGCATGCCTTACAGGCATCACATAGACTGAGGCGACTTCACTGATCCTGAAAGTCCCAGTAGCAATCAAATCCTTGAGGCAATATCCCTTCCTTCTCTAACTTTTCAAACTTTTGAAAACAGCTAACAAAAATAAATCAATAATAGTGATTTTTGCAGGCATTCCTGGGTTTGCTTTTGGTTGAAATTATTTCCCCAGAAAATAGGTTTCTTGTTCTGTTTAACAGATGTGCAGCACTTGCTTGTATGATCCCAACAGCAAGTGTCTGCTAGAACTGCTTATTATTATTATTCTGTCCTTCACTGGTAGATTTCTTTTCCACAGTGCCCTCACATTTTTTCAAGTGTATACTATCTCAACTTGTTCCCCTTAAAACTGGTTATAGGTGTACATATATAATGCCCATCCTTAGAAGTTTTAAGGGCAATATGCATTCAGAGCATATTTGAACTTCTTTAACTTGGAAAAAAAGTTGCGATCAACAATATTTCGTTGTGCTTCATATTCATATTGAATGCAAAACAGACAAATCTGACTATAGGCACGAAGAATTTCAACCTTTAATTTCAGCACCTCTATCCTGCTTTGACATGTTTTTACAAAGAGGTAATTTAAAGGATACCCTTGAAAACATTTTGCCCCCAGTTGCATTTTCATTCATCCTTTCAAGTAAGAATGAAAATATCCATGTTGCATTGAACAGACTTATTAGACATCAAAAGAAATGCCATAAAAATAAAAAGTGTTGACTATGGCACAATGATCAGATGGTCAAAATATAACAGATTCTTGAAAACAGAATTTGGGTCTGTGTGGAGTAATTCAGTAATATCATGGCATGTTAAATGTTGCTGTTGCTAGTAAGACTGTTAATGAGTTTAATACAGTTTTAGTCTTTGCTCATTAGAAGAGTTCACAGCCAGTACACTGTTTTGGCAGATCTGTGGCTACTGGAATATTGCGGTAGGAAAAACGTCCAACTTTTTTTATTACATTTAAGCAATGGTATACTTCTTAAAGTAAAGACAAATCTTCTCTGAAAACAATGCACAGTTTCTGGGTAAGAGATTAAAAAAAAAAAAAAACAAAAACCAAACTGTTAAAATTATCAACTAAATACCTAGTATTAATTACTGCCTTACTTGGGTCACCTGAATATTTACAACTCTAAAAATACAATAAATGGATCAGTGCATAGATTTCATTTATGTAGGTATGACACCTTCACTTCATTCCGGGTGATAAGCAGGGAACCTACAGCTTTCGAATAAATCCCCAACATACTGACAGCATGTATGCAGCCTTTCATATCCAGAAAATGTGCATGAATTACTAAAAACAATTGCAAGACTAAATACAACAGAAGTTTACATTGCTCGAGGTGCTCCTCAGAAATGGGTCACCTTGAACACATCTTGCCAGAATTGGCTGATATTTGTCCAAGACCAATGGCCAAAGCAGCCTGAGTTATGCCAATTTACACAAGCTGAAATTCGGCTTTTCCTGTGACAGGATCCCTTCCCAGCTTCCCGCGCAGCTGGCAGGGCTACATGTTCTTCACCACGCTGGCCACCAGCTTGCAGGTCTCATGGGGATGATCAGTGTTAAGCCTGCTGGTGTATGTTGTAGGATTGATACGCTAATTTGTCTGAAATGTTTCTCATGACAGTTTGGCACGGAGGCAGTGCTTGAGCCTGCTCAGGGTTTGGCAACAGAAAAGATACAAGAGGAAACGACTGGCCACATTGACATCATTAACCTCACAGCCCAGTGAGGTGCAGTTCCTGCTTTTAGGCTGCTTAATAACTCTGCTGCATTCACGTCTGAGAGCAGTGGCCTCCCATACTGGAACCTGAGTTTAGCAAATCTCTGCTGCAAAAGTCCACATATAAAAATTAATATAAACATACTTTGCCAGCCAGAGATAGATGAACATGGGCGATAAGGTATCTTCAATGCTTTTGAGAAAGTGAGAGGAATTATGACCACCAGGAGAGATGAAGACTGAGAACAGAGAAGGGAAAGAGGACAGTACCATGAATTACCATTATCATGCATTCTGGAAGCATTAACTCCTCACATTTTCACTTGTCAGCACAGTCTATCATGGCAGGAGCAGGAACAACCCTTAAAGGATTATGTTTGCATAATTGTAGTCAAAGTTTCCAATTTTCTCCTAGTTTACTGAATCAAATAAGTTTTGAACTATTAGGCAAAAATAGTTAAACCTATTGCAAGAGCAAAGGAAGTTTAGAAAGGCTACCTTACTTTTTAAAAAGAGATATTGTTTCATGGCTTTAACAGCTAAAACAGTAGGAGGAAGAAAGCTGAAGAGTAATACGGAAACACCTTTTACAGAAGAAGAATGTCATTAAAAACCAGTCTCAGGTCGTCACATGGCAATGCTTTAAAAAAATCCAGAATACATTTAAAATGGGAATTTTCTACTTTTAGGAAGTATGTGTCAGAGAAATTGCACTCTGAGAAACAGTTTTTCTCAGGGGGAAAGTCTAGTGAAGCTTTAAAAAGGGGAAGGACCACAGAACCATTTATATGATGGACAGGAGCAAGGCCCTGGGACTGAAATTTTGTACCACCAGTGTGTGCTGCTCTGTACCGCTGCTCAGAGGCAAAACATCTATTGTAAAAGAACAGCCCCTGAAATAAAGCATGGAAGTTTCTCAGAGGAGGCTGCTCCAGAAAGAGCTTTGACATTCTTGAAATAAACTGCTAATTTTTTGTTCTCTTTTCACCAAAGGGGAAACAAATATTGCAATTATACTCTCAAAAGAAAACAGAGGCAATGTGAAGACTTAAAAGTAGTGTTCCCTGACTTTTGAGAATTTAACAACACATAACCTTTTTTATTTTCTTCCCCAGTATGAATAATCTATTATGAATCTGACATATCACATATTTTATTTCTTCATGTAAAATTAGCCTGCTATCTGCTCTACACAGAAAAGCCTCCTTTTTGCAGGCTGCATCTTTGCTTATTTTTCAACAAGCCAATTTTTTATCTGTAACTGACTTAAGGATACAAAAATCACGTAAGTTATCCATACCTCATCTAACATATAAATTCACTCCGTCCCTCCCAATTTAATCTGATATCCACAATAACTTTATAATCTATTTTCCCCAAATTAAGTGTTTATACCAAAACAGGTAAATTTATAGCATATGAGAAAGTAGTATCTGTCAAGATAGTTTAATACTATGTCAGGATACTTTAATACAAACTATGTGGTTTCTTGTGAGAACTTCCAGCTTCCTTTTCCTTGAATTTATTTCATTTCAAGAGCAGTTCGTTTACTTGACTCCAGCAGAGGTATGTGACAGAAAAAGGCATCTCTGAGCACATCTGCACCTCAACAGGCCTATCTAGCCGGACTTAAGTAATTTATCTTTCATATGTATCCCTCAGAGAAACACCAACCCTCTCTAACAATGCACTAATACTTGCATCAGCAAGCAGAGTTTTTCCTAGACCTGAAACGTCACTGGGGTTTTTATAAAGTCACGTTCACTTCTCAGAAGAAGTGTTGCTGTAGAATGGCTACAAGTAATTCCCTTTCTGATTAATTTCCTTCTTTAACTCTGCACAGTGACAGGTTTTAAAGCCAACTTAAAAGCTGCCGGTGAGATCACGGTGATCTAACTCACCCAGCAGTTGCAATGTTACAGAAAGTTTGCTGAGCTCAGACACCTGCCCTCTGGGGCACCTGTTAGTGAGAACTGTTCCCAGACAGAAATGCGACCATCCATGCTTTTGACAGCATTTATTTCCGATCCTGTACACGAAGAGGGCACTGTTCGTACTCTAATACTCTAAGTCAGTGAACGTGGGGTAAAGGAAAGCAGGGTAAATACTGTTCACTGTCACAGAACTGCGACAAACCGGGTAACTACCGACTCCTGCAGTGATGCTCACCTACTTCAGTGAGCTCACTGCTTTCAGGAAAGACTCTGTTTCCCTGAAAAATGCTTTTATTTTAACACTGAGCTCCATTCATTTTGAACTAGATGCCATCCTCCTTACTGCTGAGCTGAAGGACTACTGCTTTTATTTCTGTCTGAGATTTGTAGCTGCTGATAGATAGACTCTTTTAAGGGTAGTCTTCATCAGATATTTCTCAAAATTTCAGTCACAAGAAGGCACAATCATTTCTGATCTGTTACAAGATTATCTTCCCATGACAATCTAGCGTCTCTTTTTCTTAAAATAAAAGACAAGTTAATAAGGCTACCCTGCTTCAAATTTATAACCACCTCTGCATATTTGAAGTTAAATCATGAATAGAGGGTTAGGAAATATTTTAAATTGCTGGAAAAACTCCTAGTTTTTTGCAAAATTTCTCACATTACTGAGCATTACTACAAAAGTCTGTCTCAAAACAACCCTCTGGCAAGCAACAGCTTTGATGATAACTTCATGCTATCGCCCACAATTTGAACCAGCCTATAAAAAGAAGTGATCCCTCTCTAATAGGTACACTAGGAGATTATCACGGCATTCAACAGCTACTCAGTCTGAAAGGGCAGCTGTTATTTTCTTCCAGGAAGAACTGAGAAAAGTTGAACCACAATAAGCTGTGAAAACATTCTACCCTTTCAGTTCTTAGACAGAAATGCAGCAACACTTTTGCTTTGCCCTGTTTAGTGCAACAGAGGACTTCCTTGGCTTAGAGACTTTGCAGCAGTACCAGGGTCCAGGCAGTAACACTACCTGGAGAGGACTCCTTTTGCAGCTCAGAGAGCCTTCAATACCCAGACCTCACCTTCTCTTTGACATTTTTTATTAAGCACCATATTGGCTTTTATAGATGCTACTTAGAGGCACCTAACTTTCCTCACGTATTGCAAATAAGCTGGTGTGTTAACTTCACGCTGTGAATCCCACAGCATTGGGGGGCACCTAAGAGTTAGGAGCTGGCTGAGCTGAGGTCCACTTTTGAAGACATCATCCTACACCCTACTGAGAGTAGCAGATGAGTTATATGTCATCTAATGAGTTCAGAATGAATAAGGATAACTACGTGGCCTCCATTGAGAATAAATCTATTCTGAGTTAGGGAGATAATGTTGCCTACAGGAACACATCAAGACGAACACTTCTGAACAGGCCCGCAGATCCTCAAATGCTTGATATTCCAGCTGCATTGTCAGGAACTGAAGCTTTAAACACTTACTGGGAGTGACTGCAATTGGACAAGGGGTTTATAAGCATTAGCCATATGGAAGGTTTTGGCAATATTTTATACTGGCAGCTAAAGCTGCCACAGAAATATTTGGCACAAATGTCCCACTTTGGAGCTAAACCAATGGAAATTAACCACAGAGTAAAAGCTGACTTCTGCTCTCTCAAAGCCCAGCCTTGAGCACAAGGACATCTAACTTCTCCTGTTTAACAAACTCAGAGGCTACCACAGATTTTCTTCTTCCCTGTTTAAAGAACTTCCAGCAAAACTGTGTGCAGCCTCTTTCACCTGGAGAGGTGATGCTGACCATTCACTTCAATGCCTTTCCGCTGCTGCAACTTCTCCTGAGTCACCTCCTGCCAATTTCCTTTGTGCTGTTAGAACCACAAATCCTTGTCCTGTGGAATGAGAAGGAGGGAAGACTTGTTCTGTTGATATGTACCTTTCATACAAAAGTCAAAGAAAATTACTGTTAAGTAAAAGAGCTATATTCAGACAATTCTGATTTAGTCATGACACTAGTGGACGCTCACTTCTACCAAAGAGAGGGTCATTCCACCTTCACTCCAGTTGATTGGGGTAAGGCACTTCTTGGGATAAGTACGAGAAGAAAATCTGTCTCTTGCTTAAATTAGATTCTATCGAAGTTTTACTGTACTGTGTCATTTTATGGAAAGCTTTATCCCAAACACTTTAATATTTGATACAGTCAGCAGAAGCTGAATGGGAAACAATCGTCACATGCAAATTTCATCAGAAGATAGCAAGGGCAATAGTTCTAATAAGCTCATGTAATATGACTTGTCAAATCAAGGTAAACATCAAGATTTCTTCTGTTTATCCAGCATGACCATAAATACATCCTTACAAGCCATCAGAAATACAAAATTGCTTTGGCCTCAGATGGATGCAGTCAAAATTCCATCTGTAGTTGAGAACATACACATCAATAAAACTAGGGACAAGACATGTTTTAGCTTGTCAGGCTGTGTATCAAATTGATTCTAACTGCTCCACTGCTGTTACCTACAAAGGCAAGATAAAAACTGTCTGAAGTTATACAAACACCTGATATACAATTCTGACCAAAAGGAAGCACATAGCAGTGACACATTTAGTTTGCGTACTGTCTGTTGGCTTCAGCTTCCAGGGACATCACAAACAACATAAAAAGTTCATATGAAGTTCAGTCATGAGCATTATTTAATGCTATGAGTTCAATATAATGCTTAGTTTTAGTTCAATATAATGCTTAGTTTTGTTTGGTTTTGTTGTTTGTTTTTTCCAGAGAAGTAAAAAAAAGCATGTTAACACTTTAGGCCCCATTGGATCTCAGCCTACTTTATTTATATGCATGTTAAGAAATACTTAGTAAATGTTTGTTATCTCAGGGTAACATGAATGCAAAAAAAAATGTCACACAGATCTGAACATTTCTAAAACGCGAAAATCCTGAGATTCTTCCCTTCCCTACTAATCACTTTGGTCCTGTGCATGTATTTCTTCTTTCCACTTTTGTCCATCTTGTCTAATTAGTAAGGCAGGGATTCACCCTTCTCTTACTTCCAACTACAAGTTTCCAAAAAACACAGTTGACACTGCTTCCACACATGCCTGCTATAAAACATCCCTGCTTTGTCTCTTGACAGCAATTATGGAAAAAAAAAAAACCTGGAGAAAGTCCAAGATTCCCTCAAAGACAGGTTCCTATCTAGTCAGATATTGCTTTGCAATTAGTTTCAAGGTCTTGAACGGTATTTTAGTTTTGAATGGCATTTTCATCCTCAGAATTTCCGGGAACTTTAACAGCTCTGAAGATGCTTCAGCGACAGCAATGCTGCATTACTCCTAGCCTCTGAAAGAGGATAATTGCTTTGAGCTGTCCAGAGCATGCCTGGTAGATGAAAGCAATATAAATTTGAAGTAGATGTAAAATTTTGAATCTCATTAAGTAGGATGGAAGCTTAATGAAGCTCTTAAACACATATGAAGTTTAATTATTGACATAGTTGGCCTCCTTCTACATGATGTTTCATGAGAGTAAAATGAAGAGATTAAGTACCAAGCATATATAAAAGTAGTCTTATAAATTATGAACACGGAGTGTAGTATTAAGTAGTGAAGATACTCTGTTCACAGTATCAGTGTAGAAACTCTGTTGCATATCAACAGCCAATGATCTAATGCGTTGTGGGGCAAGGGATTTATTATAAACTGTAGCGCTGAATTTGTTGGTTTGCCCAGATTTCTGGGCGAAGAAAAAAAGATGTAATCTCTTTTTAAAAGTTTTACCCTCCTCAGCTGATATACAACTTCAGATTTACAACTTAACCACATGCTATCCACTGCAATATCCCTTGATCTCCATCTCAGCTACATCCCTATTGGGGAAATGCCTTTTCTCTAGATGAGCACGCCGGTGTGTCCACTAGAGTATTAAAAGCACCAGACTGATCTTGTCACCAGGTTGGTACCTGCAATATCCTTATAGAGCAAACAACAGAAACACATCACAAATAAAAGTAGGTGAAAAATAAGTCATAAACAGTGCATATTTTCACAACTGCAAAAATAAACCATGTGCAGCTTGAACTGGCTTCAAGGAACAAAGTCTGGTACAGGTGTAGGAATGCCACAGCTGTCCAGTCCTATTTCACCCTGCAGAGCACCACATTGTCCAAGCCTCTTAAACCACTGATCATGTACCAGCATTGGTACCAACACCATTAATGGCTTCTCCTCACCCCTAATCGCCTTCTCCCAGTCTCTCTAGTATCTTGCAGATCTCTTCTGGGTTTATTGTATAGATACTGAGTCTTTTTTGTTGACATTACTGTAAGCATCCCAAGACACATTTAAAAGGCCTTAATCAGACACAGATCTAACAATAGTGAATGCTTTTCCACCATTATTATAACTCAAATACCTCTGTATTTTTCCAGCCACCTTTTCAATGCTTAAAAGTCTTCAGGAAAAAAAAGAGACAGTAGCTAGAATAGGAAACCACTATGGAGACCAAGAAAGGAGAAAGAGAGCAACAGGAGGAAAGAGAAATGAAAGGATTAAGAGCAGCGAAGAAAAGGAAATCATAGAATTGTTTAAGCTGTAAAAGACCTTTAAGATCATCAAGTCCAACCGGTAACCTAACACTGCCAAGTTCACCATTAAACCATGTCCCTAAGCACCACATCTACACGTCTTTTAAATACCTCCAGGGATGGCGACTCCACCACTTCCCTGGGCAGCCTGTTCCAATGCTTGATAACCCTTTCAGGGAAGAAATGTTTCCTAATATCCAGTCTAAACCTCCCCTGGTGCAACTTGAGGCCATTTCCTCTCATCCTATCACTTGTTGCCTGGGAGAAGAGACCAACCCCCACCTCGCTACAACCTCCTTTCAGGTAGTTGTAGCGAGCAATAAGGTCTCCCCTCAGCCTCCTTTTCTCCAGGCTAAACAACCCCAGTTCCCTCAGCCGCTTCTCACAGGACTTGTGCTCCAGACTTCGTTGCTCGTCTTTGTATGCAGAAAAAAGGACCAAAAGAAAAGGAAATGGGAACAAATAGTTACTCTTAGTAATTTATCTCTGTTGCACAAAAATAAAAAAAAGTTTCCATCAAATTAAAAAATAGAGGGGGAAAAAAAATCACTTGTTCCTTAAATTGAAAGATTAATTAAGAATTTAATTTCATTAAAAAGCTTTTAAGAGGGAGTGCCGGCTCTACTCTTGGAGGCCATTACTCTTAAAGCTTAGAATTACATCTTATTTATGGGTGTTCAATACAGCCCACATGCTATTTCAAGCTCTTAGTTCATTTAAAAATTCAACTACAGTTATTCATCATACCATAAAGGAGATGTACAGAATTATCAAGGTATGGAAAAGAATTAACAGCTGCTAAAAATAATTAGATCCAACATCAACTGCAACTTCAGAAAAACTCATGGGAACATTCATTTCTAATTGCTTTCCTCCACTAATTGCCACCTGCATTGTACAACTTGCACTCATCAGTAAGTGGCATTTCTACTACATCAGGGGGTGCCATTGTAAGAGCAACACAACGCTGACTCCCGAAAGGTGTCAGCAGGTCTAGATGAGGTGTGGACTGCTCCTTTCACAGGAATTACCAAAGTCAACTGGCTTACAGCACTCAGCCACACCGGGGCAGGGGACGGCTCCCATGCAGCACAGCACTACCACCACCCTCCACAGAGCTCACAGGAGGTTGGAGGCTGCATGGGTGGGCTCCAAGCTATGGAAAAGCATCCCTGGGGAAAGATGAGTACTCAGCGTAAGTGCACTGGCTGCCTTTGGAAAAAGGTTTTTTTCATCTTTTCTGCTCCATTTTTCTATTCGAGTCATATCCTCTCACAAAGTCAAAGGGAAAAAACTCAACTCCCCTTTAGTTTCCCTCTGACTCTCCTTTACAAAGACCGGAGAATTCAGTCAGTCTAACGTGCCGCAGTTATCAGGAGGCATCTGTTTCACAGACAGAGAACAAGACAATTATTCCCGAGATGGCAGTAGTAGCAGGGAAGTGATTGAATGACATAAGCCCTGACAGCCCCAGCAGGAGAGCTGCTCCCCAGGCTTCAGAGAAAGGTGGAAACCTGTGAGATCCCTGCAGGGTAAATTAATTTCCGTCTCCAACTCAAAGATGAGCATATACATGGAAGCAAAAACATCAGGCAAAGACCAGAAAAAGGATCCTTTGTGCCACCTCAAAGGACTGGCCCCTAGGAGTCTTGTGCCCCACTTCCAGCTAAGATCAGCCCCAATGTTCCAGAGGAAGGCAGTAAAACAGATTTTGTACCACTCACAGCAGAGGAATGAAGCGTTCCTAGCCATGACAGGAGAGCCCTCACAATAATTTGTCTTAATACAGAACCACGGTGGCGAAAGTGAAGAGCAGGCAGGCAGTGAAAGCAACTCCAATTACCAGATGTAATCACAATTTTAAATCACTGAACGTAAGAGCTTGATTCAGATAATGAATTCCAGTCTTAGTTTGCACCTGCGCTTTTTAGCAAACTTCCAATTTTCTTGGAAACCGTTGGGATTTGCAAGTAAAACATGAGCATAGCCACTGCATTGAAACCTACTTTACCCCAAAACAAGAGGGCAGGTTTAAATACATGCATGTTAAAATAGCAGTCATGAAACTCAATCAGGTGATATTCTGTTTGTTTTAAAAAGTGCAGGTTATGTGCCAACTCTGATTGAAATCATACTAACATAGGGTTTAATATTTATAAATTTAGCCAGTACTGCTTTATGACTGTCCTGCAGATAGTTTCTCATGGGCACCACAAACATGTACTAGTCCCTCAATATATCATTTTCTATTTTCCCAAACTCGGTTGGAAACACTCTGTTAATGGCCTTAGCCCAGCATAAGGCAGGATTTGTCTCATGCCCTGACTGATCCATAGCACAATGTACAAATGTGATTGTGAACATTTTCTCTTGGCTGTCCTGGTTTTGGCTGGGATAGAGTTAATTTTCTTCCTAGTAGCTGGTATAGTGCTGTGTTTTGGATTTAGGATGAGAATAATGTGATAACACACTGATGGTTTAGCTGTTGCTAAGTAATGTTCATAGAATCATTAACGTTTACACTCGTCAAGGACTTTTCAGCTTCCCATGCTCTGCCAGGTGCACAAGAAGCTGGGAGGGGGCACAGCCAAGATAGTTGATCCAAACTGGCCCAAGGGCTATTCCATACCATATGGCCTCATGCTCAGTATAGAAACTGCAGGGAGCTGGCCAGGGGACAGCAATTGCTGCTCGGGGCTGGGCTGGGCATCGGTCGGTAGGTGGTGAGTGGTTGTATCACTTGTTTCCTGGGTTTTGTTCCTCTCTCACTCTCTTGTTGTTTTCCTTTTCACTACATTTTTTTTTCCCCAATTATTAAACTGTTCTTATCTCAACCCACGAGTTTTCTTACTTTTGCTCTTTCGATTCTGTCCCCCATCCCAGCGGGGGGGAGGGTGAGCAAACCGCTGTGTGGTGCTTAATTGACGGCTGGGACTAAAGCACAACATCGGCAAACCACAGGTTTAAGAGAAACTGTTAAACCCAACATGCACCCCAGCTTACAAATGTCACCCCTTGTCACACTCAGAGCTACTACCTTTTCCTGCACTGGCACAGGCGTGCCCTATACAGGAGATGGGTTATATGATTCCCTGGCAACCTGCTCTTTAAATTTCCTTCCTTGCTATTGCTTCTAAATGAGCACAAGCATTGTGCGTACTCACTCCCAGCCTTCAGCAGCTACAAGGTCACCCAGAATATCTTCGTTTCCTTTACTGAGGGCCGAGGTAATTCAGTTACCTCATATCTGCCTTCAGCAATGAGCACATGCGGACAGTTACCACACACTCTCTGCTCCCTCATTTACTTCCGGAGTACAAAATCTTTACCTTAAAAAAAACCCCCTCCAAGATGTCTTATGTTGTAAAAAATGGTTTATATATTTTTTTAAGCTTTCCATACTTTAAAACAATCCACCCATCCATACTCCAGTTCATTTAAACAACCCGTGTATAACTTACATAGCCCACTTGCATGTAAAATAGGGATTCCACTGAATTCTCGAGGAACCTAACAGAAAAATAACTGTCCAAATTTACATTATATTTAACTTGAAAGTACTTTTTTCCTCCTTTGGCTAGCATGAATTTCCTCATATCGTTATTTTTAAGAATGCCAATTATGTTTTTTTCCTGCTGGTAACCTTTATTTTTCTTCATAGCAAGAAAATTTTAAATATTCACTCTTCTATGATTTCAGAAACTTCTGTCTTCGGAGTCTATGTAAAGAAACTCACCCCCCACTCTTTTTAAAAGAGCGTGCTGTTTGTAAAATATAATTAGTTCACAGGCCTAGAAAGCAGTATCCCTTTTCATATATGATAGATGGTGACCATAAGAATATGTGATGCCAATTAGTTGCTTGGCTTCAGCAAAGACGACAACTACACATATCACAAAGCAGGGAAACTCACCAGGAGCGCACAGCATAGTACAAAATACAAGAACTTTTTTTGCCTCTGCATGGCACTCAGAGTGCTTTCAGGGGATATACAGCCCACCAGGCCATTACTCTCCCCATTACCTACTGCCTCAGCTAGACATTCAGTAGAGATCTCAAGAGTGAGAAGGTGGAGGCTTGTCTGCAGGATGCTCTCCAGGAGAGCCCCAGAAATATGGAGCACACTCCCCTCACCTGAAATAATCCAATCCAGGTTACTTTCCAGAAACAACACCAGCCTCTGGCCAGGATTCTCAGAAAAAGCTGAACACCTGTTCCTGGGCAGCTTTGGAAATGAAAGGCTTCGGTGAAATTCTTCTATTTTCATCTGCTGAGCTAAATCAGTGTTTTCACTGGTGCTGGCCGACAGAGTTTATTTATTGGTACATTTATCTTCGCACTGCTGGGCAGCAATTGCAAATCTAATTACTGCCAAAGTGGCTCTCCAGGTTTGTGCACAAGTGTTTTGCTTAATATTAAATCTAAATGAAAGACACACTAGCAGGGACCAGTTAATAACAATTTGTGACATGAATGCTCTCAAGGAGAAAAGCCACAGCTTTCAATCACCTCTCCTCCCCAACCCCTTGCTATTTAATTCGTCAGGCAGTACCACTGTGCAAATCAGCGATTATCACCACACAATTTATAGGTAACAGTTTTCATAGTTGCCTAGCAAGCGTACTCAAGTGGGGCTTTCCCTCTCTGTCACTGCTGGCAACAAAGACCTAATTGCTTTGTGAAGCTTTATCTCAACGGGACAGCTTTGTTCATTTTCTTCAACTCCTGTTCTCAGTGACGCCTATATAGTCCCAGAGATGCAACTGTCAGAGATTAATAAATAATTCAATTGAAAAAGTGCCAATTGAAAGTAAGCCAAAATGCTTCAAAAAGTATTTTAAAATGTATTTGCTACTCTACAAGGCACACTTTTTTTGTAAATATACAAAGGTACACACTGACTGAGAAGTTGCCCTTTTAAGCATATTGTAGTGTTTCACAGTAACACCATCAGCATAAAAACCTTGTAGTCTTGAAACAAACAAACAAAAAAAAGCACCATGTTTTTCATAGAGGTTGACTCCAAAATTGTGAATTACAGAGCACAGTTGTGACCAATACAGAGAAAAATAATGCAAAGGTGTTGACACTCACTGTTCTTCATTCCTTCTGTATATATTTTCACGCATGCTTCAAGCTTTGATATTAAATCTCTGTGTAGGTTAGAGGAGTCTTAAATGAACCATTAGCTCATTTATTGTCAGCTGTGCTTCTCTAGCTCTCACAGCAATTTACCTGATCAGAAAGTTATGCTGAGAGAGTTATTTAATTAATTTTTCAAGCTTTTTCCATTTCTGGGGAATATAATGAGTGTAGAAGACAGCAGCAGAATAAAAATATACAACAGTTTCTTTTGCTGACTTTGAAGAGTTTTTTGCTTAAATTTTAGCTCTTCAGAGTCTTGGATGTCATTTACATATTTTAAATCAGCCAGTGATACTCCCCTTCTAGCTCCATCATTGATTGCTTGCAATCAATTGATTGATTGCAATTAGTAAATTGCTACATTTATCCTAATTCTTTCAATGGTGTATTGTTATTGCACTGTAGGTATTTGTATTTCATTACTGTGGCTAGAAAAATATTTGTGGGTTATAACTATAGTACTACTAGAGAGAAAACTGTGTTTCAGCATAGAAAGGCATCTTACTACTGACACTTTCTTCCTCAGGGAGGAGGAGAATGTGACTTTTCCAAACTAGTCTTTCACCACCATAGGGTAATGAGAACCTGATGCTTTGCTGTTATCTAGCGAAAAAGGAGAGCTTAGGTATCTGCACTGGGGTGTGCAGAGCTTGCACCTGATGAGAAGGGATGAAGGACTAGGGACTCAAAGACAGGGCATTTCAGTGTGAGCAGAAAGAAGGAGAGACTGTCCATCATCAGCTTCTGCACAGAAGTGTGTGGGAGGCCTCACCCTGTCCGAATGACCACAGCTACCAGGAGCTTTCAGCCCCAGCAACTGGGGGACAAAGCCCCAGGAACAAACATTCATTTGTTTCTCTTTGAAACATCTGCAGCCAAGTCAGGCCTGCTAATGATTCAGTGCCATACGCAGGAGCTGACTTCGGAGATACCGTGTCACACCTCACGAAGCACGAGGATGATGAGGCCTTGGCAGTATTCTTTCCATAAGAGGAGACGTGATTGCACATAGCAGTTAACTCCCCCCACTTAATCAGGTGGTCCTGGGTATAGTCAAAGCAGGCAATGAAGGAAGAAAGGTGTGGGGGACTTGGGAAAGTATGACTCATGGGGATTGAAGTGAGGCGCTTCTCAGAGAAAGGCGATAGGAGACCTGCTCTTCTACTATTAGCTTAACTCCACTGAAGTTAGTGACTTGCAGCAGCAGGAGAGAAGAATCAGGTCCCAGACTCAAAAATGATAAATAGTAATGATGATACTCAGCCTGTCAATGAGGAAAACGTGGACTCTCTTCAGCATGTTTATGTCTGAAGGACTATAATTTTTTCTTTTCATCTTTTTCAGCCCTTTCCATCTGAATGAGAAGTTGGAATGCTGTCTGGTATTTGAAGACAAGAAGAAACTTTCAGAAGTGGGAAAATGAAAACTGTGCAACTATAGCAATGAGGTTTGTTTGCATAATACTTAGTTCCAATATCAAATGGAAAATATTTGAAGAAGATACAGTCATCAGCCTGAAAGTGTAAGAACCAGCAGTACAAACCCATTGAGAAGATCAAGATGTTTTCCAGGAAAACATGAAAAACCAACAAATTTCTAATTCCAACCGGGGCAGGAGGTAAAGCTTATTCAGGTTTTTTTAATGTTTAAAATCCCAAAATTTTAAAAAGGTTGTAATCAAACTTTTTCCAAATCCTCTTCTAAAGGAAATTAGAAACCAGTTGAGTGTCCCATCTAAAAAAAAATGTATCCAGAAGAATGAATGCTGACAAGCATAGGTGCTTATTTGAAATTACTCAATTGCCTTGGTTTGTAATATTTGACTAAAAGCTTCTTGACAGCTTCACATTCATGATTTCAGAGACTTTCGCTTCTGATCTAAGAGCATCTTGAAAAACAGTCTTTCATGATACTGCACTACGTCTACTTTGTTCAGCATTTTTAACAACAGAAGATTTGTAGACAGAGGAGGCAATTTTCTGCACATTTTAGAATTTCAGAAGAAGTTTCAATTAAATTTGGTTCTACAAATGAGTCAGAACTAATGTTGTGGCTGGAGTGAGAGACTCATGTTTAAAGTCAGCTAGCTTGGTTCTCAACTGAGTCTGAAACCATTTCCTTTGTGAAGACATCACCTTTAATGAAGAAATGGATTTTAAGTGAGATTCTACGAGTACAAAAAAAGGGGACGTTAGTCATTCTCTGTGAGGAATCATGAAAGAAAACCTGAAGGCATTCTACAGAGCACTGTGGGAGAAGGAAGCTCAAGGCTTCTGAAGTCCTGTGTACTGCTTAGAGTGATGGCATTGCCCAAAAAAGAATGAGTGAACCTTATGCAAGTCTAATGAAACAGGACTAGACAGGGTAACTCAAAAGCATGGTGGTGGAAGGTGGAAGGTGTCCTTACGGGTTCAGCTCACCTTCTGACACGTGATTTCATCAGGTGTTTAAAGGTTTTACTTTACGGCAATTGAGGCTGGTTTTAGCAAGTCAAAAACTTGAAGCAATTTTACCTTTGACTTGCAGAAAAAAGCCAAAGTGAATCCTTTCGTTTCAGCTTATCTCTATCCCTGGGTAGCTTACCTCCTCACCTACTCCAAACCACTTATTTTTAATTTTCTTTTCAAGCTTCACAACAGAATGGAAGGCTTTGAAAGTGACTGCCTTCCTTTCCTTTTTGCGTTTAGAGAACTTCTGGTCCAAACACATTTAGGATCAAGAAACAAGTTAATTTGATATAGCCTACTTCACACCAGTAATTACAGAACTATTCCCTATGTGATTTCCTTATCTTTGAAGAAATCATGGCTAAATGAGCAGATGCTTGTCAGAAATGTTTATTTGCAAAGGAGATGTTTTCATACATGGGCTGGTGCAATAGGACAAGGGGTAATGGTTTTAAACTAAAAGAGGGTAGATTTAGACTAGATATAAGGAAGAAATTTTTTACAATGAGGGTGGTGAAACACTGGCACAGGTTCCCCAGAGAGGTGGTAGATGCTCCATCCCTGGAAACATTCAAGGTCAGGTTGGACGGGGCTCTGAGCAACCTGATCTAGTTGAAGATGTCCCTGCTCACTGCAGGGGGTTTGGACTAGATGACCTGTAAAGGTCCCTTCCAACCCAAACCGTTCTATGATTCTATGACGCAAACTGTTCTGAGATTCAACATGCTTTGAGATAATCGAGTTTGGTTCCTGCCATTTCTTCCTTCCAAGCCTTGGCTTATTTATCTCAACTCAGCATTTCTCCAACAACAGAGATGAATGCTTTTCAGTTCACTCCTTGTTTCCCTCAACCCAGTGAAATCCAACTAGGAAACAAACTTCCACACACGATCTTCCACCTTCTAGGGAACAATTTGGAGGATCTGGGCCAACTTTGGAATAAAGAGGCAGCCTGAATTTCACCTATCCCTCCCAGCGAGCTATGAAGCCCATACTGTTATGGTTCTGCTTTTAAAATCCTGTTTCTTTGCACTTTTATGAATTTACGATGCACGTAACTAGGAAAATATGAAAGATATTGTGTCTGCTTTATCACATAACCAAATACATCAAAATAGTGAAGCATTAGCAACTCATTCAAGTATTTCAGTGAATAGCTTGTCCAACAATTATTTTTATGCATTTTATAGCCATTTACCTATTTCTTAATAAATTTTGAATACAGAATCTGATTGACAGTTCTTACACAGACCTTGAGGAGGTCAGAGTCTTCACTGAAAAATTAGAAATACTGTTCAGCTTATATGAAAAGGTAACAAACGAAAATCTCTAATACCAAAAGCCTGAAGAACTAGGCACTTTATCCATTAAATGGAAAGCACAGCCCAAGAGAGTTGTTTATTCCAGCAAATATTCATGCTGAATTCATCTTACTGCCAGAAAGTACCTTTCGAAAGGTACTCACCTAATAAAAAAGTAAATCTAGCTTACCTAATAGGTAGGTAGATATAGAGGAAATAACCAGCATTTTTGAAAGGCATAAAAATTCAAAACCAGCAGTAGCCATTACACTTGATTTAAGGAAGCTTCAGATCTTTGGGAGCATACAGCCTTAATTCCTGCAACAGACTTGCAAGCACACACCAGCACAGAGCAGGCAGAATGCAAACTCCAGCACAGTCTGTCTGTTTAGTTTTTTACTTCTCAAATAAACAGCTCAGAAACCTGGTTTTTAATAAATCGCTATCTCCATTTTATTTTATGAGACGAATGAGAAAAGCCATTTGAGATGTGTGGTTGCTGACGTCGCAAGCAATTAAGCAATTCTAGATTCTTCACTTCTAAGTAGATAAAACTGCCAAATGCAAGGAGGTGGAGAAAATAGCAGGTTAGGGGGAGGGGACCAAGGATGTGTATATGCGACTGTAGAAAGATTATTCTATGGCAAGAGATGATTCTATGCCACTTACACACAGCATTGTCCAGCCTCCTTGTTGTCCTCTTCACCACTCTGTCTGGTTAACATGTTAATATGAGAAAGTCTGTTGATCAAAACAAATCACTAAGCAGCTATGGCAGAACAGAGCTCACGTTCCACAGCTACTTGCTTTGCTCTGCCTTTGCTGTAACTTTCTCATAAACACCACTGATTTTATTCTTCCCTATAATGTAATCTGGAATGGAAAGGCACAGGTTATCAGTTACGCTGTTGCCTAATACACACGAAAGTTGCACAGGCAGTAAGAAAAATCACCAGACTACAGGGCCAAATGGTGAGCTTGGAAAGGATTACTTTTCTGAGCCCCGTGGCAAGACCAGCTGTACATATGTTATGCTTGACATGTATTTCTGCAGCCTGTTCTTAAAGACTTAAAGTCTGACAGAGATTTCAGTCTTTCCAATCTATGCTAGCATTTCAGTACCCTTACCTTGAAAAGTCCTAGTGAGCACCTCTGAATTTTCTTCAATTTAAGCCTGTTCATTCTTGCTTTACCAACAGCAGTCAGGCAGAACAAGCTGTCCCCTTCCACCCTGCAACAGTCTGTAAATATGTGCAAAGGATGGATCCTCTCAATCCTCTCTTCTTCAAGCTAAAGAATATCGATTTGCTTCATCTTTCCTCACAGATGCTGTTTCCACACTTCCAACAACTCTCTTTTCCTCTCTCGACACAGTCCTCAATTGGTACACAGCTTTCTTGGATTTTGGTACCTAAATGCTCTAAGATTTGGTACCTGATACTCTAGGAGAAGCTTTAATAATGCAGAAGAACTCATTCATCTCCCTCCCAGGCTATAGATGTCATTTACACCCCCCAACAGGATTTTTCTTTTTACAGTCTTCCCCTGAAACTGTCATCCTCTTCTGTACAAATGCTACGCAGCCAGCTCTCCCCATGCCATCGTTATTCCTAAGCACAGTGCTTTACATTTGTACCTGTTGATGAGTTTTTATTCTTTTCAGACTACACCTCCAGTTTGTCAAGATCATTTCAAATCCTGAGCTTGTTATTCTCCCGCCTATTTGTGGCACCCTCTCCGCTTAGTGTCCTCGGAGGATTTAAAAAGGCCATTCTCCAGTTCTTTGTCCAAGTCATTAACAGAAACACTGAGTAGTTTTCATCCCTGTCCTGTCCCCATCTATGTTATGTGCTTTTAGACAGAAACAGCAACAGCTATCTGCAGACTTCCAGGAGAAGATGTCAGGGTGTTATACCTATGCATAAATAAAAGACAACTGAATATTGACAACTATTATCGTGTATTATATTTTATTACTAGAAAAATCAGACATTTCTGATACCAAGGAATTCAAATCCACCCTCCTATGCATAATTGGATTGGAAATTAAGAATTTAAGTTTTTAAGGCTTTTGTTTGTAAATTATTACTCAACAGCAGTGAGATTTTAGCTCCTTCCAGAACTAAATCAACATTGCATTATGAGCATTTCTCTCTCTAATGTTTTGTCTTTTCAACTTTTATGCTTATTCTTTTTTATTCCATTTACTGAACTGCTGCCTTATTGTATAACTCCCTACCTTGAAAAATGCTTCACAGGTACAATGCAGTTATTGTTGAAAGATAAACATACATTTAGTTTCAGAAACTAGCTTCTCACTGACAATGAAGCCCATTGTTTAAGAATAAGAAAAGCATCTCCTGAAGATGCTTCTCATCTCAGAGAAGCCTTACTTTTTTATTTCACCTAAGAGCAGTTTGTCTTTATATTCCTCTAAACCTCTCTCAAGGTTATCTCACAGATGTTCAGAAATTAACTGAAAATAGCAGTGACAAAACAGCGAAAGCTTTGGCTCCCCGAAGTGTTCTTTAAGTTGCAGCTAGCTCATACAATCTCTGTGCATAGCCAGAAACAGGCGTGGGCATGGCCCAGAACAATTTAAGCACTCGCAGTACTGCCAGACTGGTTTGTACTCAGCCTTGGGAATCCTGCAAAATAAATGAAAGATTAGCAGGCTTCTCTCAGCAGCTTGAGATAGAAGAAAGCATTTCCAGGACGTTACAGCCTGGCTGCTCTCCTGACAGTGGCCTTGGGGAAGAGGGCTGACACGGCTGTGTGCCAGTCCCACACCACCTGGGAAGTCCACCCACAGAAGGTGAGGTCTCAGAGCACCACTTTCAACATTTTAGGGCATTTATATCACCAAGGCAATGGCAAAAGACCTTCACAAAATTCAAAATCGGGTCAAATACAACCACAATTTTATCTATCACTCCTCTGCTTCTGAGGTGAGGAGCGGCAGATGTCTAACAGCACCATTTGGCAACACTGGCCAGCAGTGGACAAGCAACCCAAGTATCCCATCTGACCGGGAGCAAGAAGTCTGTAACAGACAGATCAATCAGCCAGACTGAAACTTGTTGCCAGCACTTTGTGGCTAAACGAGGAATCCTAAATCAGACCAACGAGCTGCTGCTGGAGAGACACCCTAGGCAGTCCTACGGCCAAGGGAAGTACAGGCCCAGCTGTAGGGTGTGCAAGATGGGAGCCAACTCTATGAGCTTTCTCAGGAGGAAAACCAAAGCAAGACTGTATGGTAATGCTATTTTATTGGTAGGGGAGAAGGGGAAAATTGCAGTGGGGAGAATCAGCATTAAGGTTTCTACTACAGATGCCAAACATGTACCATAGCAATCTATAAGGTTAAAGAGAGAAAACATCTGAAAGCAAAGTAACAATGCTGCAGTCTCACCGCAAGATGTCTGAGAAACTATGAAGCCCAAATAAAGGTGAGTCAGAGTCTTCAGTCAGTTAGATGCTCTGAGAATTGTACCCTAATGCAGGCTATATGCTGTGTTAAACAAAGCTCTCAACACACTCCATCAAAGTGATCCTTGAAAAGGTTTCAAAAATGGCTGTTACCCAAAGACTAGTTTTGTAATAGTCAGCTTAAGACACAATAATTGACTTAACATTAAACCTAGCATCATTTTTTTTTTTTCTCCAAGGGGAGGGATATGGTCATTGAAAGTAAAACAGAAGATAGATAGATAGACAGACAGATAGATAGATGAATATATATATATGGAGACTTTGGAGGAAAAATTGGAGGTTGGAGGCCTCTTATCTCCCTAGGTCCCAATCCCCACTCAGAAACTTGCAGAGCAGTGTAGTGCCAGCCATGCAAGCCACAAGGACAAGGACAAATGCCCCTAAAAGTGCCCAGAACAGCTGGAGGAAGTGACTGTGAAGCACAGAAAGTTGGGCTGACCAGTGCATAGAGTAATCAGGAAGGAGTCTGTGTGACTGTAAAAATTTGTATACTACCTGTATACCCAGAAAAAGTCAGTAATGATGAGGGGAAGGAATTAAAACCTTCAGCTGACTATGTGCGGGTTTGTTTCCTTCCTTTTCTTTCATCAGCTGCAATGACTAACAACTTCTTCAGTTTTAAAGACACTTTTTCCCCCCAGGTTTGAAGAGCACAAAGATGAAGAAAAGCAGCTAAATTCAACCCGTTTGCTTTGAGTATTTTTTCCTCTAAATATGCTTTGGCTGCTAGTCTGCATAATTGAGTCAGTGTCAGTGTAGGTAAATCGTGTAGAGGCTGACTCACAGGGATCAGTCAGTCCCAGGCAGTTTGTGTTTGGAGGGAATGTTTGGTAAGATCTCACCTTTTATCTGTCACCTTTTTCCAAGGTAAATATAATCTTACAAATCATGCTAACTGTTATTCAAATGTCTTTCTTTTATATCAAAATAAGGATCTTTAATTATTCAGAGGCAGCTTCAAATAGATATTTTCAAATCATTAAAATATAGAAATAGGTTGTTTCTGATCTGCTGTTCTGACTACTAAATACCTGTCATTCATTTAACAGGGCTACACCACAAAGCATATTTGTTTCTCTGCCCTCCACAGATCAACTTTCACAGCCACTGCAACAGGAAAACTCCCTTGGGATGTCGCCAAACCAAGCAAGTAAACAAAACAAGCAAGTTGATTGTAAAACCAGTCCTGTAATCCCGGCTTACTGAGCATCAGTGCTGAGCACCACTGAGCCTCAGTACTTCCATTTGAGCTGTCCAGACAGTGACAGACTGCTGAGAACAACTAAAAATTGTAAAATAGGACCCAATATACTTTTTTTTTTCATAACTGTCAGCACATTTGCCTGGTGTTCGTTCTCTGCTAACAATTTGCCCTGCCCCATGTTTATTCCCCTTAAAGCATATGTCATAATAAGAAACAGGACTATACAACTCCAAGGTAAGTAATTGTAAACATTTTTTAGTCCATATGGAAGCCAAAGTTTTTGCTGGCTGACACGTCCGGAAACCCCAGAAGTCCAAGCTCAGCTTTACAATCGCTTTTTTTATTTTCCAGGCTGTACTATACGTAGGTTTCTCTTGCTTCTTTGGGCACACAGAGCACAGAATACTGATCGCTTACAGTTTTGCTCCACTGTTTCTTATTTGCATAGCCTGCATTTATTAAGAAATACAGACCCCAGTTTTCCTCCACCTGGAGGCACAGCAGGTTTGGCAAGTCACCAGCAAACTTGCAGTTGCTTTCCTGGGGCTGTGACCAGAGCTGCAGTGGCTCCATTAACTAGGTAAGTGGTGAAAATATCCAGACGTGTGCCGGTCAGTTGGAATCAACAGCCAGACTGACCCCATTCCCGGCCATGTGCCATCATTAAATTAAACACATTCCTCCTGTCATGTCATCACCCGGGATTCCTTTGTACTGTTCTGAGTCTCCAACATTTTAAAAGAAACTAAAGCAAAGCTCAGACAGCGCAAGTCTTTGCTCCTTACAGCCAAGCTTCCTACATTGCCTTTTTCGGATCAGTCAACACATTTATCATTGGAATCAATTTTTGAAGTGACATGCCACATCCCATACTGAAAATGCAGTTTGACTCCCAAGCAACTTGATCCAAGCATCTCCACTTCACCTTCGCTGCTCTGGGTTAACAACGAAAGACACTTTCTCCACGTGGAGACAGCACAAGTGAAGCTGAAGAACAAAACCCACACTATTTTCCATCCTTCTGAGCTTTCACACAGACTTACAAAACAAAAAAGTCCATAATTTGGTTGATGCTGTACCTGGGGAAATAGACCCCAGGCCACTGCCACGGCTCTGTTGGCTATAAAAGGCTGAGAGATTCATAAACAGGTCTTGGAAACCAACAGCTATACTGTAGTCTGTGCCGTGGTATAAAGATCTCCAAGCTGACTTTAATGTGGCAACCAGAAGCAGATTGACAGCAGCAACAATAAGGCCAAACAGAGTAACCTGTATTGAGCTCTGTGCCGGCAGAGCTGTGCTGCCTGCTCACTTAAAGCTAGTTCAGCATCCTACCGAGGTGCCAGTAGTCTGCTACAGTAGTTACCCATATTTTTGTCTGTGTTTCTGGCTCATCAAGAAAGGAAGACCAACTATTTTAACTATCATTTTAAAAGGCATGCCATTTTGCAGGGCTGTACTTTCAAAGTCTTATGCACACACCTGAACTTGGGTTACTGACAGTTTTTGTCTGTTTTGGGGTTGGTTCATCTAACACTAATAATTGGTTGTTATTTGGCAGAAGACAGTTGATGCTTTCAGATGAATAGCCTAGGTACCAATCATCTGAAATGTTTCCTGTGAAGCATGTTATTTTGCATTATTTTTCCTCCTTTCTTTCCCTTTTTTCTCCCTCCATGTAATTGTGGTCAGCGTAATCATGCAATAGACTTTGCTCATCAGATCAAGATGCAGTACCTTTAAGTGGTAAAGAGAAGCTTCACTCCTTTCACACTCAGCATGCTGCTCTTCTGCAGGTCCTTCTTTCTCCCACGAGCAGAAAGCTGTTTTGAAGGAGAAAAGGTGATTACAATATTTCCAAAGGAAAAAAAATCAAGTTACGAAGTTTGTCTGAAAACTTGTTTTCCTGAACGTTCGGTCTGATTTTTTCAGACCACAGATGTTTGAAACCTTCAAAAACCCTCATGATTTTGCTCATTGCTAATTGTATTTCAGTATTTCTGATGTGCATTGTTGTTCTTTTGCCTCAGCAGTAACTCGTCTTTGGGTCTTCAGCCATTTGTTCTGCCAACCTCGATTCCATACTGGGTGATAACCCCAAACCATAAAAGTCTTCCCTGGCTCCACTTGGAAAATCTTTTATCATTCGTAAGGTCATTTCCCACTTAATTCTGCTTCTTCTAGTCACTCTACCTGCCCACAGTCCTGCTCGTTATCTGAGTTGTTACCTATAAAGACATATGCCAATTTGCTTTGCAAACTAAGCCAGGAGCATATATCTACCCTGTGGCTTTACTTGCTGCTCCTACAACTCTTTACCCATCTCACACCATTTACCAAAGCTGCTAACACTGCAGGTAACCAC
Organism: Ciconia boyciana; assembly: GCF_034638445.1. NCBI lineage: Eukaryota > Metazoa > Chordata > Aves > Ciconiiformes > Ciconiidae > Ciconia > Ciconia boyciana. The sequence goes on along the minus strand of NC_132938.1, from coordinate 78,750,318 downwards.
AGTAAGTATAAAAAGCTATTTTCTTTAGCTGAAGTACAAAAGGAGGAAATCTATTGGGATCCAATTTGTCTCTTGCTGATGCAGAATGCAGACCCCAAGGGGAGACTGCACTGCATCAGGTGCTGAGTATCTCAGCACCATCTATAAAACAGTTGACGTAGCTGCACATCCCTTCAGGACAGTTGTAAAGCTTATTAGCTTTAACTCTGCTGCTGCCCTGAGCCGTATCAGCTCCAGCAAGTGAAGTGCAGGGCAGGTGACGTTTAACATCCACCAGTGCCCTGAGTTTCAGCATGTTAAGTTGTCAAGGTAATTGAAGGTAACCATTTCAGTGGGTGGTTAGTGCCAGCGTTGAGATACTGCATGTGACAATGTCACGTACAGGAAATAGAGTCTTTGCTGGCTGGCTGTGGTGGTGTAGTATAATCTCCCAGGAGAGAAATAAAGGAATCAGTCAGGAATAGTTGCATTTTGTAGTGTGGAATAGGCATATCCACATGGCACCACAGGAAACATTAAGACTGTACCAACTAAACTAACCCGAGGAAAGGGAGATACAGATATTTGTATCATGGTAGATCTTACCTTGTACTTTGGCTGCTGCTTCAGCCGTCACTGATTTACCTTTTCCTAACCATGGCAAACTAAGATCTAATTTATTATCAATTTAATCCAAAAGAAAACTTAAGGTTTTTATGGCATTTAGTACTTTCCAGTACTTGAAAGTCTCGACACTGTCTTTCAGCCATTGATTGTTTTTCCCCAGATATTTTTCTTGTTAGAGATGTACAGTTCATTACACATTCTCCTAAACGCCAGGAACAAAATTCTCCATAGACTTAGTAGACTTTTCCCTTCATGTGCTCACAAGCGTTTTTCCTCAAGGTGATTAATACGCCTTTAAAACATTTCAAGCAAGCATATTTTCTTCAGTTTCACACCTCATACCAGAAACCTAGTCTGGCGTTTCATGCCCCATCCCCGGCAAGCCTCGAGAAGAGGCCATAAATCACTTGTGTTATACCTGAGCCAGACCTTGTTTATTCTCCTGGTCCAAGGTTCAACCTACAGCAGTTGACTCCAGCAAATATGCACTTTATTAAATATAAAGTCCACAGGACTGTTAATAGAGTTTCTCTATATTAACAAAAATAGGCTCCAAACTATTCTTTCTGCTTAGGAGTACATTACTATCCCAAATTTCATGTTGTAAGGGGTAGTATGCATACAAACTTGCAGGTTAAGGGTAATGGCCATGCAGCTTTGTATTAAGCGCATTAAAGGAAGGAAGCTAAGTGATTTTGTGATGTTATGAAAGTTTTACTGAAAAGAAGAAAGCTAACAAATGTCTTCTGCATGAAATTGTAAGATGTTGTGAATGAAAAGTTCTTGTAATTGAAAACACTATAGCAGAACAATGGTAGACTGGCTATAAATTTAATTTAAAGTGTATTCCCAGGGATTTCTAAACATAATTAAATGAAAAGTTATATTTCAGTAATCTCTTAATATTTATCTCATCCAATTTGTGTGCTTCTCTGAGCAGAATTTTGCTCTGCTTGGTTATGCCACATGGGTTTGAATTTTATGGATATAAGTAATTTTTCCATCCGTCCAATAACTGAACAAAACTAATCAAGAGTAAAATACAGAAAGTGAATTAGAAGGCAGAGACTGTTTTTAATCTTACTTGTATTTTACATATTACAACTCAAGATAATTAAAATTCATTATGCAATGACAATGAAGCAGGTAAACTGCACTTGATCTTTGTGAAAGACTTGTGGAAGCCTTTACACCTGACAGCAACTCATATTACATTTTCCAGTAAAAAGGAAAGCAAGCAAAGCTTTAAAAGAGTAACTAAGAGTAACTAAGTGTTCCCATGTGCCAATACATCCTTGATGCTTTGGTTTTATCAGTCATAATGCTCTACAGCTGCTGTACAAAGCAGTCTGCTTGCAGACTGTAGCCAGTACCTTTTACAACCCATTGATGCCCACGCCCTGCTGCTTACCACCACTTTCTGCCTCAACAGGGTTAACTCTAATCATTCAAAAGGCAGGCAGCACAATTTACAGGTGATAATACACAACAGCCAGTAACAGATTTGATTATGTCCACTTTTGCTGCTGCTACCCACGGAGGTCTAAAGCCAGTGGAAATATAAGGAGTTCAGGGTCCTACGTGCAATGTCCACGTCCTGCAATAAGAATCCATGCAGATGTTCTCTTCAGAGAAGCACAATTGTTCGTAAGTCTACAGTCATTTGCAGGACTAATTTCTCTGGAAGCATTCTAACGAAGACGTCTTTCTGTAAATATGACAAATTCTGGAAGATTGATTTTACATGGGAAAGGAAACTCAGGCAGGATGAGATCACCCAAGCTATTAAATAATGAGTCAACCACAATAATAACGTTATGAGCTTTTCGGTCAACCTCCCTTGCTTTTCTTGTGCATGTAAAGCTGAAACAACAACCGGCTGTGGTCAAATACAAAATAGTTCAAACGCTAAATAGGGGAGGAAATAAACTCTAGAAAGACCACAATGTGGGCTTAGCATCTAGATACCTCTTTATGCTCTGACAAACACAGTGCAAGCTTTGCAAAGACTTTCTCCGAAAAGATTGGGCTACAGATAACATTGGTCTACTTTCAAGTTGGTCACAAAAACCCTTGCTGTGGGATGGTACTGTATTGTCAGAGAAGATATGCACATGTTAAACACACAGGGACATTCTCAGAAGGTGTTTGGTGCCATTAATAAGCATCACAACAATCACAGAATCAGAATCACAGAATCATATAGGTTGGAAAAGACCTTTAAGATGATCAAGTCCAACCATAAACCTAACACTACCAAGACCACCACTACGCCATGTCCCCAAGCACCTCATCCAAACGTCTTTTCAATACCTCCAGGGATGGCGACTCAACCACTTCCCTGGGCAGCCTGTTCCAATGCTTGACAACCCTTTCAGGGAAGTAAAATTTCCCAATATCCAGTCTAAACCTCCCCTGGCACAACTTGAGGCCATTTCCTCTCATCCTATCACTTGTTACCTGGGAGAAGAGACCGACCCCCACCTCACCTCAACCTCCTTTCAGGCAGTTGTAGAGAGCGATGAGGTCTCCCCTCAGCCTCCTTTTCTCCAGGCTAAACAACCCCAGTTCCCTCAGCCGCTCCCCATCAGCCTTGTGCTCCAGACCCTTCCCCAGCTTCGCTGCCCTTCTCTGGACACGCTCCAGCCCCTCCATGTCTCTCTGTAGTGAGGGGCCCAACACTGAACACAGTACTTGAGGTGTGGCCTCACCAGTGCCAAGTACAGGGGCACGATCACTGCCCTACTCCTGCTGGCCACACTATTCCTGATACAAACCAGGATGCCATTGGCTTTCTTGGCCACCTGGGCACACTGCTGGCTCATATTCAGGCAGCTATTGACCAACACCCCCAGGTCTTTCTCTGCTGGGCAGCTTTCCAGCCACTCTTCCCCAAGCCTGTAGTGTTGCATGGGGTTGCTGTGGCCCAAGTGCAGGACCTGGCACTTGGCCTTGTTGAACCTCACACAATTGGCCCCAGCCCATCGATCCAGCCTGTCCAGGTCCCTCTGCAGAGCCTTCCTCCCCTCAAGCACATCAAGACTCCCACACAACTTGGTGTCGTCTGCAAACTTACTGAGGGTGCACTCGATCCCTTCATCCAGATCATTGATAAAGACATTAAACAGAACTGGCCCCAACACAGAGCCCTGGGGGACACCGCTTGTGACCGGCCACCAACTGGAGTAAACTCCGTTCACCACCACTCTTTGGGCCCGGCCATCCAGCCAGTTCTTTACCCAGCGAAGAGTACACCCGTCCAAGCCACGAGCAGCCAGTTCCTCCAGGAGAATGCTGTGGGAAACCGTGTCAAAGGCTTTACTGAAGTCAAGACAGACAACATCCACAGCCTTCCCCTCATCCATTAGGCGGGTCGCCTTGTCACAGAAGGAGATTGGGTTGGTCAAGCAGGACCTGCCTTTCCTGAACCCATGCTGGCTGGGCTTGATCCCTTGGTTATCCTCTACATGCCGTGTGATGGCACTCAGGATGATCTGCTCCATCAGCTTCCCTGGTACCGAGGCCAGGCTGACAGGCCTGTAGTTCCCTGGATCCTCCTTCCGGCCCTTCTTGTAGATGGGTGTCACATTTGCTAACCTCCAGTCAACTGGGACCTCCCCAGTTAGCCAGGACTGCTGGTAAATGATGGAAAGGGGCTTGGTGAGCACATCTGCCAGCTCCTTCGGTACTCTCGGGTGGATGTCATCAGGCTCCATAGACTTGTGAATGTCTAAGTGGTGCAGCAGGTCCCTAACCATTTCCCCCTGGATTACGGGGGCTCCATTCTGGTCCCCGACCCTATCTTCCAACTCAGGGGGCTGGGTACCCAGAGAACAATTGGCCCTACTATTAATATTTGCAAGATAAAAACATGGTCTCAACGCTCAGTTCATTGTGCCTTATTCCCCATTCTTAAATGACCTGAATACAACCTGATAATAAAGTTTTATGGTAGCATGGTAGCTTGTACGAGACACTGGATTGTCTGGCCAGTTATTTGCATTATCTCTTGTACAGGTCATGTTTATGGGGTTTTTTAAAGATTATATCAGCAAATATGTTAGTGATGGAAAAAGCTAATTGTGTTAGCCCAGAGGATTATTTACAATTACTTGCAATGCATTGGGAAATCCATTTAACCATTCCAGGTGAAACATAAAATGAGAGCTTTAATTAAAATTCGATCTAGAAAATTAAATCAGACATTTTCCCCCCATACTTAGAAAACAGTATTGAATCAACAGCTTTATTTTACAAATTTAATGAAATTTATTCTGTTAAAAATATTCTGGAAAAATATTTTTTAAAACTTAGAAGTTGCCAGAAGCAAGGCTCTTTAGAGCCAGAAGTCCAAGAAAAATACAAATTACAAATAACTTCTGAAGGATGGTTCCTCATCTATATTTCAAAATCTCACCCAGAAGACAGCTTCACACAACAGAAGATTCTGCTGAGGACTGCTTCTAGACTCTTCTTTTCCCAGTGATGTACAATGAATATTGCTTCTAGTAGAAATAATTTTAAGAGCATCAGAAAATGTGCATAAATGATTTATACCAAGCTAAATTACTTTCATGCATGAGCTCAAAAACATTTTTTAAAAGTTTTTGGCAATAATGTATGTTCTGTAGCTGAGCTGATGTAATGAAAATCATGAAAAAGAAATCAATGCGACGCAGAGATTAGCCAGTTCAGATTTAAAGTGCCTTAGGTTTCTCAATACCATTTAAGAAAAGCATCAAATAGATGATATAGCAATATATACATTAGAATTAATTTCACTGAAGTTTACCCAAAACTGGCATAAGGATGATCAGAATGAGGACATAAGTTTGTAATAAAAAGTGCAAGTACTGATGCTGTCAGTGACTGTGCTGTTAACAGCAATTTCCATCTCGGTAAAGAGCATTTAGCTCTTGGCATATACCGTTGGCTTCCTCAAACAGCTCCTTCTCACCCCAGTTGTAAAATGGGCAAGTGGCTTTTTAACAGGATCTAGCGATGTTTTTTCTGTCTGACTTTTCACTGATTGAACATGGCTAACACGCAAGGATAGATACGTTTTGTGAAAGAATTGTAAAAAGGAATACTGGAGCAGAACAGGTGTACAAGATGCTGGGGGCATAAGGCTTCGTAACGGAAATTTCAGGCCTCTTCCGAGCCTTATTTCTAGCGTCAGTTCTACACTGCTTGCAGCAGGGACGTTGCTCTGCCCACACAGATATTGCATTGGCAGAGATGCTCACTGCTGGAGGCATGGTCTTCACTTCCGGAGAGCAACACTTCTCTTTTCACTTCCATCAAATTTGCACCTTCCTGGCCCCACTGTTACTCCTGTGCTGCCAATAGTCACCAGGAAACAGGGTGCCTGAATCTCTCTTTGTGTTTCTGGTAAACACGTAGGTGTTGAGTTTCCAAAATGAGAGAGAGGCAAACAAAAAGTATAACTGTCTGGGTCAACATCAAAATGAACCCTGTAAAGAGAGCGGACTGGCTGCTCACAGAAATCCAGTCACCAAAAGCAGTTTTGAAGAATAAATGGGTAATTTCCTTTCCATTATTACAGGCTATTTCAGCTCTCACTAAAGTCATGGAGGATTGGCCTGTAACTGCTCAGGGAGCAGAGAACTACATGAGTGTTTTAAAAATTGCATCCACAAGGTTAAAAAAAAAAAAAAAAAAGAAAAACACAAACCAAAAAAACCAAACACAAACCACCCTAAAACTTTATTCAACCTTAGAAGCTTAGAATTATTTGTAGGCTGACACTAAAGCAGGATAATTTTTCTAATTCCCACAATAGAAACCAAAAGTGGAAAAACAAATCCGTACCCTAAGCGCGAGTAGCATATACATGTGAATATAATGGCAAAAGCGGGATTACCGGGCCCTGCCGCTCAATGCACAAGTAGACGAACACCACATCTGTTCCAGCACCCCCCTTCAAGGGAAACGCACTGCAGAAGCAGATCCACAGCTTGCTTTTCTGTAGGACCCTGCCTGCGACATGTACGTCGTATTTCTACCGGTCAGTGAGAACATACATCCTCTGTCAACACCACATAAAAATCCTGCTTTCCTGGACCCATTTCCTAGATTTTTCCTAAATTTAAATTCATGTTCCTTTGTATCATTCACTTATTTTTTCTATTTCTATATAGCCTACTAATCCTGTTATTTCAGTCTTATAGCCACAGGAAGGAACATTTAGTTATGCTTCAGTAAGAAAAAAATGGCCAGACATTCTGAGCTGTGCAAGTGAATCCAAATGAAACTATAACTGACCAAACCATGCCAAGCACTTGCACAGTTGTCAGGTATCACTAAAGCCTTCTGGAGAACAGTTCATTGTAAAGAGTAAAGAGCTCATTACAATTTGTCCTATAATTTAGCAGGGATCTACAGCTAGATCTTTCTGTTTGAAGAAACGTTTTGTCGTGGTTTAGCCCCAGCCAGCAACTAAGCACCACGCAGCCGCTCGCTCACTCCCCCCTGGTGGGATGGGGGAGAGAATCGGAAGAGCAAAAGTAAGAAAACTCGAGGGTTGAGATAAAGACAGTTTAATAGGGAAAGCAAAAGCCGCGCACACAAGCAAAGCAAAGCAAGGAATTCCTTCACTACTTCCCATGGGCAGGCAGGTGTTCAGCCATCTCCAGGAAAGCAGGGCTCCATCACGCGTAATGGTTACTTGGGAAGACAAACGCCATCACTCCAAATGTCCCCCCTTCCTTCTTCTTCCCCAGCTTTATATACTGAGCATGATGTCATGTGGTATGGAATAGCCCTTTGGTCAGTTTGGATCAACTATCCTGGCTGTGTCCCCTCCCAGCTTCGTCTGCACCTGGCAGAGCATGGGAAGCTGAAAAGTCATGGCTAGTGCAGCAACAACTAAAACATCTCTGTATTATCAACACTGTTTTCAGCACAAATCCAAAACATAGCCCCACACCAGCCACTACAAAGAAAATTAACTCAATCTCAGCTGAAACCAGGACAGTATCCACCCCTTATTCCATACCATTTACGTCATGCTCAGGTCTCACACTATCCAATACATTCTCATTACCCACCATCACCCTTCCCATCCTTTGATATAATACACACATATCATTCCCTTAGTCTATGGACCACCCCTACAAAATATTTGTAAAATGTCCATAAATGTCCACAAAATGTCCACTGAGTTCATTTAGTCCATGACTTTGGGCTTCATCTCTCTTATGGTTGTTACTCAGGACAGGAGAGGTGGTGTGTTGCTTGGAGTTATTGGGCACAAAGCCCAGCTCAGGTCAGGTCACTGCTGCACTTGCACTGCTTCTTGTAAGGCTTCTCCTCCATTGGTTCAGGTGGTTCCGGCTGTAGTAATTCCTATAACATGCAACTCAAATCATGGGTTACAACAATTTAAAGGTATATCCATTACAATCTCCACCCCTGGTCCCTTTGGACCAGGATATAGGGATTTAACATTGCAATGAACTCCTCCCCTTGCTCCCTAGCCTGGCTAGCAACAAGGGGTTCCTGCTATAGTAATTCCCACAACATGCAACTCAAATCCCGGGATACAACAATTTAAAGGTATTTCCATTACAATCTCCACCTCTGGTCCCTTTGGACAGACCATCAGGTTTAACATTGCAATGAAGTCCTCCCCTTGCCCCTGCTCCAGCTTGGACTTATCCACAGAATGTAGTACCTTCAGAAGTAAACTTGCTCCAACATGGCCTCATCCACAGCCACAGATGCTTCGAGGTGTACCTGCTGCAGCATGGACTTCATCCACAGCCACAGATGCTTCGAGGTGTACCTGCTGCAGCATGGACTTCATCCACAGCCACAGATGCTTCGAGGTGCACCTTATCCAGCGTGGACTTATCCTTGGGCCACAATCCCTTCAGAGGGATACCTGCTGTGGCACAGACATAACCATGGCCACAGACGTTTCAAGATATACCTGCTCTGGCATGGGCTAATCCATGGGCACAGACGCTCTGGGGTGTCCTGCTCCCACGTGGATTCATCCACAGGTCACAGTCCCTTTGACTCGAGTTCACACCAGGTTCCAGCCTGTCCAGTACAGCAGCACAGAAACAGCAGTGATGTCCTGGCCATCTGCCAGCCCAGGCGCAAGGCTATTGCTGTTATCAAAATGTTCCCAGGCACAGCACAGTAAGATGATCAGCAGTACAGCAGCACGGCAAGCAGTGAAAGCAAAAAGCAGCCACTAACAAGCCCTAGACTCTAACATACAGTAAGGCAGGCAAGCCCTATGGCAAGCACAGAAGCCTGACGATTAATAGCTTAACAGCAATAACAGCTATAAATTTTATCTAGCACATTCCAATCAAATCCGTCATTATCTCAAACCCTTCGAGCCCCACGTTGGGCGCCAAAAAGGACTGTCGTGGTTTAGCCCCAGCCAGCAACTAAGCACCACGCAGCCGCTCGCTCACTCCCCCCTGGTGGGATGGGGGAGAGAATCGGAAGAGCAAAAGTAAGAAAACTCGAGGGTTGAGATAAAGACAGTTTAATAGGGAAAGCAAAAGCCGCGCACACAAGCAAAGCAAAGCAAGGAATTCCTTCACTACTTCCCATGGGCAGGCAGGTGTTCAGCCATCTCCAGGAAAGCAGGGCTCCATCACGCGTAATGGTTACTTGGGAAGGCAAACGCCATCACCCTGAATGTCCCCCCTTCCTTCTTCTTCCCCAGCTTTATATACTGAGCATGATGTCATGTGGTATGGAATAGCCCTTTGGTCAGTTTGGATCAACTATCCTGGCTGTGTCCCCTCCCAGCTTCGTCTGCACCTGGCAGAGCATGGGAAGCTGAAAAGTCCTTGGCTAGTGCAGCAACAACTAAAACATCTCTGTATTATCAACACTGTTTTCAGCACAAATCCAAAACATAGCCCCACACCAGCCACTACAAAGAAAATTAACTCAATCTCAGCTGAAACCAGGACACGTTTGAAGAAATAGCACTGAACTGGAACTGAGAGACAGCTCCGTTTGCATCTCAGTTCTCTTGGACACAATTCTCTTTATGCCTTATTTCCCAATATTGTTGCCAGAAAAATTATTTTAGCACTTCACGAGCATGTGGTTGTCAGCTGGTAAAGCTTTATACTTTTTAATAACCATTTCAGACATCTTTGCCCAGAGAAACCTGGAGTACAAATAATCACCATTCACCACATTTTCATCTGTTTTTCCTTAATACTCTGAATGATCCTATGTTTGAAATTTTAGGGAATTCTGTAAATTAATTACTACACAAAAAGTACTAGTCGCGTATTTAAGTTTCCTTAATACATATTCCCTTATATCACACAGGGATTCCATTCTATTGCTATGAAAGGAGCTGAACTTGTCTTTGTGAATCGGTCTGATTCAATCGGTTTTATCTTTTTTACTGCTTGTGAGTCATCCTGACATTGCCATACAACACAACACACCGGAGCGTGAAGTAACACAGTTTGAGTAGCAAGAGTTTGGTCAGTCACATTACCTCTGAGGGAATTAGGAGATCATCCCAAAATTAATTTCAATAATACTTTTGCAGTACGTCAGGTAGGAAGTCTGTATAAAATGCATAGTTATTTAAAAGTTTCTTTATGAAGTTTTCCTAAATTATCTACTTACAGAATTGTCCTAGTTACCATTTATCTAGTTGTGCATTCATCATATTGAGGGGGTTTTGGGGTGATTTTTTTGTTTGCTTTGGTAGGAGGGTTGCATTTGGGGTTTGGTTGTTTTTTTTCACTGATGAGATTCCTTTCAGAGATAGCTTCAGTACTTTCCTATACACAAATAAATTCTTATTATTATCTGGTATTCTGGGCCTACACTGGGCTATGAGAAGATGCTGGGTACTGTTGAGAAACCAGGAACACTTCTCTTTGAAAATCAAACCTCTTTTTCAAGCCCTAGCAGGGCTAAGTGACTTTTTTTTATACTTAGAGGTGAAAATGTTAAAGAAAACTCGCACCGCTGTAGAAATGAAATTGGCTTATCTCGAATCTCAGATATAATTTGGAGAGGAAATGTGTTTGTAAAGAGCAGAAAAAAATATTTCTTTGACATGATTTAGCTGACAATTACTGACACAGAATACTGCTTTATTTTTTGTAATATCAGAAGAGGTCTTTGGGTATGGGGTTATAGGACAGAAGGATATAAACAATACTAATAATAACCACCATCGGTTGGCCAAGCAAATACATGCGATCTGCTTTAGAAAGGTAGCAACCCTTGAGTGTTCATGACAACACTCAGCTGCGGGTGGCCCGAGCTGACCCATGAAGAAATGAACTACGGGCAATCCCACAGCCACTGCCCCACAGATGGGGTGACTGTAACTTCGAGATAAATCACTTGAATTAGATCACAACCGTTCATTCCACCATATTCTAGCACTAGAAGTCTAATTATAGAAATTGAATATAGAATTCTAATTATAGAAAATGACTATCATAATCTTCTGCTTTGATCACATAGTGATTCCTCATTTATCAAAGCTCTTCCATCTGCCAGAGAGCAGTGACAGGCCGGCAGCAGGGGCCCGGCCAGCCAGGGTGGACGTGCCAAGGCCCTGCTCTGTGGGGAATGACCTGCCAGCTGAGCTGGGTCCCCGCGGGCTGCCCTGACGGCGTTACAGGGTTGCCTCGTCTGACCTTCACACGAGCAACAACGGCACTTTGAACAAGTCAGGGAATGGCAACTATCTCTCTTAGGACCTGCGGCGAGATCTTGAGTTGCCCCTTGAATAGCATGGGAAGACCAGATTATGCCTTTCCTCAAACACCACCATTTCTGCAAAGAAATGGCTGAAAACCCAGATAATATTTCTGAAAACAGGAATTCCAGGGAAACAAGTACTCAGCTCTATCTGGCAAGCAAGAGATACAATCATGCATTCAACTTCATTTTAAGAAAAGCTATGTTATCTGGTTCATTGGCTAAAATTGCAATTTGAAAGCTTACCAATGATACAAATATATCTTGCATTTATCAGGGATAGCCTTTGCTGATCTGGCTGCTGTCCCTTAGCCCTTCTAACCCAAAAAGGAAAGACTATCTCTGCCCTCAGCAACAAGCCATGCATCTATTTCCCATGACATATGCATTTTTCTTCAGCAGCTTACAAATCTCTGGCAACATTAGCAAATGCTGTCAAGACAGTGCATTCCAAAAGCTGGCACACAAATTGTCAGGCTTAATTTATAAACACTCCTTTTCCAAAGTGTGTCTCAGACCAAGTATCTAAATGCATGTGAGAGTTTCCATCTGTTTCTCTCACCTCACTAATTCAATGAGGAGAGGTGATCTAATTCACTAAAGTGCTGTTATACATGTGTATAAATGTCTGCTGAAAGTCAACCGCTGTCAGGTAAGGTCAACCAAATGATCACGTTAACCAAGAGAAAGTGGCAGGAAAAAAAGATGAAATATCATAATTCTTTCCCATTCTCTACTTCTTCTGGGCAGCTGGTTTTGCTAGACATTTTCAGACTAGCTCTAATGGTGCAGCTTCAAACATGAGGTGACGTATAGCTGCAGGCCACCGATTTAACATTAGCTCAGTCTGCTACCGCATGGCTTTCAGTCATTCAAATACCTATGTAGTATTGGGCTGAGAAATGCATCAAGCACATCACTCTGTAAGCTATAAGCAGCAACCTGATATGAGCATCTAACTTTGAACTTGTGACTACTTTCATCCTCTTTACTTGCTAAGTAAGTAAGTCAAAGTTTGTAAGGCAGGCATGTAATGTGGGCTGCTTACTATCAAGCTCTTAACTTAAGGCACTACAGCAGTGGTAATCAATAAACTTTGGCAACAGAAATTGTGTCTAAACTGCCTAAGGAGGGTGAGGATATGGTATCTTTCTTAAACAGTGTCATCAGTTCACCAAAAATCTTAGAAATGAAAGGCAATTTGTTTTTCAGTGTGCTTTCAGAGCTGGCACTCTGCAGCTCTGGACATCCATATCGAAGAATATGAACCCAAGTTAAAACGATGAACAGAAGGACTCGGACACAAAGCAGCCACCTCCCCAAGAAGAGAGGCAAAGATTGCCTTTGTGCAATCAGCCTAGTGAATTAGACAGTGGGAGGCAGGAAAAGAGGAGGCTGCCCACAAATACACTGACCGGAAATACTGTGGGGAATAAGCGCTGCTCAAGCCGAAAGACAGCACTGGCCCAAGAAACACAGTGGAACAGAGTGGCTGATGTTAAACTGAAAAGTAGGAGGTCCCTAATCAGTAGAGCAATGATGTCCTGGGACAGCCAGGACAGAGGGCAATGGCGACAAGTAAGCTACTTTTAAGATGGAATACAATACATTTACAAAGGGAATTGTACGACGTGGTGGCTGTGACAGCAAGGAACAGAACTTGATCACCCAGGATGTCTTTTCAATCCTGTGTTCTTGAATATAGACATAAAACGAGGAAGAATTGTTTTTCCCTCCTGCTTAGATAAGGTACCAAGAAAAGATAGCTACTGCATTGCAAACTCCAGATGTGGGAGAGCTGCCTTTCAGTAACAGATAGGCTGCAAAGCTAAAGAGTGATTTAGCAAAAAAGACAAAACATCTTAATTATAAGGTTTCACTTCAAACATTTCAATCAGTGTAGAAATACCTTCCAGAAATACTAATTAGCCGCATCAGAACAGCAAGCAATCTATTCCCATTTATGCCTGTGTGACACTCAAAATCCCAATTCATGTTTCATGAGTTTCTCTGCCTCTTCTGCTATGCTGTATTTTAGAAATAATTAGCTTTTTAAGTGTCAGTCAGGAAATTACAAAGGCACCCCATCATAATGGGAGAAAATTTCAGCTCACTTTGATTGGAATTGCAGACGCCAGCCCTGACAGCAGCCAGTTTCACTGCTCCCACAGCGCAAGCCTGAAAGCAGGATAGCAAATTCCCCATGTTACAGCACAAGAAAACCTCATTGGCGGGATTCAAACGCGTGGCATTTCTACCAGCTACACACAGGGGTAGACAATAGGCATATTTATTAGCCTTCCTGGACCAAAAGCAGCTCTTAATGTTGTATTTTCTAGTTTCATTCTCTTCACTTGAAAGAATATACTACCATATCAAATATCTAACGTATTTTTCAACAGAAAGTTGGAGCGAGATTAGCCCAACTGTACTTGAACAGTACTGAAAGCTATTTTCAGCTTTAAAGTGCAGACAGCGTTGGCCAAAATCCAAGCCAAGATCCTACATTTTTGACAGTTACACCGCATCTAGACACATCTCTCACCCACAGCTTCCTTTTAGGAACTGTTAGACCCTAAACCTTATTTGCTTCCCAAGACCAGGGCCTACCCATGCCATTCATTAAAGTGCAATATTTACCAGTACAGAGCTCAGAGAAGATTTTGTTCTTCATCTGCTGAAGCTGCTAAGCAGAGTACTATACCAGTGTTAATAGTTACAGATCAAAGGGAAGTATTTTCTCATAGCTGCTATGACTCTCAAGTAATTGGGGAAGCCATGACAATGTAGGGAGATTAGGCATTTCAAACAACTTTAAAAATGCAGCAGCAATTTCTCACAAGAGAAATTAATTCATGTTAAAGTATTCTTGGTCCCCTGATAATATACGATTAAAAAATAATTTAAAAACTGAACAAGAGGCAGAGATCAGTATCAACCAAAAGAGGCGAGAGCATCCAGCACGAGCGGATTTGCCAAACACTGACAGTCCCTCCTGCAAACCCACCCTGCTCACACGCAAACTCAGCTCAGCCTTCAGCCCAGCCTCCTTTGCAATCGCGAGGGCCCACAAGCAGAGGAGGTTTCTCTTGAACAAGAGGCTCCTGAGCAATGGAATCAACGTCAGCCCTTGCTCGCAGAAGAAAGGTGGCGCATGTTGGTTCAAGGTGCTGTTCTTGAACACAGGATATTTTAGGTTCAGTTCCTAGGTTAGATTCGTCTCATCCTGAAGCACACATGTAAAACACATGTGAAAGTCATGCCCTAAACATACATATTGCTCTCCATCAAGTGTAAAGGCAGCGAAGGGTGATGTGCTCAGGTAAAGACATCCAAAGTTAGACGTGGGTGAAGGACACGTTACAAGAGCTGATAAGCAACATGCAGCAATGCTGATGGACAAAGTCTGAAGCAAATGCCTCCCTCCTCTAAAACTAAGGAAGAAAAATTGCCAAGATCTGGAAAGGGAAAAGGCAACTTTTCTTCAGAACTCTATAAAAATCTACATGATGGATAAGAAAAAAACCCACAGGAGAGAACATGAAAAACACTCCCCATGATAAAGAGGATCACAAACACTGTTCTCTCTGCAATTATTTATCTCGGCACCTGCTACCCATTTTAAAAGTGCCTTTCATTTCTCATACACCCTACGAGATTTTCAAGAACAATTACACATATTTACAGGTAGCAGCCTGGTCTCATGGCTGGTTTTTTTAATATCTCAGAAGCATCTTTTCCTATACATGGTTACTGGACTTCAGACATAGAAACATCAGCCAAGAAATCAATCACTCCAGCAAATTATTTCCTTTTCTTTTTTTAAATTCTAAGTGGATATTGTCCCTGACTGCAGGCAAACTAAAATTTGCGTACTTGCTAAGTTTGTAATTAATAGACTGTACCCGGTTTGCTAAATATTCTTAATTCTCTTTGCACTTAAAGAAAAACCTGCAATTTTATGTACTTACACTCCTGAGAGGGAGTGCCTGCCCCTGTATGGGTCCAACCCCTTCCCCAGCCATAAACTGAACCACACTCCGCCTTCAGCTGCCGCACAGCATATCCATGGCAACTACATTTAAGCAAGTTTATTTGATCACCCAGACACAGATAATATCGTACTTCATGTAATCAGGCTAGTTTGTTTCTAGTCTCCTGCTTAAACAGCATGATGATATATAGTTGGGAAATCCAAAACAGATGTACCACCATTCACACTCAAGGTACTCGTGCTGCGGTGGTACGGCCCCATCCAGCTTCTCCAGTGCTTCAGCTCTCGCGACTGGTAAGGAATCCCTCACCGTGCCTGGATCTGCGCAGCCGAGATGACGAACACCTAAGACCAGGCATCAAGCATCAGGAAATCACTCTCTGTGCTACGCAGTCTTCATATGCTTCCAGGTTTGACCTTCTGGGGTTTTAGGCAAGTGATAAAACTGCACAATAATAATATGAAGATGGGGCAAGAAAGCAAAGTCCTGATCTTCCTTTTTTTAGTGCTGAATGGTTTGGGGTAATACAGAAGGTTTCTACTGGTCTCTACCTTTGATTGAACCTCCAGTTTCAAAGAAAAAAAAAACCCAACACCTAACTCCTATACAATTCCAGGGCTTTTTGGAGCTTTGTCTGAGGATTAATTGCTGGATATTGACTTCAAACTCTGCACACCAAAACACTTCAATCTCACACAAGTGCCTTTGGTTAACCATTAAAAAAACCCTATACAAAATTGAAACAAGAAGTAACAGAAATCTGTTCAGTATCTGCCTATGTTTTATGGTAACTGACAGTCTGGCTAGAAATCAATTCCCTGAAACATGCTGTATCTGAATTATTACTTATGAATCTCTTGCATAACTTGAAATTGAGAATTTGTTTAATAGTCCTGCAAATGTTAAAACATGTCAGAAGAATAAGATTTAATGCTATTGAAATGTGTAGTTCTTCTAACTTTACATCTTCATGCTGTCATTTTACCTTGCTCTTCATTCTCTTTCTCAGCAGTAATGCCAGTTTTTCATGATACTGAAAGCCTTGTTTGCATTCGCTCCTTACATAATGCTTCCCATCGTTCAACATTAATTTTTAGAAAACAATAAGAAGGTGACTGATCAGAGCTAATTCTACAAATGCATTGCTTTATCCTGAGAAATCAGATGAAATTATGTATATAAAACATGTTTCAATGTCCATTCCTTAGTTCTTTGGAGAGATTAATCCCTTAATTCCATACTATCTCAGAAGTGAAATGAAAAAGCCTGTTGTTTTCAAGATTGCCATTAGCTAATAAAAATGAGCCTGTCAGTAAATAGTAGCTGGGGATGCTCACGTAGTTACCATAGGCTACTGCTCACATAGTTAACATAGGCTAATAACTTACAAACAGCAACCTAGAATAATTTCTAATCTATCCGAATTTACACATGACCTTTCTTACTAGAAGCCAGACAGTAACTTTTAAAATGTTCTCAATAGAGCAGGCATATAGTTTGCATTAAGTCCTTAGGAATAGATTTTAGGATAAACAATTACAAACATAACGTATGAACAATTACAATTATAAATCTCTCTGAAACCGACAAATTCATTTCTGTCTTTTCTTGTATTCCTTCCACTTGACACCAAAGCTTGGAAGGAGTAGTAAGCCCACATTACTCTACACTTTGACAACCTGTATGCACACATGCCAAAGGCACTGGATTGAGTCAGAAGAGCCAATTCCCTCTTCTGCGGCCCTTGCAGGACTACACCTTAGGCAGATGCATATTGCGAATGCCGTTATTAAGATCACAAGCCCTTGCCTTTGTGGCAAAGGAAGAGGCTTGCTGCTCATCTCTGCATGGAGCTGAACTGGGCCACTGCAAGGAATGAAGTCATTGTATTGAACTAGGCAGGAAGGAGCAGCCAAGAAGTCGCGGTATCATTCCCTCCTGTACCTATATACCCACAAAGCCCCATGAATGCAAGCCCACAAAAAATAATTAGCAACTCCTGTTTATTGTGAAACTAGGGATGCTACATTCAGCAGTCACCCTGCTGCACTGAGCAATGAGAGGTTTTTCTGTTATACCACTGTCTCTGCTTCAAATACCAGCCTACACTAGCAAAACTGATTTTCAGTGAGCCTTTAAGACAGATATCACTTTTATTTGAACAGCTAAAAATATGAAAGAAAACCTTGGGAAGCACAGAACTTGAGTTACTTTCTCTCATCAATGCAATAACCCTCGGTCTCAGCTGCACAGCCCTCGCTCTGAGGAAAGTCCTGTTTATCTACAATAGGTTTTTCCCCAGTCATTCCATGAAACTTTTTTCAGTGAAGGGGAGGTAGAACACATGTGAAATGAAACTAAAATTTGTGCCAGTTTTAAACGAAAATATTTCTCTGTAAACCCCTGCTCTGTTGAATTCTACTCCCACAAGCATATAGAATTAAGATACAATATACTTTGCTTGAGATAGTAGTTTTATTTTCTGCAAGCCAGTGAGCTTTTTTTATTCCCAAGACGTTGCTGGTTTGGTCTACACAAAAGGACAAGCAGCACTAAATGTAAACAGTTCTTTGACCTTTCAGGGGCTGCACACAAGGGTCTCCAAACTTGAGTCTCAGCTCTGCCCCCCAAAGAACACTTGGCCAACCTCAAAATCATCCACAAGCTACAGTCCTGACCTAACGCTAGCTGTAACTCTACACAAGTTCTAGCCCTAACACTCCAGTGAACAAAAACATCCAACTTCAATAATAAATGACTGCTGCCCACTCAGTCAGCCTAGTCCTACCAGCCTTCCAGGCCGAACAATGAATGCAGTTTTTCAGCCACTCTTGATCTAGCTCTTAGCACCAGCTTTAATCCTACCACCATATGCATCCAAGCCTTACCTGTATGCCTCTCATAACTGATGTTAACGTTCCCCACCTTACTGCGGATCACAAACTCTCTCAGGCTAGAAATAAAGAATAAACCAAGCTCTTCAATCCCTTGTGTTTCAAGTCCTAACAGTAACCCTGACACAAGACACAACCTTACACAAATGTGGCAGCTCGCAACAGCAGCATCTGATGGCTGGCTGACCAGGATCATCTTTACCTTAGTCTTGCAGGCTCAGAAGACAAACGATAAATGTAGCTCGTCAGCTCTTATTCCATAGCCCTACTCTAACCCCCAAACCTACACCCAGCAAAACCACAGTGATCCTCCCCTGCATAAACACGCACTGTAAGACAGTGGATCCAACAGAGGCAGACAGGCAATCAGCTTGGTTCTTCTTAGTGTCTTGAGTCTAAATCCTCACCGCCCTTCTAAAACTAAGTTTACAGAAGCCCTAGGGACATAACTAACATAGACGTAACTAACAATGAATAACATAAACCCAAAGAATTTCACCCACCAATTGTCTCCTCGTGGTAGCCTTCCTGATGTCCTAAAGACACCTTTTGTGCCAGACCAAATCATGGCAGGCCACACTGAACTGGTTGCCCCTACAGAAGGTACATAATCCACCAGTTAGCTTTGCTGTCTGGCTACTGTCACCCAAAGCCTTAACCTGTACTCTCACTTAATCCTGCCTTTACACCCACACAACCCCAGCTGCACCAGAACAAATCCCCATCCTGCCTCTGCACGCCTTTCAAGATCCAACAACAAACGTAGGTGTTCAACCTCTCCCTCACCTGACACAAACCTAAACCTATACTCAGCCTAAACACACAGCCCTGTGCACCCTAAACGCAGTACTTTTGAACTACAAACTAATTGTCCCAATTTGCAGCTGGATTGGGAACTCTAACCCTGACCCCAACCTCGCTCACAGGTCAAGACCTCCCCTACAGCAGGCTCTAGAAAAGCTTGACTGCTGGCACTGTTCCCATCATTGCTGCCTTCTCCGTCAAATGTAACTGTATAGCTTCTGTTTTCACAGCCTCTGACAATACCCCCAAATTTATCGCTAGGTTTAACCATAACCCTGCAGCCCACGTGTACTGTAGTCGGTTTGCTTTCCAGAATCAGGCCTCCTCAGAGTCCAGCAAGCCTTTAAAGATGCAGCTGTAATCCTGTTTCTTTAGCTTCTGCAGCACCAAACTGTACGCCTGTGCTTTGTAGCCTTAATAACCGCTGACTGACTCGTGACTCGTGTCAGTAATCCCTCTCCTCTACAAGCAGCAGCCTCCATCCTCACCCTCTGATGCTACCAAATCCCCAGCCTCCTCCCCTCATGCCGGACGAACGCTAATTCTAGCTTTTGCCGGCACTGGGACTTGGGGCTGCTGAATGCCTCACGGAGCTGAACCCCGAGACGAGCTCCACTGCTTCTCTACTGTGAAACACCAGCTCCGTGTTGGCTAAGCGCACAGCACACATCTTCTAAAAAGTAGCATCCTGAAACTTGAGTAAATTGTCTGTTCCGTGTCCTTAAAGCTCAGAGTTAATTATGTAAAATGTAAATTGAGACTAGAACAGCCACCCACGGGGTGTACAAAGGGAAACAAAGCTATTAACGTCAGACTCCTGAACATCTTAATTACAGAACTACACTGGAGGGGAGAAAGGGAGAGCTGTGGGCTGAAAAGTAATAATTAGCAAATGAAGAACAGTCACCCCAAGTGTCGTGTGCAACCAGCGGCATTTCCAAGCACCTGGTTTCTGTGGTGCGGTTACTCAGAGCAGGCAGAGGTACCAAGGCCTGTGAGACTGGTGCCCTGGCTGGAACAGAATTTCACTCTACAACTCTCTCGGTAGTTAACCGTCCACTTCTGCAAGGAGCCTGTTCAACCCAGCGTTCCCACAAATTCCCACACCATATGCGTTACATTAACTATCACACTGTCGCCAGTAACCATTTTTCCCTTGAAAACATGTAATCAGCAAAATATTTTCCTGCTGAATACTGTACTTAATTTTCCTATAAGAAATTAATGCCAGTGAAAAGAACATGCTGCTAGTGTGAAATTATAAAAGCTAAGGGAAAGAAACTTTAAATTTCTAACAACACAGACTAACAGATCATGCATACAATAGAGAAGAGACTCATCTAATAGAAGATTGCTAGCAAAACTAGCACAGAAATTGGCTTCTTGGTAATGTTGACCTCAACCATTAAATATCTAGTTAAATACTTAACGAGTAGCTTTTAGAATTAATATTGGAGCTCTGGTTATACTAGGCATTCCAACCTACTGCTATTAAATTCTGCTATAATACTTATATGTCACTGAAGGCAAAGGTTAAACTTGCTATAAAGAAAAAGCACAGCATACATTAAAGCATTTAGGTTGTGAGCATAGGCTGGACTTTTATATTCCTTGCACATCACGTATTTATACTTATGCCAAAATTGTACAGCCCACTGCATATGTATTAGGTATCATTCTGCTGCCACTTTTTGCAAATAGAAATGATTGCATGATGCAAAATGATGGAGAATTAGTAGGTCAGACTCTCCAGCCCTTCTGTATGGCCATAGCTTTTCCAAATAAAATACTCGGAATAAAATATTCTACTCAGAAGAAAATAATGGGGAGAATAAAAAGGCTCTATAAAGAAAAGAATCAAGATTTGAAATAGCAAGAAATAAAGACTTTTGCACACAGAGAACAAAATGAAAGGATGAGTGAACTTCTCGCTTTCCACCTGGCTCCCCCGTAGGGCTGTCTGCATGGGCCTAGAGATCTACAATGCCTGACTGCCCCTCTTGGGCCCACCATCCGCAGCCACAGTTGTTCTGCCCAGCGCCTTACAGGAGGGCACCAGTGCTGAGGTTGCACAGGAAGCCCAGAGACTCCAGACTAACAGCAAAGTCATTGCCCAGCCCTGGCTGCTGACAACATGAGGGAGGAAGGGAGAAGCGTTTTCTCTGCTCCCACCCGGCACCAAGGATGCTCTTTTATCTTTGGGTATGAACTCAGTAAGACGCGGCCTTCCAGACAGATCATTCATCAAAGAGAAAATGGTAACATCCTACTTAGTCCCTACTTTCAGTAAAAGCACCCCTCTTAGAAATGGGAATAGCATATCTGTATTTATAGGGATGAATGAGGAAGAGATGTGTCCTTCTTCAACTTTCTAGAGATATTCAGAAAGGTCATGAGCAAGGGCATTACCACTCTAGAAGAACACTTTCCAGCAATCACCCTGCTACCTGGAATAAGAAAAATACATGTGTTTAATATCATTATAAGATAAGTAATAACTAGAGCACAAATTGCATTTCTTTCAAGCTCCAATTTTGCATTCGTGTGATCTCCAGCTTTACGAGAATTACAAAATAAAACAGCACTGGTTGTTAAAAAGGAAACACAAGTATCATTTGAATGGCAGGTCAGTAAATAGACAGTGGAGCCTGTACGCATCAGATAAGCATCAGATTTTATATGGTATACTATGAAATATATATTAAGTAAATACAGCCCTCCTCTCGACAGCACACCTGTGAATGCATCAGGTCTTCTTTCAGCTGTAATCTACAGCAAAGATGAAAGCAGCCACAAGATCAAAGCTCAAACAGAAATGGAACATCAGCACCTGCTCTGCCATGAGGGGACTACCATCCCTCTGACCATTATTCATCAACTGCTAATGAGTTTCACTGGTGTTCCTTGCCAAAGCATCTGCTAATCGGTATTTGGCTATTAGCAAATGGCAGGCCTTGGGGAGGTCATTTAACTATGCCCTTTGTGTAGAGGCTTCCAAAGAAATTTCAATTAAAATGTGACTGAGAAGAATGGAATTATCCATTTTTTTTAAAAAAGATACACTACCATCAAAGCTGAGCTTCACAATTGATACCTATAATAATCCAAGAGTCTTAATTGAAAGGTTAAATAAGCACTTGAGCTGTTTAAAGATCTGGATCTTCTGCTGTATGGGAAATTCCAACAGTGATTTTTTTTGTTGTTCTGAATGAAAATGTCAACAGCAGCAGCCAAAAAAACAACCCCAACAAAAAAAACACCCCAAAACAAATAAAAAAGGAAAAACCCAAACTTTTTGCAGAACTACTGAACTACTAGTTCAATTCAGAACTGCAATGCATTTTATTTTACTAGTAAGGAAAAAAATGTTCTATAGAAGTGGAAACAAAGTCATTGAAAATGATTGAAAATTAAATGGAATAGAAACAATAAAATAGAAAAAGGCCATTTCAACATAATTTAGATGGGGCCAGATTATATTAAACTTTTTCTAGGATTGGCAAGTTCCACAAAATATTTTGCCTTTTTTTTTTTTTTTTACAACAGTAAGAGCTAGCATAGAATCTGTTCCACTGATTTATTTTTCCATCATGTTTCACTAAACATGCAGGAAAAAAAGCAACCAAAGCAGAGATAGAAGTATGCCGACTAAATTCAGGTGAAGACTACAGGCATCAAACTCTGTGTTAACTATCACAGATTAATAACACAGAATTGAAAGGTATTGTTTCTACATTCACCTTAAACAAACTTTTACTTCAGGATTATATAACTAAATTTGTAGCACCATCGTAGCGAGAGGAATGGCACACATTTTGTCCCGATTCTCCACTGCTTTATAGCCTGTGTAATTATTTACAAGTGCACAACTGCATACCGTAAAGAGCTGAAATATTTTACAGCCACGCTGCACAAGTGTAAATCACTACACAAAGTACAAAGAGATGACTAATTGGACACCGAGTCAACAATATTCGAGCTACAAAACATGAAACCTGTATTTTTTGGTGATTTCAGCTCTGGGAGGCAGAGCATTTGGATGCAGCCATTCCCCAGCTCTCAGCACGCTGCTCGGTAGCGTTGGTGCGTGCCCTCACCCAGCCCTGCTCCTGCCACCTGGCAAGCGTAACTGTTGCCTGCCTTAAGAGATATGGCAGATCCAAGTCTTTAATAATTCAAAAAAGAGAAGACAATTCATAAACTGCAGGCTGTGGAGCGGATCCTGCCGTGTGTCAGTCACATCCTGACAGATATTGAGCAATCAGGTTCCCACCCGTGGGAGTTTAGCAGCCCCCAGAACAAGCCCTGCCTGAGCAACAGAGGCTTTAAGTGAACATGTATTCAATATTTTTTATTTAACTGAACTCATTGCTAATGAAGGAACATTTAGAAAATGAGCTAATTTATGTGTTTGTTATGGCACTGAGCAGAGCAAAAAGCCTGGGATTAATCCCAGCAACCCACGAGTTTATTTGGAAGAACAGAACAAAACCTAAACAGATGTTGTAAACCAGGGTAAATCTAACCCCATGCCTGCTTTCATGAATGCTCATTAACTTCCTTTCTTTAGCCAAAGAAAGTGTGTGTAAGCTTGCTTTCCTCTCCTACCTCTTACTTGAAAGCTCTGAAAAGGAAGCTGTTTCTCACTTGAAGGGAAAGCAGCTCTGCTTCTGTTTTACTGTAAAACTAGTCTGCTCTGAAATCCTTTGTACTTTCCCCACAAAACCCAAATATTCTCTGCCACTTGCGCCACCGTGCTAACTCACTAGGCAGCACTGAACACATCCTGTGAGGTCTTTGAGGGGCTTTAGCTACTGGAAGCAAACCACCAATTTGTTTTTTTCACACAAATTCTGCATTCTTTATCTAAATATCTCTACCACCCACACTCCTAAAACTCCCCCCCCCCTTCTTCCAGAGTTCACCATTCTCACTCGTGAATTGGTGATTAAATTTCCCTACTTTAAATTCTCTCCCTGTTCTCAGTGAGCACCATCTCTTGCTTCCCCCACAAGCACTCTAAGGGAGAATTGTTAATGCCCCATGACAATATCTCATGCCAGAAGAAGCTTTGCGGCATTTGGACTTTTTACATAGCCAAATGTGAAACACCAGGCTCCGTTAGCTTTACAGGAGGATGTAAGCATTTACAAACTGTGGGCTCAACTAATAAAATCCTGTAAAGCAGACTGAATCCTTTAAGAAATGTTCATCAGGAAGCCCCTCTCCTTCCCATGTTGTATATGGCACGTCAGTAGAGGAGGGCTAAACCTGAGGAGGTTAACGGGTGTCGCTGGCAGGTATTTTGCATTTCAGATTCAGGCTTTCTGCATAAAGGAGATATCACTAAAGTCTGAACTGAACGCAGGAGGTGTCACGTTTCCCTTTCCCATTACAGATTTGGCTTTAATGGGTGTCAGTAACCTTTAGCGCTGGGTCGGTTGCCAATCTGACTATAACACTAGCACTGACCGAGAGAAACGCTGTTCATCCCACTTTCAGAAAACTCTCTGTAACCTGTCTGAATGGGGCAGAAAAGTGCTGGGACTCGCCCAAACTCACCCTCAGCAAGAGATTCTTTCTCATAACAAAGCTGCGTGGTAGGGATTCAGGTTAGCCTTCAGTCTGAAAGGCAATGTGCAGAAAGCACCTCTTCACTTAATTTACAAATAAGCCACACGGTGAACCTCCTTCTGTGGCTGGAAACCCTTCACATAAACAACCTTGGTTAATTCCATTGTCAGTCTATTACAGCAATACTAAAGAACAGCTTTCTATGGCTTCCAGAAGAACATTTTAATTATCTTTGGCTTGTACCTCCTAATTCCTTTTAGGTAGTTACTAAAAGATTGCAGCTCAGATTAGGTCCGGGCTGACAAATCACCGCAAGTGATGTTACGGCAGTTCCAAGCCAGTGAGAGCTAGCAGCCTGTGACTATCTGCCTTCCTTCTCTGCACATCATTTCTTGGTATTTACAGCTAGAGGTGGCAAAAAGGGTAGTTGCTGTGTGAAATGCAGATTAAAACTGAATTAAAGTCAAAGCCAAGAAAGCCATCTTATGTCAGTTTGATAAAAAGAAATAGCTCATCCTCATCCGGTTACACAAATTTATTTATCATAATATTTGAGTATATCAAAGTGTGAAAGAGGAAATATAAACAGACTGATAGAGATCCTCATCTAGTTGTGATCCTATATAAACCTATTGTATAGGTTTATCTATACAGATCCTCTGTTACATATGTCCTCCTACACAGCTAGCAAAGCTATGAAAAAAACTTATGCATGCCACGAATTCTTTTCTGTCTAAAATGTGTTCACTTATATGGTTTTAAACAGCTATAAGGAAAAAAAAAAGACAAAAAAAAAAAAAGGACCAAGGAAAAAAGATACCTAAGCCCAGGCATTCCCTCCTGCCCTCTCTGCTGCCTGGGGGGTACCTCCAGGCTGGGCCCACTCCCTCCCACTCCCTCTGCCCCAGTGCTGCCTGGTGCCGGCTCCACGCCGCAGTGCTTCACCTTCTCCGCTCCCTTCAGCAGAATGAGATGCCCAGCACACAATTATGCTCAAGTCAGATCTAACCCTCGCTTCTGTGGCTAATAGAGATCACACAACATGCTTAATTATTACAAACTAATGAGCTGTTTTCTTTACGTCCAAATGTATCAAAGGTGATATCCAAGAGAAAACAGAAGAAACAAGGGAGAGGGATGGGTGGGGGGGGAACAAGAATAACAAAGGTATGCCTCGAATAGCTCTTTGAAAAAAAACAAAGTTTCTTTTTATTTTATTTTTACATTTGCAAGCTAATCTGCCCTTTCATTAAAAACACACTTATTTGCAATTCATCTGCCAAATAATTAAAATCCAAGTGCTCCCCCTCAAGGATAGAATATCCCAGAGTAAATGGGATTATACAAACAGTTTTCTGCAAAACAGAACAAGTATAACACATTCAACAAAACGCTGTAAGAGATGCAACGGGAGCTTTGTTCACAGATTCTTGGATCTGCCCAAGACACTTCTGGGTAGGGGTTAGAAAGCAAAGGCAGAAGTATGTATCATCCTTATGACTGCTCAAATCATATTACTGTAGCACTGGGAAAACATCCCGACTTACAGAACTGAAACAGAGGGGCTATTTACATTCCTGCACCAGGTACAGGCTTTATGGATATAGTTACAATAAAGGAAAATATTACTTCTGTGAAAGAGTATTTGAGAGGAAAATATTGGAAACCTAAGTAGAAGGAAAGCTCTAGAACAGATGAACTGAAGAAGGAATTTTGATATAATACATATTGTTGAAAGCACTAAGTGTGGGAGAATGTCAAAACGTGAAGTCAATGGAAGAGGCACACAAACCTGCTTTTTTTTTTTTAGGGAAAACGTCTTCAAAAGATTAATGTCATCAGTATATACATTAGCTAGTCACACTCCATAATGCTGACTTCAAAATCACTAAACTTAAATTCTGGTTCATTCTTAACATACCATCAATGAGTTTCCTGTAAAGGTGGCCAAAGCTGCAACCAGAAACAGAAGAAAGATATCCTGTATGCTCTCCATAGCGAGGTCACTCCCTAATATTACCATTAAAGGGTTGTACTTGTCATATCACTAAGTAACCATAACAGTATGCTAGTAATAAAATACCTGTTTTGAAGGACTGGCACTTCACTCTAGAACAAGATTGTTCATGAGGTTTAAGTCTGCTTTCTCAAATTACATATAATGTAATTTATATGTAAATATAAATTATACACATACATGATAAATTTAATTGGTAGAATAGCCACTTGTCACTACTAGAAGAGCTTGAAAGTGGCAATCTTTCCTAACAGATATGTTTACTGTGTGTTAAAAACAGGCTTTCAGCATCCAAGCTTTCAAGTAACAGTATAACAAGCACAACCCTGAATTTTTAATGAAATCTGAGTATCCGAGGTTACAAATTTTAATGCCAGTCCTTGTTAGAGCTGCATAAATAAGCTTCACCTGTTGAGATGTCCAGCAGTGTCAGCATGGCCTTCGGCTGCTGGCATCTACATGCCGTTCCAGGGCTGCTGCCCAGGTGCTATGGTGAGCCTCAGAGTTTGTCACTGCTTGTAGCCTTCCTGCTACAATCTTCCTGCTAAAAAGGAACTAATGAAGAAATGACACTGAACTAATAAAGCACTCCTCATTTAGGCTATTGGGAAGCTCATTCACTGGCCCTAAGCAGGGAAAAGTCCTCATAATGGAGCTACAGCATCCCTCTCTCTTAACAAAGGTTGTTTTTCTTTATTGTACCTTTACTGGCTTTTCATCCAGCCTGACTCTAAAACAGGCCCAGCATAAGGTTTCAGCACTTCCCAGGAAGCCATTTACACAGACAGTAGTTCTCATCATGAGGAAACTTCATCCTAAATATTCAACCTAAATGTTGTACCTGGCTTAATTTCATCCCATTGTTCTGGCTGTAACCAAATAAATCAGTCCTTCATCTCTGTTCTGCTTAATCTTTGTAACACATCGGTTACCTTCCAATTTGTGTTAGACTCCATTCCATTTGCCAAAAATCTTTGTCTTAATGACATCTACAATTCAGGGTTTGCTCCCTGCTTAGTAACAAGGTTTCCGGACTAGCCAAAATGGCTCCTGTTGCTGTTACATGACACCGCAGCTGCCACCTACTAGCCTGTCCTTAAGTTTCTTTTCGTGTTACTTTATTTTCCAAGTTTCTACCACAAATTTATCTCCTCACTTGGATTATTTTTTTCTGTTCACATGCTAGTTTGCACTTTTCCTAGTTAACTATAGTAGCCTAATCTCTGCCCCTGAGCTATTACTCTTGTCTCTAGAAGTGACCTTCTTACACATATATTAGCTTTGAAAACCGGCAGTCCCCCCAGAGCCAGAAGCATATACACATCTCTTATCGGTAAGCAGCAAATCAACTACTCAAAAGTTTCATATTCTCAATATCAGAAGTAGATTCTTTTATTTCAATGAATATTCAACCAAAAAGAGACTATGATTCTTTTTAATAGTCTCGTTATTTAAAAAAAAAAAAGTTGAGTACTTCCTGCTAAGACAATGTCTTTCATTTCAAAGTTCCTCAAGTTTCCTCCAACACATTAAAAAAGATAGTAAAGTAGGATAAGAAGATCCCAACACATAAGGAAATGCTGAATATCGTATATCACATTGCAACTGAAGCACATGTGAACAGGTACTAGAAGATTCCTTACCTGCCCCCCAAACAGTTCCTCAAAACCAAGAGCACACTCACACCACACATCCACTCCAAAACAGCCACAACCAATGGGACACTTATTACCTGTCAGACTGCATGGCTGGTCTTCGTCAAGAAGTTAATTTAACCTGACCCACGCAGCTTGAACTTGGCTCCCATTCCCACCAGTACTACAATTTTTATGATCCTACTGCTGCCACGTGTGCTTACGGTCTGATGTGCCCTTTCTGCATGTTGGTTGCAAAAGCCTACGGTCTGAAACAGCTCTTACTCTGCTCAGGGAAACAGGACATCGTGCCTTCGAGTATCAGCGCTCTGACCCCGTGACACAGCAGCAAGCTGCTCACTAGTCTACAAAGTACTTCCTTATTTCTTTTCACTACAGAAAATCCCCCCCATCTGAATTCAGAAAGCCTCAGAGGTCCTGAGGAGCCTGTATTTATCCAGTCTGAAAATCACAGATATTTTCTTAAAAGAGCGTAACAGCTAAGGAGAGTAAGCACAATTCTCCCTCCACCCCCCTGTAACAGCTGGGAGTCTGAAGTAATTGCTAAACATGATGAAATGCCTTTCCACATACAAAAACAAAAGAAGAAAAATCAGCCTCCCTGCAGCACGATAACAGTAGGGAAAATAAGCTTGTTAATACTTATACCTTCCTTCTATGTGTTACGCAGTTTATTTGTTCTTGGGACACATTGATTGTTATGCATGGATGCATCAGTCATTTATTGCAATCACTGAATTCAGAGATTATGAAAATAATCCTGGAAAAGAGCTTATGAAGCCAACTAAGTCCATTCCCCAGCTTCAGGGCAGGACCAGCTAAAATTTCTCATTTCTGATATATTCTAACCTATTCTTAAACAAACTCCAGTCATGCGGAGCCCATGACTTTCCTGTCAATCACACATGACAGTCTGTTCTCCATCGCACTGCTACCAGTAGGCCTTTGGCAGCCTAATTAAAAGCAGAACTGGCTTTCTGTTGAAAACGGAGTGAGATTTGCAGCCTATGATATGTGATTCAAGGAAACATAAAATGCATTATAGAAGAAGAGTAACATGCTATGGTAGAAAGCGTCTGTTCAATTTGTTTGTTTTAAGTCACGGAACTATGTTGCTTTTAAAGACTGTCACCAGGCAGCAAAAAAAGTTGCTCTTTGCCCAGTCCTGGTTGACGCTGTGGAGCCGCCGGAAGGAACTGAGATTTGGCATCGGTTTTGGCAGCACCTGGGCAAGCACTAGAGGGAAAAGGTTTCAAAGACCAGAGCGGTATAGGCTGGGAAAGAGACTGAAATCCAGCCAGCAGCACAAGTGGCACCTGGGAAACAAAAGCACGCACAGAATCAGGTGTCTGAAGGGACAGAGAGAGAGATTTATAAGGAGCCAAAACGGACTCTGTGGGGTTTGTCAGCAAAAGGGGCTCAGAACAAATGCAGAAGAACTCACTCTTTTAGGACATAGGGAAGACAGCATTACAACGCCTGCTTTATTCTGTTTTACCTGCCATTGACTTTTTTTTTTTTTACTTTAAAATGTTAATGGTTCTCATTGCTATGCAAATAAACGCTGACTTTTAAATCTAAAAACCTCTTTTCAGTTTGCTCTCATTAAGGAAAAGATCTAGGTAAGTCTACCTTAAAGGCTCAGGATCTCATCACACGTGCAGAAGTACAGACCTAGAGCATATGCCGGTGTGCCAGCACTGTACCCAGCACACTAGCTAGCATGGTTACTAGAAGCAATTATCACAGTGCAGCAGGACACAGTAAGTAAGGAAAAGCTGGGTTTTCTGCAGCAGCCCTAATTCATGAGGCTGCAGTTCCCCTTGAGAAGCAGAGATCTCTCGGCTCCCTCTGCAGAGCCTTTCCACCCAGATCCTAAGTGTGTGGCACTTCACTTTCCAAAGGCTGGGGAAAAACTTGCTGTATTTCCCTATTGTTCTCAAAATGGATTGCAGCCCAGGGTTCAAGAGCCAGAATGAAAGTCAAAAAAATACTGCAGATAGTTACCTAGGATAACATCTTGCAGTCCAGCTTTTAGGTTAATCATATGCAGAGCTTTTCTGAAGCCTACACATTAGATTCTGAATACTGCTGTGTAATGCTAACCAGAGCACCAAAGGTCACCTAATCCCCAGCCACCACCTGCCCTGATCTCTAAGCAGGCTGCTAGAGGAATGGCAAAACAGCAGATTAAAGGATTTGTAGATCACGACAAAGTAACTAACAAACACCACTTTGGCCATACCAGGTAATTCCAGAGCAGACAGCTGTTTTGGATGGCATGGCAACAAGTTACCAAGACCACACTTGTGCAAAGCTAGTTTAAACCTTCACAGGCAGAGAAGAGAGAGTGATGCAGACCATAAAGCCACAAAGGGACCTGCATCCATATTCTGGTTGCTACTGTGCATGGAAATCTGTAATGTAGCATCTTCATTACCATTACTGCTTTGCAAGCTAAATTAAATCATCAAAGATAGAACAATGTACCTGCATTTTGCTTTGTAGGCATGCCTTAATATGATGTTACTGGGCATAGCTTTCGTGTCACTTTTTCATTTCAAGTGGGAGAAAAATCTCACTAAGATAATCTCACTCACCTCTTACTAAGATGCATAGAAGTTTAGACATGAAGTCAGACCCATAAATACATTTTGAGCATCTGCACATCTTGCTAGATGCAGAACTTCAACTTTTTAATATTTCCAAAGAGTGTAATACAACTCCACTATAGAGAGACTTCTTTCATTTCATCAAGCGTTAGACAGAGGCATAGGTGTTTTGGATTACGAGTCCTTTCTTTTCGGTCTTACCAAACACTGCATGCAACCTACTCTGCAACAAAGCTCTGTTCTGAAGTACCTGTAAGACACAGGTCTCTAGGTGCACTGGAGTAAGAAGTCCTACACTGATAGGATATTAGAGAAATGTAAAACCACACTCCCAAAACATGTAATTCAGTAGGGAGTGATTGCTTCCGTGTCCTTTTTAAAAAAAAAAAATTTTATAAAACATTAATTTAGAACACTTCAGAGTACTTCCTTATGATACTGATTAAAGTGCATGTAATTAGCCCTTCAATTTCCGATTCCAATACCCAGGCTATTAAAAGCCACTTCTATTAATTCATATTTGAGTTTTCTCAGTTTTATTCTGTTTGTCTTTAACTTCAGCAAATTCTTAGTAAACAACTTGACAGCAACCAAATCCTTTCTTCCAGGCCAGCAATTCATATACAATGCAGAGAGAAGTCACGCTACTTAAATCTTGTTGCGAACAGAAAAGTTAGGAACTGTTGGGTTTTTTTTCCATGTAAGCCAGTACAAAATGGAAACGCTGCTTTTCACCAAAGCAGTTTTGCTACATTATGCATCACAGCAGATAATTAGAGCCATAGGGTAAGGCAAAAACGTTGTTTACTATGCCAAATGTCTGCAGCTTAAATCACACCCAAGGGACGAGTGATTTGCACAATCATTAAGATTTTGAATGTTGCTCTGACAGATGCTTTGGGGAAAATAGTTTGAAAAATCCTGGAAAGATGTTTAAGCAATAAAGTTGATGCCTACTTTTTCCACCTTATAATTGTTTCTTGAAGGCATAAGAATTTATACACATGAGCCTGAAGTTTGGCTTCTAATTCCATGCTTCACTGCCAGTGCCTTTAGAGAGTAACGAACACTCAAAATATTCCAGTGTTCAGACTTTCCACTAGGTTGATGTCAAGAGCCCAAGTTTCATGTTATTTTGCAAGGTTTTATCCTTGTTTTCAATCAAGCAATCTCATAAGTAATCCTGTGACTTTGTTCTCCTTAAACCATGAATCTCCACCATGCTGATCTCATTGGGAAAGGGATCTCGGTCAGGATATGATCTCCCAAAATGTATATAGTGATGACAGTTCTTCTTCACAATACATTATTTCATCGCTACTGGTCTGCACTACTTTCTCCAAGGTAGACAGCATTTGAGAATTGCTGTACTAGATCTCTGTAGTACACTACAATTTCTAGTACAAATAATTTATTAATTTTGACTGCTTTCATTCAGACCTTTACTTGTTCTTAATACCTTCAAATACCCCGCTCCTCTACAACAGTCACTTTCCCCCACCCCCTCAATCCCTGCAAGATTAAACAGAGACCATGCAGACTAACACTGTAATAGCATTAGAGCCAGTGTCCCCAAGGGCAGATAAGGGCTAAAAAGGTGCTTTTGCCAGACCCCAGATACTTACGCGTAGGGAAGCTCAGTCTCCCGAAGCCCACCTCACTGAACACAGCATGCTGGCAGCATTTATCCTTTCATAAACCAACAGTTCCCACCTATGGATGTCTTTCCAATATCCTCCTCTCCTTTAGAGACATAGTTTTACTCCGAACATTACTAGAGGTAATTGAAACCTACAAGTCATTTATTGAATTACAGAACGAGTTCAGGAGTGCTCCGACACAAACTCCAGGGGCCAATTTTAAACAGTAGAGCCGTTCTCCTTTCTTTCTGTAGTGCTGGCAAACCAGTTGTCTTTGAATCACAGCTTTCTAAAGTCTCAAGAAATATCCTCACTTTAACAAACAAACAAAAACCAAACTCGGCACACACGCACAAATAATCCAGCCACTAAATAATTTATTGCAGTCTTATTTTAAGCCATATGAAAAACAGAGATCTGCCACAGATCCCAGAGTCTCTTCTTTTCGTCTTAGAAAGGTACAGGATACAGCAAGCATCTAAAATAGCAAGAGGATGTTGAAGCCACAGTACTTTCACACCAGCTGGGATAACATTTTCAGTAGGCTAGCAAGTGTAACAGAACGTGCTCTCCAGAAAATTGCTTTACTTCAATAAACAAGTCCCAGATAATCTTTCCTTAAAATTATGCACCAGTATATAAATGCCGGGGAAAACAAAAACACATGTATATATGGTTTTGCTGGTTAAGAACCAAAGAAGCGCATACAATCAGAAGTCCGGGTCTTCAGTCAATGTTATTTTTGTGCAAAACTGAAACAGCTTCTACACAAAGCCTGCCCAAGGGAGGGGAGCACAAGGGAAAGCCTGCACTTCTCACAGCAGGTGTAAGGAAACAGATAACTGGTCAGGCTGCTCATTGCTCTGTGAAATGTTGGGAGTTTGCGTGACATCCTTTCAGACCAATAGCATTAAATCCTGCAGATTGCCCAAGACCTCTTCTGTCCTCATCCTTTTATGCCTGTTCTACGCCAGCCAGCAAATTCCAAAATAAATTGCCTACAGTGTCTACCGAAAATGAACCACCATAACAGCTACCTTTACACACAGCCCAAAGAAACAGATTTATTTCTCTGGAATTTAATTTTGGATTATTCATTACAACTCAGGCAGGAATTGCCAACAGCAAGCCAACAAAAAGAGAACTTTGCATGGCATAACACGGAGTTGGGGGGTACCTACAGAAAAGAAAAACAGCAAGTAGCTCTTTTGCAGCTGTCCTAGGAACTTGCTTGATACAGTCAGGTTTAAAAGGACAGCTCAAGAAATACCCTGGCATTTAAAAAAAAAAAATCCTGTTGGTCATCAGGTGTTTTGCAATTTATTGTTAGGGTACAGCATCTATCATTTACAGCTGTATGTTGGTTAATTCCCTTTATAGATTCACCATCCAGATTAGCACCCTGTCTTAAGATCATTAAGAATTTGCACCATTTGTGTTCAGTTTCATTATAGGAATCTGCATGAATTTGTGAAAAGTTATTTAATGAAGTTCAGGTGGAGAAAATAAAATGTTCACCATTATTTGCAATCAGCTTTGGATACGCATGAAGCAGAAAGTCATTTCTCTCTATTCATTAGTAATGCTTACTGGAGCTTGGCTTATAACTAGTCAGCCAATATCAGGCAATAGAAAGAACTTATTGACATGTTTGCATTTGAGATCTTTGTTCACACAAAAAAAACCCAAAGACCCAGCCAGACCTTTTTGAAGATGTCAGACACTTTGATGTGGGGGTAAAAAAGCAGCTTTTTCTCTTCTTATGGTAAGAGCATTTTCAGAATATACATTAAATTGCCACCACCATACTTCTCACCACTTTCTCCTACCGCACCATTATTACAATACTACTTACACCCTCATGTGGCATCCATAAAATTGTGACAGCTAAGAAAGCCAGCATTAATTTATTCCAGTAGAAACTATGAACTACTTTTTCTTCCTCTAAGCAGTTGCAAACTCATATATAAAATCCTGAATTAGGTCTCCACACAGCAGCAGAGAGGAGATTGGAGAAATGGGATTGATTGATTCCTTTTTCTTTAGTGTTCAGTTTTCCCTGTTGCAAAATCCAGAATTACCTAGTCTGATTCTTTTAAACTTTTGCCAGAATTCATTCCATTTCAGAAAGCTTGGAGTCAAAAATGCCTTAAAGACAACTCAAAGCTATCATTTAAAGTGACTTATGTAAAGACTACTGCATCATAACTCAACCCAAAGGGCCCAAGATAAGAGCAAGAGAGACAGAGCGTCCAAATGTGAGCACAGGATGATACCTTACAGTTTTACAGCCTCATTTCCTACTTATATTGTATGAATTTCTTTTTCCTTAATCAAATCTATCTGCTCACTCATTTTGAAGCAAAAGTTTTATTGTTTTGCTTTTCACTGGAAACAAGCCATTTTTTCATAGCATTTGCTCACAGCCGATGAAATGTTTTTACATTTTTATTTGTAAGAGCATAATAAAGAATCCAAAGTTAGAGTTTGCACTCCTGCTCTTCAACTGTTTCTGCATGCTTTTATTATATTTAGTGGCTTTATCGCCCCCTCTGTCTTCCTTTCTCCACTCTGCTTGTGCTTTGTAGAAACCTGTTCCCATTCTTTCGTCCTTTAACCATTTCCACTTTTTCTAACCACTTCCTCTTCCTACCTTTTTCAGCTCCTGCTCTTTCCTTTCCTCTCCAGCAGAATTTCCTCCCCCTTTCCTAAGGGAAACACACTGCACCTAGAGGGGCGACAAGAGGAGGGTTCCAGCTCCCTTCTGCCACTGGCCTGGGAGCACTTCAATATCTCCTCTCCTACCTCAGTCTCGGTGTAAAGCTCTTCCTCTCACTACTCTTCACACAGTGGAGAAAGGGTCGGGAATTCAAGCTTACAAGTTGGGTCACCACGCAACTGCCAGGCTCTATCGGTCCCTGCTCCCGCTCACTTCTAACTGCTAAAGCTGGGCCCCTGGATCCAGCTGTGTCCTAGTCCCACATCACATCAAGGCGAAAGCCTGTTCCTCTGCATTGGCTTCCTAGGAAAGAGATCCAGGAAGAGAGGTGAAAAAGTAGATATAATCACTTCTTTAATCTGAATGGTAAGACTGTAAAGACACTCCGCCACGGGCGCTGACTGGTCAGTCTACTCAGTCTCTCACTGTTTATTTCAGATCAGCTTTGATACAGAACCACCTGGTGGATTTTCTAAGTTTTACTTTATCCATGTAAATAACAAAATGTTCAAGAACACAAGATACCTTAAATTTATGCTTACCTTTGGTCGGTTAGACATCGGAGGAGCACTGCAATCAGACACCAGTGGAGCATGCATCGTGCCTTTACACCCTGTCCTGGGCTCACCATCAGCGAGGCTGGTCCTGCTGGGAGCTGCCCAACTGCTCCGACACCTGCTGCAGAACGCAGTGCTGCTGGGCTCCTGGGCCGTAGGCTCCTGGCACCCTCCAAGAGCACAAGATCGGGATGCCAAAGGGAGCATATATGAAGCTAAGAATGTGTTGATAGTCCAAATACCGTTTAACAGCCTAATAGTAAAAATTATCTAATTAATGCAGAAGAGCCTAATGAATAATATAAGAATTGTTCTGCAAAAAAAGCCTTCAGAGTGTCAACCCTTTTCCATGATGTTATGCTTAACCTGCCCCAGGAGTTTCAAAGGCTTGGGAGAGGAGGAGCCCTGTTTCTGTGCAGGTAAAGGCGTGAGCAGAGCGTGGGAGGCCAGCTTGCATGGGGGTGCTGCCAGCTACAATCACAGCCTGGTTGGCTTAAGGGGCAGCAACGGGAGAGGAAGATAGCCCCAAACCACAATCTTCTGCCTTACGCCATAATGGCTTTAGGTATGGGTGCAATACATGATAGGCTTGACACAAACAAGGCAGAAGAGCAGGGCAAAAGCCACAGAAACCATCAAGGAAAACTGCAAGATTCATGTGAAGATGTCATGTCCCAGGGTTTCCACTGAGGCTGTGCATTATGGACATGCCTAAACCCATAACAGGGACAATTTTTGAGCACTGTTTAACAGAAGACAGATGTAATCATTGGTTTTGGAGTAAAAGAGATTTAAAAGCAGAGATTAATACAAATGGGCACAAGCTGCAGCAAGGAAAATTCTGACTATCCATATGAAAAAAATATTTACAGCAATAGGAGTTAAGCACCGGAACAGACTGTTCAGCAAAGCTGTAGGATATTCTTGGAAATATTCAAAACTCAGCTGGACAAGTCCCTAAACAACCTGTCCTAACTTTAAAGCTAGTCCTGGGTTGGACTATATGACCTCCAAAGCTCCCTTTCAATGTAAATTTAATGCGAGATCAAAGACCAGGTAAATATCGTAAGCTTGTGTGCCTACA
The DNA here is from genome assembly GCF_034638445.1 of Ciconia boyciana. NCBI lineage: Eukaryota > Metazoa > Chordata > Aves > Ciconiiformes > Ciconiidae > Ciconia > Ciconia boyciana. The sequence continues at coordinate 78,713,424 of NC_132938.1, read as the reverse complement.
AATTTTGGTAGATGTATACCCAAAAGTAGTTTTATTGTTAGCCCTGTGGAAATGAGGCATAAACCACGCAATGCAAAGTCATTTGTTTGTCTATTGTTCCCACCTTCTCCCAAACCTGCAATAACTTTTGAAACAACTGAGCCAACATCAGATAGATTTGATAGATAGAAGTCTCAAAGCTAATCATATTTCTAAATGTTTCAAAATATATATAAACATTTGCAGACACTTAGCAGTCACACAGTTGGAAGCAACCAGGGCACATGATGCCCCTTCTCCAGCTACTAGATGGAAGACAGCAGAGGTACCATGATAGCATGAAGGAGAACATAAGATATGGTGGAGTTAGCAGTGCAGCCATCAGGAATATGAAGAGCCACAGTTTGTTCTAGGGGCAACAGTACAAGTTCACAGGAAACTTGACTTTGATCTACTGTTTATGGAATACCTTGTTATTTGCGCCTATTTTGTCTTACCAAATGAGTAGCAGGTGATTCAGAGGACAGTGCAAGAAGCCTGCAATAGAGGGATGAAAATGAATCTTCCCTCCTTACAGGAGATATTGAAATTCAGCTGATCAGCACATGGCCCATGGTGTCTGAGCCATTCTTCCCACAGGGGGAATTGGGCAGGTGAGAAAGGAAGAATATATCAGATCTGTAAGAATTAAGCCATGTACCTACAGATAGGATGGACACCTAAGGGGAAGGCTGGAAACTCCGCAGAGCAGAGTTTTGTTGAGATCCCGTTGAAGAAAGCAAGTGAAAAAAGCAATGAATCCACAACTGATGCATGACGACTTACAGCAGTGAATAAACGGGCAAAAAAAGAGATTCTGTTTGAAATGGGAAGGTAATATGCCATCTCCTCTCCACTGTGCAGATGGCAGCTGCAGCCACCGCAAACACCAGGGGCAGCTGACTGCATGCCAAACCTTGCCGTGCCCTGAAATGCTACGGTGTATGTGGGGCGGTAGAGCTGGGGCTCTGCCATTAAAGATTTTACAACATTCCTGTCTCCCTGCCTAAGGGCTTCATCCTGAATGAAAAACAGGCATAAAAGGACTGACAGAGCAGGCTGGCTGCAACACTGCGGCAAGTTGTAAGACAAAGAGGGTAAGAGTGTACCTGAGAGGTGTCAAAGCAGTCCAAGAAAAAATACTGGGGAGGAGAACGTGGATTTAGTCCATGCATATGTGCTGCTTTGTTTCCTCACATGTCAACTTCCCCTACGTCTTCCTATGTCTTGGTAAATGCCTAACATTTTATAAAACGGAAAAAAAACGTCAGGAAGAGCCTTGCTCAGTAGAATAAGAAAAAGCAATAGCACTGCAATATACATATGATCTTTCAGCAGGACAGGTCCCTTGTTGTTATCAGGAGGGTTACATCAGCACAAACTGTATGCTAGGCTAGTACGCAGCTTTTGCTGATTTTTTGTGTGGTCCATATTGCAGACAGAAACAGTATTTTTAAAAAGACATCTAAGAGAAAATCTTCCATGTTCCTGCTCCTTCGTGAGAAACTAATTCATTGAATAGGGGTCCACAATCCAAATCACAGAAAGTAATTGAAAAGCAGATCAGAAGCAAGGAACATTAGAGAAGCAAGGAACACAGACAGGAGGCATTTCCTGTGCCTTTCCTTTTAAAGCTCCAGAAATCTAAAGTGCTTCTGATGTTGTGTCCGACAAACAATATTTTACAGAATATACTGGCAAAATGCAAAAGCTCTAGAAAGCTATTAGCACCAGTTTACCTGCAGGAAGTCATTTTCCACTTCTACATAAAGCTTTCCACAGTAAACAAGAAAGTCTCATATAAATCAAATACTGAGATCCATTTCACTGTTGTTGAGAAGAGAGATGCTTTTGGGTTCAGACTTTAAAAACACAAATACATCTGCACAAAGAAGAAACTGAATAAAGGTTTTCCCTCTGCTGCACAAGATTTTAACTACTTCATGGTTATAAAAATGTGAAATCTTCTTTAAAACGGGAATTCATCTGGTTTTCAACAAAACAGCGACTTGAGTCCCCACTTGGAAGAGACGGTTCCAAGTTATGCATTTCAATCTTTTCTCCAAAAGGCGTCAGGCTCCAGTCCAAATTCAGGGGCCAAAGGACTCTTAATGCTGCAAGGTTTCAGATACACCCCTCTCTTTGGGATTCCCTACCACCAGTTAGCCAGCTCCCGTTCAGCACGCTGTCAGCTGAGGATCACATACCGACCTTCGCAACATGTAGATGCATAGGAGTCTTGCAGATTTGAACGCCATCCTCATCACTTGGGTTTCTTTGTGAACTTAGCTGAAACTCATCAGATCCATTAACTGAATCAATAGATTTCACTGTTTAACACAGGAACTCACCCTTCGTGCGTAGCAAAGGCACAGCTACAGACCTCTCTGTCAAATAAGACTTCAGATTTACCCATTGATCTGTTGTTGTGGTGACTACTCAACACAGCATAATGCCATTGAGGTACCCTGCAGGGAGCAGAGCTCTTGAGTGCTAGTTAGCTCCAAGATTCAAATCAGCCTGCCTTCAGTGGTAAGACATGACTCAAGCGATTTTACATGCATTTTCTCATCGCTTTTCTGTTTAATTTTTAGCCTCTTGGGTTCTTAAGTTGTAGTCTTGTGAATCAGCTGGCATTCAATAACTCTGCTAAAGATCATAGTCATTTTACGTTTACGCCATTACTGCAAGCAAGTTTTTACTGTGCAAAATCATTGCTTCAAGCCTTCTCTTACAGAGACCGCAAGCTCACTCTTCAATAAATGATAACAATTAATTAACTCTGCATAAGCTTACCATAAAATCAGGCCAAGAAATCTAAGAATCATCTGTTCAGATATATCCAAACTAACAAATGAATTTGCTCTGGTCTGCTGAGCGACTAACTCACCAGTTAAATTCTGGTTCAGACTAATTTGAGCCAGCCACAAATATCTCTCAGCCTTTTGTCTTTATTTCCATGAGACTTCCATTTCCCTCATCTAAATTCTGGAAAGAGAAAAACAACACCCTCCACCCCCCTCCAAAAAAAACCCTTTTTTGAAGGAATATAAATTAAGACAGACTAAAAAATTGCAAGAAAAAAAGGTCTTTTCCCAAACCTTGGTATACAGAAGAAATTAAATAGCCCAAGGGTACCATGTTCTGTCTTTTTTTTTTTTTACATTATGAAGGAAAACTTCAGTCCTTGATTCCCAAGAGCTGTCTTAATACATACTATATTAATTCATGTAAATTTAATCATAAAATCTAATTTAATCTTGATTATGCATTGTACCAGCATGCTAGCATTTCATTTTCTGAATGTTTGTTTCAGCTGTTTTTATATAAAAATCTAGAAAAACCAATACCTCCTGACATTTTCCTAACACTTTTCATTCAAAACAATATCACATTTCCTTAATCTCCACTGAAGTCTCCCTCACATTTTTCTCTGTACTTATTTATTGAGCTGAGTCTCACAGAGCAGGCTAAATATCTGTCACCCATTAAATTATTTCTTTTTCAAAGTTCCAGAAAGTTGTAAGCTAAGGAATATAAGCCTCTTGTGGTACCACCATACAGCCTCATGTATTTCACTGGAACTCGTAGAGATTACTAGAGTGGAAAACACATTACAATCATCAAAACAAAAAAGACGATTTTGATTCATTATTCAAACACATTTTTTCAGACCATTATGTAAATGCATGCATTAATTTTTTTTCTACCCTCTGCCCAGAAAACTTTTCACCTCTCCTCTCAAAGTAAAGCAGCTGTCTTGTTCAATACCGACATTGGAAATACATTTTGAGAGCGAGACTGCCATAAAGTAATACAGGATTGTCATGGTGAGTCCCTTTCCTTCCCAGCTTGCTTTCTCAGCTCTGCTTTTGGAAGGCAGAGCCCTTCCTTGACACCTCTCCCTCCTCCTGGCTACTCAATAGCCTGCCAAGGGTGCCATCTTTCTTGCTTAGTTCCCTCCGCTACGGAAACCGAGGGAGAGATTGCTGCATGTACCCTTCTCACATGGGTCAGATTTACCAGCACCAGGTCCTGATGCTGCTTACTCCCCTCCTTACAGCCATTTTGGGACATGCTACACTGTATTCTGTGCTCGTACCTCATTTTTGTGGCTTCAGGATATGGTTGTCAGGCTGATTAACCCAGAGGCACCTGATGACAGAGCGGTCACACTCCCCCCGATAACAGATGTGCCTGATACTCCTTGGTACATAACTGCCTACCTGATACAAAAGTTAATACGCTCCAGGTCTCCTCTTTTCTTTCACTGTTCTCATGACTTCCCATCTCTTTTCTCGTTTCCTTCTCTCTTTCTTCTCTGCAGGTCCTGGAAATAGTCATATATTTGAACAAGAATGTTGTGTAACAGCCTGAAATCTCTTTAAAATATAAATTGTGACTGCATATTTGAAGTCATAGAAAAGAAATTGAATTCAACCATCAGCCAGGAAAGGCCTTACTGATTATCTGCATTTATCTTTTGAAGAAAAGCCACCTTTGTATTTCATGTGATTACTTAAATGTGAATTAGCCTGAGAGACCCCAGTCATAGTGAAGACATGAGGAACTGCAGCTGCTGCAGGCTAAATTTCTGCTCTCAACTACTGTGAGGAAGTTGCTGTTATAGACATAGCCACGGATCCTCACAGATTTTAAAAGTTGTCATCATCATATTTGAGATCATTTTGTCTGGCTGTTCAGTGCCCTGATGCCAATAATCACATGAGGCAGAAAGTGAAGTAAAATACAGGTCGCCATTCTGGGCAGAGAGGAAGGTCCCAAGTATCTCTACAGCCCAGCAAACTGCCGCAGAGAAGAGATGGCTCCAGGGTGGGAAGGACAAGGCGGGTAGGTTCACTACGGTGACAAGCCTGCAACGCTGAAGGAGGGAGCCCGGAGGCAGCCCCACGGCAGGCCTGGCTGGGGCCTTGGCAGGGCCGGCACCTGAAGGCAGCCCCATGGCAGGCCTGGCTGGGGCCTTGGCAGGGCCGGCACCTGAAGGCAGCCCCATGGCAGGCCTGGCTGGGGCCTTGGCGGGGCCGGCACCTGAAGGCAGCCCCATGGCAGGCCTGGCTGGGGCCTTGGCGGGGCCGGCACCTGAAGGCAGCCCCAGCCACTGCAGCCAGGGTGCCACGGAGCCCCGAGGCGGGAGGCACTGCGGCCCTGCTCCGCTAGCCCAGGGGAAGTGGAAGAAAAGCAGCAGACAGGTTTGATTTTGTAACAAAATGGATGCCCACATGGTAACGGTATCTAAGGAAAGAGTAATCCGAAGACAGCTTGCAAAAAGATTTTACTGAAACGGCCTGTTCCAGCATGTTAGAAGTCACACATTTATCCCACATGATCCCAAGTTCTCAGTAATCTTCATGTCATTAAAGGATTGTATCATCTTGTTAGATGTGATGTATCACAGTCCACACCTGAAAATGTACCTGTATAATACTAGTATCTGTATAACACATATGGTACTCTGTTACGGTCTGATTTCTAGCTATCAATGTGCTATTGAAATCTCCTGTAAGATATTCTGGCAAGTTCTGAAGCCTGAATAACTTAAGGTGCATGATTTCTTGCTGGAGCATCTCTACCTGTCTTCACAGCTTCAGAGCTCACCATCAATATCAAAAACAAGGAGAACTTTTATCCTCTGTGCGGGCAGTGACACCGACTCCAATGGTGCAGGTCCCTGTCAGAGATAGATAAAGAAAGCTTTTCTCTGCCTCTGTGCTATTTTTCTACATTTAGCACAGAGTGACTTCAACCAGCCAGTAATTTTCTAAGGAAACCCTGTCCTTAGGCTAGTGCCCTATTTTCAAGACCCCCCTCTTCTGGGAAAAACATGACAAAAGATAAGCATTTACAGAATTTGCTGTTGGGGGATTTATGAATTTATTCAACACTTAGCTAAGATCTCTCTCCAGTTGTATGCAGCAGAGATCCATAAAGTAGAATATCCATTTAGCTTTATCAAGTTCTATTAAGTATATTACATAGAAGGAACTAAATTACATATCATAATAAAGCCAGATGAACCGATGCCAAAAGTGAGTCAACAGCTGAATAAGACTTCATGCAGAAAAAGTACCAGTTCAGTGTATTTTTCAGCTCAGTAGTTTTTTCTCATCTATGCATAACAGTATTGCCATTAAAATGATGGATAAGATGACAAAACTCTACATCTTCTGTACTTCCAATCAGAGTTCCCACATGACATATGACCATTAGCAATTCACATACAATATTGCCACCCCATGAGTCATCAATTAACATTTCTGTAGCATTCTGAGCATTTTGTTGGTTTAATAACTGCGATGCCAGAAAGGGGAAACCGTCACTGACTTGCTGTGTTGAACTTGGACAAGATCCTTAGGCTTTTGCTTCCATTTTCGCAACCACAAATATGACAAAATTTCATTTTCATTTGCGAAAGGCTGTCTCATGAGTTACGCAGATGGATAAAGAAACTTCTAAAAATCTTTGTTGCAAATTCTGTTTGGGTTTTGTGGGAGAGCTGACTGAGCTATGACAGGAGTGGTGCATTCTGGGCATGCCCAAAACCAGATATTAAGCATTTAAGCAGCTTTGTTGTAGATTTTCAGTATTTACTTTTTTTCTGCATCTGCCTAAGAATGACTGACATCTTCTGAACTTGACTATCTGTAACTTAAAGGTTCTCCTCAGTCACATCATGTTCTGAAGTTGGCAGTGCGTCTCTAAAGCAATTATGACTACAGCTATTAAATTAAAAGTTCTGTTAGTTATACACAACGTTACCAGTAAAATGTTCTTTGTCTTCACTCCTCCTTTCAAGTGTACCTGTTCAAGCAATTGTGTGTTTCTTCTCAGGAAACACAATCAATGCCAAACCCCAAGTAGCAAAAGAGAAAGCACAAATTTGGAGGAAAGGATCAAGACGCAAGTAGCCACTCTTTCCGAAGGAAGTACAGAAGATTAAAGAAGACTCTCACATTTACATCAGTTTACTGCAGGATAATGGCAGGGATTGCCAGTGGATTTTCCACCAATAAACACAGGAGTGAATCAGCATAGGAACAGGCTGCAATTCAAACATGCAGTTATTACTCTTTCAAACCTACCAGGATCCCAGTCACTCCTTTATTTCACTAATTCTTAAATTCATTACTTATTTGGATTTAGAAATCCAAAGTCAGCCTGAGGTTTAGATATGATCATGCCTCATTTACATCAACTACTTTTCTTCTTGCAATGAAAGTCACAATTTTCACACAAACGTCCCCCAGACTTTTAGCACCAATCGCTCTATCCACTCATTTTGGTTTCTGAAGCAGCAAGATCACAGGACAGCCACAAGACCCTGGCCAGAGCAACCTATGCTGCTTAGGCCACCTACAGGCTCTTATTGCAAAAGGCTACCTTGGGTTCTGTTTTGTAAGTTCTAAACCACAACAATAAACCACAACTTTTCTGAATGATTGACGCTTCAGAATGGGTGTTATTTCTCCCTGTTCCCTTCCATGACTTTCTATAACATATACCATGTTAGTGTAACTCTTGCTAGAAAAAGATGAGTAAAAAAGTAAGCTCAGTCTGATACTGAAAGCAATTTTTTCAGGCCAGCCATGGTGTTCTGCAAGGTTTTCATTATCTGAGGATCAAACAAGAATGAAAGGCAATCAAAAACTGCTCTTAAAAGTGCCATAAAGTCTTGATTTGTTCCCATCACCCTATTCTCAATAAACTTGCCCACATTACAGCTTTTAGCGGTTGTGACTTGACACAATTTGACCCTAGTCATGGCGCTCTCCCTATAACCACTTTGCCACACTGCTTTCTCCAGGACGGACAGCATGTTTATGGAATCAAAACCACCTCTCCTCATCCATCCCAGTACTCTGTGCAAGCCAGCAACAAATGATCACGTCCTTCCTTGGAGGAAACAGACATCAGGGAAGGAATGAAATGTCACCAAGTCAGTGTTTCCCAGGATAACTTCAGGGTAGCATAATACCCTGAGTACCCTAATTGCTCTGATCTAAGGCCAAAGTCAAATCATACCTCTGGAATTTAGAGAGGGATAATCCTTTGCTATATATTGCTCTGCTCATTTAACTTCTCACTAATAGCAGACCAAGCACTGACAGTATTGCAACTGACATTCTTTTTCTATACAAAACCTCACAATCTTCCAGGAAATTTTAGGTGAAAGAGGTGCGCAGTTAAGCATGCTCAAAGGTCCTTTTATGAGCAAAGGCTAATTTTGAATCTTAAGACAAGGTTTACTCAGACTTTGCTATTATCAGAGGAGCAAAGAACAAAAGAACTTCCGAAGAGCAAATTAGCAAGCCACTGATTTTCAAGCTTGCCTCTTCCACCACTACTGTGAAAGCGCTTGTACTCAGGGAATGCTGAGCTTACAGCTCCCATGGAAAAGAACATCCAGACCTTTTCAAATGGAATAAATGTAACAATTACAGCCCAGATAGTCTCTCTCTGTAGAGGTTGTCAGTCAATTACAGTTGCACTCAACCATGGAGTCCTCGGAGCCTCTGTACCAGAGGGCTCTAACCAAAGTTCAAACTCTTTAACCCTGTATCTTTAATGCATGTTGCAGCCTAACTACTCTTTCCAATATGGGACTCTGTAACACAGTGTCTTAAAGCCTAAACCACATCTGAGTCTTCCAACGTTCTTCTTGTGTGCTTAAATCCACAAGGACTACAAGCCAGACGGTGTAAGTACAGGTTTTGTGAAAGTTTCTGAAGCGTTGCAATAAACGTACACAAGATTCTCAGAAATTTAAGGTAACTGATACAAGCCTGTGCACTCCCCTCCTGTGCAAGGCAGTGCCAGTAGCCACTGGCCCAACACACTCGGGCAGGCAGTCCCTTCCTGCCTCTTCCTTGCCAGGGCCATGGTGTTGCCAAGCAGCTATCGGCCACTGAGTCTGTGGGGAACTGGAGCAGAACCTGCCCTTTGAAAAGATTGGTTTCCCACCACCAGGAACAGAAATTACCTTCAAAACCAGGGGAGATACCAGGGGAGTCCCAGTCTGCAGAACCTTGTTGGGGAAGTAGACATCTGTTGAGCTTGATCATGTCATACAGCAAAACCCATTGCTCCAGGCAGCAGGTTTTGTACAGCAAAAACAAAATTTTAGGGAACAGAACACTGCAACTGGAGGACAATCACTGTCAGGAGTGTATTAGTCCAGCAGAGAAAGACTGGACTCTACAACACAATTATGTCTCTGTCCTTTCTGAGCACTTACTATTGCAGACTGAAAATGTAAACTGTATGTTCAAAACGTGCTTATAATGTGAACAAAAAAAGCACACTTTGATATGGTCAAGTATAAACTTGACTGTATTAAACCAATCTGCTGCCATGGTAACTTTAGGTGTTATTGGTACTGACAAATACCCTAAAGCCAAACCAACCAATGCTGAAAGAAGACACTTCTGTCTAGACAAATATTACTCCTCTTACCCTACAAGTCTCACATCTACCAGTTTAACGTTCTCATTTTAAAAATAACAAGTCCCTTGCCTCAGGAGGCTTTGAAAGCTCTATGCTGCTGACTATTTGATCTTTCCCTCGCTGTTACTGGGGGTGTTGTGTTGACAAACTCGAAGAAGGGAGTTCAAAAACCAAACTGTTCAATTGCCCGGCCTTCAAAAGTAAGTATGTCCTTGAGCAAGCAGCCTGTGGAGAAAGAGGGGAACGCAGCTGGAGAGGAACAGTTACAGCTTTTAGTGTGTGCGTGGTCAAAAATAAATGTGGCTGTTCCCATTGGCAGTTGTAAGTAGAATTTAGTCTGTTCATTTATACCCTTAGTGTGATCGTTATAGGCCAGCCCATTAGATGCTAGGCAAGTTCAGTGTCCTGCACTGAAAGCTGTGGGCGTTCTGAAATGTGTAAACAAGAAAAAGAAAGAGACAGACCTGGTCCTGTTGATGTCAGATCTTTACTGTCCATCAGTATTTGGCATTGCTCCAGACAAGCACAAGCCCTGGATGAGAGTGCAGCGGGGCAGGATACCTCTCCTCATCCGTTGTTTCTGAGACTAGCAACTGGCAGAAGTCTGCTTAAAACAAAACTTCTTCAGAACAGAACTGTTTCCTGCTGTATCCAGAAAGGAAATAGAAAAGGCAGTCACATTACTTACCTCTTTCAGTTCAGTATAGTTTTGAAAAAACTAGTAGTGAGACTACAATTAGTGCATTTTGTGAACAGTAAGAAAACCACAACGCTGCATTCAGTCCTGCAAGTAAGCCTGGGGAAAGACGGACTGAAAGGTTAAGAGCCAGTGTCCAAACACTGTGGGTGCTCATGTGAGACTAACACATGCATGTACCTGCCACCAGCACCTTTGCACTGCAAAAGATGGGCCACTGGATTTTTGTTGTCCCCCTTCACACCGCAGGAGAGGTAGGCCCCTCGAGCAGTCACTGTTATTTTACAGATACCGGAATACAGCCTAACAAACCACTGCAAACACTTATTAGAAGGGTCTCAGTCATCTACACACACATATACCCCTATGCAAATGAATAAAATGGGAGGGGGTCAGGGAGGAGAAACAGATGCATGTTCAAAGCTTTCCTTCATTTTCATTGATTTTTTTTTTTTTCCCCCAAATAGGTTTAGGTGAGTCTTCAATTAAAGTAGGATGAGAAACACTGCCCTGTCTTCTACCCTGCCCAAGGCAGGACCAGCCATATCTACAACACTCCTGACAGACAGTTGTGTCTGCTGAATCACTTCAGCTCATCTAGGCATTCATCAAGGTCACTCCCAAAAGGCCGTTAATTAACAACCTCCTGACAAATGCAGCACTTCCTTGGGTGGAGAAAGTCTTACGGGAATATTTTGCTTTTTTAACATGTGACTTAGCAGGCAGCCATGGGGAAGACAAACTAACTGCTAGCCAAGGAGTTAAGGGTGGGGAAAAATAAAACCTGCCACCTGGGTCAGAGGATGGGCCATTTAATCCAGTAAATGGTTGCCAGCAGCAATGGTCACGAAAGAGCATCAGAAACAGAACAAGTACAGGGCTCCCTGCTAGCTCCCAGAAAAAACATCTGGGAACAGTGTGAGCTGGACACTGTATCTGGTTTAAAATCTACCAGTGGACCCATCTTCATGAACTTGTCTTTTTATGTTGTGTCTTTTATAGTACCACGTAACAGCAAGTTCCGTAATTTAATCATGTCATGTGAAATTTTCTTCCTTTCATTTTCTTTCTAAACTTACTACCTGGCAATGTTGCTGGGGGCCCCTGGCTCTTCTAGTATGAGAACAGTAAATGATGACTCCTCCTCTTCTCCTGGGCATTTATCGGTTTGTAGTCTTCTCTCATGCCTCCTCCTCACCAGTCATTTTTCTTCTCAGCAGCAGTCCCTGCATCCTTTCAGTCTCTAAGCAGCATATATAGCTTATAGGCCACAGTAACATTAAGGTTCTACCTGCACATGGACTGAAGCAAACTGTGACAAGTTATCTTTTGTTTAAATGCAGTGTTATCTTGAACCACACATGCTGGAAGGGCTGTTTGGATCCTACTCTGCAGCAGAAGAGCCTAGTAAGATAAATCAGACAGAGAAAGAGATCCCAAATAAATACAGATTAAGATACATCAGCCTTGAGTGAAGGTGACACAGTGGGTTCTGTGCCAAGGCAAAACATTATGTAAAGAGGTAAATAATTAAGCAATCATTTTGACTGGTTTTTGTTTCCTCTAGTCAGAGGATGTCTTTGATGGATGTCAGTATATTTTTAGTCACTGTAAATGGCATTACGAGGCATTACTGTTATATTATAACCTTAAGGTTAACAGATGTTTTATACCCAGCTGTATGGGAGAATCACTGCATATGCTCTTCATGAAGCAGCAAGTTAGATTACCTGAAGAGAACAGGATCCCTAAAATGTTTTAAAATCTTAACATAAAGCAGGAGGAAAAGGGGGGGGGGGGGATTTAAAAAAAAAAAACAAACAGCCTCATTCTTCTCTTCACAAGTCATGTGAACTATGTCTATATCATTGCTAAGGAAAATTTTGGCTGTGTCTAGTAAGGAACAACCTGAGAGAGACTGTTTCAAGTAAAGTCCACATATGGGTCTGCATGTAATGCAAGCAGTGCTACTGAGATGGTGAATACAATAAAAGTGTAAGCTGTGATTAAACGCTGGCTTACTGAGTTTATTTGTTAGCAGCAGTAGATGGCAACACTGTAAAGTCAGTTCTACTCCTAAGCTGCCATTGCTGAAACACACTAAAAATGTATGTATGCACCTTTTTTTTTTTTTGAAGTATTCATATTTACTTTGTGGTGCCAGCATAGTTAGGATCTATAAACTCTTACCTTCATCCATCCATCCTTATCATCAGAGGACTGTTTTTTGAAAGTAAATATAAAATACCAGAAGGGCGAGCACAGATAAAAAGGTGAAACATAGTTAATGAAGCTTTAGAGACATCCATAGAGTAATTTCACTGATTTAATATTTCCGCATACAAAGACAAAGCAGTCAGTGTGAAAGAACATAAGATGGGATGAATACGTGGCAACTAATATAGAGCAAGACTTCTAATGACATTTTCACTAGATTTCAGAGATACTATTGTGCCTTTTAGGCCTCATTATATGCAGCCTATAGCCTGTTATTACTGAAGGAGGCTTAGAGAACAGGAAGGGTAAGAGGAAAGTACATTTACTGCAAGGTGTGTGGAAATAACCACCTACACAGGCTGGGTTTTTTTTCTTCCTTCAGGTTATCTCACTGTCAGGACACACTTCATAGATGTGTGTAAAAGAATGACCAAGACTTGGACATCTTGTTCCACAATACTGCTACCTATTGAAATTAAGGCTAGAAGTAGCCAAAAAGTTAAAACTATTAGACTGTTCTGTGGATGAAATTCTATTAGCACATGCTCTAGATCCAGGAGGATTTAGGAGCCCATTTCCCATAGATATCAATGGAAAATAAATGCTAAATACTATTGTTGTGGACCTAGTCGGAAACTTTTGCATACCCAGAATACCACAGCATTTAACCCCTTGAATCTAGAACATCTGCTAAGAAACTGCAGAAAAACCTGAGGATGCTTATTTTACTCTTTCTTCTGGTAAGAGATAGATGCTTTTCCTCTGTGCATCAAAAACTCTCCAGAAGTTATGCTGGGACACGGATCAGCAGCTCTGACAGAAAAAAATCAGGCATACAATTCCTCAGACAATAGAAGCCCCTAAGAAAAAATGGCCAAAGCTTTCTTGCAGTAGCAGACTAGATTAGTCCGTGTCTTATGGCATCCTTCCTCTTTCCTGCTCCGAGTTTGTCATCACATCGTACAATTGCCATCTCTGTTACCACAACTGGTTGAAATTAAAAAAAAATTCAAAACCTCATCTTTCCACTCATTTCCGCTCCCTGAGAGTAATGAGTTACTGCTAATTACACAGTTACTTTCTAAAATATCAGATCCTCCATGGCCTTTCAGTTCCTCTAGACAGTGCAGGGCAGTTACACTGGTGCTTGAACGATGTGAAAGAATGCCCCAGGCTTACTAAAACATGGTAGTAATTCAGGGACTGGAAGTTAGAAATCTCTGTATATAAAATAACACTGCACAGCAAGATCTGTTCCACTAAACTCACAAGTTGTAAATGCATGAGTTTAACAAAAATTTATTTTCTAACTTGTAACTGTGACTGCGGAGGAATAGTAGGTATCACGTATGTTCAGGTTGTAGAAGGCAAACGTTCAATGTTAAGAAAGATATGCATACACTCAGCTTCTATTTCTAATAAAGTATATTGTTCACTGTTCCCCACACATCAGTGCTCTCTCATTTTATACTGAAAACAAGATTAAAGGATTCTGAAAATAAAACAACAAAAAATTGAATTGTCTGACCCATGCTTTAGGTTAAGGAAACCAGAGAAAGCAATCTGAAAAAAGTACGAAAACAACATTAAGCAAGTGGTTTGAGAGAGAAAGAGAGAATCTGAAGCACCACCATCGTCTGCCTGAGCTTACTCGGAACAACAGCACCATCCACTGCCCACATGGCGAATGGCAGGGGCACCGCCTGGAGCAGATGACACTCCTGTCCCATTTGGGAAATGGGCATTGACCTCACTCACTACATCGACACACAGAGGAACTTGCGCTTTAACTACAGACACTAAAAGACTCGAAACAAGCCTTTTCAATTAGCTCTTTTTACTGACTATAGCAGGAACTATTTCTTGAGGTCACAACTGGAAAAACCTTTTGAGGTTTATTTGCTTTTTGAAAGAGGTAAGTGCACTGCCAGGCAGGGAGGGAATTCTTGCTGGCTAGACAGGGAGGAGGCTACAGGTGCCCTCCCTCAGGTGCCAGGTACAGCTGAGAGGGAGAGACCCATGAGTACTGCACCCAGCCAGACACGAACACTACAATCATTAATGCTTGGGATTCAACTTGGGCCTCACAGGATATTCCAGTGGTTGCATTTTTGAAAATAATTAGTGAATTGAAAACCGTGCAGAGAAGACAAGTCCGTCCGCGTGGCAGCCTTCATGCAGTACCACCAGACATGTCCCTGAATGCAGGAAGCACATGCAGCCACTCCAGCAGGTACCAGCTCAGTCCTCACCACCTTCCAAGGCAACGCTCCCACAAATGTGGCCCACAGATTATTCACAGGTTGTGGCTGGAAGGCTCGCAGCACCCCTAACAACGACGAGATGACTAGCCCCGAGAGCCCTCCATGAGATTTCAACATTTCTGTAGATGCTTTGTTGAACAGGGACAAAAGTAACCGTATGATTAAAAGCTTTGCTGAGTCAAAGAGATTAAGCCTTTCATTTACAACTCAGCAATGCAATGTCAGCAGTAATGAACTACAGACACTTGACAGGTAAGTTATGTACAAAGTGCTTTTTAGTCATATTCCACATACCTATTCCACGCTCTGGATTCTTTTCAACAACATGATTTTTAACATACTCTTTTTGAAGGTTTTTTTTTTCCATTTAAAACTTGCAAGACACAGAAAGGATTCATTTCAGAGGAGAAAGTTACTATTTCTGATGAAAGCAATCCAGAGCAGCTGCATGTTCTGCACCAGCCACCTCACCTCTCCTTGAATGCCAAATGGGGGAAGATAGGAGCCTGCCTGTTCTGCCTGTCCAAGGCATTGGAGCAGGGATTTTACATGAAGAGCAATTCACTTCTTTAAAGAACAGACAAAGGTATAGCTACGGTCACAGCAATGAAATGGAAAAAAAATAAATAAATTGAGCTCTGAAAAGGGCCCATTTCTGAGGCACTTCATTATACTTCTGACAAGACAAAAATCATCCTCAAAGTCAGCATATCTCTATTAACAGCTTCAGTAGAAAAACCATCATCTGAACTAGTTAAGGACTGATCTAATCTTCTCATTTCTCCATATTCAGTCACTCTCCAACAAGCTTGAAACAAAGATGGTAGTAAACAAGTTTGTACCCTGTCACTGGTCCAGCAGCCCCACCTCTCTTCAGGCCGTTCCTCTTTGGAGGGTCAGGGGAGGGGAAGAAAACATCAGCTTTGAATGCTATCAAGTTGCATTCCTAAAGGATGCCAAAAATACCTATACAGAACACAAAACCTATCATCCACACTCTTCAGTGTAATGACCCACTCACCAATACACTGGACATACTTTGCTGATCTATGACTTTTAGATGTATTGTACACTAAATCAAAAAGGAGAAAAGAAAAGTTATTATTGCTTAGGCTTTTCACACATAGTATTGCCTTATTCATAAATTACTGCTTTCAAGACAGATTTGAGTAAATAAATGCCCACAGCAATTCCAGCTGTCACAGAGGAGCAATGGGATAAAGAAACAACATGAACAGCACCACATCGGGTGATCCAGTGATATGTGTCCACAAAATCCTGTTTAATTCTTAAAATTAACTCTATGCTTCAGCACAAGTCTTTTTTTCTATTTTAGTTCTAGATTTAAAGGCCTCAACCAGAATATTTTATCTAAATGGCTGGATTATCTAGCAAGAAAATAAGCAGCTCAGTTCAGTTTAACAAGCATTTGTCATGAATCCAAGTAAAACAAAATAATATTTTTATATGCATCAACAAAAAATTGAGGGGAAAAAAAATCAAGTAAATAAACTAGTAAATTCCACTTTTTTTTGCCCAATACACTGTATGTAATAGTGCTAAGATAAACACTTTGTGATGAAAACAAATAGATAAAGAATAGCATATTTCTGGTAGTAAAATAGTATCTCCTAAAACACTTTACTGGGGAGGGAGAGAGTAAAAGAAGGAGGGAGAGTAGGCTCTTCAGGAAAAAACAACAATATTTGATTTCTTGAACTTTGCTTTAAAATAGATTCTTCACAGGTCAGAGCGTTGATTTTATTGCTCATGTTACAATTTGCTCTTGACTTAGCAAAGAGATTAATAGGACTTATCAACACTTCAGAATTGTGCCAGAAATTAACTGAACACAAATTTTCATGAATCAAAATCAGAAGGTGGAGAGAAGAAAAACAAACACACCAATGATTAACTATTGCCACAAATAAAGTAATTAATTCATAGGCAGCTGCACTTTAAAGTTATCTTAGGATTGCACTGTACCAGAGATTCCATATTTTGTATTCCTAAAGGGAAGTTACATACCAAATAATAGAAATATTATAATTCAATAAACTTCTTTCCATTTTAATTAGACTTCTTAGAGAAAGCATAGGTTGTCAGACTTTTTCTCTGTTTAATTACTTCAAAAGGGAACTTCAAATGCTTCTGCACCATTTGCATCTTAAAACTTTCTGTAGATGACTGGTATTATACAGACCCCTAAACACAACTCCTGTTCAGAGTTACCATTTATAAATTCTGGCAGTAATTCAGATCATTCAATTTAAGCCATAAGCATCAGGTTTGTGACAATGGTCAACCTTTGCTGGAACAGCTTCACACGTGAACCAATCATCACAGATTCTTCTGCCTTTGGTGAAGGAAACGTGGCAGGAGCCTTCTTTACATGGCACACACTAAAGGATGCATTTCAAGTGTCAACAGAAAATACACAACAAAATCTACAAAAGGACCAGTAACAAATCACGAAGATCAGATGCTATTTTCCTAAGAATTCTAAAGAAACTGAAAGAAGCTGAATTAAATTATAGTGATTAAATTACATATAGGGATTAAATATAGAGTCTAATCTCCAGAGCAGCAGAAAGCAGCAAATGTGGCACCTTAGCAAAGACTGTAGAGGGATCTACTGGACTGAAGCTACAGAGCAGTAGTTCTGACATCCACACTGAACAAAGGGATAAAAAACGTAATAATGAATACCAGGAGCGAGGATGATAAATGTGATACATTGCAGAAGAGCCAGCACAGCTTTTGGGGGGAAGAAAGTCTTGCCCCCTACATCTATTCAAATTTTTTGAGAAGTCAAGAAGCATACAAACAAGGAAGACAACTATCTCTAGGCAGATCTGATCCCATGCAGCCATTTTCACAGCCATTTTCATAGCTGCTCACGAGCAATTATTTTGTGCATGATTTTACCTCGGCAAATACTAACTCACTAAAAAAAAAACAACTAAAAAACTTTATTGTCATAAGATAATTCTAGGCAGTGGTCATGCTAAGCTTGTAGTGTGTGCAGCTGGCCATGTTATTGAAGGATGACTAACTGCAAATTAACACTCTTTGCTAACACATTTTGTAAGGACTTGACAGAAAGCAAAACTGACAAATGCTGAAAATTAATCCCAGGAAAGATGAGAAGAAAACAAAATCCAAACACATACTATAGTTTTTCTTCTGCCAAACACCTGAAGATGTAAATATAAATATTACTGCTTGAATATTATTAGTGTTATATCACGTTATTTGGAAAACATTTGACCATATTCCAAAACACTATACATACCACTTTGACAAGCTGGTAAACACAATATAGACAGACAAGATTTGTAACTGGTACAGTAGCAAACCATACAAACAGCTTAGATATATCTAGACTGACTGTATTTAAGTCTTTATGCAAAAAGTCTCAAATACATTTTATGTACATTTGGTTTAATTTTTAAGTAGCTTCTCTACATCTGGATTCTGCCCCAGTCCCCCTCACAGCCAAATACAAGTGGAAGAGGAAATGTTATGATTAAGGCATAGTCATGAGATTCACGCAATCTGATTTCAAGCACCACCTTTAACTTCACATTCAACCTCAATTTCTTAATTTGGGTCTGTATCTGCAGAAAGCAATTTGAAGAAACTCTTTGCTAATATTGTAAGGCTCTTGTAATCCCAGGTGCAGTTTGCGACAGCAGACACCAATCCAGAGCAACCCAGCTTGAGCCCATCTCCCTTTCCACAAAATTTCTTCTCACCCTGCACATGTTCCTAGCCTTTCCCTCCACCAGCAGCAGCCCTCACCAAGATGCCCCAGTGAGTTGAGTGCACCAGGCTGTAGCTGTATGGTTGGATTCTGGAAGCCCAGGACCCTGGATCAGGTTACCCAAAGGGTCAGAAGAGCTTCAGTGCCAGCATGTAGGAGAGGTGGGAACATGCAGCCCCAAGAAGGGGGCAGGCCAGGATTACAGCAGCACCATTTAGATCAGTCTAAACTATGATGGAGATGCAAACCACACCCACAGCTGTCCCCACATACAGCAATGACATGGAGAATTCAGTAAACCGTCCAGGAAGAGCAGAAGAAAGCATTTAACAGTCTCATTTAAAAAAAAAAAAAAAAAAAGAAGTTGTGCTGGTTTTACGTCTATAAAGTCTTAAACTTGGACAAAAAGAAGCAGGGAAGAGAAAAAGAGTGAAAGTGAGAGTGTATGAGCAGGAGTGAGTGCATATGTGTGAGAGAATGGAAAACAGAAGGGTTTAGAGTGGATTAGGCTTTAGTTAACATATTTACTTATAAAAGGAGCTTTCATATTTTACACTGGAAAACAAGTACTTATTAGCAAGAGATCATGACAGTAATAATTCAGAATTACAATAGAAAAAATTAAAAATTTACATTTATTCAATATGAAAGTTTTAAAGCTCTTAATAATCTGTGAAGAATCAATTTCAACAGGACTATTAAAATGTGCAGTTTCTACAGCTGATGCATGTGACTAACTGATAAGCTAAGTTTAGAACCATGGTGTTTAGACCTTATAATGCATGAAACAGAAGTCTCTTTATTCTCCTTCACACATGTCAATTTAATTTTCAGAGCCAGTCATAAATGATGAACTAAAGCAGTGAATTTAAGGCAGCCTATATAACAGACTGGTGCTTTGCTCCCTGCTAACCTGATGAGAGAGTGGTGCTGCAACCATCCTCTTTTCACCCAAGATCCCTGAGGTACGGATCACTGTCTTCCCATCTCTTCTTCATCTGCTTCCATCCCAGAAATCTTCAACTGGTCCTACAAGTGCAGCATATCTGCTCTACTTTGGCACTGTGCAAACAGCTCTCCTTCCTTCCCCCAGCTTTTGAGGAGAAGAAAAAGACAAAGCAGCACAAAATGAGAATGCAATGCCCAGCAAATACCAATAATTTGGTATTCCAGCTATACCAAACCACAGCATCACCACAGCACCCATATACTAGACTAGACATCAAGACATACAGCTGCAAAACATCATATATACTTAAAAGCTTGCATAATAGCAGGAAAAATATACCAACAGTTTGAAGGTGTGGAATCACATGAAAGGGAAAATAGATCTTTGCCCATTAAAAACCACATACAACTGTGCCAAGAGGGAAAAATTTATTGGTCCTTTAGATTTCCCATGATTGCTTGTATTATGTTCAGCAAATTCATTCAAATATTACATACACAGGATATCTTTTCTTCATTTGCAATGTTAGAGCTAGCTTAACATTCAGTGGAAATGTAAGGAATAAAAGCAAAAAAATATCATCTTCAAATTATTAGTGAAATACATTATTATTTTTTTTCCTATTTCAGCAAAACATTTGCAAAGAACTGGGTTCTGTGCTCAGTACCCAACTTCCATGGAGACGACTCTCGCATACTCACAGAAGGCACTTGAAATTCCTGAAGTTGGGATGTCAGGAAGAGGAGGGATAAGCTATCACTTGAATAACAATATGCTCATTTTTAGTAAGTGCAATACTAGTATAAATTCAAACAGCCACAAAGCATTAAGATACAAAAACTTAGCTAGACATGCTAACTAAAGGGCTGCAAAGCTGGAGTACAACAAATCCTTCGTGTTACTGTCACCATTACTCATCATCTCCACCACAGAGGAGCAGGAGTGCTTTCCTGTAGTCCCCAGATGTATCTTTCTGTTAATATAACAGACCAGTCACCGTGAGTCACAACCACAGAAATGTGAAGAAAAACAGCAGCCAAGGAGGACTCCAACAGATTATACATTTGTCCCACCCACAGGAAATCCACTTGGATGACTCTCCGCTCAGGAATGACACAAGGAAATTCTCTGTCTCTTATGTTAGAGCTATATTTACACAGACAGACTTTCAGAAACACAAAAAGCCTCTGAAAGCTTTACTAGAACTGAGCTACCCATTGCATATTAGAATGCATTTGTCTGCAAACAAAGGAGAAACCCAAAGCAGCACCAAAAGCAACCACCTTTAAATGTGCAGAGTGCACCCGCCATCACTTAGAAAGGCCCCAGCCCTGCTCCCTGTAATTAATGGGAAACTCTGCTACTAATTCCGTAGGACAGCTGTACGGGCCCGACTGACAGTGTCAAAAGCAACTCCACCCAGCCTAATTAAGAGAGTATAATGTCAGGAATGATAACAGAAAATCGTAAAAAGCAGCATTTAAAAATAAAACAAAATACCCCCAAAAAATTCATAGGAAAAAAAGCATTTTGGCTTCAACTTTGCAGCAACAGCTGGCTCTGGATTTCTTGCTGGCTCTTTCCCTTCCTGCTCCTTCCCATCCACTCAAAGGAGATTATGATTCAGACTGGTTCCACAGCGAAATGCTTTCCACTTTGAAATGGTGCAAAAGGTTCCGCACCACAATCCAAGATTTAAACTTCAACCTTGTGATAATTCAGACTCCCAACCCCAATATTATTTCTCTGGAGCCAGCACCCTCTCTGAAGCACTGAAAATCAGAAGGAACCCAGACCAGAAAAAGGAAATGAAGCAGTAGCTAAAAATGGTGTATGAGTAATTGTAATTTCAGAAAACCACATCTGCTCTGCTAGTGAACACTGGAAAGAAACCTTTAGCTTTTCGTAGGAAGTGTCCCCCACTTAAATGACGCTATGTGGTACTTCACAAAACTGCAGACCAACCACCACTGCTCTCAGAATGCACTGTGTTGTCCAGCTCTACTCACATCCGCCCCCTCCCATAAAAATAAACAGCGGAAACAATAACATCTCAAGCACCCCCGTTTTCCCTGACAACAGAGATTTTACCTGAATCATTTGATGCAACGATTTTGCAAAATTCTTTCTGAATTCTTGTCTAATATCCAACAGATCAATTTCACTTCTTGAAACCATGACTCTGATCAGGGTATCATCATCAGTGCCAGCCCCCTAAAAACAAAAGTTTAAATAATACTAAAATATGAGTTTGTTCTAGGACAGATGCTGTAGCAAAACAACAAATACAAACAACCAGGGTGCAACATGAAAGCAAAGTGGAACAAGAGGCGTCTCAAAACACTCCTGCATTAAATTTCTGCTCCAAAACAGAGAGTATTTGGGACAGTATCACAAGACATTGACACTGCAATGTGGAGAACAGAGGACTGACCATGCCAGGTGCTCGAACCCCTGGACTTCTATGAAGTGCCGCATGGTCAGACCTCTTATTTCATGTTTCATCTCACAAGCTTCAACCATGAACGCTCATATAAATTTAAAATAATCCAGTTCCAAGATTACACAGTAGCATATCTCATCACCACAATCAGAATCACATGCAAACCACCCTTTCAATGTAGTCTGAGACTGCAGAATTGCAGTTGGTTCTGGAACTGGGAACTGGGTAAATCCTAACAATGACTAATACAAAGCATATAACATTGTACAGCAAGACACAGGCAGAGCAACTCATTCCACAATTTATCCAGCTGTTTATTATGAAGGTAAACTTCATAAACCTTTTCCAACCACGCAGACATGCTCCACTCTTTTATTCATCTTTATTGCTTTAAACATTTTAAAAGTTCCTGTGCTGGCAGTCTGTGCCAGACGAACATCCTGACCCCTCCTGCTCAGACAAGTCAGACTCCACACAAGCTGAAGCAATACAAATTTTCACATGCTGACCTGCTAATGCACCTCAAGGAAGGACTTGGCAGAGCCCCCACGATCATCTTCAGCCTAACGTCCAGGGTCACTCAATCCTTCGACTGGGTGTAATATTCTTGGATTACATCTAAAAATGCCCTAAAGCTGCTCAAAAGTTATGCCATGAGTCCGGTGGTTTCTGAGTAGGATTTACATTAGAATCTGGTAAAAACCAGGCTCTGCCCCATCTAATCATGAAAGCAAACTCTGCGCATTGTAGAACTTTGTCATGCCAAACTGATTAATCAGAAGTACAAACTCTTCTGCCAAAGTAATAAATGATGATCTTTCTTATCTGAAGTGCTTAATGATTGTTATTTATATTGAAAAAATAATTGGGGATCTCACCAGAGACATTAATCAGGCCCCTCATAATAGAAATGTAAAAGATTCTAAAATCCACAGGAAAAGGTTTTCTATTGCATTCTTTAAAAAATAAAAATTAATAGATAAATAAGAAAAAAAGTAATCTTCCTCATACACTCTCAGCATGCTGGTATAATATTTTGTATTTTCCACCTGAACCTTATTTTACACTGATGTTTATAAAAGCAGTAAAGCAGCTTTTAAAAATTAAGCTATCATTTCACTTCTCTTCACTAATTCTCATGCTGACACCTCATCAACACAACCATCTGGTGACAAACGTACTTCAGTGCTTTTCAGCAAGGGGAAGGGAGTAATTCTTCAGGGAAGCTGATAACTTGCCTGAAAACAATAGACTACCTACCTCGGTTTTAATTAATATTGGCCCCTGTGAGTTAGAAATACAGTTTTCCCTGCTTATCTCTTCCCATCCAAGAGAAGGCGAAGCCAACAGAAACACAGCTGTGTTGCTGGTGGGATTCCCCTGCAGAATCTTTTGTAGCTGTTTAAGCCTCTTTCCTTTTTCTCTGATGAGTTCCTTTTCCTTCTCAAAATAGGATGGATAACCATCAAAATGTGTTTCAAAGCTAACTACACCTTCAGTCTGTAAATACTCGTCTCCAAAACAAAGAGCACTAAATCTGCACAATCTGCAATTTAGTTTTTTGTCATCTTTACTTCCTCATTATATGCACCACCTAAAGACACTGTAGTCTTTATTTAGCTGAAGGTGCCCAGTGGATCTAGCCAGACATTTTCCAATGTAACAAGACGAAGTCCGAAAACAGCTGATGTTTCCTGTAAAAGATTTATGGTCTGACAAACTTACAATGAACTCGAAGTAAAGCTTATAAATCGTTTGTATCCTCTCCCAGATCTGCATTCCCCAAACCTTTTGCAGATGCTTAGTGATGCAGTATCCTGTTGGCATTTGCAGTGGAAGAAGAAATGAAGAACAAGTGAAAGGGAGAGGAATTGTAGCCGGGGGAAACGGAAAATGACGTACGGAAAACACGTACATACCTTCATGGAATAATACAGAGTCTCGGCAAAATAGGCAGGCACGCTTCGGATGCATTTCACTGAAAAAAGGCAAAGGATTAAATTACTGATTGTTATTCAAACAGGACGATCTTTCGCTGTCACAACAAGGTGTGTGTTACTGGATCATTCTCTCTAGTGTGGACAATTAAGTATACAGCTGCCAGCTGGTCTGTTCCTCTGCTACAACTCTTTGGGTTCTAGGAGTTAGAATCCACAATATATTTCTAACAGAAAAGAGACTCTGCTGGTCAAATTCTACTCCCAGTTACAAATCTACTACGACATTGTCCTAAATGAGATGCCAGAAATAAAACAACGGCAGAGTTTTGTCTCACCTTCTGACAGAGGTGCAAGTGACCAAACAGAATGCAGTTCACCACCACTCCCTGGACCATTTCCCCCCTGCCCCCCATCTGTTAAAGGAAGAATAAAGGCCTATTCTCTAGATACAAAAATAGATCCCAGGTGATTAACTTTAAAAAGGAACCATGTTTTCATGCCACTTCCTATAACAACTGCAATTTAAGGAGGCCTGGGACTAAATGAAGAAGGCCAGTTCTAGATCTATTAAGACTTAATTACCAACTGCCAAAAGCAGCTTCTCCAAATCACCAGAGGTTTCACGGTCAATGGTCTCTTCAATTTGAAAGCCGGAAATAGTCATGTATTTGTCAAACACTGCAAAACAGAAAGTGTGCTTAGTTAAGTGTCTAGCCAGCATTTCTCCTCAGTACAGGTTAATGCCATCTGTAACGCATTATCCACAGTTCACATGCTACTGTCCACTCATTCTTCCCTCTCTCCTACTTTAAACACCTATTTGCTACCAGACTGCTACTATGCAACACGTTCCTGTACCTGGGGAGGAACAACCCCATGCACCAGTACATGCTGGGGGTCAACCAGCTGGAAAGCAGCTTTGCAGAAAAGGAACTGGGGGTCCTGGTGGGCACCAGGTTGAACATGAGGCAGCAGTGTGCCCTTGTGGCAAAAGCAGCGAATGGTATCCTGGGCTGCCTTAGGAGGAGTGTTGCTGGCAGGTCAAGGGAGGTGATCCTTTCCCATCTACTCAGCACTGGTGAGGCTACACCTGGAGTGCAGGGTCCAGTTCTGGGCTTCCCAGTACGAGAGAGATGTGGAGCAATTGAAGCAAGTTCAGTGAAGGGCCACTAAGATGATTAAGGGACTGAAGCATCTTTCCTGTGAGGAAACGCTGAGATAGCTGGGACTGTTCAGTCTGAAGAAGAGAAAGCTCAGGGGGGAATATCATCAATGTGTACAAATATGTGAAGGGAGGGAGTAAAGAAGACAGACCCAGGCTCTTTTCAGTGGTGCCCAGCGCCGGGACAAGAGGCAACGGGCACAGGAGGTTCTGTCTGAACGTCAGGAAACACTTTTTGCCTGTGCAGGTGACTCAGTACTGGCACAGGTTACACAGGGAGGTTGTGGAGTCCTTGGAGATGTGCAAAAGCCATGTGGACGTGGTCCTGGGCAGCCTGCTCTAGGTAGCCCTGCTCAAGCAGGGCTCGACAAGATGACCTCCAGAGGTCCCTTCCAACCTCAACCGTTCTGTGATTCTGTGAACACATCCAGTGAAAGGGTGCAGGGAGAAGAGGGAAAGGGAAAGAAGGGAAGTTTAAGGAAATGATAAGCATTTTTCCCAGGCTGCAGCTATCATTTAGCCTGAATCTAAGATCTTGGCTACACTGAGCTACTGCATCAAATTAACTTCACAAAACCAAACTGGCCTATTGGCAATCTGTTCAAGTCTGTGTTCATGAATATCCATAAGACCTGAGTTTTCTATGAAATCTTACATTTCTATCATGCTAAGTAAATGTTAATTGCATAAAAACAAACTTTAGGATTACTTTAATGCAAATAATGGTAAAAAAATAAACAGTAAAATCACAAATCAAATTACCTTTAAAAATCCAAATGAATCCAAAGATTCAAGAAGGAAAACAAAAAGATTAGAGAACCAAAGCAAAACTTACTGGTCATTATTTCCAACAGCCTAAACAGCTTGGTAAAACAGACTTATGAATGGATAATGAGCAGAGAAAAAAATTATTGCCTCTTTATTAACAGCTAATAAAGTATGAACCTATAAAAGGACTGATCTTTTCAGAGCTGGATCTCCATCAGATTATGATGACTCCTAACAGACTCTCAGTATCACTTCTACTGCCACAACCTCTCTCAAAAGGGAAAAAATAAACAAGCATCCAGAAAGAAACACCCTAGCTGTCCCTCAGATCTACTGCACCACTCCTTTGAGCAGGAGATCACTGCTATGGGAGAACTGAATTACAAGAAACAAAACTTAATGTATTAAGTAGAGGGAAGAGGTGATTAAGGATTTCTGGGCTTGACAAATGCGGTACCAGAAACAACTTTTCTACCATTTCTACCACCAGCTGGATAACACTGAGACTTCAGGCAGAAGTTTTCATGCATACATGAACCATATCACCTACCCCTCCTTAAATGGGAAACGCTTCGGGTTCCCAAGATGGTGATGAACTTTTCTTCATCTGTTCCCCATTTCAGCTCCCCAGCTCTAAACAAAACCTGTTGTAAATTCAAGAGATCAAAACAGCAGCATTTGTTATGTGTCCACACGCCCTGCTGAAAAGCTCTATTTGTCTCACTCTAAGGAGCATTAAACTTACTAACAAGCTATAGCTGGAGGGAAAAAAATGAAATAAAATTGCCAAGTACTGAACTGCCTTTAGAAAGATGCAGTAATAAATGATAAATTCTGAAATCGACTGTGAAAGCATTTCCATGAGTAATACTGCTTAAGGCCCTAAGACTGACTGTGCACATAGTCCCTTTCATAAGGGACTATGATAATGGTGATAATACAGGAAATAAAACCCATTCCCAATACTGCTTCTTCTGGTTTGGTTTTTTTTTCTTCTTCCCCTTTTTCAAATCAGACTAGCAAAACTTTATTACATGATGACTCATATCAATGGAAGAACCATGCTAACTTGGCCCAGGAGGAAGTTTTCCAAACAGGAGGGGAAGATGGATTTAGAAGCTCTCAGAAACAGGATCTGTGGGCTGCTAAATTCTTAGCCATATGAAATCAGATCAGTAAGAGATTTTAATCGTTGTAGCACATTCATTGCTCTTCAGGCAAGGCTTTCTTCAATGCAGACAATGACCAGAGCATTAGCAGCATTTAGGAAAGACAAGCACTTCTGTAAGTTGGAATGAGCAACAGGGGAGGGAGAAAATGAGAAAAATTTCAGAAAATGAAATTAGTTGTTCTTCCTGACACTCAGAAGCTTTTTTCCAAATTGTGTGCTAATCACCACGTAAGGAGAAAGCTTTGTACATATCGTAATATATAGTATTTTTTCTCCCTCCTCAGCGAGCAGAGGACAGGCAAACAGGTTACCACCTACATTCAGGCAATCAAATATTTCTTAGAAAAATCCCCACAACCAAATCTGCTGCATAGCAACGCTGTTGGTCATCTGTCTGTCCATATTGTAAAACCTGAATGGGATGTTATGAATTTTTCATTTATGTTTGTCCCACAATCCTATTCAAAATGCATTTGTGACTGCTGCATGCTCTTTTTAATATTAATGGTACAGAGTACAAAAGGGGGGGGGGGGGGGAAGCTATTAAGGCATTGCAAAGATATTTATTTCAAATAATATATGCTAAGCTCTTCAAATGAATACCAGCACTCTGCATCCAGTAGCAACATGAAGTCCCAGCACAGCATTTAGAAACGCCAGGAATGCATTTCTTTAGAGATACTAGAAGTTGTGAATGGCATTTTATGTGAGCTCTAAGTTTTCACCTGCCTTGCCGCTGCGCAATACCCAAAATGTACATCGATTGCATAACTTTAAAAAAAGTGATATTCACAAAATCTCTCCCAAAAATTTAAACTTTCTCCTTCAGGCATTCTCAGAAAAGTCTTGCAAGTTCCCTGCACATTCATACTGTCTCATAGTATGAATGCCCATTCCCCAACTGCTTTGAATTAATGTTTAGTAATCATAGACCAAAAAAAATTAAAAATCACCACTGAGTAAAAAGGCTGCCTCTAATGTACCAAATCCTTCCCAGAATATCATACTAATCAAGAGAAACATTGGGAAGCCAAAAATAGTCTTACATTTGCACAGTCACATTCCTCAACTCTGACCATCTGTACCTACCAATAATAATTAGAAAATTCTCTGAATCTGTTCCAGCTATGTTAGATGTTGAATGTAAAGATATCAGTAAAGAGAAATGTGACAGAACGCTTCTCTGTTTGGGTCCCAGCTCAAGCCAAATGTACATAGCAAACCACAAAGACCATTTAGAAAGCCAGGACTTTTTCTACATTTAGGTATCGTGCCTCCTAAATTTAGATGCTCATTTAAAATCAACTAAAGAGGCCAAAAGGAATTTATCTACCTAACAAGGCCTGTAGTTCCTGGGTTTCTTCAATTACGTAAGCCCAGATAAAGGCAAGACTGACACAATTTCATGAAACATTCTAATTCGTGATTCAAACATTTGCCTCACTAATTTTCAAGCTCTGGTTTCCACAGGATTAATTTTAATAGCAGGAGAACAATGCTTTCTGAATTTACATAACAAAGCATAGGCCTGTGCCAATAAAATACATTTTGCCAGTCTGTCTCTCCACCTTGCACTGCTATCAGGAGAATGTTTTATCGATCTGGTATTCTGCTTTTCCTCCTGATGATATGAACAATCCATATATTTTCTTTCATCTCAACTGACAGTTTATGAGAGGAAAATGTCTAGCCCAGAGTTATCTGAAATAACCAAGAAGAAAGATGCATTAAATGAGTTCTGTAATCGAATTGCTGAAATATTGACCATCGCTACAACTAACAACAAAGCCAACAGCATCCAGCAAGAGACTGCATCAATGATACCAATTTACCGCTGGTATTCCTTTTCCTGTCTAGAGCACAGGTTTAGTGATCAGCGACAACGTCATGGACAATACTCGCAAAGGGCAACATGCGAGTCCCTAGAAACTCTTCAGAGGCAATTCTCAAGACTGTCATCTGGTTACAGTAAAGCAGAATATTTGGTATATTTTCTCTTTTTAATATTTCACCGTCTGTGGAGGCATCCCTCACCAAATAGCATTAACATTTCACTACGACATGTATATGACACATGATACGCAAGGATTGAATTGAGAGAAAAAGTTCAAGTCAGATATTAAGGAATGAACTGTTAACATCTCTGAGTTTTCCAGTAGTGGGTCTCTCAGCATCACAAACCCTCAGCAATCATAACTTTCTTTTCCAGTGATCTAATCACTGTTCCATTCAAGCACCTCACTAAGTAATCAGCAAAACAAGACATGCTTTACACTGAAACGTGAAAGTGCCAAGAATCTTGATCCCAATGTTTCAGGTTTTGACACTTCTTTTGTCCAGAATGTATAAAAGCACAGGAAAACGTATTAAGAAACACACACAGAGAACCTTAACAATTTCTCTCTCACATTTGAATTCTAGCTATGTATTCTCTTTGCAAGATAACTTGTAGAAATGCCCCCAAAACCAACTCATTCACCCACCTGGGCATCCTGCTCAACAAGACCCTCATCAACTCTGCCATCAGGATCTCTATTTGCCTAAAGAGAATTTTAAAAAGTTGTTAAACTGAAGAATTAAAAGTTGAATCAAAAAACAACTTATCTGTTATATTGAGCCTGTAATAGTTACTGTGAGAAGTCGACCCCTAATGCAATCTTCTCCAAAATCACCTTATTTTTCCCTTCTGCTTGCACATGTCTTTACGAAATAAACGTTCTCTTCTCCTATGGCCTTCAAAACTCCCCGTAGCAGGCATTCGCTATACCCATGAGCATCACAGAAGTTTTTCAATTCAGTGATGTGGAAAAGACCCATAACAGAGCTCAAGACTGACCCGGCAAGTCAGAGGAAATGACTCCGTTTCAGAACCAATCCTGCCTATCACCACGTCTACCTAGAATACCCAGCTTAGTAAGCAGAAAGTGACAAGTGTACATCAGACAGGAAAACAGAAGTGAAAATCATACACACGTCTGCACACAAAGAGATACTGACCTGCAGCAGGACCACCAGCAGTCTCTGAAAATGGCCTGATGTTTCTCCTGTGATCTTATCCTCCAAGTTGGCCTCATACTCTGGAAAAGAGCAATACCCATTCACCACCTTGCAGATTTCCTCACTATTTTGAGGAGAAAGCAAGGAAAAGCAAAAAGTCAAATTGACTCACAGTTTGTAGAATCTTTTATCAGAAACAGCTTTAACAACTACAACATATTCTGCTTTCACTTATAACCTAACATTATTGCAAAAGAGGTGAAAAGATAGCATCTCACACCTAGTATCAGGAACAGATTCCTCAAAATATTTTGAAATACAAGGTGACATGCATAGATTCAGCTCTTTAAGGAACTAAAGAGCATACAGATCTGGAGTTATGCTAAAATATGGCAGTGTCACAACTGTACAACAACCATGCGCCCAGAAAAGTCTAGTGCTAATAAATTTTGCCCTTGGAGACACTAAGTTTTGCCTTGAACTTTATTAAGACATGAGAATTTATTGTGTGGCAGGAATCTGCACAGAGGTAAAAGAAATGTGTTTAATTAAACACTGCCTTAAAAAAAACCCAAATCACAGGGTAAAAGCACATACTCCTGCAGACAACCAAAAAGCTGCACCTGCTTTAGAGCAAATGCATTTGAACACTGAGCAAAAGGCAAAAAATAACTTCTGTTTTTCTATGTGATACCAGTTTTCTAGTTTACGATTACTAAAAATCCCCTTTCAGTCAAAGGGATGAAAATAATGGGTGAAAGAAGTAAATGTATTTGAATGAATTCTAACTATAAAGCACAAAACACTATGGTGCAGGTCATAACTCAGGTTATGACCTGCAGTCATAGTCCCGAAATAGAAACTATTTTAGTTTACAATCCAAACTCTAGCTTCTTTCAGTATGACGTTTTGCAACACAGCAGAACGAAATCCCACTTATTGGACACATTCATCAGTTCACAGGTAGACCTTATTTGAAAGATGAGCTAAAATCATATTAAGAGAACTGAACGGAGACCCTAGAACTTTATTTTATACAGAACTTTACCTTGCAGATAAACCTGTTTAATATTCCGCACTTCCGCAGGTGTTCTGGAGGCAAGAATTTCAGTCAACACTTTCTCATTGGTTCCTGCTCCCTGCAGGGGTGCAAGTATAAATCAGTTGATGGAATAACAAAAGGAAAACAAGAATTCCCTTTGACAATCAAAAGCAAGCATCACTTATACACTTGGCCCAAATAAAGAAAAATTATTTTCTTCTTTCTGGTATATTGTGGGGGTTTTGGAAATAATTTTTTCCAGTTCCAGCTTGATTGTTTTCAAAACCAACCTAACACTTAATAAAGGCTCACTGCTGCAGGATTCAGATGAGCCCTTCCATGTTCAAGCACACCCAGATATGCCTCAGTTCTTCGCTATCACAGTCAATTACATCAAGGTAAGTGATGAACAGAGTAACAATTTCCATCTTAGCTCTAGTTCATATACTGTCTTTCATCAGCTAGTACACAGATAAACATAGAGCCACCCAGCAATGATCTTTACTTTTCTATGAATTGTGCTATGTTAAACCCACCCTCTTTTCCACTGCAAACAAACACATTTTACAATAGAATTGCTAACCCAGATAGTTTAAGGTGCTGCACTCTAATTACAGCAGGCACAACAGGCACTGTTCACTTTTACAAGGATAAAATTTACAAAAGCCAAGGCAGTATCTCGTTTCCACAAGCCTGAGTCTACTTTGCCTGTAAGAATAAGTCATTGCTCTTTACGCTTCCAAAGGAGTCATTTCACAAAAGCAACACTGAAATACAATACTGTGTATTTTTTGCTTCAGCATGTTACTTACAACCTTTCCTGTAAGGAAAATCCAAATGCTAACTGCATACAAGGATATCCAAAATACCAATCTGCCAGCTTACATGTAATCACTTTCAAAATACAGATTGTTTCAAGAACATGCCTACTCAACGAGTGAGGCACGCACAGTTATATTAGTTCTAATCTAAGTAGCAGCAGTGAAAATTGATAGGACAATCTTCAGCCAGACTTAATGCTCTTAGCTGAGTGTTATCTTGCACTGAAGTCTCTGCTATCACATCTTCTTTACTGTTGTTATCCACCTTAGCTGAACTGCAGCTAATATTGACATATTTTCCTGTGCAGACACATTCTCTGAAATCCTATGATCTTGTGTTTAATATCATTTTTTGTAGGTGACAAGAACAAAACCACTCTTGTTTCACTATGCCTATTTTCCCTCCTACACCCATCTGTTCTGTCATTTCCCTGTTAGTCTTTGACTCCTAAGTCAACAAGAGGAGCTTGGGAATACATTTTTTCCTTTTAGTCAACAAGGCCTTTATCAGTTTCTTTGTCAGGTGCCATCTCCCCTTCCCCCACTGCATATAAAGACATTACAGAAAATTTCCAGGATTAAAGTTTCTGTTGTCTGAGATACTATTTGCTGGGTCATGGGTTCATGAGCACTAGCTTGCACAGTTGACTAAAGCCTACATATTAACCAGTTGGTCATCAAGGATCTTGGGAGTTTACTTGTAAGTGTCACCCAACCAAGCACTGCCTGACACTAGTCAAGTTCAATGTCCTCTAATCAACAGGTTCTGTGACTAATCCAGGGACATCCAATTCCTGAATTTCCACAAGCTGATGATATCAGACAGGTGTAACAGAGGGGGGAAAAAAAATAGGACCACATGGAAGAAAACACACTAAAATATCTACACCTACAGATTGTAAATTGTTTGTTTATGTGGCCTTCCCAGAAAGGCACTAAATGCATTCAGCTAAAGAGAAATGTTAGAAAAGTAACACTGACAGGGCTATCAACTCTTCCCTGTGTTTTACTGGAGGCAGCTTTTAGAACACATTCAATAATACAGATAATACCGCTCATAATTTTGGTGGACATCAGTTTACATAAGTACGCTAGCTCATCAATTTTGGAGTTGCACTGTAATCCATCAGGGGCAAAACACCCTCTAGCTTAAATAATAATCAAGGAGAGACATACAAATAACATCACACTTTAATGAAATGCCTTGAACTAATTTGCAGCTTATGCGTACAGCTGTATAGCTGTAAAACCTAGGCTGCTCACAGAAGAAAAATCTAGTGTCTGCTGGACGTCAGCACTGCACTTTACCAGCAAAAAGAATTTAAAAGCAACATGCACATCTACTCATTGTATTTCAGTCAGCAGGAACAAGTCTTATGCTACGTAGATTTTAATTTGCATCTACAGCAACACTGTCCTCTTAAGACTACATACTTTCTTGAGAAAATAATTTCACATAAAACATTATACAGACTAGAGTTCTAAACTACCTCTAATGAGTTGTTAGGATGAATAAGAAACCAGGCAAAACCATGGCATTAGCAATAATAGCAGGTGTTAGGATAACATTCCTAATTAAAAAAAAAAAAGGGGGGCAAAAAGAAAAAAAAAAGGCTATGTCTATTGGCTTTCCCCTTACCAACCAAAAGTTAATTCCTAAAAAACAACAAAAGAGCAACAAACATTTCATATAATGTATTAATTCCCTTCCCTCATTCCTCTTACCTTGATGGCATGCTTCAGTGCATGAGCATCAAAAATATAAGCTGGTCTCATCAAAGATACCATCAATGTTTCAAATTTGCCGGTAAGTTCTGATTTCAGGTCATCTACAAGATCCTAATGCAGAACAAACAGTGCTGTAATGAACAAGGACTAACCATTTTAAATGGATGCATGCACGTCTGTAAGCTAGAACACTCTGGAGACACATCAAAATGTGTAGGGGACAGGGCTCTCTGTTTTAATTGGTACCTGAACTGAAACAAATGTAGCCAAATAACCCAGAAGAAAAGGATACAAGGGCATTTGGAAAACCTGAAACATATTGTGATTTTTTTTTTTTCAATATAGAAATTCTTTAAACCCTAGTTGTTCACTGCACTTGCTATCTGAAACAAAGGTTAACCAGCCAGAATATTAAAGGATCCAACAATGCTGGAAGAAAGAAATAAGCTGTTTTTGCTTTGAACTCACTTATGGCTTTATCTACCAAGATATTTGGTTTTGTTCTCTCCTACGGTATTAGGCTGCTTTATTTCTGCCACATTTTCTAGGTCTAGAAAATTCTTTTCCAGCTATCATCTTATATTCGAGACCTTGCGTCAAAATATTTGATAACTCCTTCCATACCAAGAATGAGGTCAGTACTAACAGGAAACTATAGGAGCTTTTGCACAAAAACCCATCTAAGACATACTGGACTGAAATACAGAAAAAGAAAGTAACTTCTTCGTGCTAACCTAAAAGGAATATTCTAACCTAGCCAGCAATTAAGGATATGGCAGAGTCGGGGAGAGGGGGAGACAGAAACAAAACTAGATTTTCTTCGAAGGAACCTTTTACAGGGAGCGCGATGAATGTGCCTCACAGTTTTATGTAATCATCATAGGCCACATTCAGCTCATTTCTAGAGGTATTTTTCTTCTTCTCACCCTGCCAAATAAGGTTTTAAAGGCAGATGCAATTTCTTGACGCTGGGCATTGTTTCTGCTGGTAAGGATCTTCAGAATAGTTTCTTCATCAGTCCCTGAAGTTAGAAAGAACAGAGAGTTACAAACACCCTCTAAAAACCAAACAGCAGTGGCACAAACTCAAAAGGCAATGAAAGATGCTTTGAAAAAACAGTCTACTGACAAACAGCAGAAGCATCTAAATAACTGATGTCACCATACCCCAAGCTGAGCTGACAGGTTTGGTGTTCTGCTGTTGCAAAAATATGGCTGGAGGACCTACGTATTGTTTGTTCTCCATCAGTGCTCTGTTCCACTCACTGCTCCCAGCACCCGAGGCAATCAGCTATAACATTTAGACACAGTCTGTATTCTACAGAGGAGCCTTGCCTTTGGGCTCACCAAGGGATTTACTTTAGAATAAACAGCAAAACTCAGTCCAGTAACCCCAAACACCCCAGAGTACAGAAGTGCAGGGCTATTATCCATTTTATATACGACAGTTTGCAAGGTAGCCCTCACAGCACAGCATCTTACTAGCCCTACTGAGTTTGTCAATAGGCTGAGGTGCATCTCATTTCCCTTCTTCCCTTCCTTCTGCTTCCTCCCGCAGGCAGCCTCAAAGAAAGTAGCAAACTAGGATTTGTTCTCACAGGGAAGTTTTGGGACAGAAAGCTATAGTGTGAGTTTACAGACCACTTGTTTGTCTACATTAATGTTGTGTGCTTGTATTCTTTGTTCACAGTAACTGTAATGTGCTTACAGAGTTCCAGACCGAGGGGGCTGTCACACATTTTCCAAGCACAGAGCTTCTGCTATACTGTCATAACTCTCCATAGTTGTCGCCTGTAAATCCACAGTCTAGCTTACTATGCAGTAAAACTCTGTGTGCAGGGAAGCCTGTGGAGTATCAATTTTTAATGGCGAATGTGCAAACCACCTTCTTTTTTCCCTTATGCTAACCTAAAAATAAACCTTCTTGAGAGCAGCATAGTCAAAACCAGGACACACCCAGGCCCCTGCAGTCCTGGGGTTGTCACTCCACGGCATGTAGATGCATGCCCTACTCTCATCTGCTAATATAAAAAAATGAGTTCAGAAAGGATGTTTTCAAAGGAGTAAGAGCCCTTTCCTTTTCGTAAAATAAATTATTCTTACCCATTCCTTTCATGGCCTTACGAAGAGCTTCTGCATCAGCTCTGGCATCAAAAGGAGAGAAGGCTTTCACGGTACCTCTTGTGTACTACAGGGGGAAAAAAAAAGGGTGGGAGGGGAAGCAAAAAATCCATGAAATAGAAGATAGCATCTTTCAGTTCTCCACACATGAGCCCAGACTGAATTTGAATCCACAATCCAAAAGAAGATAGCATTTTTCTTGCAATTGTCTCACTAAATAGCAGTCTGTGGGTATTTAAACACAGCTCTCGCTTAAAAGGGACTACTATGGTTTTACACAGCAGTATACCAGATAAGTTCAGGTATGTTTACATAATGGTAGTTTGCAGGATTGGTATTTACAACACTGGAGCCTGAATGCAGGAAAATGACTAAGAAATTACCATTTATTAAAGTAATTTGGGAAATTAATTGCACAAATCACGTATGCTAGAAAAGCTGCACAAAGATCCAAGACGCATTCGGAAATAACCTCCTCTCCTCAAGAAAAACCTACTGGAGCTCTCAACCAGTATCATACTGATTTTTTCCATCACGCTGCAAATGAGACCTACTGAACTCTGCAATGGCTTTCAATTTTTCATCATGTTTCTTTTGGCATAAGCAACTTTTTACTCAAGTGATTCAGCTACATTTCTCATAGTAGTTTACAGCTAAAAAGAAATAACAGTTCAAACATAAGGATAAAAGATCAGCCCATCCAAACACAAAAATAATTCCACTAGGTTTCCATGGAACATGGCTCTTCAGGGACTTTCTCTATGGGTCAAAACCACAAAAGGATATTCATCGCTCTTACGGCAAAGTCTCGCCTTTATTTAAACATGACAGTTCAAGAACCTATATATGTATAGCACAGTAGTTAATTTATAAACTGTAAATGGCCAAAAGGGGAAACAGTTGGGTTTTGGGAATAGGGAGTTTTTTCTAACAGCTGAAAAAAGACATTTATTGTAAGCATCGCTGTACAAAAGTAGTAATCAGTACAGGCAGGGCATTTTTCCACTCTCAAGAAAGAGCATGAAAGGAAGTGCCAAGACATCTACTGAGACTGGCACCAGATTATTTCACAGGCAGCACAGCCATCTGGCCTCTGCGATACAGCCTTTCCCTCAAGTTAGCAGTTTCAGCCCCACAGTGTTTTGGTTTCAAGTCAATGTACTCATCCAAGAGAGGTCAGCCAGAAGAGCACAAAGAGAAAAGAGCTGGAGAGCACTAACCAGAAACTGCCCTGAAGCACTGCTACCTCTCAGGCCACCTGTGTCTTATTGCCACCAGAGACTCCCTACCCCTCCCACTGCAGAAGCAGTAATGAGTTAGGTTTACCTCCGCCGTACTTCAGCAAATCAGAACACAAAGTATCATGGTGTTTAACAGCAACAACAAACTTCTTTCTGGTGGATGCTTTCCAATATCCAGCATACTTCAGAGGCATGACAACTCCCCTGAAGCATTCTGCTTTTCCCGTTACAAGCAAGTTTTTAGGCAGTACTTCAAATTTAGGCACAGCAATATGTACTTAGTCATTTTCCTAGCTAATTCCAAAGGCTATCGTGAAAAAAATTCAAGGATTTGGGACTCAATTTTATAAATCGAATTTAATTTGGTAAAACAGATAAAGACTAAAAAGCCTCTGCTTTCCTCCTCCTCCCTTATTACCATGCCAGCCAGCATGGGATTATTTAAAATTGTATTTCCTGCTGTTTTGTTTCGTATCATCTTAACATAACTAATATTATACAACTTCCACAATTCTCCTTTGGACATGACTAATGGTCAACAGGTCTCAGAAGAAAAAGTTATTGATCTTTAAGTTAAAGTTTTCCTTTGTTTATTTTGTTATGAGCAAGTGAAATTCCACTTCACAATTCCTAAGCCTTGTGACAACAGCTCAACATTCCTCTGTGGCTGTTTTAGACAACATATGTGTGAACACTACATGCTAGATTAAATCTATGTCTGCATCATCCTTCTCATTTTTGTCAAGAAGATTCCTTCCATAACTCCCTTTTCCAAAGCACCGTGTAGAAAGCCTCAACATACACTAAGCTTGATGAACAGTTCCTGAAATTCTTCTGGTGCAGCTGTAGTCTGAAAGAGTTTTCTTGATGTCTGGGCATCATTTGCATTCCAGGCATTCCCTCCTGATGCACAGCGTTTATTGGATTTTGGCTACCTACCTGCCACAATCACCCTCGATCAGTACTTGAGCTGCACCTAGCTTGCAAACCAGAAATATTGCTGCAGCTCTGCCATCCAGCATAATAAAAATCCACATCACCTGGGTACCACAAAGACAGCAGCTATAATGGCAGAATCTCCGGCTACATCTGCTGCCCTTGATACTATATGCTGGTGCAAATAGAGCACAACCACAGCAGGGGCTGTTAGGATAAGACAAGCTTGGATACAGCTTTGTGGGCCCAAGTCCAACCTACAGTCTAACTGCCTTCAGAAGCCACATGTGGGCAGATGTGACACAGACAATAGCTGGTCCATCACCGGGAAAGTGTCGAGCCATCCCTAAATTTCACATCAGAAACCTACTCACCTAGCTTTTTAGAGCACTGCAGTGTGGCCCAGCAATCAGGGTATGGCAGGAAATGCTCAGGCGACAAATCCATCTAAAACACGCCACTGCCCAGAAGCACCCTTATTAGTTATTCCAGTCCCCATTTCTCATTTGCAAATTCAATGGACAACGGCAGAAAGCTCTGCAGTGATAACAAACTCAGTCCGCGGAGGGAAGAGCTGTCCCTTCCTTCCCAAATGTGACACCTTTTGGCCAGAGAAAGAGAGGGCAAGCGCCTTTTCTAAACCACCATCACTGCCTGAACCGCTGAAGTCAACTTTCAGTCACGGAGAATCTGAAATAGGAGCTATGAACCAGACATTTCTAACAAAATAATAGATCCACACACAAGAGTTTCTGACAAAAGCCAGACACTCATTTATCAGACAACTCAGCTACAGTTTAAACTTTATCGAAATAAACTGGTTCTTGCAGATGGATCACAGCATCACAACTGCTACACCATCCTGACCCAATATGAAAAACGGTGAACTGAAAGACAAGTATTTAACATTT
Organism: Ciconia boyciana; assembly: GCF_034638445.1. NCBI lineage: Eukaryota > Metazoa > Chordata > Aves > Ciconiiformes > Ciconiidae > Ciconia > Ciconia boyciana. The sequence goes on along the minus strand of NC_132938.1, from coordinate 78,674,771 downwards.
ATTTACAAACTTCATAACTTTTTATAGACATAAATTATCTTATTTTTAGTTTCTCTAAGAATGTTCCTTGCCATTTACACAAACAGATACACAGTAACACTACAGCCTCCTAGGTCGTTTTTATTTTGGTTAGTATGTTTCCCACCCAATAGAACCCAAAGCACCTCAATGGAAAGGAAAACACAAATAGTCTTTGATATAAATCCTTTTGTAATCTAGAGTGATCCCTTACTAAGTAGCAACACCCTACACTGGGCAGTAAAATATAAAGAGAAGCACAACATGCAAGACCTCAACAGAAAGAATATCACAAGATTATAACACCCAAAATCTACCCATGTTCTTTTCTTTCTACATTCCCCAATACACTGACTGTTGTTAAGCAACCATGTGTAGCATAAGCGCAATTTGTGATTATACACTAGAAATAAACAGCAGCTTCCATTTTCTCCAGACACCTACCAATGAGACTAACAAAGCCCCTAGATACACAAAACTAGCATGAAGAGGGAAGGTAGAGGAAAAAAAGAAAGAAAAAAAAAAAGACTTCATAGCAAGAGATGGTCTTGCTTTAGAATTTATGCCCCTCCAAATGAGGAAATTCACGTTCTCTGTTATTTTTGTTTATTCTGCTCCAGCAAAAGTTTGCAGGAGAAAATCTCATCAGACGAGATGTTTCTAACCAGCACCTCAGAGCTACGTTAACTTCTCCCAAGAGACAAGTTTGGCTTCACAATTTGATGTCATGTGGTCACATATCCTGGCAACAGCATTATCTGCAAGATCAACAATAGCCACTTAACAAGGTTCCTTTTAATTTTTCCCACCAAGCACACAAAAAATTTCCCACCCACAAGATCCCACGTTTAGCCACTGTTAAATACATTCATTATCAGCAAACAAAAGACCATACTTGAACTGATTCAGACTTCTTCCGGGCTACCCTTGCTCTGTACCCACTCACATCAAGTTCTTACCACTCACATTTCCCATAGATGAAGAGCTACCCCCTTTCACGATGCTGCTCTGCAGCAACAAAAGTAGGGTCTCATCAATTTGCCACTGGAAAGCCCAGTGTCTAGCGCAGGAAAGGTGGTATGTGACTTTTTTTAAAGCAGCCATCTGTTTACAAGATGGCACAGGAAAACTGTGGAGTGCTAAGAATGGAAACGGAGAATGTTTTCCAGCACAGAGGTTGACAAACACAGAAGGTATGCTATTTTCAGAAGACAGAAGAGAGCCCAGAAGGTCACATGCTAGAATAAATGAAAGACTGCCTTAAGATTTCTTACACAAGAATAGACATTTTGCAGATAAAACACAACACAGCGTTCACCGGTAAATCGAAAGCCTTTATGGCCACTGAAGACCACACAGAGATCCCCATTCAAATTGTGCTTTATAACTAACATCATGTAAAAAATATATAATTATTTCATTACATCCTTACCAAAATTTCAAGGTCAGTAGGATGTAAATTACATTGTGAGTGGGTGAATATGGGCACAGAGCTGATGCAAATGCACAACTATAAAGATGCCTCTACAAAACACCTCTCTAAGTTTAGTAATGCTTCAGATTGTCCACTTAAATGGAAGGAGTAAGCTCTGGTCAGCGGACTATAGTCACATCTGCCCCACTAAATTTAAACTGCTGACAAAAACCAGAATTACACAACATGTGTGTTGAACTCTGAGTCAGTACAGCATGGAGATACTAAAGATAGGGAGAGAAAGAAAAAAAAAAAAAAAGAAAGCGAGGGGGTGGGAGAGAGGGAGAAGAGAAGAGCAAGCAACAGCAACGTAGGAACCAATGCAAGGACGTTTGCAAAAACATTCAAAGAACCTGTCCTCACGAGTAACCTCAACAAAGCCAAAGAGCTTCTTAGGACCCGATTCTGAAAAAGCGTTTGTACTTTGCAATGCAAAACACAATCCTCTGAAGCGCTACTGGAGTTGGCGATACTATTCCTGTGCTCCAAGTCACACGTGCACATTGGCAGAAGAGGAACTCCAGATATAGTGCACAGCAGCCACACCTTCACCAGCAGCAAGCAATCCTTTCCTGGCAGTTTATAAATGGATATACAAAATACTATACAAAATTCACATTCAGGGAAAAATTTGGGAGTAGCAGACCAAAACAGATCAGTCCAGAGCATGCAAGTAGAAAAGATTCTTGTTGCTTTCTTTCCGGATTTCTGAATTAGCAAACGCGGGGTAGCATTTCCAAGGCAGCTTGTTCATCAAGCAGGAAGAGATCGTACCATGTGCATCTATGCATTAACAAAGACCACCACACATACAGACGTGAGAGAAAAGGCAGCTTGTTAGGACAGCAGTGGTCCTCCCAAGAAAGCAGTTAAACACAGGCGTGGAGAGACCAGTCTGCACAGCACATTACGGCATGCTGTAGTTTTCCCACAAGATGAATGAACGTTTTTGTCCTGGACCTGGAACACACAAAATCCCTCAGGTCTTTGGGGAAAAAAATAAAAAATCTTCCCATAACTGAGCAAGAACAAATACTTCAGTGACCAATGCTCCAAAGATAACTTACCTTCTTCAAAGGTTTTATTCTTCAGTGATGTATCTAGACCAAATTGGACTTCAGTACACTGTGCTGTGCAGGCTTTGTGAACTCTGAACCTCTAGTTGTACATATAAATCACTACTGTCAAATGTTTAAATGTTTAAAGAAAGAAAAATCCCCTCTTTGTCCCTCAGAAAAAATCCCAAAACTTTAATGATTTAGTGGAATACTATTATAAATATATTTTTTTAAGTGAAGTACCCTTTCTTTCTTTTAAAACTAAATCCAGACAGAATATGAGTAAATATGCACCGGAGTGTTAAAACACCACCAATCATTCAACTCATTAAGTTCAAATAACAAAACTAATACTATATTGCTGTGCAATTACCCCAACATTTGTGAAGGCACTCATACAACTTGATGGCTTTCACTTCCTACAGCAGTACAAAACCCATAAATATGCCATTAAACTCTTTATTTTACTTTCCAGAGCGTATGATGCAACTATAGAAACAAAGACTGGAATCTGCCCCGTTTTCCAAGCCTTCCTCCAGGGTCAAACCTAACAGCAGCGACACAAGGGCTGCAAAGGAAAAAAAATACCAGACGAAGTACTGCATGATAGCTGCGAGGCTTCCAGCTTCCAGGAAAATTAAGTTGGATACAGGAAAGCTGGGGACGTGAGTACCGAGCCCGAGCCTCCCCAGAACACAGCCACGGCGGTATTTTTTTCTCCTTCCTCCTCCAGTGGAAGGAGCCTCCACCCAGGCATAATATAAACACGCGGTACCGAAAACTTGGCCAAATTAGTGGAAACTGGCGGAAAAAAAAAGTTGTGCCTGACGTGCGCCTCACATGATTAGCTGCTTTCCTCGTCCCCCTGCCCTCCACGTCTCCCCAGGCCTGGGGACGGGTTGATTTACGGGAGACCGACAATACATCAGTGAGGAGTAAAAGTAAGGAGACAGATAAGACGCGGGTGTCCCGGGACGGGCGGCGGCCGGGCCGGGGCGAGCCCGCCGAGGGGCCGCGGCGGCCGTTAGCCCATCGCGGCGGCCGTTGTTAGCCCGGCGCCGCCGCCCGCCTCACCTTCGCCATCTCTGGGATCCGCCGGGCCGGAGCCGAGTCCGAGGCTGCAAAGAGAGATGCGACAGTGAGTGAGCGCCCGCCCGGCCCGGCCCGCCACCCTCGCCTCCCCTCCCTGCGGGCCAGCGCCCTCACCGCAAGCCGAGCCGCCGCCGCCCAGAGCCACCGGGAGCACTGAGGAAGGCAGGAGGGAGAGAGCCCCGCTCCGGCCCCGCCGCTGCTTGCCTCACCCGGGGGCCGGGCCAGGCCCCACCCCGGGCGGGCGGCGAGCCACGGCCGCCTCCCACGGGCTGCCTGGAGGCCGGGCAGGCGGCGGTTTCAGCCCGCGAGGCCCCGGGGCTTTGAGGCGCGCTTAGTGCCGCCGGCCTTCGCGTCCCGGCTGGGGAAGGCAGGAGCCGGGCCGAGGTCTGCCTCGCTGGCTGCTGAAGGGGCACCGCGCCGGTCTGAGCGCCTCTGGTCCCCTACAAGTCAAGGCGGCTAGCTCGGAAGGAGCAAAGATAAAGCCTTCCCGCCATCCGCCTCCCTTCCCTGGGGCTCGTCCCTTTAGATGACGGCTTTCTCCTCCGTCTCTATTACGCCATGGAAGGGTACAATCAGTGCCTTGTTCCTTAGTAACAATAATAATTTAATTATTTTAAATATTAATTAAAATTTTTCTTTTAAAAGAAAAATTACATTTGCAGATGGATAGCCTCCAACAGCTGCTCAAGCCCCCCTCCTGATGAAATCTGTATAAAAATCAGTTCCCATTAATCTGAAGAGGATCATATCCCATCACTCAAGGGCAACTCTGTACTGAATTTTAAAGCAGGCATTTTATTAGCTGACCTAGGTTAGCTTACTAGTAAGCTAGGTTAGCAGAATAAGCACAATGCTGGAACAGAATGTAAGGGCTGTTGTTGTACACTATCAGGACAGTAAGCATTTTGGGTGATGATACTCTTTACTTCTCAACATCTTACAGCAGGACCATTTCACTGACCCAAGTATAGAGAAGATATATCCAGTTTGGGAGAGCAACGAGGGTACAGTCTGCATGGCTATTCAAAGAACATTTTCATCTAAAGCTGAAGTCTTGCTCCCTCACCCATACAAATGCAATCCAGCTGTGTGTCAGATGAAAGAAGGAAAAGAGACTGCAACACAAATGGAATTTAGTGTCTTTGCCAAAATAAGACATGAACATAATCTCACTACGTGAGCATTTTAACATGTAACAGTCGCTTCTGTCTTAAAGTGAGTTGTGTTTATGTCCGGAAACACAAACAGAAATGCAGATCGTGATGTAAATTTAAATATTTTGTCCATCATTTCTTGTTGCCCCAGAAGCACACTTAACAGTTCAGCAAAAACATGAGATCCACCCAGCTGGCTTCCTTTGCAGGACCGAGGATCAAACGGTTTGCTAAAATGGCCTCATTTACTTCTTAAAGTCTAATTTGAATCTAATCCATTGAAGTGGCATTCCACACATGCTCAAAGATGCATGAAGGGAATAGTGAGCTGCTCATAATACACATGTGGGAATGTGTGTATGGATTAGATGTAGAATAACGATATTTAAGAAAACATTATGGGTTATGAAATTATTTAAAAAATAGTGGTTGACATTAAACCAGGTTGCTTTTAGTTTAAGCACAACCTCGCTTACACACACACACCCCTTTCTGCAAAAGTAAGTCTTTTTTTCCTTACACATTATATCCAGAGCAGATACAAGCCACGCTGCGATCATGTTTCAAGCTTTACAAGAAAGTGCACACATGCACACACAAAGAAATGCAATGGAATCTAAATCTGCCCTCTTTAACACACTCCAAGTTTCTGTCGGTCAGACTGAGGCATGTAAACACAGCAGTAACTGTGTGCCAAGCACCAAATGACACAGGTGTGAGCAGAGCCAAATGGAACTCAAACCTCGTTAGTGACTCAGATGTGTAATAAGGAAAAGTTATTGGGTAACATGAAAATTTAAAAAAGGCTCTATCAGTATGATGTGAACAGTTAATAAGGTGTCTAGAAACTAGTAAAGCTGTAGTCCTCATCACTTTGAAATATGTTAACAGATTTCTCTACTACAGCAAATGGCATACACAAAGATTAGTACATTATGATACAAATGTATCTATTAAACTTCACAAATAAAACAAAGCCTTGAATAATTTGGAAAAAGGTGTGTATTTGTCTAACAAATTATTTAGCACTCAGCATCCAACCACCTGGAATGCAACTGCACTGCCTCAGAGAGACAGCAGTCCTCCCTCTCCTTTCCTGCGCTGCAGCAAGCCCCTCCCGGCTGCAATACGAGCTTTGAATTCTTGGTTTCCTGTAATCCAAGCATAGTTTAAACCAGGCATCCTGTAATCCAAGCATAGTTTAAACCAGGCATCCTGTAATCCAAGCATAGTTTAAACCAGGCAATGTGACATACAATTTCTGCTAGCTTAATGAAAATGTTGCAAGTGTCATGTGTATAACAGCACATTAAGAGGCAGGGGGGAAAAACTTGTTTTCCCTCTCATACCTCTTCTCATACCTTCTGACTTACAAGGATGGATTTTTCTAGATTACAGGATTTGTCTCCTATGCCTTATTTAGTATCCTTACTAATTTACAGCAATTCTCAAATTTAAGGAAATTATCAAACAGATGTCTTTAATTCCATTTTTCCCTTTAAAATGTGTTGGATGTTGTGGATTTGGAATCAAATCAATGCATGCCTTTTGTTCTGCAGTAAGTGTCTCTGTGTACACTTTGCTTCTCATTTCTAGTGGAGGAAGTCTACCTTCTTTCATTTCAAGGTAGTTGAAATGGTTTTCCACTCTTCTACCTTTGAGCAGCTTACACACACCATAGCTTGTTATTCTACTCTATGTGCACAGTCTTACCCTCAGCCAAACATGAGGTAATGTTCAGTCAATCGACAGTAACCTCTGCATTTCTAATTGGTGAAGGACAGGGAAAAGAATCTTGGATGTGAGAACACAGAATATTTTCCTGCTCTGGATGGGGTCTCAAATACATGATCCAAGATGAACTGCAACAGTAGGAAAAGGTTAAGAGGAGAACAATCTTCTTGCCAACAGATGAAGTTAGGAGTAAAATCTGCTGTAGTCAATCTAAAATATCATCAATATTTGTTTAAGCAAGCAAATATTTGCTTAACTTCATAAAGCAAGGAGGCCTGGGGGAGCGGGGGAGAATGTTAGAGTAAAACCATGTGAAAGATTTGCCAGTCCATTTGGCAAGAGCAGATGTTTGGGAAAAAAAATTTGATCATCGCAGAATTTCAGTCTTTGCATTGATTTGAATGCAAAGGGAAGAGGCAGAAATAGCTATACCAGCAAATCCAAAACAAACCTGAAGACATGAACATATAACTGGAGAGACTGAACATGTAACAGTGCATATTGCACCGACTGCCTTCAGTGGAAACAATTTAAGTTGGGCTAAAACAGTTACAGATGGGGACTCAAAAGCATCAGATGCGAGACCTTCATGGTCACCATGGGCAAGTATTTAACATGACAGTGGCTCTCGTATTCAATAGTCTTCACCCACAAGCCACAAATCAGCCTTCTAGATTTAGTATAATTCTTTCTCTTTTTTTTTTTTTTCAAATGAAGCCAAGTTTTTCCCACAAGGAAAAAAGCCACATTAGGTGAAAGCAAACTCTCCCCCTTCCAAGCCCCTCCCTGCTCTTTGCATCTTCATACATGAGCAGAATCATACCAGGATGTAACAGTCTGTTTCCCAGTGCTGCTGCTGGCACAGTGCACTTTCAATCCTTAACACAGAGCTGCAAATACCTGGAACAAGAAAAAGCAATAAAATATGATGAGAAACAGAATGGCAGTGCCTTAATGATGTATTTAGCTCCGGCACACACTGCGACTTTGAAAGCAAGGCCCTGCCAGTTCCCAATCCGCTTCAAGGCACAGGTCTTGTCCATACAGAGTGAAATTCTGGCATTGGTCTCAAAGTCACACTTTCACAGGGAAATGAAATGCTGAAATATCACACTGAGGCTGAATGTGCCTTGATTAAGTAACCAGGAAGTGTTCAGCAGCCAGAAAGCCAACGTAACCTCAGAAGCACACACTACATTAGCAACCTTGCATTTCCTTGGGAGGCAAAGATGGAATTGCATCCATTTGGGGATACATGCTGGGGTCAGCTTTTTTGCTCTGGAGATACAATGGCTAGCACTGCTGTGTCAGAGCTTACCACTTCCCTGCCCTAAGCTCTTGAAAAGGAATTTTAACAGCTACACATTAATCCCAAACTGCATGATGACAAAAAAAATTAGATTATTAATCTGCATCAGGGCTTGCTCACTGTGCGTTTCTCTTCCACCCGATGAGGTAAGGACCTGGGAGACATGTGACTAGCCTGAAACCCTACTTTATGGGACTTCACAGCATCTTCCTGCAGAGGTGACAGGAGAGAAGAAAGGAAGACTATCATGGGGACCATCTTCATTTGCCAAACACTTCTCTACTTTTAGGAGAACATGGGGTGTGTTGCCTCCCAAAGAAGTTCTCCAAAAGCCACCTTTTGTTCTTCAAAGTTATTGCTCTGTATATTGTTTTCCTTTTTAAAAAAATCCAAAACCTCAGTATAATCTGCACCTTTTGGCCTAGGTTCAAGAGCCTGTAGGCAGGATTGCACGTTACATAGGACAAAACTAGTATGCACATGTTACCCAAAGAAGCGTGAACTCAGTAAACCTTCTCACTTCTTTATGAAATTCAGATATGCCAGTAGGTCTAGGCATATTTATTTAAAACAAATAAGCAAGCAGATTTTCCTTCAGCACTGACTACAGTATAAAGTCCAAAATTGTCATCACACCACAGTTACACAACAGTCATTACAGTTGTAGGAGGAAGGCAAAGATTGCGTACAAGAATCATCAGATATGTGAAATGATTAACTTGATACAGGGTTTCTAATAAGGGGCTGGAAAATGTTTTCAAAGTCTGGTTGTGGCACTAAAATGGATCTGCATGTTTTTCCAGAAACAATGTAAAAGTCTTAGAGGATGAAGAGTTAGCACAAAAGCAGTTCATTTCAAAAGCATGCCCTCTTCCCGTTGCTGTCAAGAGCAGGCTACTAGACCACAGAAAGACCAATAACTTCAATTTTTTAAAAATAAATAAATAGAAAGATGGATGGTTTGCTGTATCAAGATGGTCTTCCAGTGGGTGTCCTCATCTCCTGCCCAAAAGCACCATACATCATTTTGTTACCAATAATATTTCTGAGCTATTACATGACACTATGTATCTACCTTTAAGTGCATCACAGAGAGAAAAAAAGAGCAAGACCCACATTAAAGGAAAGTTTACTTCTGCTATGTATCCAATGGCTGCTGAAAAGGGAAAGGTCCTTCAATTTATCTAACAGAGTTGGAGCACAGTAATCACATTAGAGCCTTTTTCACATGATATAGAAAGGCCAAGGACAGTTAGTGTCCTAGTTAGAATATTTTCTCTTAAAAAAAAAAAAATCCCATTGCAACATATTTAAAAAGCCTATTATAGAGGCATTGAAGTGCAATAGGCTTACCAAGGGAGATTTTCAGGCTTGGGAAATTTCATGGAGCAGACAGTTTCCTTATGAAATTATAACTGAAGATCAGTCTTAAATGCTTTTCTGCACTTTAATGTCTCTTTGGAAGTGAAACAGTCAAAACTGCTTGATGAACCACAACTCAAAAGCAAAGGTAAGGGAGGAAAAAAAAAAAAGAGCAATTTTAAGCTCATGCTTTGATTAATACTGACAGAGAAGAAATGGGTTCTGTTCCAGACTGGGTGCCAGTGGATGGCAATTTCTCAGTCCCTCATTTCCCTCCGCTCTTACACAAGGACAGCAAACAGTTCAGCTGTTAGCACAAATGAAGAGAGCTTTGTGCTGCACTCTAGCACCTTGGATGGAAGGTATGAGGCAAACACTAAGCAATAACGCTATTAAAATAAGGGAAAAGAGGGAAGGATGATACTGGTTTACAGGCACAGTAAAAAGTTCAGATTTTAATACTGACAGAAAGTTTATAAAATTCTTTCTATGCTGCATGTGCCAGCATCAGGGGGCTGCTGAATGACAGGCTAAGAGTACAAAGTAGAAGATTTTAATTTTTTTTAAAAGCACTTTGAAACTTGCTTTGGAGACTAAATATTGACTTATGTTCCAGCAAAGACAACTTCCTGTAAGTGATTCATTACTTCTAGTCCACAATCCATTACAGAGCAGCGCTCTGTCAGATTCTTGATTTCTTTTGGGACACCAGTACAATGTGAAAAGCTGAACAGGAGCTAAGAGCATTCATACCAGTTACAGCATCAGGCAGCCAAATTCATCCTACTGGAAAAATATTTTATTTTCTTTTAGTCAGAGGAGGTGCAGGTTTCTTTGAAATTGTCTTTAGAGAAAGACACATCACAAGGATGTCATCAATGCAATAATCTCAATTCAAGCAAAGATACATCACTTGAGCCAGATTCCAGTACTTGTCTCAGGCCCAGGATGCTAATCTTGATCACTAGGACAGCTTTGCAGCACTACGCTAAGGCAGGGCTTGGTCTCCAGGCTGCCTAATTCTTCCTGAGAAACAGAATTTCCATCCCTGATGATGAGTGATATGCACTCTTCCCCTGGGGCAAAGGGAGGGAAAAGGAGCCAGGTGCTTAGGTTATATTTCTGTATTTCCAGCTGTCTGCACTACAACTTATCTGGAGCAGATCATGTAGGCTTTGTGCTCTACACTTCCACACAGTGACAGTGTGTGAGGGGACAGCCCATCAATAGTAGAACAACACTTGTTTTGTCCCCCATCCAGGAACTTGAAGCATTGTGTGAAGAACTTAAGAGCCATCGCAAACCTTTGATATAGCACTAAATAACTATCAAGAGTAACCAATGCAAGTTCAGAAAGATATTTCCCTTAAGTTCTGCTTCAGAAAGAGGAGCAGAGAGAAAAATAATTCAGTTCTGTTAGCTCAATGGAAATTTGAAAAATCTGAGGGAAGAAAATAAAAATCATCCATGAGCGATTGTCTCCCTCTCTGTAGGGAAAAGAAATAAGAATCAATTTAGCTGAAATGAACTGGCATAACGTCACTAAACAAGTTTGGCCTTTGCATTTATTATTCCCAAATACTTCTAACTGAGGTGCTGTAACAAGACCTCTTTCTCATCAAGGAACCTACCATTAGCATCCCCACGAGAGTCTTGAGATACAGGAACACTATTATCTTCATTTTCAAATGGAGAATAAAGGTAAGCTGAGGCTCAGCTGTTTCCCCAGGGTCACAGATGGTGCCTGGTAACTGAACCCAGGTTTCAAGTCACAAGCTACCAACTTGGCACTGCTCTGTTCTTTCTCACTTTACTTTGCTGAAGGGCCTTGGTGTCACTGAAGTCTGCCTCCTTGGTTTACGTATTCACTGATGACAAAGAAAAGAATCCATAAATTATTCTAAAGGTGCTAGGATAAGAAGCACCCTCCCACCACTGCACTCTGCATGGCTGTTCTCTCCTGAAACAGCACAAGCCTTGACTCCCATAAATAAGAGCAGAATCAGGCACACAAAATTTTAGTTTGATTATGAGGAAATAAGTCTGTAGGCTTTGTTTGGTTTTGCCTCATCGACTTGTTTTCTCTTCAGCCTTTCATTAAGTTTCTAAAACATGTTGATCTCATTCTTCCAAGCCACTATTCATCAAAAACCCGAACAAGAGTGCTTTGATTGCAGACTGTGTGCAGCCCACACCACCAGCTAGACAACTCAACAGCTTTATCAGGAGCCACTAGTGTCTTACAGAGCTTTAATAATTTGTCTGGAACTTAACTTGCTTCCATTCTTTCTTTCCATAACTTTTAATATATTCCCCTGACATTAGATGTTTAGTGCTCTTCTAAACACAAGAAACATGTTTAGCACTTTGCTCAAGACCTCTAAAGCCCCTTTCCTGGTTTCTACAATATGTTTTGACACGTGAAGCTAGGACAAATCTACCTAAACTGCCAGCACGTAAGTGAAGTCTGTTTTAATTGCTCCTGATAAATCATTGCCACTCCGCGCCCAGACACAGACACTCTAGATTAAAAATGCTCTATTTCTTTACTTAATTTTGAAACTTTAAAAGGTGAGCAAGTCACTCAAAGGTTTATGCATGGACAAAGCCATGCAAACACAAGACTTTGGGTGTAGTCCTGTATAGGACAAAATTCCATAAACCTTCTCTCGCTCGCTCTCATAAAAGGTTGAAGGGCCTGCCACAGTCGAAACCCCAACCCTCACCTCAAGAAAAAATTCAAAGACACTTTGAAATAGCATTTCTTAGCATTCTCCTGTTCCCACCTTGATCATTTCTAGGCACAAGGTTTTCTTCCTCCATGGATCACTGGCCCCACTGTTCAAAATTAGGACTAGGTTTCAAGTAGTGTGATATGCATTTCTTTCATATTTTTCTGGATCATATTGTCAATCCCTTTCTCTATAGCAACAAATGCTAGGTATTTGGGGGGTTTTTGTTTGTTTTGCTTTAATGAAAGGTGAGATTTCCAGGTGATAATATGATTCAAGGAGTCCACATTTTAGCAAAGCAAGGCAGCAAATAATGGACTTCTGATAAATTTGTATGTGTAGTCAACATTGCCAGTAGTTTAAACTTCTCATCCCCATCACATTTTTAAGAGCTGGCTGTATGACAGAATATTTCTATTCTTCCTAAACTAGCTGTTTGTCTGAAAATAAATTATTAGTTTGGGAGAAATGCCTGTGATAACTTTCCTCTAAAAAGCCTCAGTGCCTCTGCATCTCCTCTTTTGGTGGAGTTTTTGTTACCTTAATTTGCCTTTTCAAGCACAAAATGATTAATATAGCACACCAAGAACTTCCAGTAGCAGTAATCACAGCAGAGCTTTAGGTAAACTAGAGATAGGTTAGGGTCCACGAACACAAATTACGTCCTGATGTAAACTGCAGTTCTGTTTACTTAAAGGAGTTTTTCCCCCCCTCATCCTGGCAAGAACATATATTTAGCTATTATTCAGGTAAAGTATTCTTAAGGGAAAACCTAGTTTTCTTGATCACATTGACAGCTTTTTGTAATGCAAATTTTTCCAGAGTAGAAGGATGAATTCAAAGTCAGGGGCTGTGAGTCCTTTTCAAGATCCACTGTTAGGCTACTATGAAATCCTAAGTCTCTTTTTCCAGGAGTGATATAGTTAATATTTATTCTTCATAAAAGCACCTTGATGAAAATCTCTGCACAAGAACTAATAACAAGCACTAAATCCTAAACTATAGATTAGCATTGTTGTTGCAGTGCACACGTAGCTACTACCATGTATCCTGATCTGTTACCAGACGAAAAACCAGACTGGTTTTTGGCATTCAGATGCCACAGGATGAGCACATTTGCAAGGGGAACCACCGACTGCCTTATGTTAAATGCCATTCCCTGCCTCCTCCTTGTATATCTTGAGCTCTTCATTTTGTTGCCACTATTTCTAGTCAGTGGTTTGAATGACGTCTCATGGGTTGCTTGCAACACCGCTTGCTTGTCCATGTCCCAGGTAATTAAAAATCAAAAATCAAATCAAATTGCTATTACATTTCAGGTCTGGAGGTCATTGCCCAAAAAAGCAAACACCCAGATACACACGTGGAGCTAAGAAGGAATGAGATGCCATGACTGAGCCAGCCAAATCATCTTCCCAGAATGAGAAAAGAGAAATATCCAGACCTCACTATCCCCTTGCCTGCACTTGTAGCAGCAGATCAGTGAAACTGAGGTTAGAGAGCACTAAAGTTTTGACACACAGCTTTTCTAAACATGGCAAATCTTGCTCCCATATAACTGCACGTCCCAGCTCTGGACTGGTGAGACCGAGGAAAAGGGGAGAAATTCCTGCCCTGATCCCTCCAACACTCTTAAAATCCTCAGGCCTTGTAGTCCCACTGGCAGAAGCAGGATCTACAGCAGCAGGCTGTGAGCTGTGGAAAAAGGTGGTGCACTCACATCTGTGCAATGGCACGAGGCGAATCAGCACATTTAAACTTTGCATCCAAACTACCAAATATGAGCAGATGCATTTTATTCTTTTAATACCTAACTTATTTGCTTCCTGGTGTTATATTATTTGCTGAAGACAGCTGCAGACATAAATTACCTCTTTTTCTTCAGCCAAAATAAATAAATATTTATGGCTAATTAGGACTTCCCTTTCTCTGTTGTAAGTGTTCACCTGGCTGCACTGCTGCAGTAAGAGGCAATGCAGAGAGGCTGAGCTGAGCAAGGCGAGCAGCTGTACGTTCCAGAAATGAGTAGCAGCCGCTGTGCCTCTAACCACAGGAGGAAACCAGTAAACACACAAACTTCATAGCAACACCAGCCTCCATCTGCACAGTCCTTCAGGAGAAGTGACACCCCTCGTGCCCCACATCGTGGCTCTGTGGGTCAGAGCTGCAGAGACAGCTTCAGCACTCACTACAAGGGGTCTCGGGACAAACTTCCAGGGGCTTACAGCAAGAGGATCAAGAAACAGTCCTTTGGGATCTAGAGGCCAGAAACCCGCATTGGTTGTGCCTGCCTACTTTTGGAGCGCTAGTGTATATAACCTGCATGAAGGCAGTGGTGAATGTCACGATCTAAATGTGCACTCGTGGTATTTCATGGTATAATTCACATACTGCTGCACAGAGGCACAAACCCTCTGCTCAGACCCGCACAGAGATGCAACACACAGCACAATTCATGCATAGCTTTGCCTCAAAATTATTCTGAAATCAAAGGAACCCACAAAAAAGTGCCAAACTTTATGCCAAATACCTCCCGCTCTTAGTAGCCACAGAGCCAGGACCTTGGGTTTTGTACAAGGATTTCATTAAGATGTATACCCCAGTATTGCAATGCTGCTATACAGCAATTCAAAACCAAGTTATCACCAGTTATTCTGTTGAATACAGTGACAGAGAAGGATGCCTGCATTTTGTCAGAGCCACATTCCGAGTCTCAGCCGCTGTATGAATTTTAGTTAAATCACATTAAACCACTCTTAGCGGTAAATTTTTCAAAAATAGCTATGGTAATAGTCAAAGGGGAAGTGAAAACATGAACAACGTAAATGCTGACTTGCTGAAATCCCTTCCCATACTTCAAACACAAAATAATACCAGTGATTTTGAAAGCACCATAAACCTTATAGAAAACGGGACATCTAGTGGCACTGCATGGGAATTGCAGCACGGAGGAGCGGCGATGCCTCCTCAAATCCTCTTCCATGAAGACTGTGACTAAGTAGAGGAATAACAGTGATGGCACATAAGAGTCCTCCAAAATCCTGACACATGGCAAAACTTTATCCCAGGAGTTCATGCAACAATTTCCCTTTCTAAATAATTCAAAAAAATACCACCAAGTGATCAGGCAGGTATTCCACTTGATGAGTTTTCCTTTTATCACACACTTGCTCTTTGTTTCCCTTTCTCCCCCCAAAACAGTCAAAAGGTTTACATGACGCCATCCCACTGCATCTGAACTATGGATTCACACTTCGAAATACCATGGGTTTGCCATTATTTATAAGTTAAAGCAGAGAGCTCTGGTGTTGGGGAAAAAGAAAGGCTTTGTTTATCTACACTATCCCCTACACATCCTAGTATTCGATCCCAGAATATTTTTGTTTACTCAGCATTCCCAGCAGCTGTAGGCAGATCCCCCACTAGCTCTGCTCTTTTCAGTATGAAACCATGAGCAGGTTTCTGTAAGTAAAATGCTCCATACTGATAGATAATCTGATGCCAAGAGTTTGTCTTTAACACAGGAAAGCTCATTCCTGAACTGGAAATGGGCCCAATACAGATGTAGTAGGGCCAAAGGAGAAAAAAATAAAAGGTCCTGAGGTTCGTGGGGTTTTTTTGTCATCAGTCCTTAATAAGACTTTGCATTTAAGTTTGGATTATATGTTATACATTGAGGAAATGGATTTCATGCCTGAGAAACTGCATACTAGCAAATCCCACAGTATTGTTGAACAAACAAGGAGAAAACAGTAAAGCCTGTAGATCAGTCAATTTACTTCAGTACAGACTGCAACTAAAACCATCACAGTTCATAAAAGCATTTCATTTCTCCCTCTGCACTAGCACTGAATAAAGTTTCAGTACTTTCTAGCATTCAAATAACTTCCTTCAAAGGAAAGCTGAAGGGGAAAGGGTTTTCACAACAGTGAGCTGTCTGTACAGTTGAGTCAGATTTCAGTCAAGCAAACCTTTTTTAACTTGATAATCGTAAAAGACATCAAGCAAAACAGCTTTCAAATGGTGAATGAGAAATCCGGTCATGCATTGGCTATGCTCAAAGGACTGGACTAAACTGAAGATACCAGATTTAAAAAAAAAAAAAAAAATCACTAATTTAATTTCTCTTTAAATTAACATTGGACAGTTCCAGAATTATGCATTTACTTTAAAAGTTGAAGTATTTCTACAGAAGCTCCCAGGTAATATTTCATTTCTCAGAGCTGCAGGCTGAGACAAGCCAGACTAGTTTGTAACACATCTTCTCACCTCAAACAGCTCTGCTCTGTCACAAGCATTTATTGATGCTTGAGGTCTTTTACTTCCTAAAACATTGTCACCTTCGGGTTTTCCATGGAGCCTGCTGTTACTTATGGTGCTGGCAGCAGAAAGGGGAGGTTGAAAAGGAAATTTGTTTGGGGGCTTAGTGCTACAAGTAAAAGCCACCAACTTACTATCAAAGGGGGGGGACTTTTGTGGGTTCATTAAGCAAGTTTCCTCAATGCATCACCTGGTAACCAGCCACCCACGTGGCAAAACAAGCCTGCGTCATGGTAAACACTCCTTTCCCCCTAAGCACTTGCACCTGCCTTTCACACAGCAACAGGACAAGGGGAAAAAATGCTGCGTTTTCCCTGAACTGAAGGCCAAATTGCACACTTTGTTTACCTGGCAGTATAACAGACTTTCTGGCAGCCTTTTGGGTTTCTCACCAGCATTTAAGTGGCAGATAACAGTGCATGCAGGCATAGCTCTGAGCCCATTTGGATTCGGCTCCAGGGACCCAAAATTTTGTCTTCAGCCACCAAGGGGCTCCAGGCAGGTGGGTCACCTCAGCCCACACTCAGGTTTTGGGAGGCACGTGAGCTCCCTACTGGTGATTCCCACCAGAAGCTTGTGTTGTACCCCTGCCAGTAACTCGACTTCCTGCATGCTCAGAGCCAATTTATGCCTCAGTTTCCCCATCTGAGGAATTAGGGTAGCAGGGTTTTGCCAAACATGGCAGCCAGGAGAGGACGAGCAGTGCACATGCAGACCAGATGCAGCACATTTCCCTCCCAGCTTTTCAGCTGTGTACAAGGTGATTCAGTTCAGCTGAGCTTGAATGAGTTACCTGAATACAGGGCTAGTGTAGAGCAGTGATGAATCATCTGTTCCTCCATGCTTATTCTTTGCACAATAATGTATTGCAGACCTCTAATTCCTCTGCTAAACATCCATAATCTTCTGACAGCTGAAGATTCTCCAGGGATTTCATATTTGAATCAGGGCAACAGACACAGACAGGTCAGTTAAAGCAGACTTCAGTAAACCAGCGTTATAAGATTTAAAGACTCCTATTTTAACATGGAAGTGGTTTACATCACTTCAACTACTGACAAATTACCATAAGTCACTCTTAATGAGATCATTTCGTTAGGGGCTTATGAAAAGGCCATAAAGATATACTCTCTTTTTTCCCTAGTTTTAAAGTAAAAGAGGGCACCTCACCCTAAGGCAAAATGCACCTACTTCTGGCAGGAGGGCACTAACCTGTGCTGACAGACGGAAAAACCTCTGCACCAACACTGAAACCCCTATAGAAGTGCTGGGGAGTGTGTTAACAGACCCCTCCATATCTCCCCATGTGCTGGTTTGGGGTTCCCCTGCTAGATACAGGGGTGTCGATGGCCTCTCTTTCCATTCCTGGCACGAGGTGGCTTCAAGGGTCTGGAGGTGAAGGTGAAGGCAGCAAGTCTCCTGCACAGCCCCAGGGTCTGCTTCATGCCCAGATTTGACAAAGCATGAGAGGTCTCATTATCTAACACTTTGTAAAATCTCACTATTTTCCTGGAAATTATTTGGCTAAGGAAGAAAAAAAAACAAACCCACAAACACATTTCCCTTCCCTCCATAGAGGTACTTCACCATACAAGACCTCTGCTCCTTCCTACACATCAGAAACAAAGTATAGCAAAATACATATATATATATGCCATCTGCTTTTCCTGGATCTCCTCTGCCCTGGGCCCCTCCATCTCCCTGCATCCTTACCTGCTTCTCTTGACAGACACGCACCAAGGCACTCCAGAGGGCACTGCTACTGCCCAGGTCTCTACTGCTACTGCAGGAGAGACCTGGGCCACCCCTTCCCAACCCTCACCTCTCCCCAGGAAACCCACCCAGGTGCCTGTCCCACTCCTCCTAACCACTCTGTTTCTACTCTCCCCTGCAAGTAAACAAGCCAGCTCCCCTTTCTACTGGCAACACCTGTATTTCATCCTGCTCCCCTCCACCTCCTGCCCACCTCTCACTCCCCACATGGCTCCCTCTGGCCAGCAGCACCTTGCAGGGCTCCCAGAAGCAGCCCTGGGCTATCCCAAAGAGTCAGCAAGCCAGCGACACTGTCATAATACGAAGGTCTAAGCTGCATTTTGGGAGGCTTTTATCAATCTCAGCACAGGAATATTGAGTTTTCATCACATGTCTGATGTTACATGGCATTCACATCATGTAGAAAGGACTGTTTTGAGTACATCAACCACCCCAAAGAAAGCGAAAACAAAAGAGGAAAAGTATATGCTAGCGATCCTTTCTTGCCAAGCAGAATAGTTAAACTTGTCTTCAGCAATCAGTCAAGGCTCCAGCAAAACCTGTTCTACCAAAGATAAATGATCTTTTGCGAAAGAACGGATACCTCTGAAAACTTCACTACCATTTGTTAAGACAAAGAGTTGCCTCTTGATAGTCTCCTTAATGCAGTATAAATTTTAATAAGGCGTGCATAAACGACCAGCCATAGTGCAGCTCACAGACTCTGCTGAGCTTTAGGAAAACAATTCTCTACGGCTGCTTTTCACCTCCTGTCCTGGTATTGCTGAAAATCTCTCCTGCTAATCACACATGGGAGAAACAGCAGCATGCATGTGCAGGCCTTGGGTCTGGTTTTAAGTTTACATTCCTCACGCTCTTTCTAATAATCACTTGTCTCACATCAGCTGCTACAAAGTCGCTTAGACAATCCAGATTGCTTTTTTGGATCATTAACTGGGTACCCAAAACACTATTAAGGTCAGAAGCAATGGATAATTTTTTTCTACAGGTACTCGGTAGGATAAGGAGAGGAAGAAAAAACTCTAAGTCATTCTGTGCTTGTTAGGTCAATACACAGATATTGCAGCCAAGCCATATAATTAATTTTTAGCATTACTTTTGTCCTTTTTTTTAATCTTGGTGTATTGTGTGTTATGGATCACTTTGTGCAAAAGTTTTTATATAGCTGACATGCTTCTAAATTTTCTACAAATATCAGTACTTTACCAATCATAAAATTAGGACTTGTACTATACTATCAGGCATATTGATTATTTAATTCTGATCTCTTGATAACACTGATAAAGAAACAGCTCACAGTAACATTAATCTGTATGAAGGATACCCAGGCATGTGAAGGCTCACTTCATTTGGAAGGAGAGTGCAATAAAACCTAAGTTCAAAACGAAAAATAGATCTGTAAGAGTGTGAGTAACAGAAACGTCTCACCTTAGTCCTAGAGTTTCCCTTGGATTCAGCCTCCACCACGGCCTTACACTAACGGAGTTCCTGTTTAACAAACCAAAATAAGGTTCATTGCTTTTAGTGACTGTGGCTTGGAGGACTCCCTGCACCCTGGGAAGATCATTAAGCAGCCTCTGCATGACTGCCAAGGTACTAGGAGAAAGTGGCCTCCCAGCACGGCAGGTACGGCTCACGTGGCACGCATCTCTCACCCCAATGCAGCACTTCATGCCACTTCAGCGCATACAGGGCTCCAGTCTGAACAGGGGAGACTCGTGTCCCAGGTCAGACACAGCCTGGGGTCATGAAAAGCTAAAGATGAGAGAAAGCCCCTTGGATGAGACCAGTCCAAAGCACCAAGCAGGTGGTGGGAGACAGGCAATGAAGGAAGTCCTCACGTTTGCTGTTACCATCTTTTAACAACCATTCCAGTTCATATTCTGTCTCCTGGCTGCACTATTGAAAATGAAATCAAAGGCAGGCAACTGAGTACTTTTTACTCTACATCCATTTGTCTTAAACAGAGCATCCCTCACTGGCATAGGAACACACCAAGCTTGTGATCACCCCCTTGCAGCAGTCTGGACAGAGAGGTTGTGTTAGCAGGTATTTCACTAACTGCTCTAGAAAATATAAGCACGAGGAAAATAATATTTACAGCAAGGAAAGTGAGATTTCGTGTTCAGCAGGAGATGCATGCTAGCACACACCAACTCCCAGGCGTTAAATAGGTGTGAGTATGCCTTGGTGATCACAGCAGACCCGCAGTTAATTCAGCATTTAAAGACACTGAAAACATTATATTGAATCTTCCTGGAAAAGCAGAAGTGCCATTTACTAACATAGAGATTAAGTAAAGCCTTGTGTACAAAGACTGGAATGAAAAGTAACTTGTTTTTCTCTATCATCTGATATCTTCAGCAAGCAGGGACTCAGTCTTTTAACCCTTTTTGCAGAGTGCTGTTTCTATCAAGACAGGTTCAGAAAAAGAGTACAAAATTAATTTCTAAAAAACACCCGTAAAGACAGAAATAATAAACTAGGCAGACTGAGGACATACATTTTACCCTTGATTATTAAAAAAAAAAGATCCAGAAAAAGTGGAGTATTATTTTAAGATCATTACTATTGACACACTCTGTTCTGAAGTTTATTTTTCTGAAATCAAAAATAAAGTACATGCATTTTCAGAGAGAAGTCACCTGAAGCACATGCTGCTGAATTTCACTAAAAGTCACACTGAAAATATGTAACATTCGGATTTGTGAGGCTTTCCTTAAACAATTCCTCCAATAATTGTCTAGGTCTGCCATAGAACTGAATCATACTTCAATTTTTGTAACTACATCAAGTAACGTATTCCCCATTTTCTAAAATTTTCAGTCATTACCATGAGGGAAGCTAAAATATCAATCTAACAAAAAAAAAATTTTTCTTCTGTAAGCACAAATCAGATGGACCATCATATTCTGTACTGAAAGCTTTGTGCATTCAGAGTCCTTTCCAGCTATCCAAGAAAAGGATCAGGTCTTTTCTGCACAAGGAGTAAGATGCAACCGCAAGACCTTGACTGATGACCTTGTTCCATTTCAAACTTCTTCCTTGCATCATGAGATCTATAGAGCTTTCTGAAAATGGAAACAGATTTGTATCCACCCACCCGAGGCCAGGAGCTGGGACTCTCAAACCAGAACCAAGGCTTCTGAGTGTGACACAAGCTGCAGGAGCGGGTAGCTCAGATGTGCCAGAATGCCTGAATTGAAAAGTTATTTGCCTGAAGTCCCACCAAGGCACGTCAAAACAGTCTTAAATGACTGTAGGAGTTTTGGTAGCCCTCCACAGAGGCGGATTTTCAAAGTAAAATTTGAGAGATGCAACAACATTTGAAGGGAAGCAAAAGAATAAAGAGTTTCTTGGGAATGCCGAGAAATTAAAGCTACTGAGCAGGTCTTGCACAGCTGTGGCTGTGAACAGAGCTATGCTACATGTCACTGTGAAAATACTCACAATAATCTGGTAGATTAACCATCAGAAAAAGAAATTGGTTGTTGTATTTGTTTTAGAGTATTTGCAAATGCCCAAAGTAGGACATTTCTGGCATAATTGTTCAGGCCTCACCAGAAACGATGTTGGTCCACTGAGCCTTTGTGTCTTTCAATCTAGAGATGGGAAAAGAGGTGATTACATAGTCAGTGACCCTTCATAAAAGCACAGCTTTATTCCCTCTTGTGCACTGTCTAGTTTTCAACATACAAACATTAAGCTTTGTGTGTTTTCCTTGGAAGATTATTTCTTGACTTTCAAGTACTTTCTCCTGCTATTAGTTTTACTAGTTCCTATCTGTACTCTGTGTCGTTATGCCTAGTTACAGATTGTGCTAAATAAGTAATCTTCTTCCTCAGTGTTTACATCTTTCAAGTATTTGCAGATGATCTCTTTCCCCTATAGCTGCCAGCTAACATATTTAACTACTTTATTCTTTCTTTCTAAATTCCCCAAAGGCTTTTCATTGCTCTTATCTGAATTCCCTTGGGTTGTCAACAACGGTCTAGTAATGAGGTGTCCTGACAGCGCCCGGCACGTTAGGGCTGAACAGGAAGGAGACCTTATCCCCTCCTAGGACAGGATACCCATGCCTATGCAGTTCAGCAAAACACAGGACACTTTTGTTGCTTTGCAAACTCAGGATTAATTTACTACTAATGATCACATCTTGTATTTCTCTCACCCTGCAGTTTATTTGTTTACATCTTCCCAAGATGATTCATCTGCCTAATCTTTTAGAGCCTTCAGCTTACTTCTGGCTCTCATCACTGATTAAACAAAATGATGCACGACTTTCATTGTGAAGTTGGACACTGGGAATTTAGAAGCTTCCCAGAAGAGCTCTGGACGGTGGGACAGGCACTCTTTGCGCAAGGGGTGGCCTGTCCTCCTCTCTGAGCAAAAGGACAAGGGGCAATCAGCAGCATCAATCTTCATTTGGAAAAATAATCAGGTACAACATCAGCGCAGAAGAGCTTGACCTCCATTCACCCTCCTGCCCTGTGACCATACCACCAGAGGGGAAGGTGTTGCCTCCGCAGCTGTGCCCTAAAATCCATATCAAGAAATGGAAATTCGTTTGAATGGTGCAGATGTTTGATGCCCCTTGTGTGTGTGATGTCCAAAAACTCCCCCAGTTGTCCTTCCAAATTACGCTGCGGGTGACAGCATTGAAATACAGAGATTACTTTCAAGGAGCACTCATCTTACTTGCATTGGAAGTTTGGGGTATTTATTCCTACACTGCAGGTATTTGTGAAATTAGGACATTTGAGATGCAGTACTAGTACCAAAACAAGACAAAACAAAGAACTAACAATCCTCCAACTTCTAAATGTTTAACTGAGTAAGCCCCCCCAAACTTTTCTATTGCATTGTGTTGGTGTAAAATACATATATGTCAGAGGAAAATCATCTATTAGTTTCCATTTTCCAAATAAAGGTAACTCAGCCTGTGCCCTGTCAGTCACGCTTGTGAAGAGTCATTACAAAAATCAGATTATCTCTATTTCATGCAATACAGTAAGTATGAAGTGCTTCTGCAAATCAAGTTATTAAGAGTGCCCCAACCATCTGCATTATTTGAAATACTTCAGGGCAACTTATCTGCAAAGTCAGCTGGGTATAAAGGTAATCTCTTTGTGCTCATGCAGAATATACTTTATAGTTTTATGGCTACTTACATTAATTGAGCAAAGCCATTAGCCATTCCTCTTTCTAATCACTGACATGAGGCCAAAGTCATCCCTACCATTTTCACAGAGGAAGAACAAGAAAACCGTATAGATATGAGGTTGACTGGTCACAGGCAGGAAAACCTACACAGTAGTTTTCTCATCATTTTCCCATGACTTTGAAAAAGCCCACCCAGGAGTGCAGAAGGGCAACGGGGGCACCAGGCACTAGGCAGAGGCATGGCAGGACTAGAGAGAATTGAGGGTCTGGCCCTCACCCATGCAGCAGCTCCGTGGGAATTTGACAGATACAGTTTCCTTCAACCGAGCTGAATTTGTCCTTGTCACCCTGTGCGCTGAAATCCTCCTGGTGCAGGAGCACGCTGGGCATGGGGGAATGCTGCTGTTCCTGCCTGCATGGCCCAGTTACGGCCCCAGGGTCCAAGAACCACAGAAGGGCCGCCATGGGCAGTGGAAGCCACAGTCCTGACTTCACCAGCTGACTACAGACTGCAAATCCTCGTGGCCTGAAGTGTGTGAGGCGGAATGGCATCAGCTCCAAGCCTCTCATACTAGTAGCCCAGACAAAATGTCCTATGACTCGCAAAGGCCCTGGCAAGCAGGACTGCATATTGGGACAGTCTGTTCAGGAGATGACGGGGTCCATAATGATGCAAATAAGAGACTGACATAAAGCACAGAGTGTGCAACAATTTCAAAAGGTTGCAATGAAAAGCCAGGGCCAGCCAGATGGAAGAAGAGCCAGAGCGATGCCAACACCCCCTGGAGGAGGGCCTCTCCCACTTGCTTTTAATGTTACCCCTACACTCTCAACAGGTTCTTACCCCCATGCCAAGTTACTCAGCAGTAAGCAGAGGGAGAAGAGGGCTCAGATTCACTGCAGCAAGGGCTGGGGAGCCAGAATATCATATGGGCACTGTGGCCTCTAAAAGTGTCCTCGTCCTCGCAGCACGCTGCCTGGCAACAGAGAAATGCACAGCAGGCGTGAGTAAGGCAGCCCATGTACCGAGAGGCACTTGTTTGAATTAGCAGCATTCCGCCCTGTAAAATACACCCCATGGCAACGCTGTAGACCCGGCTGCCTGCTCTTCCACCGCCCCCAACAGCTTCCATCTCATGTGACCTAAAAAAGAACCCCCAAACCCCACGCATTTAAACAAGAACACCAGCTCTATAGTACTTCTAAAATATTTTCCTTTTGCCAAGCTTACCATGCAGCTGTTAGCACCTATCCTTAACTTCTCCATGTGTCCTTCCTGTAAGGACAAATCTGTGTCCACCCTTTGCCATGGTGCAGAAACTCACTTGAGAGCTTTACCTCCTTGCCCTGCATAAGCGCAAGGTGGTTCACTTTGGTGTCTGCCAGTTGCCACCCCGATGGCTCAGTAACCTCAAGCCTAACATAGCGCATCACTGGGCAGTTTCCCTTTGCCTCACAGACCCAGCAGGTATCTAGGAGCCACTCCAGCCATCAAAAGTCATTCCCAAATCCTCCTCTCAGATTTTTGTACTGATAAACACGGGAATGGTGAGAGGCTCTCGTAAATAAATGACTGTATCAAAACTTGTGTCAGGGCGCAGGTCACACACAACCACAGAACTCACACTTGCTTGAGCTCTCTCTCTGAAAGCCACTATGGTACAAGAGAGCTATCAAAAATGGTGCTGTGAGAGGGCAACCAAAGGTCTGCTTCAAGCACGAGTTTCCTAAAGGCCCAGCGGCCGAGTGGCTTCCTCCATGCCTCCTGATGCCCAGCACAGGGTGGGGGCAGCCGGCGGGAGGGTGGACCGTGCCCCAGGGCTCCCTGGCCGCACCACATAGGCACCAGCCCCAGGCAGCACCTGGGGAACAGCAGCTGCTGTGCTGGGGCCACAGCAGTCCCTGGGGACATTAGGGATGGGGAGAGGTCAGCCGTGGGATGTTGCCAGGTCTGTCCCCCCCTACGGGGAGTGAAGCCTACTTAGCATTTTAGTCATATGAGGGAACAACTCCTGTGGAATAAAAGGAGGAAAACTGGGTTAGACGTGGTTAAAGTGAAAAAAGTCGTTTAAAAAGGTGAGCGTCTTCTTCTGCGCTGGAAAACGCTAAATTTAAAAATGCTCTAATGGGGTCAAATTCAGATCTCCGTATGCCAAAGTAAAGCCAACATAACCTGTTCCGCAAAGAGGCCCTGAGGGGAGTTTTCTAATACTTTGCTACAGAGTAAAAGCTGCAGGGCGAGCTCACCTTCAAATTTCCCCTGAATTTCGCGTTGCGAACGTAGCCCCTCCGGAGAGAGCGGGGGACCAGCGGGCGGGCGGGCGGAGCGCTTCAGCGGGGGGAGAGGGCAGAGCAGGAGCCGCGGAGCGCGCCCGGCCGGTGCCTTGCCGGGGACGCGATGAACCGGCGGCGGTCCCCGGGAGCGGCCCCCCGTCCCTCCCTGCCTCCCGCCGCCTGGAGAAGCGGCGGACTCACCTGCGGGGCGGCCCGAGGCGGCGGCGACGGGCGGCTCACAGCTCCCGGCACGCACCCCAGGGCTGCCGCGGCGGCGGGCGGCGGCGCGGGGGGGCACCGGGGGCGCTGCCCGCCGATCCCCGCAGCTGCCGGAGGAGCAGGCAGAGCAGCAGCAGCAGCAACAGCAGCAGCAGCAGGAAGAGCGCCAGGTAGAGGAGCAGGTTGAGCTCCCACTCCATGCCGCCCGCGGCTCGGCACGGCTCGGCTCCCCGCGAACCGCCCGGTGCCGATGCCGGTGCCGGTGGCGACCGAGCCGCCGCTCCTCTGGCCGCCCGGAGCCTCCTCCCCTGCGGCAGGGCGGACGGCGGGCGGAGAGGGGCACCGGGCGGAGGGGCTGCGGCCGGGCGCCCGCGGAGCCAGTCCTGCCTTCAGCCCCCGCCTCTGCGGCACCTCCCTGCCCGGGCAGGGCAGGACGGGGCAGCACCGGGCACAGGAGGGCACCGGGGCGGTGGGTGCAGCGGGCACCGTGGCCGTCCCGCGCCCGCCTCAGCGGCTGCGACTTCTGGGCCCGTGGTCCGAGCTGGGGCGCGCTGGCCGTGCTCCTTGGGCACACGTCCCTTGTTACAGCAACGATGCTCCGAGACCACCCGTGGCCACCAAGGGAAGCTCGCTGGGGTGGCTCGCTTCGAAACTGAGCCTCCCCTCCACACTGAAATGCCCTCATAGCGGTACCGCAAGCAGCATCCATCCTCCCTGCCTCCCCACCCCGCATTTCACACATGTCCACCAGCACAGGCCAACCAGCTCCGAACTTCGTCGGTATCAGAAAATGTCTCTCTCCTTGAAGACGTTTGAGAACCATCCCCTTGGCCAGGAGCAAAAACACTTGTCAGATATTGCCATGGGAATAGAAAAGTTATGCAGATTTTCGAGCACTTGACTCTGGCTTGGTGAACAAAATAATTGTGATGGAGCCGCCATGACTTTTGCTTTGAAGGTGATGAAAAAACATACTTTAAAAATACCAGATGCCCTTTGTCATACTGTATCGCTAACATCTGGCTGTCGGTCAGGTAACAGAGCCCCCGCCCTTAGAGCCAAGGGACACACTGGGGTTAGATGTGGCATGACCCGGTGGCTCCCGCACCCGCTTTTGGAAACGCTCTGCTCAATGCGTGAGCCTCCAGACTTAAAAGACAGGTTACTGAGGAGCGCAATTGCAGCGGTGGCTTACTGCCCTCCTTGGGACAGCGGCACCAATCGGAAAAAAAAATCAGACGTATTTCACACGCTCAAACTACTGCATCACATCTCCCTCTACTTCTCCCTGCTCCCCAAAGACCACCGGTGCACTGAGGCTGCAGGAGAGCAGATGGGGTGAAGGGAGTGGAGGGATGTCAGCTTGCCGCTATCCTCAGGGAAAACCCTACTTGCACTTTTCGGGTACCATCTGGCTGCTTGCCCACATGATTCATCTCGGGTCAGGTCACATCCCCAATGCCTCCACGGATCTATAAGCATTGGAACTGAAATTTCACAGAGTGAACATAAGCACTGCTGCATATATTGCAGATTTTGTCAGGGCCATAGAAAGTGTGTTACTTCCTGAAGAAATACATCCCCAAAATGCATAAATTCTACTTCATAAAGCCTCCCAAATTCTTAACGTAAGTATAGCATCATGGTAAGTTTGAGCTAAGGAGATAACTACATATTGAGTTATCATTTTACACCGAATCTTCTATCCTTATAGGAGCCCTAGAATAATACTTCATAATAATGCTCAATAAACAATTTGAAGCAATCTGGGAAAAGGATCATTCACCTTTTCTTGAAGTAGCAAAACTTCATTCTGACATCTTCATCGATACTGGAAAAAACACTGTCTGGCGGAAGAAGGAAAGGTCAGCATCCATCATTCTCCAGCGCTCACACATCCCGGGTCTATTCTCTCAGGCACAATAATTGGCACTTTCCCATTTCACTTGTATTATTAGTGAGGAATTGAACGACTCAAAACACAAGTTTTCTTAGCAGCACTGATTCACGAGGAATTGAGAATTAGGATCTCTGGGAAATATGGCAAGATTAACACTTGCACTTGATACGCACAGAATATCGATCAGAAGCTCCCTGAGAGACAGTCTGCTCTTGTGCGAGAGACGCTGGTGATACAATGCCTTGTGAGTACCTGTTGTACACGACAGCAGGTACTTCTAAACCATGTTTTTAACCTTTAATAATGACTGTGTTTTAAGATACAATTGTAAATATGAAATCATATTTAAAATCAGTTCAATCAACAAATATATACATTGTTTGGGGGGTTGTTTGTGGGTTTTATGACCAAAACAGAATTCTGAAATTTCTTAAAGCTGTATGGAAGAGAAATAGTTCATCTTCTCTTACTATTGAAATGTTTTATAATCCTAGAACTAAATAATGCAGACTGTTTCGTATAGTCTGTAAAGGAAAGTAGAAGACACAACCTAAACAAGCAGGAAAGCTAAAATTCCTCCCCAATCCTTATTCCTCATACAAAGAAGCAATAAGGCTCTACAGAACAATGGCAACAGAATTACTCGGAAGAGGCATATGCATAAATTTTCTAAAATGTAACTCCTGATTTAAAAGAAACATTTTAGTATCAAGATTTTTTAGTCTCAAAAGAGGTCGTCCATCTAGAACAACAAAAAGACGTGCTTGGAAAAGATTATGACTTTCAGCGTTTCAAGTAACCAGGCAGTCAAGATTAATTTCTGGTTTGTAACAGATACTTGGAAGCTGAATAAGCAGAAGAAATAATTGAAAAGAGCTGTTCTGATTTAATGGTTTAACTTGATCATTTATTATTTATCCCGCTTATCCTGGGGCTGATACCACCTTTCCTGTAATTGCATCAAGACCCGCTGTTCTAACATGGTTACAGCTGGCGATGCTGCGCGTGCACAGTCAGATTTTCCTTGCATGTTTGTAACCAAACATGCGTATTCATTCAGTTATCACTCTGAGTCACAATGGCACTTTGGGGAATCTGGGAACGGGGATGATAGTGGTTTGTTAGAGCTGCAAAGCTGGGCAGATTGAATTCATAGGCAGCAGAAATCCAGATCACGTTATCCAAGCGCTCTGTAGATACTTCTTCCACCAGCAGAACAGCAGCAGCGTGATCTGGCATTCAAGACTAATAGAACTGTGGACTGTGAGAAGGGTGGCACTACACTGAACAGAATTATTCAAAATACTCCAGGTTTCAAAAGAGAAAATTATCCCCCAATTTTATTAAATGTGCTATCATCTCTTACGGATCAGATGTGACCTATAAGCTTTTTCAGTACTCTGGATTTCCTCTGTGTTGTAGCAGTATCAATATGTGGGATGAGATCACATGTACATGGTATCAGTAAACATTTTCTGTCTTCTTTTCCAATAGAAAAAAAACAAGTTTCCAAATTGATATTTGAAAATCACTTCAGTTTCACACTCCTGAGTTCTTGTATCAAGCCAGTATTTAACCTGTCTCCCAAGTAATATTTAAGACCAGGATATGAGAAAGTGCCTTTTTGGTTTTTTTTACAACAATTTTTATTTATTTTGCCTACTCTACATGAAAGCAAACTATAGTTTCCACTTTAACATGAACATCTGTTACTTTTTAAGATAATTTGAAGATGCTTCTAAAAGGTTTGAAAATCTTAAACAACACTAAAATCTTAGTCCGGACATTGGTTTTATATGTTCAGAGCCTTCAACTCTAGCTGTAACAATTTTGGCTTAACATGACACTTAACTCTGCAACTGTTTTCACTTGAATCAATAAAAATCATGAACGCAGTTTGCCTGGAGACAGAGAAATTGCAGGATGTGGAGACAGCAGACCTCTCAGTATTTAGCTATTGTGCCGAGACTCAAAGCTGCAGATTAATTAATTGCACTCACATGGTGGCAGGACAGCACTTCAGCCATTTCAGTAGCTCTTTGGAAGACCACAGAGCAAAACAGGCAGCAGCAGCAGCAAAAAAAGAAGGGGTGTAATTTCTTTTCCCCCAACTTAGTTGCTTGTCTAGAATCCAGCCTTGCGAATACTTCCCACTTTCCCAAAAGGACTGCTGAGAGCTGGGAAGTGCTGAATGCAGCACTGTCTACAGGATCAGAACTTTTGGTGGGACTCCTTGGTGCAAAAAAACTTCTTTCACAAGAATAATAAGCCCCTGGAGATTATGTGAAGGCTAAGTCTGGGTGGAAACAGTAAGAATATTTTGGGGCTTACTCAGAAATCTAGCTTATGAGAGATGATCAAACAAACATCCAGCGAGTAGATGAAGCAGAAGTTATTACCAACTTGCTTTAAGCTGGTATTTGGATGATTTGCTGACAGTTCCGGGTCCCTTTTTGGAATAAAATTACTTTAGCATATGCATTAGGCAACCACTTTCCTAAATTTTAGCCATGCAAGCTGTGACACCTTCCTTCTGATAAGTAAGGGACAAATGCGCTTACGGCTGTGCTTCAGATAAAAAGCTTGTTTAAGTGCTTCTCTGGATCAGGGCCAGAATACCCCGCAGCTCACTGCATCAAGCTGGTATGCAAGCTGTACTGTTCATGCTTTATTTTTGCTGGCTGCATTGCTTGCAGTGATTACCTATCCTCCCACCCATGTGGAACTGTATCTGTTTCAAAGCCTCAGAGGCTCTCATAAAAACAAATTATAAATTATATTATTACATCTATGCAGAGCTTTTCTTCCCAAATAATCTTATAAACTGAAATACCGTATATATCATGTTGTGCATACGTGTGTAAAGACACTGGACAGCAGAACTTGCAGCTAACCAGCAAAGGCACATTACAGTTAAGACTACCATGAAAAGAGAAGATCAATTTTTTATTTATTTTTATTAGGCCATAAAACACGGTTGCTGGAAGCTTGCTGTCAAGATGCTGAGATTCTGATGCAGTTTGTTTTTTTACTTCAGCCCTCAAATGTGATTTTCCCTGATGGCTCAGTTCGGTAAGATAATCCAATTCAAGCATTCAGCCTACAGAGCATTCATCTCAAACGAAGAAACGCTTCTATGTGGGCACAATAGATCATTAGGCTCTTCTTTCTGACAATTCCTGCTTTAGCCTAAGTGCCTGTGATTTATTCACTCATTTAGTTACTCTGCATTGTAAAATACTCATTCCTTTTCTTTCTGGTTTCAAACACCCAGAGTATTTCTATTACTTGATTACAATTGTAACTCTGCCTTTCACCATACAGAAATGTAGCAATTGCTCAACTTCTATTTCATTAACCTATTATGTTGACCTTATTTTCCATGTAGCCTGCTTCGGATTCCCAGTGCTGTGATTTTATGCCTCCTTAATTTGTGCATGAAATTCTTTACCCTTCCTAGCACGTGTGCATGCACAAAATCTGCAAAGTAGACTCTGTGCAAAGAAGATGGCATGAATCAAAGGAGTTATCTGATTTCCAGCCCACACACACAACTTGGTTCCCCTGGAATCACATCCAGCTCCTCCTGAAGTCCACCATCAACTTCTCTGTGTACTAATCTTGAACAGAACCAGCATCAGAAGCAAAAATCCACCATACCTGCCTCCCAACAGCAGAGGTATAATTAGCACTCCTGGAAATGCTTCTGCCAGAACATGTATTAGTGCAAGAAAACCTAATGCAAATGACTGACAACACTGTTGAATGTTCTGGTTTAGTGTCAAAAATGTGACTCCTTTGAAAATACTACTTCATTGAAGTTGTTAAAAAACTTCTGCAAAAAAGCTATTGCTGTGATTTCCCAAGCAACAAGACTGCAACTCCTCACCAGCCCAAACACTCAGTCGCTCGCTTCTGTCAAGAGGAGTGATGCCAAAGGGCGCGTTGCCACCAGCCTGACAGATTGAGGCACGTGATGGTTCACCAGGAGAGCTGGGACAGGAATTTTTCCCACTCTAGCCCCAACTGCAAATCTCAGCATAAGCCCAAATTGACATTTTTGCAATAGATGGAGAGTAACATAGTTCAGAAGGCTCCTACAAACGACACAAACCCTTCCAAGGTTTTTGACAGTAACTGAAGAGTTTAATGAAAAATTGTTTCATTTTGAAATGAAAATGACTGCCGTGTTTCACAAAACTAGTTTTCATTTTGACTGCTCTATTGAGCAACCACTCACAGTAAAAATTCCGCTGTCTATATAGCCTGCAAGATTAGTACATTTTAACCTATATGAATGATTTGTTGAGTAATACATCTATTTCCAGATTTCAATTCTCTTTCTCAAGTGGAAGGCAATATAAACATTTTTTTGAAGAGTATCAAAGTGATTTTACGTCTTACTATTCTCTTGCAAAGCCTGCAAATGAAAACATAACAAAACCATGCTACTGAATGAGAACCAAGTAAAATTGATTAATTTATCATTACCAAGAAAAGCAAAATGCTGACTAAATAGCACAGTGAAAGGTAAGCTACTCAGGGAAGCCCTTTTCTGATCAATATCTGAACTGCTGTATTACTCGGGTGCAGAATGCCCCATTTAAGTGAGAAATTAAACCCCACGACCTCTTCTGTAGAAGCTATCAGAATCAAGTTAAGCTGAAAAATGCTTAAATTCAATTGCTTGTCCACTATGATGAAACTGAATACAAATACTAATGTTCCAGTTTCCTCACTTCAAGCACAAATACCAGTGATTCCAAACGGAGCTGATAGTAAGCAATTAGGCTATGAGCCTATGCTCCTTTAAACCAATGCAAATAAGAAGAAACTACCCTGAAATTCTTGTGAATTAAAGATGTGAAAACAAAGGTCAGGTCTTCAGAGTTCATTTCTTCTAAAAAAAGTAGATGGTCTCACTGACCTTTTAAGATAATTGCTAATTTATTCATGATAGTGATTGCCAACATTACGCTTATCCGCTTATCCAGTGAGTTGTACTTTTTCCCCCAAAAGAAAACCAGAGGAAAAGATGGAAATAAATAGTAAGATAAGTTGGATTTAACGTGGGTTACTGCAACAGAGGTGGACACTATTCATTGAAGAGAATCACTTATGTCATGTCCCTAGCATTGTAATCAAGCAAGATACAACTTCTGAGAAAGACTTCCCTAGGTGCCAATTTAGCCTTACCATGCCTGTATGGTCTTTGCCTGTTATTCAATAAATGTTTGGGTTTTCAAGGCAAAAAAAAGATGGTAATGTTTTCAGTGTGCATTACATCTCCCGGTAAGCTGACAAAATGGCATAGTGAGGCACTATGTTCCACCACCTTTCATATAAAATGTTCCACAGAGACATTTTCTCCTGCTTGTAAGCTGTCAGCTTTCCAAACCGAATCAAGATTCTGCAATTCAAATGGGGATCTCTCCATGTTGCATATCATCACCGCTAATAATCTGGCTGCCTGCCAGATCGGGTGTCTAGTGAAACCGATGCAACCTCACCGATTTTGTGGGTTTCTTGGATGGCCCTTTCATCTGAATTTAGAAACAAACAGCAGCAAGGAAATAATCTAGTTCATTTCTATTCAGCCACTTGAGCTGTACGTGCCAGATAAAATACTTAATACCGCTCCTACCACTAACATCAGTACTTTGAATACGCACAGGACTCAAATTCTGAGGAATGAGATATCTCATTTAAATAAAGCACAACAACTTTGCAGCATTGAACTAACAGCTTAAGTTCCTCACTGGAGACTTTAATCATCCCAATATGTACTGAAAAGGCAACCTAGCAGGACTGTGTTTACCAAGCAAATTCTGTTCCTTGAGATGTAAAAAGATTCCAGATCTCTTTTTATATTGTAAAATGACAGAAAAATTTCACAATCCTGCTTCCTGCAAATACTGTGACTTACAACATGGGTGAAAATGGGCTCCTAATAAGTATGCGGACAACTACAAAACGACGGCACACAAAAGATGTAAGAAAAAGTATTCAAAGTGGTAATTTATGGCTTTAGCTTGGGTTTACTCGAACATGCAAAGAGCTGCAATACTTCTTCAATGCAACTGAAGTGTCTGAAATTTGTACTGCGTTTCTCTGAAAGCAACATACAGACTTCAGTACAACAAATGAAATATATCAGTGTGATAGGAAAGGATTTACAGTAATGTAGTTTGAATGTCTAACTTAAACTTTAAGTTAGACATTCAAAACGCAAAGCTTATGGTTACATCCCACTTCTTTCAGAAGTCTGCCTTTTTTGTTATTCAACTTACATATTTGCCAAAATATTTCCACAAGTTTTTCCCAAGCTTTGTTTTACATATCTGTTTGCTAACAATAAATGAAACAATTCAAAATACATTTGTTTTCTGTGATTTAGAAACACTGTTTAACAGTTTACCCAACTGCACATAACTCAGAAATTAGCTCTGTGATTAAAATCAGTGCTGAGAAAACAATTTCCTCCTTATAAAATCTTAAGTGATTGCAAGTCATTAGTACCTAACCTTAACTTTTCATGTAAAAAGCTGCACCAACCAAAGCACAGCAGGTCTTAGGGCTACTAACAGGGAGCAAACTTGGTCCCAATGGAAGCATTTCTTCTCAGCGATTGCAAAGCAGCCAGAATTGAACCCCAAGCCTCCACTAATGAATATTATCACTGAATTTAAACAATAAAAAAGTAAAACCAGACAGAATTTCTACTTAAAGACTGCCAGTTAAACTCCAAGTAAAATACCCAGTCAACCATATAGCTGTGATGAGAGAGAACCTTATGCCAAATGTTATCATATTCGTGGCTAGAGAGAAAGTTGCAAGTGTTAGATCATTTTGTTCCTTATTGTTGCTTCACACGTAGTGCCATTTGGGAAAAATATTTGCTTATTTTTATCCCTACAGAAAGGTTGTCTTTTTGTGATCTCATCAATATTCTTTTACACTGAATATTTGCGATGATATTCATTTATCCTAATCTGAAAATATAAAACCAGCATGGAAAAAATCAGACAACATTTGTCCTCACTTGCACAAACTTGAAGTTTCTGGAATGTGACTCACTTTTTAGTTTGCACTAGAACTTCAGTGTGTTAACAAGATTTAAAAAGACAGTATAACTGAGGTATTTCAACAATTTTGTGTGAGAAAAGTCAGAGTGTCTGAGGTTTAACCTTGGTGGGAAGATGGCAGGAATCGATTTTCTCATTTCTACTCAAACTAAGCATAAAAGCCACTTGTAAAGGCCTTGAGTTTTTACTTACAGGCAACACTTCAGAACAACAGGAAAGGATGTCCTCCTGACAAATTTGAAGCTTTTGCTGTATTTTCGTCTACAGCACTAACTGCCTCGCTCGCGCTACCAGCTCGGCTGTTTTCTAGGGGCTGCAGGAGCATGCACATCTTGGAGACTGGACACTGCAACAGCGTTAACCACTCGAAATGCCCGGGGCGCATTTTTTTAATTCCAGACGATTTCCCCGACGACCGGCACTTTGGCACGAGCCCACACGGCCTCTCTCCCTTCGGCCGCTGAAGACGCGCCGAGAGCCGCGATGGGGCGGCTACTGCAACAGCCCCGTCCCAGGCCCCGCTCTGGGCAGCGGACCTCCGAGCCGCGGCTACAGCTGCGCCTGCGGCGAAGCAGGCCCCTGCGCCCATCATTTAGCGGGCTGTAACAGGCGATGACCGATGGTGCGGACTCCCCCGGGGTCAACCTCGCCTCACGGCCGAGCAGGCGGCGGCACCGGCGCCCGCCCTGAGGGGAACGGCCTGTGGGCGGGACCGGCGGCGGGAGCTCTGCGCCTGCGCGCTGGCACCCACCGCCCCGCGGCCGCCGCGCGGTGATGACGTCCGCGCCGCCGCCGGCTCCCGTGCGCGCCGCGCCTCAGGGCCCGCCATGAAGGCGACGCCGCTCTCCAACTGCGAGCGGCGCTTCCTCCTGCGCGCCATCGAGGAGAGGAAGGTGCGGCGCCGGCCTCCCTTTCCCCATCCCATCCCCTTCCCTATCCCCTTCCCCGCCGCGGGGAGGGCTAGCGCGGCTCTCCCCTGCCGCCGCCCCGCGGTAGGCCAGAGCCGGGCCCCCCCGCCCCGGGACGGCGCATTAACCCGGTGTGTGTCTGTGTGTGTGTGTCTGTGGGCCCGCAGCGCCTGGACGGGCGGCAGTGCTATGACTACCGGAACGTGCGCGTCTCCTTCGGCGCCGACTACGGCTGCTGCATCGTGGAGCTGGGGAAAACCAGGTGGGAGCGGGGGCTCGGCCGGCGCCGCGGCCTCTCGGCTGCGGGCAGAGCGCGCTGCGCTTCGCGGCCTGAGGAGAGCCTTGCAGGGGCCGCTGTCGCTCTCGCTTTAAAGCGTTACGCTTCTAAACCTGCGAAAGCAAACGGAGTGTAGAGCGTTGAATGATAGGCATCTGAAAGCCTGCTGAGATCGCAGTAAACAGATTTTGGGGACTGAAGCCTAAAAGTCGTAGCGATTCCAGGATAGGAGCATAGAGGAGAAGTGGGAAGGGAAGGGATGGGGTTTCCGTGTTGATTGTAGATTACGAATAATTTATGATATACAAAATGATTAATTTTTCATCCCTTTATTCAGTGATCTCGCATTACATTTTGCATTCTTCCACAAATCAAACGGCCCTCTTTTGTATGTGGAAAAGCAGAATATATGCACTTACATAAACATTTAGTTAGAGATTCTCATGTGTTTAAGTCTTACTTTTAGTCCTAAAAGACAGGAGAATGTTCTAATTTCTACGTTTGATTGTCTCAGTTGTTGCCCAGAGTTTAAATATGTATGATGGGCATTGAATGAGAAACTGTCAGGAGCAAGAAATACAAACTAAAAGCCTAAACGCATGCTTTTTCAAAGTATGTATTTTGTTCCTAGCGGTAGGAGTGTTTTCCTGCTAAATTCCGTGACTTACTGGTTTATTTACCTTTGCAGGGTTCTTGCACAAGTCTCGTGTGAACTTGTTCCCCCCAAGCCAAATCGGCCTACAGAAGGTATACTTTTCTTTAATCTTGAGCTCTCACCGATGGCTGCGCCTGGTTTTGAGCCTGGCAGGTAGGTAGCTTTCTTAAAAAGACTAAACAAGGATGACAGAAGAGCCACTGTTTTGATACATGTAAGTATAGAGCATAATCATATTCCATTTGGGTTAATTTTGTTTTAACAGGCAATCTGAGTTATTGGTGAAACTGAACAGACTAATAGAACGATGCCTGAGAAATTCTAAATGTATAGATACCGAATCTCTCTGTGTTGTTGCTGGTGAAAAGGTATGAAAAGCTACTAATTTCAAGTGGGTTTAAACTAAAGGGTACATATAGTCTGGTTTTAAGGTGGCCTCTGTCTTGTTTTGGAAACTAGAAGTTCTGATTTTAGGTTAATGTAAGGATCCACGCATCTGACTTTACAAGTATTTTTAACTTACATATCTACGTAGGCTTTCTGAAGTAGTTGGGACCCTGCACGCTTGAATATTTCTCTGCAGAATAAAGTTTAAATTGTACTTAAATGATATGTATTTTGTCGTAATTAACCAGGGCTTAAATCTAGCGCACTGTGTATCTTGTAATACATCGAGATCTTTCATCTTCTTAAGCAAAGACCTGAAGAATATATGCTGTTTCTTTTTATGGTTCAAAAAATGAAATTGTTTTGAAAAACAGTAGCTTCTGTAGAATTACGTCACAAATTACCCAGCAGGTTTGTGTGCTTTTTCTCAGGTTTGGCAAATTCGTCTGGACCTGCACCTGTTAAATCATGACGGTAACATTATTGATGCTGCTAGCATAGCAGGAATTGTAGCTCTGTGTCATTTTCGCAGACCAGATGTGTCTGTGCAAGGAGAGGAAGTAACTGTGGTAAGTTGTACCAGATCACAGTAAATGTTGTGGCATCGCAAGTAGCTGTTTCTTTCTGTCTAAAAGGGAGAATTAAATGTTTGTGCAAGCAGATAAACTCCAAGATATTAAGTTTTAGGACAGATGTGTTGCTATTCAATATGTGAAAGGGTAGTAAGGAAGCCTGCTGAATACAGAATTTTATCAACCTCAGTTTATGGGAATATTAATTGTAAAAGAAAAGTATTTTACAGTATTTTGCCCAAATCAAGCGTAAGGCTGATGAATGTGCCGTATTTACCTGTGTAGGTAATAAACAGTAAGAATTGCACAAGAAGAGTAAAAAGAGTTTTTTAATATTTAGGTGACTAAACATTCGTTAGCCTTTTTTTCTTCGTTTTTTATTTCCTTAAATATCTTTGTACCGTACGTAATTTTAAAATTAAATGTGTTCTGTAAATAATTGTCTTCTGGGACAATTCTTTTCAAAGTACACTCCCGAGGAACGTGATCCTGTCCCCCTGAGTATCCACCACATGCCTATTTGTGTCAGTTTTGCCTTCTTCCAGCAAGGGTAAGATTTTTAAGTCTTTTGACAGAAACAGCTTATTGTCAATTGTGCAGAATTGATTTTAAACATAGAAGAGTCCTAAAAATATTTATGTTGACAAGCTGATTTCTTAAAACATTTTATCTGAAGTGAGGTGCCGTGGGGAGATACTTATGTGTCCTGCACAGTGTAACTAACCAGCAGCTTTCCACAGATGACATAGACAAACTTTCGGGGGGGGAGCATACCCATAGTTACTAATATATAAACCAGTTCCTTTGTTTAATTGTTTTAAGGGTAGTAACTCACCTCAAACTTTTAGTCTTGCCTTATATTTAAAAACTTGATTCTAGGACCTATTTATTGGTGGATCCAAGTGAACGTGAGGAATGTGTAATGGATGGCCTCCTTGTAATTGCC
Source organism: Ciconia boyciana (assembly GCF_034638445.1). NCBI lineage: Eukaryota > Metazoa > Chordata > Aves > Ciconiiformes > Ciconiidae > Ciconia > Ciconia boyciana. The sequence goes on along the minus strand of NC_132938.1, from coordinate 78,636,359 downwards.
ATGAATAAACATCGTGAAATTTGTACCATCCAGTCCAGTGGAGGGATTATGCTAGTAAAGGATCAGGTAAATCTTTGCCTTGACCAGTCTTTCTCTTGTATATAAACTAGTTTCTGTGCTGTAATCTTGATATTGAAATATCCTTGACATTTGGAAGCTAAGAAATCAATTACCTGTCTGATTTAATTGGAAGAGATGACGTATTTTTAGTCCTAGTGGAAGAGCATAGTACTGTGTATGATACTGAAGAGGAGATGTAGAAAAGGCATATTGTTTGGTCAGATACGCATCTTTTTTTTCCCTGTGATGTGGCTGAGGGAGTCTCTAAATTAATTCAGACTGCACGCTCACGAATAGCTAGAGGCTGTTGTATTAACCTTTTCCATCAACTCGTAGTGTATCCAGTCCCTCATACTAAGATGCCCTATTTTTATTTTAAGTGTTTGTGACTCCTATGATGTTCTGCAGTTTCAGTTAAAAACATCTTGCTTTCATGATCGTAAACTGTTGTTGTATGTATAACAAACAGGTTCTGAGATGCAGTAAAATAACAGCTGTTAAGGTTGCAGAAATAACAGAACTAATTCAAAAAGCCTTGGAGAACGACCAGAAAGTTAGGTGAGTGTTTTGGGAAGGAAGGGAAATTAGTATTTTTAAGAAACATATTAAAAAGTCATGTCAACCTGTAGTTTGAACAGCAAATTGTTTTCACTTGTATTTGTTTTAAATAGCAAGTATTTGTATATTTGACCTTGAAAAGAGAAAGCATTTTAAGTGTGAAACATCCTGAAATAATGTCTGTCACTGAATGACTAGGAAAGAAGGTGGGAAGTTCGGCTTTGCAGAATCTATACCAAATCAAAAGATCACTGCCTTCAAGATGGAAAGCGCTGCTGTTGATACTAACAACGTGGAAGAGCAAGCAGAAGAAATCATCACTAAAGCTGAGCCTCCTTCAGAAGTGTATCTTTTCTGTTGTATTATTCAGGGGAAAACCAGGCTTCCCATCCCCTGCACTAGCACTACTAGAAGCTAAACACACATCCAAGATTCCTCACGGCTTAGGTAGCCTTATAGCCTTCAGAGGAAATGTTAACATCATACTGGTTTTGGTTCTAACTGCTTTCAGGTAACTTAATTCCTAGCATAAAGTGCAAACCTGAGGTCTGAAGTGACAGATTGTTACAGTAACTGGAGAAGTACTCTCTCTCAACTCCCCTTTAAGGATGTTCTCCCCTGGGGGGAAAAGATACAACTTAAAAACCAACCAGTTTGCTCTCAGAATACAAAGTGTTTACCAGCAAACACCAAGATTTTTCTTAACTACTTCAGTTTTGCCAAACCAATATTGCACACTCCTGGGACAGCCCAAATTGGGGAAGGAATAGAGAACTCCTGGGGAGACCTTGAAGAATCTGAGAGGGAAGAAGCAGCGGAAGAGGAAGGTGAAAGTGAGGCTACTGCTTTTGAATGTCAGAAAATGGAAACTGAGGATACAAGTACAATGAGGGAAACTAAGAAGGGTAAGTATTTATTTACCTTGATATCAGATATGCTTATTATATCACTTTATTAACAGTCTAGAATTAAAACGTGAAAGAAGTCCTTAGCCAGAAAGAAGAACCATCGTAGCCACTTTCCGCTTGAGAGTTACAGCCATGTGCTACTTTCACTTCGCCTGGTCACTTCTGTTTTCTTCAGAAGAAAACTTGATTTCTGTAGTATACGAAGGGCTCCAAATTAAGCACTAGCCATGCTGAATGTTTCTTTAAAAATGCTGTGGTTATTAGTTACGGGAGTTGTTCGTACAAAACTGATCACCAGTTCGTGGTTTGTTTATTTAGATGAACCTATTGTACTGTCCGACAGTGAAGAGGAAGAAGTTGTCATTCTGGAACCACAGGAACTACCAAAGAAAACAAGGTAACCATTATGTGAAATTAGGAGGGGAAAGGAGTTTGTAGGGAGTATTGTCAGGCAGCACAAGATTTTGGCAAGGCCAAGAAACGTCCCAGTTGATCAAGGGGACTACATAGATAGCTGAGAACAAGGAAGTTTAAATCTAGGCTAGTTTGCTTCTGTCCTAGGAGACCAGTCATCCTGGCTGACCTGCAGCTGTCTGAAACGGTGCTAGATATTTGACTAATCGTTCCAAAGGGAGCGAGAGGATAAAAGTGGGTTTGAATCAGCTGCTCCTTAGAGATGCTGCAGAGATTCTACGTGCTATGCTACAGCTAAACTTAAACTTTTCTCTCCAAGAAGTGAGATTTATTGCTGTGTCCCTGCATTAGCCATGGAAACCCTCGTTGTCATGTGTAGTACGCTTTCTAGAAACTACGTTTGAACCTTGCACTGAGTGTGGTGGGTGGTTGCCCTGTTATGGATGATCAGCTTCTGTGTTCTTTCAAAACAAAAACTATTGGGTAAGTTTCTTTGATACAAATGTTGTTTGCTCACAGAACACAGACCAACTCGAAGCAAGGAAATACAAGTAAGAAAGCATTTAACAAAAGGAGAAAAAAGAAGAGAGCTGCTTATTAAAGCCATCATCCCTCCTTCAGAAATGCTGTATAATAATTTGGTCTGTCATTACTGAACTTATTTTTGTAGATAATTTTATTTCCTCCCACCCCATATCTGGTCCTGCTTTTATGTATATTTTATAAAAGTATTGTACACAGCTTTAAATAAAACAATTTTGCATGTAAATTAAATTCTATGGTTAGTATCCAGCTGCAGCAGTAACCTCACTGGTTCAACTTGAACTGACTCGAGTTACACAACTTGAATTGCAGAGGTAAGATGCAGAGTTCTCTTAACAGAACGGCCTCTGCCATTACTGAAGTGAGCTGTGTGTCAGCAGAGTTCAGGTGGTAAAAGGCATTATGGCTCAAGTTTAATGCCAGGAAGAGCTGCTTTTGAGTAAGGTAGCTATTACCACACCTGGGAAGTCTTTCATACCTTGGAATGTTCTTCACAGGGGGAATGGTGTGTTGTGACTAAGACCTTCTTGCCCATGTCACTCCAAATCTTGCCTTTCACTGAAACTGCTTTGTATAAAAATCAACAGAAATGCATGCGCGTAACAAAATAGCATAGAACTTCTGCAAAACCGTCATAGAGAAGCAACAACTTGTACATCAGCAATGGAGTTTCTTAGAAAAGTTTAATTAAATATTACATGCAACAGACAGGAATGCTTCTTGAACTATATTCAAAGAATTATGCACTGAATTTAGAATCAGGCAAAGCAAAGAGATGAGGAGGTTTCCAACATACCTGACCTAGCCCCTTTGTTTGAAAACCAAGTCAAATGGGAAACATGCACATATTTACAAGAGCAAAGTAGGACTATTTTACATGTGACCTCAGTATTTCATGAAATACGAACAGGAGAGAAGTTACTGTTGCAGCTATAACATGTCCCAAATCAGGTTTAGAATTTAATATTTTTTAAAAAATTGCTCCCAGCCAAGCACAGTTTTAATCAAGTTGTGCTCTTTCAGAAAAGGACAAACACAGAAAGCCCCATCCCTCCAGGAGCTAAACCAGTTTTCTTAGTGTCAGTCTCTCAGTGTCACTGTCAGGAGTACAAGAATAAGTGAAGATCCAGTTTCTTCTTACTTCTGCAGTACCACAAGCCCTTAAACTTCTTCAGGAAAAAGAACAGCATTCTTTGCACTGCTGTTTCTCTCTTCCTCACACATAACATCTCATACCCTACATTCCTCAGCGGCTTTATTTTGAAAGGACTAGGAGAAGTTAAACTGGATAGGCAAAACAGTAGTACGGTACAACCTGGGATATTTTCTTCAAAGCTTAGTAGGAAGAGCTGGAATCGTCCCATATTAACTTCAGAAAATGAGAAGATGATGGAAAAAGATGGTACTTCCTGCAGCAGCAAGAGCTGTCAGTGAGGAAGGAGGAACACAGTCATACTGGGCAGAGATGCCAGCCCCTGACTGAAGCATTTTTTTAGGCTGTAGAGGAAGTCATAGTGGTATGTTGAAAGTAGAGCTCAGGGAGCAAGGGAGTTTTTCTCTGTGCTATGGGAACAGTAACAGAACAACTTCCCTTGAAAACAGAGCAAGGAGACATTTCATTAAGCAGTAAATTAATACTATAAGCCACTGTAGTCCTTTCACTTAAGTACTGCTACTTGCTCTTTTCTGGGGAAAATTCATAAGTTTCCTTTAAATTACTCCTCTTCCAATGTTCATATTTCTCAGTGGTCTTGGAAAGTTTCCAGCATACAGCACAAAAAACGAAGGGGAAGGCAGAGCCCCGTTTCTCAGGAAGAGCGCTGTGCTCTATTGTCTTCAAGGAATAATTGCCAGTCAGCATTTTGAGTTGCCCTTCCAAGGTCACAAACTGATGTCGCAACTGCAGCAAGCCTGTTCCTGTATATACAAACTCATTCTCCCGCAAGGTTAGCGCATTTCCAATAGTAAGCACCAAACATGATATACTGCGCGTTTTTTTCACCGGCTAGTTTTAGCTTTTCAGTGGCAACCTACTGAAATTAAGCTAAGTAAAGGCTATTGGAGAACATGGTAGACCAATGAAGTATGTATGGTTCTTCATTAAGCATGTATAAAAGTCAAAGTGCATCTTAAAAAGCTCCGAGTGGCCAAAAAAGGCAGCCTTTTTTCTTGACTGGATAAGCCACCACCACTTGACTCGATCAGTTTTGTAACCGAGTTGGTTCACAGAAGGCTCAGACTGCAGAGCAGGGGTGGGGCAGAACAGCGAGTTTTTAGTTACAGAGTCGAGACATCTGAATTGCCTCACTATAATGCATGCTTGTCGGCTTGACAGAGGGCTGATGATTTTTTAAAAATTTGTTTTAAATAGCCCACACCATAACAGCTGTTCAACATCTGTGAAGAATTTCTGCTGCTACCTGCTGGGTGTCCAGATAACCAGACAGACAGTGTTGAGTCAACTTCAACTTGAAGTGGCACAGGTTTCACAGGGCAGCCCTTGCCAAAAAGCTTTAGAAATGAATGCCAGTTTAAGACGGTAGTACTACCCCTCAGTGGTTTTAAGGTATTGGCAAGACCACTAACATCAGATGTAAAACTTGTTTATTAGCCAACCTGGAAATGGCTTAATTAAACCCACTTCCATGCACTCACTGCTTTACATGCAAAGAACAGCAGGTACAGGGCAGCATCATTCCGTTTACACAGGCTGAAGGTAAACGTCCGCTTGATCTAATGCCGATTATGTGCTAGTTTGCTCGTGTAACAGTTCTAGAACTAAGGAAAAATAAGACGGGTTGGTCTACGTTTTTGCTGCATGCCTTTCCAAGCAAGAGGGATGTACAGAATTTGTACCATTCTGCACATAGCCCATCCACGCCAGAAGACGTTCCCTCCTCTTGAGGGCACAGAGCAGCAGTTCACCCTCCTGCAGTTTAATCCCTCCACCACCCCTGAAGAGGTACTAGGTAAGCAGATCGATGACTATCATTTTTTTAGTAGATGTCAATGGGCTTTCGGGACAGCTAACACATCAGTGGGAACTCCATGGGTTTAAATTAGTATCAGTTTTACACTTTGACTAGAAAATACCTATAGCAAGACCATTTTCTACATACTGGAAGAGAGAAGTATGAACTGGTATACTAGTTTTAGCCGTGCAGCCCCTGTAGCAGAGTGTTCAGCTTTTAACCTGATGGAGATCTGGCAATGGTAACTGGCACATCCTAAAGAGCCTCACGAGTCAATTCCAGCGAGGTGTTCTCCTCATAGCGATATAGTTTTTTCCAGTATTATAGCCATTAAGCCACATTTTGGATCTATACTAAGTCTCAGTTTAAACTAGACGGTATAAAAATGCTACAAATACTGCTGTGGAGTCCAAGTCATTCTTACTTGGAAGGAGAAAAAGCCCTACTATAATAATGCACTGCTAAAATTAATGTTTAGTCTATAATTAGAAGCAGTTTCAGACTTCAGTTGGTCTGCATGGTTAATTCCGTGCTTGAAGAGAACGTTTTTATAAAAACCCAGCTAAATATTTTAACAAGATTGCATGTACAAAAGATTTACATTAAAACCATGTAAAACTAACTTCATAATTACGCTCATCAAAACCTGTATTAATATTCCGAGTGATCACATCTAGAATTTTGAACCATGTTTAAAACTGTACATCATTTTCTTGTAATATACATCTTTTAAAAGATCAGTCTCTTGATTATTACAATAAGTTTAGTGTCTCTGGTGGGTCAATAAGCGATACTCCGTGGTACCTAGAGAGAGGAAAAAAAGACGCAGGATGTCATCTTGCCCAAGTGCTCTCTGCTGTAAAGAATAGCATACATACTGCAGCGAAGCACATTCCTCACAAGGCAGAAAACGTTTTGGGGCTTGTCAGCTGCCATGCCGACACAGATTTTTAGGAGCATTAGGTACCATCTCCTGCCTACCGACTGTAGGAACGTCAAGACAATTCCCCCAGTTTCTACCTGACAGTTCAGGTAGTGATAGCAGGCCTGGTGGTGAACAGGAAGTACTGCTCAACAAAACACTGTGCAAAAACCCAAGGCGTCTTGTCACCATTTCACTTAAGTGGTAGATTTGGTCAGTTGAGTCTGACTGAAGACTCAAGATACACCCCACTCCCCCACCCCGTTAAGCAGTTAGGTGCTAGGACAACTCAGGCGTAACATACCGGCTTATCGTACGTCTCTACAGATACTCACTTTGTACTCTTGTACTTTTCCCTTATGGACTGTTGTGTGTGCTGTGCTGCTTTGAGGTAGGTCTTGTGTAGGTCCATGAGGCAAGGCTTGATGTCTTCGAGGGTGTAGCCTGTTATTTTGCCCAGGGATTCGGGCTGAGGGAAAAAGGAAAGGAAGAGGGACATTTCAACGTTTCTGTTCGCTTATGCTGATGACCACTGGTGGAGTTTTTAGCTTCCTGTTGAAACTCTCTTCTAGTAGCTTGGCAGAGTGTCGTTTTCTCAAGCACAAAGTAGTTTAACACTCACTGCTCAGATTTTAGCAGTTCATGTAGATTTACAGTAATCCTGAAAACTACCATATTCTAAACAAGTATTCCTTGCCTCCAGTGCTTAGGCTTTACCGCCCACTTCCTCATCACAAGGAAGCTGCTAACAGCTTTGAGGAGGATCACCAGAACGGAGTGCATCAGTAGATGCCGCCTCCTTCCAGGAAAAGGTGTTGTATCCCCCCGCCATTTTTCACATACCATAGGGAGCAATAATCCCTAATTAACAGCCTAGGAGTGTGGAGGGGCTGCGATTCCTGCAGCCGAGGCCCCAGCATTCAGAACAGCGTACAAATACACTAAACATGCATAAAGGTGCGGGAAGGCTCAAGTTTTAGTGCTACATACCCAAGTTTGTCCAGTGATCGTATAGCCTGCTAGATGAAATGCTGCAGCAGCAATAACTGATGGCAAGTATTTCAGGTAAGGATCAGCATCAATTAGACTCAGCTCTCCAAGGTACTGCAAGGGAAATGAGAGAAAGGGAATCATCTGCTCCCAAAAGGAAGTAGAAGAGCATTTAACAGTTGCACTAAACCCCTAATTTAAGCTTCCAATCCTGCCATCAGTTGGAGGAACAGCTTTTGCTAGTTTCCACTTTCTCTTTTAGCATATACTGTTAGCTACTGTCAAACAGTGGTCCTAACGCATGCTTTTTCAACACCACATTTTATATTTAGAGGTATATAAGATCTAGAGGGAAGAGTGTAGTCGGGTCTGACCTGTACACAATGAGACAAAGGCTTCTATTTAGGAGTAACTGCCATACGGTTAGGGGAACTGCCATACGGTTAGGATTTAATGTAACTGTAGCTGAAACGTTATCTGTGCTCTGCTTTAGAAATTGGCCTCTGGATTTAGAGCTCACTGCTTCTTGAGGGGAAAACCAAAACAGAAGTCCCTTTTAGCCCAAGTGGTTGGGTAGGTGTGGCAGTTTTAGATAAGAGGGAAACATCTAGCAGTGCAACAAACCCCAAATTAAAGTTCATCAATCTCTGCCTGCTCTGACTAAGCATGCGTGCTTGAGCCAGGCCAAGTGCCAGCCTGTGATAGGAATGGAGTATCTCAAACAGTAAGAGGCAACAGGAGCATTAGTTTCCAGTGGTGCGGCACCACTTTTGGAGGAGCACGCGGCATAACGTATGCACTCTCCAGAACTCTCCCAGAGAGACTACGCGTTTAAAAATAGGAGGAGGCAGGGAAGCCTGGACTGAAGAATCCTTTAGTATTTCTTTGCTTTTCTACTGGGACTAGGAAACAGAGCTTGTAAAGTGCATTAATAGTAATAGAACCCTCTAGTTACCCGGGCCGAGCTAGTAATTCTTACTTACCATCGATAGGCTCTCCACTTTAGCATTTGTCTGCTGATGTAGGAAATACTGAGTGAGGAACTGGTTGATTGTTGGAGCTGCCAAGTCAAACGACAAAACCTTCAAAATTAAGTGCTCCATCCTTAGAACCTGCTTCTTGGTATAGGTGTCGTCTGTGATGTAGACAAATTCTGCTACTTCAGGAGGGTAGATTTCTTCAAACTTTCTGCCAGGAGAAATAGTTATGAGCAAATAATTTTGTACTAGAAAACCAGATAACTAGCAACATTTAAGGAAAGCCAGCATGCTAACTTAAATTCTGACTTGTGAAGTAGCTGGGCACTGTTACCAAACAAGTTTGCTGCACTTGGTTCAGTAGTGCTTGAATCAGCAGAATTTGAAATTACAGAGCTACAACAGCCTGATATTTTAGCACTAAGCAATTTGGGACTTAGTTACTGAAACTCCAGAAGAACCCACTAAACTAATAATTGGTGCAAGCAGAACTTTCTTTTCACATGCCTCGTGCATATTCCCTCAAATACTGTTTAGAAGCCTTCTGCTGCTGCAGCTAGAAATAATGAATCCTCACATTAGGGCAATCTGTACAAAGAGAGCCTAGAACCTTGCTTGCAGAGTTTCGTACAAACTGCCCAGCTTTTAGGTGGATTAACTCCTGATTTCTCTTCTAGTAGGAAGCCTCTTGAGTCAGTCCGGCAATAGGCAACAGAAATGTGATAGCCACAAGTCTTCCATCTGTACGAGACCAGACAGTGGAATGTTAAATTAAGCAATTTCACTTACGATGCAAGCAGCATAGCTGCAGTACCCACAAGCTGAAGTTTTCCTCTCAAAACAGACATTGAAGAAAGAAACCTATCAATGTAATTTACAGCTAAGTGCAGGGTTTCATTCTGTAATTTGTATTCTTCTCCAACTTCCACCAGCCAGTCCACAAGAATAGCCCGCATGTTGTTTGTGATATCAGGTTGCTTCTTCATGTAACCCATTTTAGGCTTGCATTTCACCTGCAGGTTTAGATGACAGATGAGATGAGTTTGGACTAAGTGCCGGTAGGGAAGCAACTGTTTAAGCTCCATTTACCACAGTTTAAACAGATCAGAAGTAAACAATGGTAAGTCTAGGATCAGTAAGTTATATTTCCATAGTCTTGCTTTCTAGCTTCTGTTCAGTGCATGGCACAATCAACTTTATCACAAGAAACCAGTCTTATGTTCACAGCAGCAGACTCAGCATCTTGTTTCTCCATTTCTAGCAAGCTTTAATTTAGTCACTGTCACAGTAACTAATGTTTAGATGCATTTCTCAACCCCGAATTTCTCCCCCATAAGCTGTATGCAAACAAGAAAAGAGACGGCAGCTCACCTCCATTTCCCTAAGGTACGTATGGATATCGCTGATATAGTCTGGCACGTTATTAACGTTTGGTTTTTTCTCTTCTGCTTCTGAGGTTATTGAAATATCCATAATACTTGGAGAATCTAAGCAGAAGATAATAGCCGTGTTAAAATAGGCACCGTCAGACCACTCCCTCGCAGCACAAGGAGCTACCCTATTCTGTAGTGTGTCAATGGTAGCTCTCCAGGGCTGCTGGGTCTCTTGCCTCCTAGGCAGGCAGAGTGGGCAGACTATCACTCAACTAGACTGGGAGTTGAGGAGGCTCTAGGGAAGCCAAAATGTTACTGCAGCAGGGAAGATTCCTGCTCCCCTTTCTCTTCTTCCCCCTAAGAATAAAGGGATGGAAAACTCTTTTGCAATTATGTAGTGCTCAGTGTGTCCTGTGTTACCTTGTTACACAGATGTGAATCCTGTAAGCTGAGCTATTGCAGCTCAAAACAGGGCTGGAGTACCAGAGCTTTTTGTAGACTGCAGAAGTGGACAATGATGAAATCAGCCCTCAGATATTCATGCATGTGTTACAGAAGATGGATCTGACAGCTCCTATTTCATAGAATCGTTTAGGTTGGAAAAGATGTTTAAGATCATCGAGTCCAACCGTTAACCTAGCACTGCCACATCCACCACTAAACCACGTCCCTAAGCACTGCATTTACACATCTTTTAAATACCTCCAGGGATGGGGACGCATCTGCCCACTTCCCTGGGCAGCCTGTTCCAATGCTTGACAACCCTTTCAGGGAAGTAAAATTTCCTAATATCCAGTCTAAACTTCCCCTGGCACAACTTGAGGCCATTCCCCTTGTCCATTGCTTGTTACCTGGGAAAAGAGACCGACCCCCACCTCTCTACAAACCTCCATTCAGGTAGTTCTAGAGTGATAAGGTCTCCCCTGAGCCTCCTTTTCTCACGTACTGGGAGTACTTAATATTTTTTCTCACATACTTTTATTTTTTCTCACATAAAATACTACTTTTTCTCACGTACTGTTTCTTACGTACTGGGAAGAGCTCAAAACACTTGCACCAACACAGGGTATTACCTGGGAGAAAAGTCTCAGGATCTGCCTGAGTAAAGTCCCCTTCTAACCCTATGGCGGTAGGAAAGGGTGAGGCTTTAAGGGCCGCTCTTGTCTGTAATCTGTTTTCTGTCATGAGGTACCAATAATTAAGGTTAAAAGTGTCAAACTACCTACAAAGAGCAGGGGATAGAAGCATAGAGGCTCAACTAATTGATAGCTCAGCCGGATTGAAAAGCTGATGTATCCAAGTGGCAGGCTCAAAGGCACCAAATCGGTTTCAGCAACTGAAAAGGGATCTTCCGAATTGAACCAAACCAGTGTACGTCCCACACAGCTTCAGGATCTACGGTCCCCCTCTGGTTTGCTCTGGAAATCACTCCCTAGGTAACACCTGGGCACGACCCTGCTCACCTCCGCGCTTCCCGCGGGAAGGGCCCTGCAGCCTCGGGCGCTGCCCGGGGCCGCTGCGGAGGGAGCGGGTGGGTCGGGGCCCAGGAGAGCGCACCCGGAGCCCGGGGCAGCGCTGCCCTCCCAGCGGGCGTGCGGCCGGGCCGGCGGGACGCCAGCCGAGCCCTGGGCAGGGGTACTCGGGGGCTGCCGGAGCACCACGGGCGGTGCCACGTACCGAAGCTCAGCTCCATGGCGTTGCCCAGGGGCGCCAGGGGCCGCCGCTCCCCCAAGGCGCAGACGGCCGCACGCAGCCCCAGCGTCGCCTCCTCCTTCTGGGTCGCCGAGCCGCCCCGCCGCCGCTGCTCCCCGTCCGGCTCGTCCACATGGATGGTGAAGGCCTGCTGCCCGCCGACCGGCCGCCCCGCCGCCGCGCCATGGCCCTCACCGCCGCTCCGCGCCGCCTGTGGGGAGAGCGGCCCGTCAGCGCCGCCGAGAGCCCGGCCCGGCCCCGCCGCTGACAGCCGCCGCTGACAGCTCCCACCGCCCCAAGATGGCGCCCCCCCCACCCCCCAGCTCCTCCCGCGCCGCCCCGGGCCCGCCGCCCCCCCCCTCACCTGCGGCGGGAGCCCGGGCCGCTGCTGGGCGCCCCGCAGCAGCCCCAGCGCCACGCGGGTGCCGGCGGCAGCGGCGGGCGGCGGCGCTTTGCCGCTGGGGGGGACGTTCTCCTGGTTCTCCTGTCCCGCCAACATGGTCGCGGCCGCGGGTGGTGGCGCCGCCGGAGGCCGGGGACGGCCGGGGGACGGGGACGGCCGGGGCGGGGGTCGCCGCCGGGCGGGGGATGGGCGCGACTCGTGCCGGCGGCCGCCGAGTCTCGCGCCGCGGCGCCGCTCTCGCCGTTCAAGTAGCCCGCGACTATTGAATCGGCCAATGAGAGGGCGCGGGGCCGCGGCGCGTCACGCGACCTACGGGCGGCGGCAGGGGCCAAAGCGGACGGGGCGCACGGCCTGAGGCGAGGGGGCGGGGCCTGGCGGGCGGGAGGCTGCGGGGGGCGGGGCCCTGCCGGGCAGGGCGGGCGGCGGGAACCCTGAGGGGAAGGGGCCCCGCGGGCCGGGGCTGCTCGTCCCGGCGGAACGGAGGGGAGAGGCGAAGAGAGCTCCTCTCCGTGACAACGGGCCGGTAGCGTGGCTTCGGCTGCATCGCGCCGGTGCGCCTCCGGCTGCACCCTGCTCCTGCCCAGCGGAGGGAGGGAAGGGCCCTGCCCTTTCCCCCCTCGGAAACGCGTCCTTCTTTGGAGGGGAGTAAGATACTCCGTTTTACTTCACTCGCGAACAAAGGCCTGTATCCACAGGATAGTTCAGCTCTTCTGATTTTAAATAAAAGGCGGTGTTTTGAAATGAAGAACAACGCAGACACGGGAGAAGCACGGAGGAAGTTTAATGCCATCCACCCTCCAAAAAAGTTAACGTGGCGCTTTAAAAGTAGCTGTCTTCAGTCTAAAATTCAAAGAGACTTCTCCCCCTTCTCTCTGCACACCAGCTCCACCAAGGTTGGTGAGATTCTGGCACCACTTTCTCCATACGGCAGGCCAGGACCATAGTTCGGTGTAGTTTAACACACAAATTTCTTCTAAATCTGGTTAAGTCTCTGAAAACCAGTTTCTTCATACACTCTCACAACTGGAGAACAGCCTACTGCATGAAGTCTTTAACAGTACTGAGAACATTTTTGCAAAAAGGGTATTTGGTATTTACACCTGATGCTAAGTTTCCTTTAGCTATGAAGATCACGGTGTGCATGGAAACTCTGCGCGCATTGAACACGCGCAACAGCTTATGTGAACTGCAGTTGACTACTGTGTTTGGTGTGATCATAAAATACACATAAAACCTAAAAGCCGAGTACAACAAAAGAGTAAAAGTGTTTTTCTTAAAAAGTGACTCAATATTGAACTGCCTTGATTAAAAAAAAAAAAAGAAACGAAAAGAAAAATTACTCTGCTTTTTCCTTGTCAGGCTGCAGCCTCAAAAAAAGCAATTAGTCCATCTTGATCACAGCCATCCAGAATTTCCAGAAGAAGAGGAACTTTAGTTTTCACATTGGTGCCTTTAAATTTAAATTTGTCTATGAAGAGATCTGTGATCATACCTGCAAAGGTAAAATCCCAGGACTTATTATTTGCCTTGTTTTCATTACGAGGTATCTCTACTTTTAACTCGTTATTATGTACCAACTATTCTAGCTGATTCTGGATTTAGAGACAAGACTCTGTCTAAACTGCATGTTTTAAACAATGATTTACTTTTAAACAAACCCCAAATACCATTAAAACAGCCCAGATTACAGCGTCATTCCAAAGTGTGTGTGTTTCTGCCTTAGAATTGCCCACATCTGAAACACTAAAGAGAGAGGAGCTACCACAGGATGGGCAACAAGCGCTCTGCTTGCACTGTATATACATAGGCTTATTAAAGCTGGTGTCTGGCAGAGATTCTCTGAGCTGAAAGCTGTACAGGGAACACCAGAAAAGGTTACAGAATCTCCTTCACTAAATCAGATAGTCTCCTAAGAGTCTCCCTTCCCACCCCACGTGCAGTTTTCTGTTTTTCTGATGTTTTGCAAAACTTAACCACTCAGAACTTAATCACTCATTTGACTTCTATACATTCTTAAATGCCACCCTGAATTTGAATACGATCCTTAATCATGTCCATAAAGACAAGGATCATCTGAATACATGAAGCTATTAAGCAAAAAGCAGAAAAGTCACTTGCAAATAATCCTGGTATTTTCCTTCTCAGCTATTTGCTTGTGATGCCAAATCAATTTCAGAAGTTCTCAGGTAAACAATCCTTGAGAACCTTTAGAGAGTTACCCAAAGTTTGTAGTAGCGTACAAGCCGTTTTCAGTACGTGTGAGGTTTTACTGCCTCACTATTAACTTCAGATTTTTATGATCAAAACCATTATGTAAATACACAGCCCTGGCTGTATGACCAAACAGAAGACATAGATACTTACATACCTATTGTCCTGTAGCTACCCAAGTGTACCCACTTACCAAATTATTTCAATTCTGCTAATACTGACTTCATAACTATTTCAGTCATGTCCAGCGTGCTCTCTGGACATTAACTTGTGTTTAAATAAAAAGTTGGATTGATCAACAAACCATAAAGTCTCTCGAGATGTGCAGGTTGTCTCTTGTATTCCTCAAGCAGCTGATCTGCCTCTTCCAAAATGCTGCGGTACTTTGGTAGCAGGAAGTCCACATTTCCTTCATGAACTTGTAATTCCTCAAAGACATTTTAAATCGCAAGAATTAACAGTAGTTAAGTATCATAAGAGCATAAAAGTAAGAAGAAATTAAGCTTGAGTCTGACAGGAGGAAGTACTTCAGAGACAAGACAATCCCCTTCTGAACTAGCAAGAGTTATTTTCAAAGAGCCTCATTTTCTAGTCTTCTAATGAAATGCCAGATGTCACTTGTCACTTCATAGACTAGATTCTCAAAATCTTGTGTATTACAGCTTCCAGCTCTGAGTACTGCCAGAACAGGATCATGCCCCAGCCCAGCCCCTACAGAATCAAGCCTAAGGAAAGCTCAAAGCCTTCACCATGTCTTCATTTTTAGAATAAGTAAATTCCTAGAAAGCGTAGCACATGCTGAAGTCTGAAGGTAAACTCTGAAAGTATCACTCAATTCGTGACAGCAAAAAGTTTTAAAGACCTCTTCTAAAACACCCCAGTCTACTGTCAGACCAATTTAAGATGGCCGATAGTATAGATACCCCACAGAAAGACTGTTCTTTTCTAGACAAAAGGTAATTAAGCGTGAGTCTGCTGGGATAACAGCTTTCATCAATCATCAGATTATTTTACTACCTATGAGTAAGTTATTACCCAAAAAAATGAGTGACAAAAAAATCTGTTAAAAAAAGATTTGTCAAAGGTTTGCTGTCTAAGAAAAAGCCTAAAACAAGCAAGATGTGTGACATCATCATTACTGCACAAACATAACATGCATTAAGAACCAATTCTCTGTTATTCTCTACCTTCCTGGTTTGCCAAATCAAGCCCAAGTAAAATACTTTTAGTGATGATAAAAGATACACACTATTCTCATTGGTAGTCAGTTTTTCTACTAACTAAAGAGTTCTGACAACTAGCATTTGATTCCCCCAAAGGACAAGAGAGAATTGGTTGCCTATTTTCATCTCCCCTCCCCTTAAAAAAATAAAAATACCAAAAGAGATGATGGCAAGTTTTTGATAGTAAAATCCTGGTTGTTGGAAAAAGTCCAAGAGCTGAGACAAGCTGCCTAACTGGTACCTCCCAAAGACTAACTGTTGAGGAGGGTATTAAGCAAAAGATTAGTAAGCAGGTAATTCAGAAATTATGACACACTGGGATGAAATTCCAAAGCAAGGAAGTCACATCTGGCCTGGATGATCATCCCCAGATCTAAAAAACTTTTAAAGGTTAGCGGAAAGAGACAAAGAAGGAACTGGAAAATTACAGCAAGCAAAAAGAGAACATTAGGTGATAAAGCTGGCTGCCTTCTACTGTCTGATTCAAGCACCCTCAACATCAGTCAGTAATCCTATATGTTATTCACTAGTTATATAGTACAAATGGGAATTTTACTTGAAGACGTCTGTCCCTTAGATAATTAAAATACACGTCCTGGGAACAGAAACAGAGCAGATACCAGTATGACACACATCTGACTTGAGCCCTACAGCTTGGTCTCTGACAACATAATCCCCCATAAAAATCCTTCCACAGGAGTTCAGATACTTACTCTCAAAGCATCTATTAAGTGAACCTTCTTGGCCAACAGCTGCTGATACTCTAATTTGGGGTGGATAAGCTTTAATGTGTGCCTCACAGATTCTTCATTTATGTCTAGTAGGGAGTAAAAAAAACCCAACAAGCAAATGAATAATACACATTCCATTTATAAGAATATCAAATGAAGTCAAGGACAACAAAATAGAGAAGAAAGTTTTACCATATGATATGTTGAGATTAATCTTCCTTTTAGTAGCCTCTTTGGAAAGTACATCCTTTAGGATGGATATTGTAGAAATGTTGTCAGACTTAAAACATCCCTCACCTTTTCTATAAAGGAAGAAAAACTTTAAATGAACAAACTTAAACACACAGGCATGCATTAGATTTGTCCCTGCGTTAAAATAGAAGGCCTGTAAATTAATGCCCAAATCAAAGAAAGCAATCCCTATAAAGGCCATAATGATTCTCCATGTATCGGCTGGCTGTCTACACACCTATGCTATTCCCTCCTTCCCAGTGTAATCTTGACAGAGAACAGTTTGTTCCACTAAGACAAAGCAGTATACACAAATCTCAGGTATACACAAAGCAGTTATCTTTACTGTATGACACTAAGGCCACCTAAGTAAGACTTCTGACTGTATTAATTCCTCCTAAGTTTTACCATTGCAATACCTTGAAGCCAAACAGCAAGCTTCAATACCAGAAGGGAGAAAAAACACTCTCCCCTTCGCCTCAAAAAACCACCACCCAACAACTTTCTACATTATGAGTAGACAACACGTATGGTAGGCTGGGAGCAGGCTGGACTCTGCATCATCACAACAATTAATTTTTCTCCACTTCACAGTTCCATTTTCAGGTGGACATACATAATTTGCTGAAGGAAGATATAACTAATTAATTTGAGAACAGAGTATTAATCTTACACACAGAAATAATATTTGCCTAGTACAGTAGCAGAAAAAGAAGCTTTTCAGCTTAATGCTTATCACACTTCTGTTTGCATGAGTATTAAATACCTTTTAAGTTATTTCTGCTCCTCAATACAAAACCAAAAAAAACCAAGGAAGTTAGAAAACAATAGGCATTACACAATAATTTCACTATATTAGTTAGCTATGTTCTTTAAATTCTAAAAGCAAGCCATCATCTTAAAAATATACCGAGCTTAACTCCCTGGCAATTTTGGGTTTTGGACCAACTTCAAAAAAAACCCTATTCAAGTTACAGATTGCATCATTACTGGATAGTGCTCACCCCTGGTAATGTTTGGCAACCCTTTTTAAGAAGGATTCCTGTTCTCTTTAATAGGAGTTTTGATGGGGCTGAGGGTGGAGAGGTGAACAATAGTATGTGCGTGAAATGGAACTTGCAGACTGGTCAAGAATGAAAAAGACAAAAGCCCTAGCGTAGTCACATTGCACTTTAGTAATTGTATTTTACCTGTAAGTACTTTCAAGCTGTGTACCCAGGAAGGTGTTCTGAAAATAAAAGGTGATACTCTCTCCAGCGGGAGTTTTTTCAGGCACCTCAGGCAAGCAAAACACGACCCACGAGTGAATTTCAGCAAAACTGAACTGGCCTTTGAGCGTCAGTGTATTCATGGGTCTATGACATTACAAAATTTAAAAAAAAAAAGTTAATAGTTATGTAAGTAAGTATACTTTTCTATATTTCAGGACAAAAAGCTATGCGTACGTTCCAGTTTTATCTCCTAGTAGGCATGTCAGAACTGGATAAGAAACTAGTTGCAAGTTTTTGACATATCCCGTTTCAAGCTGTTAAACCTGAAACTTATGACAAAGGTAAAAAACTGACAACACAGCAAATACGACTTAAGAGCCTGAACAGTCTCCCATGCTGTAAACCACAGACATAGCATTTATATCAAGAACGAGGCATAACGGGGCTCATTTGCACATTGAAGCATTTGCACATAAAAGCATTTGGTATCATTCCTTCAAACTCTTACTTTTGTTTTGAAGCAAGCAATACCTTGGTGGCAATACAAGATGTTAACTGAGGGTGGGGAAAAATCAAATAGAAATTGCATAAAATACTAGGTTCCTAACAGAGAGATAAGGGGAAAAAAAGTCTTGGCTCAGTTTTGGAGGCAAATTAGCTATGGGAAAGAATTACATTAAAAGGGTGGAGGGGACAATGAGGCTGAAACTGAAAAGATTGCGGTTACTAACAAAGGAGAGTTTCCTTTCTACCACACCCTCAGCTCTACTAATACATGGGGCTGCACTATAACCCAGGTCTGTAAAATGAAGAATAACCTGAAAACAAGGATAAAGAATAGCAAGGAAAACAGGAACCCACGAAATCCACATTTTCTGTCAGAAAATCCATAAAATGGAACTACAGGCTCGAAGTTGTAGATTAGAGGTTAGAAATTACATACTTAAGTTTATAGAGAAAACATTGTTTCACTTGGATTGTGTCAGTTTTTTAAAAGAAAAAGGCATTGATTTTTCTTTGCAAATACCTGTCATGGTCAATAGAATGAGTTCTCTGATGAAGCGAAAGTGGTTTAATTTGATATTGATGAACTTGGCAGGTTTTGGGTTGAATTCTTGGAGTTACATATGCTTGAAGTGTCCCATACTGTCCTTCAATTGATCGAACCTGCAGAAATAAAAGTAGGACCCACAAAAAAGAACAAAAGGGAAAAGATTAATTTACCACAATTTGGAAAATTGGTGGGTGTTCAAAATATGTTAAAGAAAGACTGTAGTTCTTCAAGAATATTTAGAGTACTATATTTACTTAATAGTGCCTATAAATAGAGCAGATCAAGAACGTTTTAAAACTAGAGGAAAGTAGTGTCCAGTGAAGTGCTGCTATATTACATTAATGAAATGTTAAGAAAATAAACCCCACTAACTTACCTTCTGATCAGTTAAAATAAAAAGTCTGTAACTTGCTTCTAATTCTTCAGTGGCCCCATTACTTTTTTTTTTTAATTAAGGAAAAAATACATTCTGTAGCAGTTGGCAGCAAAGAATAGATCAAAGAACTTAAGAGAGTAAACTGAATTTCAAAACCATGTGTTCATCTGTTCGTAACAATCAAAGTTCTTCCTGAGCTATTTTTGGAAAAGTAAGAGGCCAGATTGAAGTCTCAGAATACCCAACAAGCAGGATGTACAAACACGTTCAAGACACAGTACGCACTGTGCACACCTCTGAGGACGCAGCAATGCAATCAATCACTTCTCTGCTGAGACCAGTTACACAGACTGCACTAAGTCATCTGCCACTCACACAGAATTGACAAGGAACAGGAATGTCCCACCTATAGTACCAATGCAGCCATGAAAAGTAGGCGGAAGAGCTACTCAAACAGCTTTATACAAACCAAAGACAGACTGGAGTTCAAGTACAGGTTTGCTTTATAACCTTGATTATGTCCCTTATTTTATAGGGTCTCAGAACTCAAAAAGCAGTGTTCTGCAGGAAGACATCCACTTCAATGTTTTTAATAAAAATAAGATAGTAAGTAGTTGTCTTTGGAAATAAAGTCACCAATACTTAAAAGTTATTGTCTGCATCTGCATAGACGAAATACAAAAAGAGAATGAACTCCACGTGGCAGGCGTAAATCACGGGAGATCCTCCACGTATTGCAGCGAGGTGGCAGTAGAACCTGTGCAGATCGAATCCATCACATCAGGATCCAAATGCAAGAGTGATAGTACACTGTTTTGATGACACACTGCACTATGATGACACACAACAGCAAGTTTATAAATGTTTTTAGTGGGAGAGTAAAAAAAACCCTCTTTTTGTGTATTGTGAATGCATCGGATTAATTTTTCTTGTGTTATTTACTCTTTACCTAGTATTTTCAATATTAAAGGTGGCCAGGGTCGTATCCCTAAATTAAAATAGAAGAACTGAGACAGAGGGAGATAAAGTGACCCGCTCAGAACCAATACGCACACTAATAGCATTTCTGAAGAAGGGGACCTGGGAAATAGAGAGTCTTAATTCTGCATGCTAGGTCCACTATGGCAACCTCACCAAAAAACAGATAACCACCCCCAACTTCCCCACATGTGATGCATCTTATGCAGGCTTAAATTTCTAATGATAATCTTTTGACTGAGAGTTTTACATAAACAAACACATATCAGATTAGGAGGCTGCAGTGTTAGGCGACTACATAAACAGAAAACTTGGAGCCTGTGTGCACGTTGAGGATTTTCCTAATCATGATTTCCCTCATTATTTCCCCTGGTGGTAGCCACAAAACGTGTGAATTTGGTGGATCGTTAAAAATAAAGCCCAACACACCCACATGCCTTCCGTATAATAAGCATGGAATGACCGGATTTGCTTCCTCTCTAAAATACAAATCCAGTCTATATTCCCTGGTTACTTCCCAGTGTAACTTCCTTCAAACACTTCCGAGGACAACCAGTGCCAGAGCTTTCTTTCCCACGCCTCTCTCCACTTCAAGTTCCATACACTGTCTCCAGAATCAAGTATTTTCACACTCTGTGATTTCCCCACTGCTTTCGTCTTAGGGACACTCAAGAAGGTCCCCAGGCTCTCCTCTGAAGTAACACAGTTTTAGAAGCCTTTAGAAACCCTACAGATAAATATGTAGGAACACAACCCCAGATTAGAAGGTTCTCCGGAAACAACCAGCAGTAGAAATTGGACTGATCATTTGCTCAGGCTAAGCAGTCAGTCCAGGTAGAGATCTCTCCATTCCTAAGCAGACATCTGCATTAACCATTAATTTATTATGGAAAATACCTTGCAGCATTTTACCTTAAGTTCAAGTCTCGTAGTATTTGCTTGGCATCGGTAAGTCGCAAGAAGAAAGTTGCTATTTGGCTGTAAACAGCAAAAAAACCAGAAAAATAATACAAAACAGGTCTGTGGATTCACAAAAGTTCTACTGGTCTGTTTTAACTGTAGACACATACTATAAAGTTTTTGCCATTTATGTACAGCTATTTTACAAAAGTTAAATACAAAAAAGTAATCTTTGGTTCCCTTTAATATTCCAATCAATTTTAATTATGGTAGAATTTTTTAAATTTCTCCATATAAGGAAAAATAACTGAAGCCTCTTATACTCTTTAATACCACCATAAAAATTACATAGATATCTACTTTTCATCTAAAGAATGCATGTCAGCGTGCCCCACTCATCTGCAATGTTAGTCCAACATCCAAAAACTAAAGTAAGATCAGTAAGAAAACACACCAAAAGCTAAATGAATAATCATAAATGACAAGAAACTTAAAATAAAGTTGATTTCTGAAAGCTCCAGGGTACACCAATGATGTGCAAATTTAGTTCTTAAAAATAAAATACTTAGAGGACCGTTACAAGGAAAAAGACTTCACGGAAGACTTTCATAATGCTAAGGTACTTTCTGGATTTTCCCCCGGCCCTAAGCATCATTAGTAATTCTGTAAGTATTTAAGTTTATAATTCTTATATAAAAAATGCACTTAAATATATGACTCCCCCACAGCAGAATTTTCACATTCTAAAGTGATTTTTGAGAGACGAACTAAGGAAGAAATATAATGTTCTTCACCTAAACTACTCTGAGATAAATATATGTGATACTGGCAAATCCAGAGAAGAGAGCAATACTGGATGTGTCTTTCACATTCCTGATCAGGCAGGAAAAAAGCAAGAGAGCAGCTGCTCCTGGATCCTTTCATGCATATTTAGCTTTGCCTTATGTCAGGACCTGCCACTAACTCCTAATTCTGCAGTATCTCTAATGAAGCTGAGCTCTCCAAAATTACCAAATGAGTTAGTTTAACACCATATATTTAAAATCACAAATATTAAAATCCAAATTCTGTTTTTAATGTACAGTATTAAGAGCTTTCATCATGCGATCTCTATAAATACATTCTGTTTTGTTTCACTTACCTCAGAATCACAGCTGCTAAAACTAACAACAGCAGAATTTTTATCCACATCCAGCAAGTCTATTGGGACATCACTCTACAGAATATAGGAGGAAGGAAAAATAAAGAGCTTAAGTTGCAGAGTAGCTTCTAATGCATTTATCCTCTAACTGTCATCAATTATTTTAATAAGGGAGAGGCAATGATTGCTTCATCCAAGAGGTAAAAGCCTAACAGACACACAGCTTACTACTTAATCCTGGAGTAACATGGATTCTTTATCTTATTCTCTTACGGAATCCTGAACTCTTGTGTGGCTGGCTTACAACAACTTCAGTATAAGATGTGTAACTGTCTTTCAGACATGAAAGTATACTTCATTCATACGCATGAAGTACACTTTCATGATTGAAGTGTTTCCCTATTTTAATAGGGGGATTACAATCTTCATCCAGGAAACCAAGGATCATATTACATAATTATTAATGATCCTTTTACTTACAATAACACTTCTGACAGACCACTTCTTATCTAGATGTGTTTTCACTGGAGTTAAAATTAAATCTAACTCTGTTTTAAAAACGAGATTAAAGGGTATTAGAATGATTAATTACTTAATTACTGCTTTATAACTTCACAGAAGTGTCAGGAAACATTGATAAATATGCAACATACTTCCTAAAAGAAAAATATTTTTAAAACAGTTTTATTGTCTTCTCACAGCAGAGGAATACCAGATACTACCTTATATTTCTTTAAAGAAAAAGCCATAAGTTCTAAACACTACATTAAGTTCAGGGCTAGACTAAACAATTTCATTATTCCTCACTTAGCTATGGAAACAGCAAATACTATGGAGCTGTATTTTAGCTGTTGCTTAGCATTGCTCTAATAACATCCTTAATAAAAATGAGATTTTTATTAACAAGTGAAAAATAAAATCCTGTGGTAGTTCTCTCCCATTTGTTATGGAAAATTCACCTCACAAATCCTTCCTTGTCAAATTTTTCTCCTCGTGCATATCCCAAAAGAAGGTAATTCAGTACCACTACTCTTTCTGACTACCAAATATAACATTAATCTCAGCTGATGCACTAGGAGGAATAACTAATTAAGGTTGCTCTACTTGGAAGGAGCATTTATCACCAACTGCACACAAATCAGACATTGTTCCACACTGAAAGTGCACAGGTGGCCCATACCATTCTAAAATTAATTTTCCACTATGGAGGGTAGTTAATTGGAGAGTGACAATCTGCACCTCATTTAAGATTTACTGAGTTAACTGCTGTTGAAATAAGGAGGGACATGCAAAAGCAAACACAATAGTTACGTAGAAACCTGCTAGTACAGGCATTTTGGTCTATTTTGGTAGTGTAATGTTGCTCTGTTCAATAAGGGTTTAAGTTGGATTTGTTCCCTAACAAGCATTTACAACAGTTCAACATTGCAAGGCTATACACTTCAATTTCCTCTTATAACAGTTCAGGCATTTAAAACCCCATATACTTAAGATAATGTAACTCAGCTTTTTAAACTAGAAAGTCTCTGAATGTTTTATTTAGATATCAAGAAAGCCAATAAGAACAAAACCACACTCACCTGTACCAGGACATTATCTATAGCCGTCTGCACCTCCAAGATGAGGCTGTAGCTAGCATCATCCTTATTTAACGTAAACTTATCATTCACACTAAATGCAGGTACTGATGAAACAGCAGTACTGGATTGAGAAGACTGCTGGTATTTTTCACGTTCCTGAAGGACTTTCATCTGTAAGTGTTCCAATTCATTCCTAGAAAAGGGATACCACGTATAATGTCTTAAAAAAACAACTATAACAACTACCCTAGAAGTTAAGTAGATTAAGCCTGCAAGGCAATCATGTTTATCTTCTGTCCACAATTTTCCAACCAGAAGTGACTGGTGACTCCCCTTCCACATACATAACCACAATAAAATACAAACTATATAACATGAAAATGTAGATTCTACTGTACTTTGCCAAAAGAGATTTCGATGAGTCACAGGAAAGGACAACTTCTTTTCCTTCAAGAGTACAAAACATTTTGAATTATATGGTAGTGACTACTTTCCTCCCATCGTTCAGAAGCTATAAACAGCATGGAAGAAGGGAATCTTATCTTGCTGACACTGAGGAAGAAGGCATTAAGACATCATCATGTGAAGACAAGATAGAAAGAAACTGAAACGAGGCTGCTATTCATTTCTACTTTGAAAAGGCTTGATGCTACTTCTAGATACATTAACGATACAGAAAATCCAGTGAGATAGGAAGGAAAGATGACATTTCAGCTTTTAACATTTCAATTCTTCCATTTAAATTTCTTTCTAGTGCAATTACCTTAAGGATGAAATCTTGCTCTGCATTTCTTGACTTAATTTTAGCTCTTCACCTGAGCCATCTTCTCTACGGACAGGTTCTGTAGTCAGTCCTGTCAGCCAGCCTAAACCAATATATTAAATTTATATTCCTTATAAGCTATAAAGAAAAGTCTACACTCAGCTTTTGTATGTGTGGAGCGATGTTTGTTCCAGATACTGGGTAGAGAGAATTGAGACTTTAGTTTAATCCTTTCTTTGGAGGATTAATCTAGACACTGAGCGTGATTTATTTTTTTTTAATGGGTTTCGTTCTTAGCTTACAGACTGGAAGACATTACTTATTCTTTTTCATGAAGTACTTTGAGCAATAAATCCCTCTGCAGCAGTTTTTAACCAAGCACTTAAATTTTTTCCCACCTCTGTTTCTCTGACAAAACTGCAAATTATTCAATTTGCAGTACTATAGTTGAAAACAAAACAAAGCTGTGCAATATGTTTATAGCAAACTATATGTTGCACAGTGTGCTCTGAGATTGAATGCTGCCGGTTGAAGTAGAAAAAAAAATCTTTTTGTTTACTTAATTACATTTACTTATAAAAGCAAATACTAATTGATTACACTCTGACACCTCAGGTATGATATCCACACTTGAATGGGCATTTACAGCTCTAGTTACCTCATCTAGTGCATGCAAACAGTAAGATAGCATTATTATAAAATGCACCATAAAAGCTGGCATGTCCACAATCTTTCACATTCCTTAGCTATCTACTTCAAGTACCAAGAAAGCCCAATAACGGAGCACGAACTTCAAAAAAATACATAGAAGTCCTATGCTGCCAGGCTTTGAATGTAACTTTTACTGCTCTAAGCACTACTTTTCCCGATCTGCCAAAATCTGCCAAACTCAGTCTACTGCACATCCTACCAGAGTTTACCTTTGAAAACCCACAGGTGAACATGGGCTTGCGCTTTTTTCTTTCTTCTGTGATTCACGGATCTTTATAACATTCCCACTAAAAGAAGCCACAAAGGACTTTGGCCACAGTATTGTTGCAGCCTATCATACCAAAACAATTCATATGAGGTGAGGTATAAGAGTCTTTTAATCATCCAAAGACTATGTAAAAGAGGTACTTGAACACCATTACTTCTCAATAACTGATTGAGAATTGTATCTTGCCAAAATACATGATTTTGAATACGAGAGGTTTCAGTAGGCTAATTTTTTAGCACTGAAGATAACCAAAGATAGAGACTTTGCAATATTTTAGCTCCCAGCAGATAACATAGCAGCATGTTTATCATGGCCTCTGTGACAGTCAGGCCAATAGCTCGAATCCTACAGAGGGTCTGCTGAGACACCTCACATGGGGAAGCTTTATTTTCTACTAAAAGCAAAATCAACCCCATTTAAAGCCCTATGAAGCTGAAAAGGGAAGAAATTACATAAAAGACAGGGAAACAAAAAAAAGATATGCACGTCTATCAATATTTTTAATACCAAAAAAAATCATGAATAGTTCCCTTGGACATAATGTATTCATTATTTCATCACAATTAGGCAGCAGTCTACACCACAGAATACCCAGCCGCTGTGTTACGCAGCAGAACACATTACGAATATCTTAAAATATAAAACCATAGTTAGAGTGTAGGAAACATCTTTTTGAAGTGAAGTGTAAATATTAAATTAGAAGAGATCTTTTCAACAAAACATTATCCCGGTTCCAATCAGAACAAAAACTTTAAGAGACATGAGCTGCACTAACAACAGAGCCTGCTTCATTTTTATCACATCACCACATGCGACATTTATTGAGTAAATGACATGAAGCTTACCTGAATATGTGGATGCTAAAATTTCATCATACCCATCTTTTCCCACACAGCCACCCTGGACTGATGCAATGCTCTCTGATAAAGCCTTCAAACAAATACATTCAAGCAGAGGGAAACATCACTGCACTCATTTTAGAAGTCTGGGGGGTTTTGTGGGGGTTTTAAGGGTTGCACTCCTCCTTTTACCTGCATCACAAAATACCTACATAGACGCACAATATCTAGACCTACAAAAGAGTAAGCTAGCTGATGACTATCACAGCTAAATCGGAATGTTTTAACAAATGCATTCTGAGTCTACTCTGCATAACAAAGACATTAAAAAGCAGTTTAAAGCAAAACACTGATGGACAAGATTTTTCCACCAGGAATTAGCAATCTGACTGAAGGCTGAAATAATCACTATGGATCAAATGTACTATTTTAAACAATTCATAACCAAGGTAATTATGCTCAGTAAAGTCCTGACAGCTTACATTTATTATTTTACATGCACAACACAGACTATACACAACATGGGGTTGTTTTTCCACTGAGAGAGAAGCACTGTATTTATTCACTTTCATCCAGGAGAGACTTTAGTAGTCAACAGAGCCAGAATTTTAACATACGCTCTACGCTATTTTGCTTTTTGCTCAAATCAGGACTATTTCACTTTTGGGTTCTTAAATATTAGGATACTACTTTGAAGTGCATGTTGTCAACATTACAGAGCTCATCAAATTAAAAACAAACCACACATTTTAGTAGTAATGATCTTGTAAATACTTCAAGTTTTGAAATACAAGTTTTGTTTAAATTCATTTTTCCAGCAAAGAAGAGTATGATGAATGTGGGCTTACATGATCATATCGAAGGACAGGATTATCTGCACTCTCAAAGTTATAGATTTCTAGCATTCCATCATCTCGTCCAATCAGTAATTCTTTAACTCCATCTCCCAGAATGTCAAAACTATCAATACATAAGATACCTAATGAAAAAGAAAACAAAACCGTTTACTTAATCTTTATTCGTTTATGACACAATAATACACAGGCCACATTCAGCTATATATAAAGAGATTCTTGGTCGACTTTTAAGGTTTCATTAATGCTATTTCTGAATCAGTCCACTAGAGGGCTGAAGTCTCTCACCTGTGCCTGAGGTTCAAGATCGTACAGTGGGTTTTACAGCAACCAATTTCAAATCAAAACCACTACAGTTCCCTTGGTGAAAAGCACTGAACAGAGACCCCTTCAAATAGCTTACCTCTGAGGGGTTTAACCCTCCCTCGTCAAACATTTCCCCAGATGAACTATTTGTCTGTCCATGCTACTGTAACTTTGCCAGTTGAAGAAGCAAGCATTCTTTGTTTCCTATAACTGACGTAAAGTTATTGGTAAACGGACTACTATGAATTCTGGCTAAGGTGACAGAAAGAGGGTTCTGACTTGTGCCAGACCTGGACTAGGTACTGCTACTTGACACATTAGTGGACAAACCCACTACTACCACATGTGGAACCAGCCTATGACAACTAATCACGTTTGGACAGGAAAGAGTTAGGGTCTGGAAGAAGGAAAAAGCAGCGAGAGAGCTTGTACAAGTATTAATATGAAAAACGAGATGGAATTTAACTTTTACGACTCCTTCATATTTCATATGAAGAGTAAGGACATACTAGGAAGTGTTTTAAGAAAATAATTCAGAGATAGCTTTTATGAGATAATTACATTTTAAAAAAAAATAATAAATTCTATTCCTGGTCTTCTTTACAAAGGGATATGGGCTAAATAGATGCTGCATAGGCAGCATAGCAAGGCTAAAATAGGGAAAGTGTCGTACTATGCTCTGCTCAGTTAAGCCTCATTGTGGAGCTTTAATGAAAACCTTATTCCACCTTTATAATGGCTTTTTTTTAAAAAAAAGAAGAAAAAAAAAGTGTCTTGCAGGGAAGATGCTAACCTTTCCTTTGAAGAGACTTTAAGACCATCGAACATTTGAAAAATCTGGCAGGTATATTTGCACTTAGAAATAGTCACCAAAATGATAAAAACCTCAAGTAATCATATATGAATCAACACTGTTTTAGAAACGCCACTTTAAAAATACTGTAAAAGCAAAAGTATACTAAAGAACTGAAAATAATATGAACAGAAAATCCAAAGCAAGACAAACTGATTAGAATTATTTATAAGAAAATCAGAAGAATGAAAGAGAGCTTACTCATATTAATATCACATACTGACATAATTACAATAAGCCTCCAAAGTATCTATGAATAAGATTTCCCAATTATTATACTTGTAATAAAGCCTCAGATATTCTGGAAAGCTAAAGATTGAGCAACTGAGACACATACCTCCTCTCTTTTTTTCATTTCCAATTTCCCACTTAGGTATAGGCTTGGAACCAGTAATCTGGATAAGACCCAGTTTACCATCAGAAGTTCCATACACAATTTCTTCTCCAGAATCACCTAAACACATAAACTTAATTTAGAATCGATAAAATCAAGTACACCAATTTTAAAAATTTGAAAGTATTGTGTAGTTACACTCTACAGCCCAAGGGAAAAAGAAAATTCTAATATTACTGTTGTGTAACAGAGCTGTCAGGCTTTAAAACCAAAAACAAATACATGAAAACTGCACCTGTTCTGATAATTTCTTCATGGCTATCACTCTTCTGTGTATGAACGCCCCCCTGCACTGGAGTTCTGCCTAAACACCATTCATAATCCAATACTTGAAATTTCAGCAAAGATAGGCTATTAAATTGCCTTTACAGAAGAGAAACAAAGAGATTCATTCAGAACATGCATCTGATAGTGAATGTTGTGCGAGGACTTAAGCAAGTAAGAACTGCTTTTCCAAACCAGCTCTGAATGTCATTATCACACAATCTAACTGAAACTAAATTAAGCACCAGATTAACACACTAAAGCGATTTCTATTAGGTTAGAAGATTATCAAACTATTTTAAGCTTGATCCTTCCACAGCCTTAGTTTATGTGAGCTCTACTCAATATTCTCATCTGTCCATGGACAGACGCAACCAGCAATTCTAGTTATGGAAATCCATGTGTAAGAGAAACCTAAACCCAGAAATTTGACAAGGCCCCCCAAAGTCCAGTTCATATTTACACAATGAGACCACCTAATATCTCACTGCTCTTGTAAGAGGCTTTCAATTCAATGTGAATATATTTTAGAACTATCTAAAACAGTCATATGTGTGTGTATATACGTATTTGTATGTAAGAAATGACATTGCATAGTCAGTTTTCTGCCGCATTTGTAACATCAGCTTAAAAATAAAGGTAAAATATAATTAACAAATACAAGCAATAACATCTTAAAAATATAGTAAAATAACTTTACTTATGTGTATATTAAAAATCTTGTTACCTCCATTTCCATTGTTTAGAGCAAGAACAGTAGGTGGCCCAGGAACTTCTGCTTCATACAGTAAATCAGATCCCTAAAGACAAAGAGAACTATCTTGAATGAGTTTTGTAAAAACAAACAAACAAAAAAACCCCACACCAACCAAAACAAAAAAAAAAACACCCCAAAACACCAACCACAAACCAAAACAAAACAAAACCCCACAAGCATAAGGACAAAATTATTATGGATAATAGTAACGGATATGCTTCACTTAAACTCCCAATACCTATGGGAGAACCATTTCTAAGCCAAAACAGGGTGCAGTTTATATAAATAAAACACAGAACTCTTGAAATGTGTTATTATTAAAAATAATCTGCGAATTTGTCTGGCAAATAAATTTGTTAAACCACTTGATATCACTCAGATTTGTCGCAACAGTGATTTGTGAGAGCAAGAGTTTCCAAACTGATAAAGACTTACACAATGAATTTCCTTATGTGAGCACTCTTAGTTAGAAGGGACCAATTTGTTATCTACTTCCACCTATGAATTCCAAAGCCTATTTATAGTGGTTTTATTAATCCTCATTTTGCAAGTTTATAAATATGATTTTCCTTTAAAAAAAAAAATAAACGTACCAGCATTATAGACAGTTACACTGCCAAGTAAGATACAATATGCTTATCCTTATTATGACGTTTAAGCCATGCTGATATGCTGATTCCCTTAAGAATTAGTCCAATTCTACAGCATCAACACATAAAACGTAAACAAGCAAGTATTTTAACCTGTAAAACTCTGAGGACTCTATCCTGACACGCAAGTACTGGTGTAATGCAATTCACTTTATCTACAGGAAGGCAGAGAACATCATTGATTTTATCTCCTGATAGGTAGTAGTGCTGGTCTTTGCAGTCACAGTAATGGTTATAGATATAGCTCGCACAAAGAAAGAGATCTGCTCCTGAAATATGCCTGAGAAAAAGAAAACACTTTCCCAGTACAGTTGCAGTGATAGACTTTTAGCCCTACCATATGCATGCACTACCGCTTGCAGATTCAAGGCATTAATGGGCCCCACAAGCTCTTCCAGCTATTAAAAAAAAAAGTTTCTTATGAATGCTAAAACCACGTGATTTCTGTAACTCTCAAATTTCCTATTTTGTCTTCACATAAAATCCTAAGAATATCTTTACAGAAATTTCATTAATATATTTTGATGATATTAATTCTTCTCAAGCCGGTTTATATATGGCAGCATCTTACAACATGATCCAAAAAAGAAAAAAAAAACCCCATTTGTTCCTGTTCTGCTAGAGGAAGGGTGTATGGACGTTGATACACTATGGCAATAACCCCAGCTCTGCTCACCTCCATTTGCACTGATGTGAGTGCCTCCAGACCCCCCCCAAGCCCCCCTACACTTTCTAAACTTCACCATGATTTTCTAAGTTCCTTCCTACATGTCATGGCTCTAGCTGAAGCTGGACTAGCACTTAGTGTTACCTACAAGCACACAATATGGTAAAAAATTATTTCATAAAATCATAAACCAACCATCTGCTACAGCTATGAAAAAAATGCAAAATATCATACATACATAGCTTTGATGCTTTCAGTGAGGTTAGTTTCAAACGAAAGAAACTGTTTCCCTCTTTTTGTGAAACCTCTAACTTCTGATCCTGTAGCCACAAAAATTTTCTCCTGTGGTGTATTAAGAGCTCCTCCCAACTCCAGTCGTGCGATTTTTTGGCCTGGCAGTGTCTTGAACACTGGCTGTAAACAGAAAACCAATTTTCATCATCACAGTATTGTATTTATGGTAATTGTTTAACATAAAGGATACTAAATTTGCTTTACAATTTCTGGCAAAACTAAGATACTACGGATTATGTGCAGACAAAAATAATCTGTACATTTCTCGATCACAAAGCAATCAAGCATTTTATAAGTCAATAAATATAAAAAGCTGTAAAATATAATAAATTAAGACTTTATTATTTCAGTGTTATTCATCCATAGGAAAATTTCAGCACTGCTAGTAACTAAGTTTTTGGTTTGTTTGTGGGTTGTTTTTTTTTTAGAAAGAACAACACACACATACACTCCCTCCCTCCCTCCCTCTTACATGTTGCATTCTTATTCCAGAAGACTACATAGATTTCTTTGTACTGCCATAGAGTCCTTATGAGCTGGCTATGAACTTCCTCAAGGGGGAAAAAAATAAAATAAAACGATAAATTTTTATTAAGCTGGGCATAAGTCTAGGCTCATAAAAAGCAATCAGTTTGTTAAAATTCCCTAAGGTGACCAACTTAGTGAATCACTGCAGGCTTTTGCCCAGTCACAGTAACTGAGTATGTGCACAGGCTTAAGCCCAACTGAACTGCAAAGCAAAAGGTGTTAAAGTGACTTTTTTTGTGATGATATACACCAGCATCTGACCCTACAACTGTGGAGGACCATGTGCTTGTCCAGGCATGAAATCAGCATGCCCTCATTGCGGCTAGGTACCAGTCCACAGCTCTACCTAGACACCTTCCACAGGTATCTTATTTCCCACATCAATAAAAAAAGACTTTCAAAGTTCATTAATATTTAAAAAATAAAATTTTAAATGGAACATTTCCACTTACCACAGCTTCCCCTTTTTTTATGCCAAAACATGTAATGACTCCATCCTGATCTCCAACAACCACCTTCGAAAGTATAATGCATCATTATTTTTTAGTACATGCATAAGTATTTTTTTAAATACTGCTTTTCCTATATTAATCATATTTTCCTGTATTTAAGTACTGTAAATTCTACAGTACTTAATTTACACAGCTGTATGTAGAAAAGCCTATAGATAGGACACTAAAGCCTAAGAACAATAATTTAAGTGACAGCATTTACAATCCTTTTTCTGCTTCTAGTTGCAAACGCCAGCAACCATCAGGTGGAACACTCCGGAAAGGCATATTTGGGAACAGTTGTATTTTCAAATGGACAATTTATTATTAAAACAAAAAATGCACCGTTCTTTCTATTGAGTTTTCCTAACTACGTTTCCTTAGCTTGAACTTGTATTAAGGAAAATTAGAAAAGAAATAGTTCATCTATATTAAGTGCTAGCAAAATAGAAATAGAGAAATATGCAAGAACTTCCCCGCGGTTTCAGCAACGCCGTAAGCTTTGACAATTCCTTATTGGTTCTGAAAGTTTTCCAGAAACATATTCAGACTCTTTAATTTTGCAAAAGCCTCCCAAAAAGCTCCAAGAATCTGGTTCCAAAGTTTCTCCCTATGACGCACGAACTAAAGAAACTCAACAGACGATTAATAATATTATCACGGCACACTCCGCGGCCAGCAAATAAGTTAGCGAGAGCCAGCAGAACACGCTCTGCCTGGCCGAGAGCCGCTACCTTCTGCGTCGCCTTTCGCCCCGAGGCGGGAAGAAGCCTCATGCTCTTCGGAGCTGTCACTCCCACCTGGAGGAAGACACACTCTTTAGCCGAGCACGTTTCGGCGCCGGCAGCCCAGCGCACGGCAGCGGGAGCGGCAGCGGGAGCGGCAGGGGCCGGCAGCGGGGCGGTTGGCGGGCCCAGCGAGGGGCGTCCCAGCCCTGCTGAGGCGGCTCTGGAGCCGCGCACCCGCCGGCCGAAGCGGGAGGCCTGCCCGGCCGCGGCCCTACCGGGAGGCGCTTCCCGACCCGGCCCCGCCGCCGGGAGCACCGGGAGCCTCCTTCGGGTTTCTCACCGGCCCCGCCGCCCTCTCGAGGGGTCGCCGGCCGGCTCCCCCTCACCGGCCGCCCGCCTTGCCCCGCGGCCGCCGGCCGCCGCCGGCCGCCCCCGCTCGCCCAGGCCGCTCGCCGCCGGTCCGGCCCGCTCCCCCGGGGTAACGGCACGGCCGTGCCGCCCGCAGCCCGGGCCCACCTGGAGGTAGTCCACACGGGCCAGGCTCAGCTCCATAGCGCCGGCGGGGAGCGGATCCCGCCCGCGGCCGCTGCCCCAGCGCTCCCACAGCTCCCGTTACCGCGGCAACCTCAGCCGGCGGCCGACATGGCCCCCAGCCGGCTCCCCATTGGCTAGGCCTGACGGCGAGGGGGCGGAGCCGCAGCAAGGCGCGCGCCTCGATTGGACAGCGGGCCGGAGCGGGCGGGGCCGGTGGCCTGGCGGCGGCCGGGCCGCGGGGAGCGGCCCGAGGGGAGGCGGCGCCCGGCTGCTCCCCCCGGCCCCACCCGCGGGCGGCGGGCGGGCCCAGCGGCTCCGGTGCAGCGGCCCGGCGCAGGCACTCGGAAACGGTGTGGCTGGGCACGGCTCTGCCCGAAAAAGGCAGCGGGCCCGGGCCTAGCGGAGGCGGGCCGGTCTGTCGGGGACCGGGTCCCACGGGAGAATCCCGACTGTGGCGGCAAACTAGCGGGACGAGATGGCGTATCAGTAAAGTAGGAATATTTTATTTAACAATGAAGCATCGGAGGCATTATTTAGAACAGTGTAACAAAATACCAGCCCTGCACGGAGTCTGAATTTTAAAAAACCATTTCTACCGCATAAAGAGTAGCTTTGGAGCGAGTTCGCGTTACCTTCCAAAGCTGTTTTTAAAAAAAATTCTGGTCCTTTCTCTTGAAAGTAAATATGCTGAATTAAGAAAGGGTAGGTGGGGGTACGTGTATATACATACATGTTAAACAGCGCTACTACAATTACATTCACACTTACCTGATTTTCATTGATTCCTTGTAATCATACCATGCGTTCTCAGCTTATATGCGTTACTAGCATCACTAATAAAGAACAAAGATTTCAAGTAATCCTCCACTGATCTCTAGTTGATTTATGGAATTATGAAAAATCCTATTTGTACCCAGTTGCTGCAAGGAACAGAGTACTATGCTGTATCTGTTACTTTAATTTTTTCTTGCAAATTTAGTGCAAAGAATGTATTCATAAACCTGTTGAAATATCAGCAATTCATACCATTATACCTTTTTAATGCATAAATGCAAAAAAAAATTTGATAGTTCTTGCTTTTAGACAATTAAAATGAAGAGAGCGATCTTTTTGTGGTGAGTTAATAAAATTTCCTAAGACTAAATTCCAGAGAAGCTGTACATAAAGTTATTTAGTGCTAAAAATCTACAATACATTTTTCAAGTATAAGATACTGAAATATTATTGCCAATAAATAGTTGTGCTGTAGTCAAAGCCATGGTTCCTTTGTTGAATCATTCACATCTCAACATATTAGGATTTAGTTTCTCACTGAGTTTATGTATCAAAATTGCTAACTCTTCTGTTGCTTGGGACTTATCCTCCAAAAGTTCATAGCGAAGACTGGAGATGTCCTGTTTGATTTCCTTTAATTCACCTGTATTAATCATTAAAAGAAATACTTGTTAGCAAAGTTTAACATTCGCTCAGTACCGTTCTGTCAAGTCACAGCAGTGCGTATTTCAGATTATTATCTCAAAATGTTTACAAGAGCAGGTACAGGGGTGGGCCAGGAGGCTTTACCTCTTCTTCATTCTCAAAGAAATGTGAGTGTGTCTCCACCCCTAAATAGCACCAAAGGTATTTTAATAGTCCATTGAACTCTAACGTTGTGCTCCATGTGTATACAGAATATCAAAGATTCAAA
This sequence comes from Ciconia boyciana, assembly GCF_034638445.1. Lineage (NCBI taxonomy): Eukaryota > Metazoa > Chordata > Aves > Ciconiiformes > Ciconiidae > Ciconia > Ciconia boyciana. The sequence goes on along the minus strand of NC_132938.1, from coordinate 78,601,323 downwards.
AAGCGCTTTACACAGGTTAATGAATTAATCACGGCAACACTGCTGAACAGCTGGTGAATATTAGTATCCCCTTTTAGAGAGAAAAGGCAAAGAGATTTTTTCTGAAGTGATGTGCCAAGATCACACAGGAAAAGTGGAGCAGAGCTGGCAATAAAACTCACAGCTTCTGAGTCTCTCTTCTCTTCCTTACCAATATCCTTTGAATTAGAAAAAGTCAACCAATTTAAAATTGTTACAATTTGACACAAGTACAAAAAATGCATTTAAAAGAAAAAAATTGTCAAGGCCAGGCTCATAACAAGCAACAGCATGTTTGCCATTATAGGATATTCAGTTCAAGAGCAGAAGCTTAAAATATTCAAATACTGTTCTTCCAGCAAGTGTGAGGTATGTGAATTCTTACACAGTAGCCGCCGCAGGAAATTATTTGTCACGTATGAAATAACGACTACGAAAGAATACCTAAATTCTCTAGTGATGCAAAACAGGGAAAAAATCCCTAGACCTATGCTTAAAATAGCTGCAGTACATAAGAATGCAGACGTTTTCTATTTAGAATATAGCAGACTTCAAAAATTGTGTCTTCAAAGGCTGGATCTATACTTTGGGTACTGATGAGACGGGCATGACACAAAGAGCACTACAAAGAGCACTACCTTTGCTATGCAGCTGAAGACTGAGGTTCAGGGGTTAGCTGACTTGCTCAAAGTGGACTTTCCTCTACAAAAATTGGTGATAAAGCAAGAACCGTGATGTTCATGAACCACGAAACACATATATGCCAACACCAAACAGGCATCAGGGAACTGGAAAGACTTGTACGTCCCTGGTGCTGCTGGTGAGAGAACAAGTCTTTTCATCAATCACTAGGTAGATGATTTCCCCCAGCACACAGCAGGAACAGGAGGAAAGCAATAGGAATTCAGGAGAGGGGCACAAGAGGCACTCTGAGAGGAAGACACTTTTAGGAGCTTTTCTGCTTTTGCCACTCACGAGCCCAGCTCTGTACAGCCACGTAGGACGGGGAAGAGTCAGGGTAACAGTCAACGCACAATGCTGTCTTCTGAAGGCACAGAATGGGATTTAATTTGTATCTTCTTTTCTGCTCCCTGCTTCTCTCTGCAGAGTTACAGGTAAGCAGAGAGTAACTAACAAGCAAAATAAAAGCTATACTGCCTTAGCTGAGAGAGCAGCCCACTCAGGCCCCTCACATCATGTATGCACGCAGCTGCCTGATGCTTCCATGCCAGTAAAAGCTGTTCTGATCCCAAGTTGTTCATCGCTGCACACCAGCTGGAGAGCACAAGGCTGCCAGCAGAGTGGCTTGGGTAAGCGTTCCCAGTGCGCCGAAACCAACTAAACTAGCCCAGACCAGAACTACTTATGCCAAGCAGGTATGTTCTTCTGGTGGCCGTCACACAGATTTCTTACTGGCTGAACCATGACGGTTATAACCTCCAGCCTATGGGGAACAAAACTGTGCTGGGGTGTTACATTTCCAAGAGCAGAGCCAGCCCTGGAAGGGACATCATTCTATTGCCTGAGAATCTTTTAGCTAGAGTGCAGAGTAAATATGCCCCATGTTGCACACACCCCTATTATTTTGTTTGGGGACCTGCCCAGAGCTCAAGAGTTTCTTTTTTGGCCTGTAGGCCTGTGTTTCATTCCTGGAAGTCTGGAGGAAAGAGGACAGCATTCATCTTGGTCTCATCCCAATGGGGAGTTGGGATGTGTGCCTGGAGCATGCACCCCTCACTGCTACCAGGGAAGTTCCGCACTGTCAACAGACACCCAGCTCAGATCCATCGTTTCTCAACAGATCTCCAGTCGCACACTAAAATAGTGGCTACCATTGTCGTTTTTCTCACCATGCAGCTAACTCCATGCAGCTTTGTTTAATGATGTGCAACTTCACAGATGAATATTCCGCATAGCTTTATGAAGGAAGGTAATGCAAGTAGTTCATGGTGTGAAGTGGTAAATTGTGTGTTCAGTTGAATGAAACAGAGAGAAAAATGTCCTGCAGCTCTAACCAGGACTCTGGAAGCGTGAATACAGTTAGTGACTCCCTCACCAATTTCCTCTGTAACCATGCGTCATGTCTGTGCTCTTGTTTTCCACCTGTAAAATGGGGCCCATAATATTTCTCAGTTCTACTTCTTTGGTCCTACATGTTCATTTTTGTTGTCACAGGCATACTTCCACTACTATCTATCTGAATCCAGTAATTTGAAGTAGAAATAAACCCTCTTTTTACCTGAAACCTCCATGTAGCACTGTAATACCGATTCCTAATACAACGTGACAAAAATTGTCTCTGAATATTGCAAATGCAGTCTCTTTCTTACCTTCATTTACTTCATCATTTTCTTTGTCCACTTGTGCTTTCAGAACATAACGTTTTATCAGTCTTTTCATTATTTGCTGTCAGATTAAAACAGTTATATAATCAGGTGAGCATATATAATTAAACACTATTCACTTTTCTTTCTTAACTACCTCCCTCACATCTGTATAAGTGAAAGAATGAACAGCCCCAGATCAAGCAGTTGCCTCATATGGGCTTTTTTGGTGGCATGCTGAGATTCATCATTACAGTAAACCACCTTTCTCATCCAGTTACCTCTTATTTACAGAGCACCACAACTTTTTGTAGGGAATAGGACAACAGGAAAATATCTCTAAACACACCTAATTTAGGCTTTAAGTAGCTTCAGAATAGGTCTAATCTTTGTTAAACTCAGTTCACGTGTGAAAGGATGTGTAATAGTAAGAGATAAATATTTACCTTTTAAAGAGAAAGAAAAGTTGAGATTTTACAGTATGACAGTGCAATGTCAGCTGTAAAGGATTCATTAAGATTATATCTGTATTTTTATACCATAACTGCCAGGGTTCCTTGCGTGTACTAATATTCTTGTACTGTGTTACCATACTTAATCTAATGTAGCTCATCTAACAGAATTTGCCCAGGTGGATTACGTATCTTCAACATTTTCACTAGGGGAACAAGAGCTCCTATTTACGCTTTTATTTCTGAGCTGGAAAGAAAACAGGAAGAAAATATCTGACAGACTCCTCTTACCAGAAAGGAGCATTCCCATCTGCAGGAATGTTGAATGTCACGTCTCAGATTATGAGAAGAAAGGAAAGGAAAGTAATGCTAACCTAGCCAGCTCAATGCTTTCACATCCCTTCCCCAGAAATCAGTTTCAGATGTTTGCTTCTCACTTTCCAAACTGGGACGTCAAAGGAAAAATCTAACTTTTGTATGGGCTAGTTTTTAAATGCTTCAAATAATGGGGCTTGAACAATAACTGTCTTTTTTTCCAGTAGCATCCTGGAGTTTGATTTCTACAGGAGGTTTTCTTTATCTGGTGAAGGCAAAATGAGCTTGAAACAAAATTCTGCTAGTACCTTCACACAGTTCTATTACTCAAAACAGTGACCACTGTATGTACTTACCTGATAGCGTGTCGGCTGACTGAGAATGCTGTTAAAACTGTGCGATTCAAAAACTCTGGAGTTCGACTGAGTGAAAAGGTTTAACTAGGAAGAAATAAGACAAAATTAAAATATATTATGGAATTCACAGTTAGAATTCAGCTCCATTTTTTTTTCTTGGAGACATCTTGGGTACGTCTCCATAGTCACTATATCAGAATATTATTTCCAGAAAAATGGAGATTGCCTTGACTTATTCATTGGTTTTAGGCTTTTTTAAACACTGATTATTTTAGCCATCCTGTTTACAGCACAGCTTCAAAGCAAACGTGCTCGCACAGCTGAGAAAATAATATGACTTGGAGGCAGGGATGAGTGGCCAGAGCAAGGAAAGACTCTCTAAACTGGCTTTAACAAAGAGCTGTTGGGGATCTGCACTCTTAAGCATACTTTTAACTACAAATACATGGTCAAAACCATTTTTGCTTGGTTTGAAGTGTTTTTCCAAAGCACCATTTTCAGGAATAGTAATACATTTAGGAAAATGGTCATTGTTCAATTATTTGAGGATCACAAAGCCATCAGATCCCAAATAATGCAAGATTTTTGTAGGAGTGGGCTAGAAACAGAAGGGAAAAAAGCCACCTTGGACAAGATTGCTTTGTGACCAATGCAGAAGGTTTGCTACTACCAAATCAGGGACCTAACTCTTCTCTCAGATACACTGGCAAGGCTGAAGTAAAAGACGTGTATCCATAGAAGAAGGTTCAACCTCCTCATCTGCATCTGTCATTAATTTTCTGTGTGGCCAATTAAAAGTCGCTGAATCAATGATAGCTGACCTCACTAGTGGGGCAGGGGAGCAAACTGAAGTCAGCCTGCATCTATATAGTAAGTTTGATGCTTTCTGTAACTGTTGTGGGTTTTGTGCCTATACTGCACAGTTAAGCTGGGCCACAAGTAGGCTATTTTCACCTACTCCAGGTTGCCCACCTTCTTGTGGGCAATGAGACATCAGCTCAGCCACCATTTTTAGTAGGGAGTGGGACAGGATTTATCTTTGTACAGCATAATACATAGCGTGCCAGCCCAGCCTGACACAGAGGAGGCTGTGGGCTGCCTTTCCCAGAGAAAAATAATTTGGTTTGTAGTTCAAGAAAACTAGCTCCACCTGACCTGTCTCAGCAGTGACTCAGACTCTTTAATTCTTTAGTGACTTCCATGCTAAGTATGATAGTAAGTACTGCTGTAGGATATGTAAGCACTACTGAATGTTTTGTTATAAAAGTATATCTTAGGGTGTTAAGTTTTCTTTGTTTTTTTTTTTTTTTTTTAAACACATCTTCTGTACAGTGACTGGAAAGAACTAATGAAGTTCAGGCACTTGGAGCACTGGAGAGCAAAAAATGAGCAGTTAGTACAAAAAAGTGCTTCTAGCTAAACTGATTTTAATTGACATTTTTATAAACTTGTATCTACTTTCACTGCCTACAAAAAACTGGGAAAATATTTTCTTTACTGAAGATTTGGTACCACCAACAGCGCAGAAGTCCTAGGCTCCAGAGAGATCTTTCAGAAAGGATGACTAGACTTGACATTTCAGATAATTTACCGTAAACCAAATAAAAATTATTTTCAAGGTATTGCTTTCAGTCTTTGTAATACACAGGGCCTTGAGCCTAACTTATAAAAAAAAAAAGCCACATGTATCCTCTTTAACACATCTGTGCTCCAGTTTGCCATCAGCAAAAAAAGGGGAATTGTTATCTAATTCTCACAAGGGCATTGTGACACTGCATTCCATTAATATTTGTAAAGAACATTTAGAATGTCATGGAAGTGCTGAAGATTATTACTACCAATCCCCCCCTCTTTCCTGTTGTCTTCTGTTGAGAATGTAGCTTTTCACAGTAGGAAGTGAATATCATACTGACCACACTTTATCCTTTTCCTGTCCTAGTGACAGGAAAAGTTTTCTCTCCTTATTCACCCTCCCCCCCCCTTTTTTTTTTACCCTGAACTAAAATTCTTTCTAATGGAGGCTGAAAGCATCTTTATTCGATATTTAGGTCATTCCTTGTGGGAATTATTTGCGTCTTTGAATACTCAGTTATTTTTGTTTTAACTGTGTTTTTCCAGTCATTGGACCTTGTTGTCCTAAGAAAATTTACAGCTCTTTTTTGGTTTTATGCAGTACGTTTAGGTAGTCTGAAATACAGATCTATGAATATAAACGCTTGACTAATTACCTTACTATCATCAGAAGCACAGATTATACCCTAAAACTTAAAGAAAAGCAGAATGGTGGAATGGACACACAATTCTTCACTGCAATGAAAAGATTTCAGTACCTACCCTAGATTTGGAATTGCCCATTCCCATTTCAATGTCCTTCTGTAGCCGTCTCCTCCTGCACTTAGAAAAGTTAATGATCCTCATTATGAAATAGAAAAAAGATTTGGGGCTTGGTACAAGACTGAACGGTGGAGGTAATGTTTTTCCATCATCAAAATACGATAACCAAAGTTTAGAACGAGCGAACTTCCACTCTACATCACTGTCATCCTGTGTTAAGACATAAAAACAAGTATGTGGTTTGTTTTTATAAAATGCAAAACTTCTTCCAAACGAAAATTCTTTTAAATATCTACCCTCTCTGTTTTTACATAAAATGTTATTTGCTTGCTAGTAAGACTCTCAGTAGTTCTGCAAAAACGCAACCACTTTATCAAGTCTATTTTAAATAAATTTCAGTTGTCTCTTTATGGCAACATCTCATTGACAATACTTAGTTAAAGCACGTGAACCATTTAAACAAGTGTTGTTTTTGCAGTGAGTGACAGCCAACATATATTAAAGTGGAACTTTTTTGGTTTTTTTAAAGTCTTGTTTTTCTCATTTAAGTGGTCACATGAATTTGGTACTCACACAAGTGATGAAGTATTAGCTTCAGGGCAGACATGGTTTAAAATGGTAGTACTCACAGCTTTTTACATAACCATGAAAAGTAGCTCTGATTTATAATGGAGTACAGAAAATACAAACTTTGTTGTCATGAAAAAATCATGTTAAAAACTGACAAACTGATTTTGTCCTAATACATTCTTATTGCAGTATTCCAAGGCTGGACTTGGTTTACTCCAAAGGTGAAAAGTTTGTTTATTACAACTAGTTTTCTCCTGCTGCATTCCCTGACATTTCCCAGAAGTCACTGAAAATACTGGAAATGGCATATCCATTTGTATGCTATGTCTTAGATAATTTTTTTTTTCCTGCTAGTGTGGGTTTGCGCCCACATCTATGTGAATGTAGTACTCTCTGAATAATATCAGAACTCATGGTCTGGAAAACTGGCACTATAAATATACTTTTACTTTCATTCCAGCAACTTGGGATTTATTTTTAAAACCCAAGTATCTTCTCTACTTTAAATTTTCTGAATTTTTTATTGGAGTTGGATGCTAAATAATTAATTATCTTTAAAAATGAAGATACTTTATAATCACAATGAAATTCAAATAAAATATGTCTCTTTTAATAAGCAATGCAGCCAATAACTTTGTGTGAAATTCAAGTATTCACTCAACTGAGCCATTTGGCAGATTTGGAGAAATACTGCTACTGTGTTTTCAGGGCATATGGCAAAGCTCAGTAAACTAGAATCAAGTTTTAATATTGTACCTAAAGTGGAAAGCAGCACATATTACAAACAAAGCATGTAAGTATTGTGAAGCGTGACTCAGTCACAACAATCTTTGAAGATAAGCACCTATATCATACTCCACGTACAGAGGCATATAAATTCAATAAAGTATGTCCATGTATCACTGCTGGGCCTAAGTGTCTAACTCCTGCACATTTAGCTAAAAAGTTTGAGGATTGGAACTAAAAACCAGATTTCCATTAAAGAACACATCAAAATACATTTAATCCGTACCATAATGATCCGTCAAAGATTGAAGTGCACTACATTAAGGAAACATGCAATAAGCATCCTAAGGAAACTGGGAATGAACCGCCCATGTCTAAACTGTTACACCCAGTAACTTTGTTTTCTACTTCACAGCAGTCTTCATTTGAATGTTACTTTAGATTTTAAGATTTCTGGATGGATGACATCTCCTTAGATGCGCATATGTGGCACAAGATGAACTACCTGTTCAGATCCTGTACGGTTCTGCAGCTTGGCTGGGTTGTTAAAGTCAGTCCTAGGAAGGTGGTGTTTTTTGTGATCTCCTTTACTGAGGTACTCTCTTCACTGCACTTTTGCATGTCACGATGCACTCATTAAAATAATTCCTAGTAATTCTGCCCTTTTTCCAACATAACAAGAGAGAACAACTTGAGAACAGAGCCTACCTCAATTTCTTGATATGAACTGTTAATCATAGCAATCAGCATGTTGAGCAGAACTACCACCATCGTTACATTGTATATGCCATAAAGAACATAACCAATGTTCTCTATGAACTTATGATCATATTTGAGGACAACAGAGGTTACTTCAGACAAGCCAAATATTGACCAAAATAAGGTCTTGAAACTTTCTTCCACTCTGTAGGAAAAAAAGAGGAAGGCATTATTACTAACTACACAAATAAATATAAGTTGTTCTTACAGTAAGTGATAAACAATCTCAACTAATTTGTCTGTGAACCAGGTTTGTAGAGCACTGATCAAAACAACAAACATGCAAGAAAATATTTTTCACAGTATGTGCCATTTCTCTACAGTGCTCCACCTATCCATCATAGATAATATAGTTGTAATAATATGCAAAACAACAGTCCAGGAATTAGAAAGGTATTATATTTCCAGGTTTTGAGATGAAGCATATTCTCATCTCATTAGTTTCCAGCCTAGCTCTGCAGGGGGCAGACCTTCCCTGTCCTAATAAAGCTAAACATGGGGCTGATGGGAAGGAAACTGCTGCACTCCTTTCAAGAGCTTCTGATTAAACCTTCCATTAGGAAGGCGGCACTCAGAACTGGGTAGCAGCAGGTTCAGCAACAAAACTGACAAACCAAACAGATTTCATGGCATTTGTCCAAGGCTTGTTGAAATCAGTAGGAGCCAGGCACTTCAACAAGAGGCAGGCACCTAGATACCCTTAAGGCTCTGGGTCCAGGACCCAGTGCCTCTACGCTCTTGCCTCCATCCCATGGTCAGGGCGATTCCTGAGGAACTGAGCTGCCAAGGGCTCTCGGACAGCTGCCAGACAGCTCTTCGAGCCTTCAGGGCCTTTGAGAGTGGATCCTCTTCAAGCTCTCCTCCTTATGCTGCCATTCCTCTTTCCACTCAGGAAGCATTGCTACAGATTGACTTGTCATGCAGTCAGGACACAGCTCACTGCAAAGCTCTATCCTGCCTCGCTGAGAGGTGGGCTAATGAATGCAAGCTCAGAGATCTTGATACTCAATAAAAATTTTGATGTGCCTTCCAATGTACCCTACAGAATTTACTGGAAATTACTTCTTTCTCTGTGTTGCCAAAAAGTGAACCAGACAGCTGTATTTTAATAACTGAAATATGCCAGTACACATATCTTGAATTACCCATTTTAACACTGATAAATGATTTTTAAATACAAATAATATATGAATGGATGTATAGTCTAGTAAAATAACACTTGTTTAAGCAATGAATATTAATAAGCATTCAAATAGTATGCATACTAGACACCTGATATCAAATACTGTAACAAAAGTATCATTATATTTTATTATTTATGTAAAGAAAAGACAACAAGTAAGAATAAGTGCAAAAATCAGGCTCAAATTAAGAAGTCATGGAATCAACTACATGAAAATATGGCAGTTTTTACAGAAGTCATGTCTCCTGTAGAAAGATGGGAGAAAAGGAAAAGTTCTGAATTTCACCATCCTGTGGAATCACTTCTGGTTTGTAACGTCCTAAATATTTATCACTTCCAGCATCACCTTGTTTCAGGAAGTAAAAAAACCAAGCAAACAAAAAAAACTTTGGAGATGACAGCAATCTCACTGCATGAAGAGAGACTTAGTACTACCATTCTTCTGTACTCATGTGACTCATAATAAGCAGTTATGTAGATTGTAAACCTGGGTCCAAAAGAGTCCAATGCAGTTTATAGATTTGTTTCAGTATTGGTCTAAAAGAGAAACAAGCCATCTACAGAATCACTATCTCTGTTTCTTGACAAATTAAAATTATTTGGAGGCCTATTATTGACATCTAGCTAAATCTCTCTGTGTATCAATTTCCCAGTTGCTTTGGGAAAATGTCATTCAGAAGAAATCAGTAATATTTTCTTGTAACTGGCTGTCCACAAGTCTGTGTGATTAACATAATATACAGGCAGAATTATTTTAGACTGCAATGAAAGCTTCCATTATACCAAGTAGGAAATAACAGGTCTCTTGTATTCGTCTTTCTCAGGTTCTGAGATACCCAATTTCTCACCGACTTCAACTGTCTTCACTTTTATTTTAACGCTAGGAGACAGCGTGCAATCTCTCGCAGACTTTGTGACCTTAGTGAAAAGCTAAAAGTTTCATATTGGCTTTTTACTTAAACATAACTTCATACTTACGTTGTAAAGGCTGGGTTTAGTTTAGCTCCAAGGTAGTAGGAATATAGTATGAACATTCCAATCATAAATGCAAGAAATACCATAATAAAAAGGACCATAAACTTGAAGATGTCCTTAACAGTCCTTCCAAGTGAAATCTGCAAAGGCCCAAAACTCTCATTTGCAGGCAGGATATATGCAATCCGAGAAAAGCTAAGAACGACAGCAATTGCATAAAGGCCTTCAGATATTATCTGAGGATCAGATGGGAGCCATTTATCTCTAGCTGGAAGATAGGAAATAGAGGGGTAAATATAAGGAGTTACTAATTTATCACAATGTTTAAAAATAAATCTTGATAGGATTTTCCGTGAACATGTCTGAATTTAGTTGAGACAAATATTTGGAGAGTCTAGTAGTTGCTACTGTATTCCTTTTTCCTTTAAGTCACAAATGATGAATGTAAGTTACATTACCCTTTGCTAGAAGAAAAACAATACTTGAAGGAACATCACATTTTCTTCTACAGTTTGCATTTTAACCTAAACTACATAACAATAAATAATTCCTATTGCTTTTCTCAACACGACTGTATTATTAGCTATCTTAATAAGCACTATGCTAAAGCTCGAAATTTATTCATATTTTGTGTTTTATTGGTGGGAAGTTAACAGTGGTGGTTGATGAACAATTTCATTTCTTAATTGCGCCAAGCTTTTTCCATTGTTACAAGTTCAGGATATAACCTAGTTCCTATTGAAATCATGAAGAATTTTGCCATTTACCTCAATGTAAGTAGGACTGTGGGGTTTGGGGGGTTTTTTGTTTTGTTTGGTTGGTTTTTTGTGGGTTTTTTGTTTGTTTGTTTTGTTGTTGGTTTTTTTGGTTTTTTTACACAATATGCATAGAAACAACTGAGTTATATACAAATTCATAAATTGTTTATTACGTGAATTAATACACCATCTTAGCCAAAACCACTGAATTAAAATGTGTTTCATATCAAAATAACACGTGTTTCTAAATGCATATTTACACATGTAAAAATTCACATTGATTATAAAGCAATTAATGTAAATAACAAAACCAAGCCTGCTATTATAATATATTGAAGTTCATAACGTATTTGCTGAAATACACTGTCAGCAAGTACAGCCTTTGCTGGTGTTGCAAATAGAGATTCATCACACCTTTAATTACAATTTCTGCACTGCAATAACTGTTTAGTACTTTTATCCTATTTGAGCAGATCTTTACTGGGTCCGGCATCCTTCCTTTATCACAAAACTTTATCTGTTGTGTATTGAGTCAAGAATAAAATATAGCTTGCAAATATTTAAAATCAAGAGGGTCAAATTTAGCTCTAGGATAAAGAGTTACAACAAATTTATCGACAGCTACATTTGAACTGATTTTGTCCTTATGCCTATTTTTAGGTATTAATATATTGGCAAACTTATTTGTCAAATTAGCATCATAACAACTATTGTTTAAACAGCATAGAAACAAAAATATTGAGGCAGAAATGGTTAGACAATGCTATGAACACAAACACATGCAAATATTCATTTTAAGGCCTTGAAATGCTTGTGCATTCTACCAGTTTTTCTATGTTCAGATCTGTGGTGCCGAAAAGTTAAACTCACCGTAAGTAAAATATTCTATTTCTGGAGGAAGTGTGACCTCAGAGAGGTCATTCTCCTCAATGTAGTTGTCCACATATTGTTGTGCTTTTGTGGCCTGCAGGAATGCCAGAAGCCTCGCTGTGAAAGCAGCAATGAAAATGGACAGCATCCCAAAATCCAGAACATTCCATAACTGCAAAATATATTCCCTGGGTCCTTCCAGCCACAGCTCTTTGCATTCTGACCACATCATACCTGCAACAAGAAATGAAAAAAACATAGCAGTGTTGGCCAAATTCTTCTCATTTAAACTCCCTGCATTCTCCCATTTCATGAAACCAGGAGGTACCAGTGGAGCAAAAATTCACTTATTTGCAGTGTCACAGCATCATCATACACCTTGAGTAAGGCTCTCTTGGTTTCAACAGGGTTGATCAAATGGCAAGGTATTAATCGATATGCGGGGATAAAGCTCAGACATCTCCACATAGGGTAGCGTAGAGCCACGACTTTGCAGTGAAAGTATTATGGACTAACAACATAACAGTGTGCTGTACTTCTAAAGAAGGAAAAATGTTAAATGTGGAAAAAGAAATCCTCAAATTTCCTTACCATTTACATCCATAAAACACTTCTGAATCAGAAGGATTAATTTTTACAGAGGAGCACAACTACCCAACTACACAGATGACCGAATATAAAGGGCAGTTATACTACCGGTTCTCCACTTTACAGAATAAGATGCTTTTCAGCATAGAACATGGAATTTGGCTATATGCAATTCAGTTTTCTTACGCAAGCTTCTCCTCAGAAATTCATTTACATAGAATTAATCCAGATCATGTCCTCATCATAACCTAGAGATGTAGTTGTTGGAAATCAAGACTTTTTCTTACTTCAAAAAAGTTTCTTAGGGAAAAAACCAACCAAACAAACAACAAAACCACAACCCCATAACTTTTTTTTCTTGTTTTCCTGGCTGCATAATTCAGAGGGGTACTGCTGCCATCCCAACCATATGCACAGCAGCCATGCACTGGACTGGCTTGAGGCTGGTTGTCTCTTGAGTGCCCAAGAAATTCCTCACAGTGACTGAGTCCTAAATACCACCAAAATCTCAGTCCTTGCCTTCTGTCAAATAAAGCGGCTGCTCCCCATAAGTATATGCTGGGACTACCAAAAGGCAGCATACAAGGGATATATATCTCCCTACTCTAACATAGTTTAAGATAAAGCGGTGCTTAAATCAGGAGATACAGGGGATTCAGAAGGCAGAGCGAGGCACCTTCACGTACCAGCCAGCCATAGTAACACTTCCTTTCTCTTCCACAGCCTGTAAAAGCTGAGAATGCTACATTATCATGTGGCTAACTGACATTTTGCTACGTAAAGCACCTGACTTGGAGGAAATGCTAGAAGATAGCGTTTTCTGACATACAGAGTTTCAAACAGGCTGACAGCTGATCAGGTTTTGTGAAAAAAAATGAGTAATGAGAACTGACTCATTAGCTCCTTGACACTGGTAGAAACTGTGATTTCCCCAAACGCTACCTAGGCAGCAATGCCACATAAGCACTGATGTGCTAGCACATGAACACTGAGCAGTAGGAACTCCTGACCTTCTGGCACGTACAGCAGCATAGGCTTCCTTATCAGGAAGGCTTTCTATTTATCAGAAGGTTTTCTATTTAAGAAAACCACTTCAGTAAAGTATAATTTCTGTGGTGTTCTCTTCAGCAAACCTGTGCTCCTGTTACAAATGCCAGAATTACCAAACAGTGCGGCAAATCAGCAAAGTTTTACCCCATGCTGCAAGAGGGGGCAGCCCAGAGATGCTCTGATGTTCTCACCAGTTCTAATGCACTGTTATCTGCCCTGAGAGTTTATTCTAACCACGAGCTGCAGCAAAGGTTTGGGACCTGGGCTTCTCTCCTTTCTTTTAGGATTTATATCTGCAGGAAAACAGTTGACATAAAGATGAAGGGGCTATATACCTACCAAGTACCCATACCATGATCAGCATTTCTGTCCAGGTGAACTGGGTAGTCTTCACCCTAAAGATCTGCTTAGGGTAATCAGTAACAGTGACATTCGGTAGCGTTGTTATACCTTCAAATCTGTCTGAAGCATTGAACACCAGCAGGCCTAGGAAAATAATGAAGGATGCTGCATGTGCCACAAATTTCATAAATGGGCTTCGAAGAATTCTTCCAAGCTGCAAAGGCAGAATGAAAGCAGTCACTCAGTTTTCTCAAAGAAACAAACTCTTTCATCAGGCATTCCAGAAGCATAAATGGGCACTCAGAGCTCAGGACAGTCTGATACCTCATTTTTAAAGGATACTCTTCCAAGTGCACTGAACTGTGATGCTTTACCATTTCAGACAAAAGTCTCCCAAAGGCAGCCTCATGGAGTATGTTGTCCTGTTAGTGAGTGTTCATGTTATTCCATAAACTCTAGATGGCAATGTTTGAAGGGAAACACTCCAAGGAATTACAAACGTACAATGGCTGTGACCAGAAAAAGTTTGATCTAATGCCCACAGATACCAATGGGGGCGGAAGCAAGCCCATGGAAAATAAATAAATAAAATCTCCAAGTAGCAAAATGCTTTCCCTACCAGCAAGAGCATACTATTAGCTTGTCTATGACTCCTATAGCTCTAGGAAAAATTACAGACTCATCTTCTCTTCTCTGGCTACTGTACTCCATCCACAGAATATATGTTCAGAGCTATAAGGGCCAAATAAATAACCTGTGTCTACTAAAAAATAATGACTGTTCCATCCCAATGGACTAAGAAGGACAAGATCAAAAATATTACTATTTTCAAATAAATTCAGCTGATTTCATTCATATCTGCACCTGGTAGAAGGACAAAACAGCAACAGCAGAGGCAGTCTGTCTGCACCAGAAGAGAGGACTGGCTGCCTCCAGAAGACCACACTGGAAAGAGTAATGGGCCTGTTGCTGTTACTCACTGTATAAAAAAGAAAGAGTCTGTGATCCCATCAGTACTAACCTTATCCTGCAAGCCAGCATCAGAAGTGCCAGCTACAAGCCCACTTCTCTGAGGGCAATACTGCTGGTATCCTTTATTTAGGCAGTGAAGGTGCTTACTCAGCCAGTGCTGCTGCAACTTCCCACCCTGGACTCAAAAAATGCAGGTATCAGTGAGGCTGCCCCACAGACAGCAATTTGTGCATTGGCTCAAGCACAGAGATGGCACTGAGATTCTGTAATGATGCTCTTTGGAGACTTCTTGGGGGGAATGCATGTGTAGGTTTACTCGTCCTTCCCAGCCTACTTCCCTTTGGGAGAAGTACCACCTTTGGAATACACCTCATTTCTGTGGCCCAGGCAGGACAATGCTTGTCCCATCTCTGCACAAGGTGTGACAAGGTAGATGCTAGACAGACTTCTTTGTCTTAGCTGCTGCACACTTCTTAAGGCCAAAGGTCTCCTGTCTCCTTCAGTACAATAGAACAATATACTGCTCCGCATGTAATGCCCGACCTTTATTAATGGTAATATACAGTTCTAATGTGATAAACTATCACATACATCACCAATATTAAGCAGTATTCCAAAATCCCCTGGGAAGAGCTGCATTATCAGCAGTATTGTATAAGAAGAGAAAAACAAGTTCAGCAGATGGGGAAGTGGAAGTAGCTTTCTTATTTCAAGGAATGGTTTTCTTGAAACTGGGGTCAGCTACTATGAACTAAGGGGACCAGCACACACTAAATAGCATTTACTACCTGTGCAAACAATCTCAGGTTCCCTTCCTGCTCCTGACCTTTAGAAAGCATTTTGAAATTACAATATCAAACAACTGATCCGAATGTACAGTACTTTTATTTGACATGAGCACTAGGAAAAATGTCAGGTGTTTCTGGTACTGGGAATTAAAGCTCAAGGACAAATGTCACTTTTCCATATTAGACACCAGCTAAAAATATATTAATACGTTTCTATGATATGGAGCTGTGAGTGAGGAATATCTTTACTACAGATATTCATGGAAAGTAACATTCCAGAGAGTAATGAGAGTAACATTTATACTATTTTCATAAAGGTTTATCTTTAAAGTAAATAAATATTTAACCAGAGAAAACATCAGGTTCCCTTGAAATATGCAGGACATGAGCAAAATCTTATCCTTTTTGAGGTGAACTACAAGAGCAAAATATAAAGGAGTGAAACTCACATTTCTTTGCTGTACACTTGTTAAGGAAATAAAATTGAAAGACCACATTTAGCACAGAAGTAAATTTACTTAAAAACTTAAAAAAAGTTAATGTAACAGAGAAATCTTCCTTCTTCTGATTTACCAAAGATCTATCAATATGCTTCATTTGCAGACAATTCACATACTACAGACTACAAGGATTTCAAAGAAACTGCTGTTATTTTCATGGTGAGATCATCAGGAAAGCTGGAAGCACCCATATATTTTCATATAATTTTAAAGAGGTAAGAGTTTACAGTTGTGCTCTTTTATGAATATACCCTACCACATGGTTGGAAGTTTGCATTTAATTTAATTTCTGCTCTAAGGCTCACCTGGTAAACAGACCTTGTAGGGCAGGAGTAACAAACATTTTACTTAATCTTAAGTTCTGCATCAGTGAAGTCAACAGATGTTCTGCTAATGGTTTATATGGGAACAGCATCAGATCTTAAGATGCCATCAGAGGAGACCTAATACAGAATCTGAGTGGTGACTTTCAAAAAATCCACGTTACTAACACAAATACATAGCAGAGATTGCGAGGTAAGCACGATCCACAGAAATTTCAAAAAGAAAAAAAGCTCTCAGAGAGCCTTCACTGCTTCATGCTTCATCACTGTGGTCCCCTCTTTACAGTGCAAATAAAACAAACAGCATCTTTTGGCTCAAGACTAGAGATTACTAAAAATATCATTAATTAGTTAAAATTTGGAAGCAGCAGAATTAGAAGTACTATATTGCATTTTGAATGCCAGAAATTGAAAAACAGCTCCCAGAGTAGTACAAGATACGTAATTTATAAAATTCAGTACCCTGCTACATGGTGCAATCCAATAACCAATGGCTAGAAATGGAAGGCCCAATGCCACAACCAGCACAACCAGACACTTGATAGCTATGGTCTGCTCCCGTAATCCTGAGAGATTTTCATACCAGATAGTCAGTAGCTGTTGCTGACAGTTTGGATGGGCCACGAACTGTAAAGAAAAAGAAAGAAAACCAAGACATATTATAACTTATAAGAAGAATTATATAACTGTTACATATGCGATCATGATCGCCTTAAATACCAGGTGTCAATTTAGACCTTAAGAACCATGCTTTTTCTCCTTTCTTTAAAATAAAGGTTAATAAATAAAGAAGAAACTGCTGAGCTGATTTTAAGCAGCCCTTTGGGGACAAGGTTGCACATGTGAACAGCCATCGCTGATAGAAACCTTTTATGCATTATTAGAATAGCTTCGCATACCTGACTGGATTCTGTCAGAGTTGAACCTCAGTCCTAACTTCCAACAATTTCTCAGCAAATCAAGCTGATCCAAGGTACATACAGAATTTCTGCAGAGACTGAAAATTCTGGTCTGACCATAATCCACCGTTAGCCTCTCCCCTTCCTGCACACGCTCTTCAGAGACCTCCTCAAACATCATCGCCATTTGATTTGGTTCTTCGACAAAGGCTCCAAATACCTCCTTAACCATCTATACATTTTCAGTTTAAAACTTACTGAGGCAAGAAATAAATGAAGCGAAAGTACAGCACAGAATTTTAAACCTCACCAGAACACACAGAGATGAATATTGAAAGGGTTTCTTCTCTCTTACTACCATCAATGGTGCTACCTATCACCTCTACTTAGATGTACTTGGGATTTGAAAAATAATCAGAAGCCACTTACTACAAATACATTTTTATGTTTTGTGGAAAATAAAATTTAGCATTCAGTAATACAAGGAAATTCAATTTTGTGAACCAGATGAAAAGATGATCTTATGGTTTTGATGATGCTCTAAGGACTCTGTAATAGATTGTATTTTGCTGTATAGTTTTGTATTTTCTTGAAGTTCAAGCTTTTGATACTATCTCAGCTGAAAAATATTAAATCCTCAATTTTGACAGTTTTCAAAAGTAACTTTTCCTTTTTCACTATTTTAAGATTTTAAAGGACCCTGAATGTACAGACTGTTATCACTATGCAGTCTTATGCTATTCTTTGTGTTTTAATGAGTTGTTAACAGCTTAACAACACACTGCAGGAGGCTCAGATAAGATCTGAGATCTTTAACTGAGAATATAAACATTTCAGTGATTTCTGAGCAAGATAATTTTATTTTTAATGAATTATTTTAGGAGATGATTCTTTTATCTTTAGTGATTAGTTTACATTATTATTTATCAATATTAAGTATTTGCTCATTTGTTTCTATAGCAGAAGGACTAAAAGGTATCAAACATAAGAGAGGAAACCACAAGAGTAGACGTGTACAAATAGCTGAATAAATAGTCTCTGATGAAATGACCAAAAGTTGACATATTCAGGCATTTAAACAAGAATGTCCTGATTGTCAGTAGTCTAAGCATACACAGCTACCACTGAATTTCAGTTCATTGAATGTCAAGCCATTTTTGGATTGTTCAACCCTACATCCAAATTTTGGTACTTAGTTTTCTTGCACCCAGACATGGACACGTGAAAGACGATTTTCGAATATACTTACTCTCTTTTGACCTAACTCTGATGCCTGCTGAAGTCAATGGTAAAATTTCAACTGACCTTAACTAAACAGAGCCAAGACATTATCAAGGACTTTTGTAACCAACTGCTTTAAAATAAGGGGTGGAGGGAAGCCAGAAAAACATCAAAACAAAGAAATAGGGCATCAAGTGAATTTATTGGGATCTAGTCATGAAGAGACAATCAGACAAGTGGAAAAATAGGCTTAGGATTAACGCTCAACTTCCCCTCAGACAGTTATTGCAACACAAACTTGCTCTCCTGAGCCTTTTGTATAAGTTCTGTTTGTCCCTAGCTTCCACAAATTCTTCCTTAAGTGTCCCAAAACTGAAAGGGAGCAGAGACTGAAATGTTAAGATACTAAACTGGCCCATATTAAGGATCTAGTACCCACTAAAAAACAAACCAACCAACCAACCCCCAGTCAACTTCCATCTTTCCCCTATGCAGCAAATACATGCAAATGTTATTTTCCTAGCTTCAGTAAGATTTCAGTATGTTCACAGGGAAAGGGAATTATTCCCAAATTAATTATGGAAGGATATAACAAACTGCTGCCAACAACTGCATTTATTTAGATATGCTTTAAGTTTTATTTTACTAAAATAACTTTTGGTTGAGTTTGTTGAAGGGTGAGCATGTATTGCTCTATTTCTAAAGCACTGTTGTATTTCTTTAGGATGAAGAATTGCGGACAGAGGAGACTGTGCAGGCACTCCATCAGGGTCATGTCATGTAACCAGGAGCGCGTAGCCCGTGTTAGGTGCTGCTACTGAAGAAACATAAGGGGTGAGAGGGAAGAAGAATTCTACAGCTCCCTATGTTCTTTGCCTATTATATTTACATTTCTGGTTAAGCCCATTTCTGACGTGTTATCATACTCATCATTATCACTATGTCCTGTGAGACTGCCACATCACAAGAGCATGTGGGACATCAGTTAAGCACAAGGGTAAACAGCCTAGTTATCACAGCAATTTGAAGAAATCTGGTAATATACTTGTCACATTGGTTGACAATAACTAGTGAATCGGAGTAAAGAATGCCAGGCAGTTTCACAAAAAGGATTTGAAAATAATTCTGATAACTCTGATAATCTGCATTGGATTAAGAAAGAGATTTGATCTGAGTTGCTTATACTTTAAAAAAAAATTTGAAAAAAATGCTGTAAACCTTAGATATCCATTTTATTATCCTTTGTACTCTGTTGAGATCATAGTGTACTATATACACAGTTGTTCACCAGGTCTCACCTGCAAAACTCCATTTATATTCCAAATCTCATTAAAAAGTGCCTACAGTAGTACAATAGGGCAGACTTCTTAAAAAAAATCAAATTAAATCATTGGCAATGAAAACAAGGAAACTTAAAGCCCTCAAGAGGAGGAATCTGAAGCTGTTGTGTGAACTTTAAAAGGGGAAGCAATCTTCATATTTTAATCTACCTTGCTCCAAAACGAAAGTCCCAAAGTATTTTGGTATGTGATTCATTAACCAGTTAGATCACATATTACTGCAGTTTGTACCTGGAGTGGTATGGCCAACAGAAATAAATAAAAAGATTTTTAAAGTCTTTTAAGAAATTAATGTCAGCTTGAACTATGTTTGTATTCTTTTTATTAGGCTGTCACCTTTGAAGCTTATGCACCATAAAAACTGCCAGCCTGGCCCATTTGAAAAAAAAGAGACAGTTTTTTGTGTGTTTGTGCATTCTGACATATGCCCCCGGTCTCTTCTTTTGCTAAGATAAATTTCATTCTCAACTCAGGACATCAAGGGACAAATCCCAGAGCAGAGTAACTGTGGCCAAAGACAGGAAAGTAAGTAATTATTTTCAAATTACAAAGGCATTTTTAAAAGCAGGCTTAAAACTGTAGGGAAGAGGAGAGAGAAGAAACACCCACATCATTCCTCCTATTACCAGAGGGAATGGGAAGAAACAGCAAAGGAGCTTTAAGGGAGCTCGCCTAGGGCTATGAATCAGCCCACAGGCCCTCTTGCATCTGATCCAGAGCTGTGTGCTGGTTGACTCCTCCTGGTCTATCAGCATTTTGATCTGATGCTAAGAGGAGATCTGCCTGTGCTGTAATTTTCCGCAGAAAAGAGAGGAGTTAGTGAATAAGATGGCAATGGCTATGGCAAGTTCTTCTCTGGCAGTAAGTCTAAGGGCTCTCAAGAACATCTTAGCAACTTATTTAACTGTTGGCAACTACACAATATGCACCACTTCCAAGCCCTCAGAGCAGCTCATGTCACTTCTCCCATCCATAAAAGCTCTGAAATTCATCATTCTCTCCAGCTCTGCTGAAATATTTGAATTTATGATTTTTTTGTTTTTATTTTCAGCAACTGCAACCTCTTCTATGGTTTTTTTTTTCCCTTGTACATCTGTCTCCCCCCCAGCTTCATCTCCTCTGAGGACAGTAGATTCACATATTTCACCTACCAATCACATAATCTTGCAACCTTGTTCCTTCTACATTTCTCTTATCCTACTTTCCATGTAGTTTCTTACTTTTCATTACATGTTGATCTTATTATCACATTTATCTAATATTTTGGGATCCAATCCAAACCCCAGAGAACAACAAAGATGCATGAGGACAGTATCTGGTCACTAAAAAAAAAATCTCAATTTTAATTTAGTTGCTTTTCTGGGCATAATTGATTGTAACACTTCAGATGCATTCAGTTTCATGATGATGAAGGAAGTCATCAGTATGTAAATATTTTTCTGTGTGACTAAGAGTGATTATAATGTTATTTATTCCTAACATCCTAATGACTGAGTTTAGACATAGCAGGAACAGATCCTGGCACACTCTGATACACAAACACACAACATACAAAGAGAATTTTGAATCTTCTTTCTTAACTATCAATTTGAAACTTCAGTGTTTGAAAATTAAATCCTGTGATTTTACTCAAATTCTTATTGATTTCACTTGGAAATTCCACTCTGATTTTTATCTCAGCAAGAACTGCAGAACTTGGCCCAGTGTCAGCAACTTCTCTGAAATTTTGTTGGCAATCTAAAGACAGAGTTAAGATACAATACTAAAAGCACTACTGCAGCAGCAATTCGGCATACAGAGCAAGACTACTTGTCCTAACTAGTTTTTCTTGTTTTTTTAATTCCTTTAGTCCTTCGCTATTGGGGCTGCAGTTTCAGTCTGAACCTTAGCATCAAAATCATATCCTGTGTACAAGATGGGCTATACTTTAAGGCAGTGCCTAGGGTATTAAGTCCAAGAGTTTCATTACTAATAGAATTAAAAACTCCACTTCCCTAGCAGCGAACTTCTGAGCACATTTGCTCACTTGACATATGCTTTTTCCTGTCTCTCCCCCCTCTGAAAAGGGCATATGGCTCATTAACCATTCCATGGACCTGCAGTTCTGTTTGGCTGTACTATCTGTCTTGCAACAGTGAACTGACCTTAATGTAGCTGACCCAGAAGCGCAGCTAGAAATAACTGAAAGATAAGAAACATAAGCCACATCGTTGTCTTCTTCCTACAGTTACAGGATTGAAAGCATCCCACGTGGAGTTCCCACATCTGAATCTGTTCTACAGTCAGAATATCGCTGTCATCTGCCGCAGCTGTAATGGAGCCAATCCCAGCATCAAAGGACCACCACGGCAGAGATATTTCCAGGCTTAATCCTTGTGCCGTCTGTAATGGCCATTTACAGGCAACAGCACATGTATGAATATGGTAACAACTCTGCACAATCTATTTATCTCCTTCCACCAACATCATTAGTCTTGTAGGTTCTGAACTGTATTTGTCATGAATTGGAGTCAAAACCTTGAGTTTATCTACAAATAATTAATCTCTTGCAAGAGAAGAGAACAAGTTTGCTATATGGAATAGTCTTTTTTTGCACTATGTAGGTTTTTGTTATTCTTAACAGACCTGCATGGCCTTTTCCTCAGCAATTAATTTAATGAGTGACAATGACGTCTTAGAAGAAAACCAGTCTTCAGCAAGAAAGCTGAGACACAAATCTCAGCAAAGGTTTGGTAACGTTAATATGCAACAACATAAAGAATTCATATGTTATTTAGATATGTTTAGATATTATTTATGACAACATGCTTATGTACTTTGATTCTTTCCCTGTTCCATTCTTTTTAATTAAATACTTGTATATATTTACCTTGAATTTTGGGAATTAATATGCATTTATCTGTTGTAGACCAATTCTATACTGGAAACAATGATCTGCTGTTTGGGATCTGCATTTACAATTTTTGTTAACCACCTTTTGGGGACATAATAAACACCAACATTTCCCAGTTGTTCTGGCAGGTTGCTTACAATTCATTTTATACAGCAGATTGGCTCAACAGGTGGCCACCGAATACAGTGTTATTTATTCTGAAAGACACAAGACTTCTTGCAGAGATGATGAAACTATAATTACTGTTAAGAATGGAAATGATGCTAACCATGTAAATAGGTAGCTGTAAATAAAACATAAGCATGCTGTATTTCTTGGGTCCTCTCACAGTAGGACACAGTATTAACTATTTTCTGTGCTAAGGTAGTGGGATCTTGAAAAGGACAACATAGCTATATATTGAAAACTGCTATGATAAATGGATATGCATTATGTCAAATGTGATACACAACTCAATTTTTCAATGCATAACATTCCTTCACAAGATAACTGTTCATTAAAAATTACTCTGAGAGAGGCATCAACTGAAAACACAGTGCACTTTAGAAAACACCAATAAATACAGGTGCAAAGATGAAGAACTGAAATTAACTGACTAACTAGCCACAAATATATTCCATACATTTTCAGGACTGAATTTTAAAATACTTTTTAAAGGAACACACACAGTAAATCATGTAGAATTTCTCACTACAACCCACACAGTTGCAGATGAGCTGTTTGATTTACTGTCATATTTTAAAATAAATTTAAAAAATAATATACTTAATGACAACTTAGATATTCTCTTTTCCTTTTTCAAAGTAGTAAAAGGAAGACTTTTGAAAAAGAAAAAAAAAAAAAAAAAGAGACCTATGTGTTGATAGGAACACTAGTAGAAAGCTGCAAGACTTACTTCCCAGAATCTACTTGCCTGATTAAGTTACTTAAGGCAGAAAGCAAAGGTAATAAAAAGAAATAATGAACAAACCAGTTTTTTTTCATCAGTTGAAACCAACTCTTTCACAAATACAGCCTTCTCTTTGCATTAGATATTATCAGACAGACTGGCAGGAAGACACATCCTTACTTTCACTGAGTGAAAATCTGGCTCCACTGAAATCTCTTCTTCTGGATTAATCAGGAGAAAGATCTGACCAACTGTGTATAACCTTGTTAGCACAGCTGATGTATGTCATTAAAATCTCCTGCCAATTCTCAGCTGTGGAAAGTAGATTAAACTAAACTCCTTCACTGTAGTTCCCTTCTGCCAGCTTCTTCCTTGTGAGAATCTTGATTATACACACTATGTCTCAGTAATGCATCTGACCACCGGTTCATAACACCTGTGGACTAATGAGATGACACCTATTACACTGTCTGAAAGCACTGGCTACGAGGAATTACCTTTTTGACTTCATACTTAATGGCCAGCTTCACACGGCTCAGTGATGCTCTGTGTCTCTGTGCTTCAACTGGCTCAGAATTCAAATCCCCGTTCAGAATGGCCTCCACTTCTTCTGAGTCTCGGCAGAGATCAAGAACACCAACCACAAAATCCTTGCACTGCATAGACAGCTTGCGATAGTCATTCTGAAACAGAAGGGTTAGAGAAAATGGCCCATGACAAACATGCTTAAGAATGAATGGCAAGGAAAAAAGAATCTGTACAAGTTGCTAAAAATTAATAGTGTGTGACTTTTACACAGTATGTCAAGTTAGGATTGTATCAGACGTTAGAGCTCTTGTATAGCGGAATAATTTCTGACACAAGGTAGTAACTTGAACAGAAGATGATGACAGCTGTTTAACAGAGCATGGGAATATTACATAATAGTGTGATGAAAATTACACAGATGGGCAGCAAGGGGAAGTTGAATGGACAAATAAGAATTGCACAAACTAGGACCAGAACCCTTGAAATACTAACCTCACCCTTACAAAAACTTTGCAGACAATTAATGACATAATTCTTACAGGGTTGCCTCCCTGTAAGGCTACAAATATACTTCTTCTGCTCTTTCTACACTGCTAAAATGGCTGCTTACTCTGATGTATACCCTATTCATTCCTCCCACCTTTTTTCCCCTCTCTCTGCTTCCCACTTACCCTTGGAACTGCTTCACACCCAACAATGTGTACAGTGGGTTACAAAGTAACTGCATAGAATAACTGTGGCGTGAACTTGGACACCAGTGTTATGGGCAAAATATGCCAAATTTCCTGTATAAGCAACACAGAAATGAGCTTCTTCAAAGGACAGTTCAAAAATATTGCGCTCCTGAGTCATTGTCTAAGAGATACCCTTTCCACTGACAATGCAGCTGAACTACAGAGAGACATTTCTGTAAATCTCAACCCTTTTATTTAAGAGCTCTGTCTACCTTTCCCTTCCTCTCCCTCTCTCCTTCACTTCCCTGTCTATATCTGGCACAAACCATTCCTCTTCCCAAAACCACCTATTACTTTAATCTCCCCCTTATTTGCTCTTGCTCCATCAGCTTTCCCTTCCACTACTGCTAGAGTCAACAGTTCCGCCTGCGTTACCTTCTGAAAGTATATAAAGCAAACATCTGTTTTCTCAGTTATTAAAAAAACAACTCCCCCCCCTCCTATTCAGATTCTTTTCAGAACCTAATCTTTTAGTAAAGCATTTCTTCTTTTTCCCCCTCACTACTTCCATTTTACACAGTATCACTGGCCATTTCCAGACTTGTAGCTCATTGACTATAGCTGTGAAGTGTTACTGTGTCATGCAGAAAAAACAACTACTTTTTGCTGCTCCTTACTCTTTCTATCTTTCCTCAGCCTCCTTCAACACTTTGGGACCATGTCCTGAGTTATGCCCCTGTGCTGTGATCCTTTCTGTGCAGCTATTAAACTACTGCATCTAGGGTGCAGTGGTACTGCTTTTCACAGAATCACAGAATCGTACAGGTTGGAAAAGACCTTTAAGATCATCAAGTCCAACCATAAACCTAACACTACCAAGACCACCACTACACCATGTCCCTAAGCACCTCATCCAAACGTCTTTCAAATACCTCCAGGGATGGCGACTCAACCACTTCTCTGGGCAGCCTGTTCCAATGCTTGATAACCCTTTCAGGGAAGTAAAATTTCCTAATATCCAGTCTAAACCTCTCCTGACACAACTTGAGGCCATTTCCTCTTGTCCTATCACTTGTTACCTGGGAGAAGAGACCGACCCCCACCTCTCTACAACCTCCTTTCAGGTAGTTGTAGAGAGCGATAAGGTCTCCCCTCAGCCTCCTTTTCTCCAGACTAAACAACCCCAGTTCCCTCAGCCGCTCCCCATCAGCCTTGTGCTCCAGACCCTTCCCCAGCTTTGCTGCCCTTCTCTGGACACGCTCCAGCCCCTCCATGTCTCTCTTGTAGTGGGAGGCCCAACACTGAACACAGTATTCGAGGTGCGGCCTCACCAGTGCCGAGTACAGGGGCACGATCACTTCCCTACTCCTGCTGGCCACACTATTCCTGATACAAGCCAGGATGCCCTTGGCTTTCTTGGCCACCTGGGCACACTGCTGGCTCATGTTCAGCCGGCTGTCAACCAGCACCCCCAGGTCCTTTTCTGCCAGACAGCTTTCCAGCCACTCTTCCCCAAGCCTGTAGCGTTGCATGGGGGTGTTGTGGCCCAAGTGCAGGACCTTGCACTTGGCCTTGTTAAACCTCATACAATTGACCTCGGCCCATCGATCCAGCCTGTCCAGGTCCCTCTGCAGAGCCTTCCTACCCTCAAGCAGATCAACATGCCTGCACAACTTGGTGTCATCTGCAGACTTACTGAGGGTGCACTCGATCCCTTCATCCAGATCATTGATAAAGACATTAAACAGAACTGGCCCCAGCACAGAGCCCTGGGGAACACCACTTGTGACCAGCCGCCAACTGGAGTAAACTCCGTTCACCACCACTCTTTGGGCCCGGCCATCCAGCCAGTTCTTTACCCAGCGCAGAGGACACCCGTCCAAGCCATTTTCGCAGTATTCATACCTCATGTCTGGCACGCTGCTCACAAGTTTCACGCGGTTCATCTTTACTCTTTTTGCTGCCTCCCTATAACCAAGCTTACATCTGTCTTTGAGGTGCTACCTTTAAACTTCTCAGCTGCTCGTACATGTCAACATCACAAAGATCTCTATCTTATCTCCTTGCTCTTCTGAGAAAACATTTGTGGCTACCTTTCAAAATTTTAAGATAACTCTGTAAAGCATGCACATGTGAACCCTTGCTTGCACTTTTGTTCATGCTTGTATATGTCTCCCACCACCTCTGTGACATTACCTATAAGCTCTTCTCCGATATCTACTTCAGGAGAAACCTTGGTCTTCATTTATGTGTCCATGCCTTGCCAGCTAGATTTCTAGGACTTCTTTATCTGAGATGCAGGCTCCGATTTCCTCACGAGGCTATAGTTGGAAGAGGAAACTTGACTGAACCTGCCAATTTTACCTTGTATCAAGTGTTTCAGTGCCCAACTGAAAATAGCACAGCCTTCTTTTTCAGTTACTCCACAGCTTTTCTTCACTTTTTGCCCCCACTAGGCCATCAAAAGGCTAGTCTGAGTCCTCCGTCTCTCTATTTTTGTGTGTTTACTGTTCATTTTCAGACACTGCCTTTTTAAAATCACTTTTGGGGGGACAGATTTTTCCTTTGTGGTTCCTGCCTTCTCAGAAATGCTTCCTTACTGCTTCTGCCCTCATAATTTTCTCATTTAATCTCATTTTTTTTTCCTGAAACCCTCACTATTTCCCCCTTGCCTAAGTAACTTTTCCCTCCTTGTACTGCTAGTTCTGTTAAAACTTTAACTTAGCATCTGTAAAATGGGATAGAGAAACTAACGTGCTTTGAGTAGTTTCAAATAATTTTGGGAAAAGATGGGAAAAGAAGCTGCATAGGATAATTGTGGGAATAAGCTATCAATCCCATAGGTCAGATTCAGATATGAATCAAAATGAAACATTACTGGAGACAAACAAATACTACTAGGAATTGTGTTATTATGGAAAACTAACATCCAGATACAGACTTGGAAACAACCAGTCCTAATCAGAGACCTAAACAGGACCCAGTTATTTCCTTTGGACATAGATGACAAATTAATTCAGTTGTCAGTGAACCACCAGGATGTAAGGCTATTTGAGATTTGGTTTTGGTAACCAAGGAGAACAGTACAGAAGAGTCAATTATAAAAATAACACTGGGATGCGTGATTAAATTCAGTGAAAGGATAAGCAAGCATATGTATGACTAAGATTTAGGACTTTTTAAAAGGCAAAGTCTCTTAAGAAAGCTAGTCAAGGGAGTGAAACATACTTATAAGCATGGAGGTCCAAATGCAGAGAAGGCTTTTAAGTAAAAGATGTGAAAGTGATTAGACATCAGATCCTACAAAGATAAAAACCTTGCAGAGGAAGACTCCAGAATGGTGACTAGAATAGCAGTCTTAAAGACAAAGGGGAACAGTCTTTCTTGACAGTCTCGTCAAGAAAGAAAGTTTCATCATAGAGGCCAAGAACTGTAAGTATAAACTGCTAGAAGTCAGGCTTGTAAAGGGTATTAAGAAAAGCACAAAGAGGTAAGGCAATGTAAAAAGAAGATGGGGGTTTTCTTCAGTGAAGACAAAGTAGAGACTAAAGACAACTCTAGTAAAGACAAAAACAATACTGTGCCTTCAGTTTACTGAAGTCCTATGTTCTTAACACTGTTTATATTGTTTTCACAACAGAATTATTATATATATGTGAGAACTTGAACGCTCTCCCTTAAATTTCCAATTTCAAGCAAGAGTT
Organism: Ciconia boyciana; assembly: GCF_034638445.1. Taxonomy (NCBI): domain Eukaryota; kingdom Metazoa; phylum Chordata; class Aves; order Ciconiiformes; family Ciconiidae; genus Ciconia; species Ciconia boyciana. Next base: position 78,572,972 of record NC_132938.1, on the reverse strand, counting down.
GGTTACACATGTCACTACAGCTAAAGAAAAGCATTTATTGAGATGGCTGAGCAAAAACCTCGGTAAATCATCAGATACAACATAATGTTGATTCAACAGGAGTAAGACTGGTAATCAATTTTTCTTTAACACTATAAAGTAGCTGTAAATCCGCTATTCACAGCGCATGGAAGGATACACTAACTTCACTGACTTGAGCAGTAGTGCTATATAGCTAAGAGAGAAACTACATTCTTTCTCACCTGAATTTGCAGGCACTTGTAACTTTACAAGAAAAAAAATACATCTTTGTTTTAGTATTATTTCTAGCTATCCTATGCTCAAAGGTGGCATCTCATTAAGGTTTAATAAAGTTTAGTTTAGATGGTTTTGTACTATTCAAGTGCTTTATGATGTATCATAACCCAAATTTTGTCCCTGCATGAATGAACATGGACTGTCCAATTGTGGGGAGTGGCTTCACTGACAATGTCTTTTCTCATTCCTTTGCTAACTGTGAAGAAAGAGGAGAAATAGTGGACTTCGGAAAATAACAATAGTTACTCTTGCTAAAGGTTCACTCCATGTTCTTTACCATTTAACTATTCTCTTTTTCCTTAAAATAACACAGAAATATAATGCCAAAAGTTACATTACTAAGAAGTTACTTCTTAACAACTTCCCATATAAGAGTCAGGAAAATCTGTTTCCTTGTGTTTAAGCTATAACCAAGTCTCTCTCACATGCAAGTACACAAGTACAGCCTAGCATCAGGTTCATTAAAGGTAAACATTCAAGTAAGTTTCTGCTATAGTCACACACACAGTTACAACAAAAGATCAACTAACAGAGTTTTCTCAATTAGTACAAACTAAGCAAGAACAATACATTTTCACAGGCAGTTACAATTGTGAAATATTGCCTACAAATGGCAAAGTGGTGTAAAATCACCGTACTTTGGCAAAAGGGGGACAAATTGCGATTGCAGTAGTATCGCATGAAGACTACTATTTCAATAGACTACAGATTGTTTCATTTCGCTGTTCTCTCATGAATGGAGACTCATCCCCACAAGCGTGTCAGAGCTCCTGACTGATCCTGGCAGAGGGTGCAAAGCTCTTGCCCTCACAGCTTACACTGCGTTAACGAGCAGCCCGAAAAATACGCCCGTCCACTCTATGAATAGCCCTGCTGGTTCCTGAAGGACAGACTGCTTTGCATGGACTATTTGCCTACTACATAAGAGTTACCTGCACTTCTACTGAAACATTAACAGCGCTGCATGTTTCTTGATAGGTGGATAGACCACTTGCTTATAGAAGTTATGCTTATTTCCAGATAAGATTAAAGACATGATGGATTAGGTCTTATTCTGTCAAATTTAGGGATTAAATACAGGCTACCTTACTTACAAATGCTGTTACAAGAACTGAAAACCAGTATGTGCATTGTTAATATCTGACTCAGGCTTTGAATCTTACGCTAGGAAAACTTGTCAGATTTCCCTCTCCAGGTCTTTACTTACTTATGTATTAGCAAATCAAATTTATCTCAATCTATTTAATCGTTTTACAGAATTAAACAGACAAACACTACCCACATTGTAACCATGGGACTCAATTCTCAAACAAATAATCTTCTACCTCTAAGGTGTTGTGTGAATAGCAAAAACCAGAATTTGTGGTCTCAGTCATCCACATACACCTCTGCTTACTCTTGAGAAGATACAAATGAAGCCACCAGATCACTCATCTCCTCCCTGTACTAAACAAGGCTACCAGAACTCCCCATGTGAAGGATCTGTGTTTGAAAAGCCCTGCTACATACTGTGCTATTCGTTAACATGAAGCTACTCTTCAAGGGAACACCAGAGTAAGGCACTAATAGACCTGCCTACATAGTGAGGTTCTTTGCCTATTTTTCGTCATAATACAGGGACTCTGCTTCCTTGATCAACAAAGTGCTTCTTCAATTAATTCACAGCCTAACTCAGCTGGTTTTACTAGCTATATAATCTTAAATGATATCTCTCTCAAAAAAATTAATGGTTACACAGACATCTTTGTAACATCAAAAATATCAGCCTGTATTCTGCATTTCACAGATACTGTAGCCAACACCGGTACATAATGGACAACTGATGATGACTGGAACTGCAGAACCGCGTCTCACAAGCAGTTTTGGAAGACTCTGGCACACATCAACGGTTGGATCTCAGCCTGCCCAACTCTGCATATTCTGTTCTCAGTCATAACATTAAAGACTACCTTGTGAGTTCATCTAGAATTTTTACAAAGAGCATATGAATCTGTGTGCAAAGAATGAAGCATATGAATAAAAAAATTTTCAGCTGATTTCACCCATAAGATTTTTAACTATTGCAAAGAAAATTTATACTCAGCAATCACATGCAGTCAAACAAAATGTATATATCTGTTTTCTATTATATAAGAGCCACATTCCTGTAAGCACCACAGTTTGTGACTATGCACAACTGCATAACTAGTTCACACACATTATATGCAATCACAGATTTATGTCGAGTATTACGTATTAAATGGACATTTTGAGATCACATATATAGTCAGTTTGCATATATAACTGCAGGAACTGTATATGCAAATCAAGCACATAATTGCACTAATGATTATGGATCTGGGCCCTGTCCTTTCAGAAGTTGCACCTAAACGTAGATCAAGCTTGAACACTCTTTGTTAGTTCAGCTGAGATAACACTATGTAAATTTAGTTGGAATAGTGACAGATTCCACTTTTAGATGCACGTCCACATCTTCCGTTGGTTTCAGTAGGAGCTTTTAGCAAAACTGGGAACAGGGATTTATCCTATATAAAGCAGAACTACGATCTTTTTGATCCTTGCTATGATGGACCAAATTCTGACACGATATCAGCTAGCACAATTTCCACTGAGAGAATTGAGCTTGCTTACACAGGACAGTATTTAGTTGAAAGTTGGTATACAGAGACTATCACGTGGCTTTTTAGCTACCTTGTCCTGTTTTTTTCTATGGTTGCTCCAAAGGAAAGTTCCATCAGCTGCTCTGACTGCTAGAAATTCTCCCAGCACTGTGCAGTAACAATTTCAAAGTTCTCAGGGAGAAGGGTAAATATCAATTAATTTTAGTAACCCACAGCAGCCGCAGTGGCCAAGGTTTGCTAAAAATAGAAGAACATAAAAATTGGGAATATTTGTACTGTAAAGTATTTTGTGGTGCTACTGGGATTGGAAAATATGATTCTCCAACCATGGTAAAGACAACTTTTTTACATTAAGACAAGATACAGTTCCAGACTGAGCTTCCCTAGCCAGTCTATCAGGTACAAAGCAGTATACCTCAGAGATCTCTAACCACTCATAAAGACAGATGCCAGTAGAACACCACTCCATAACTTTTCCTAACTTTATAGGTTTTGTCCTTTTCAACAAGAAAGAAATCAAAGTAGCAGATTTGATACAATTTGAAAACACTTTCTGAGCAGGCACATTGATTATAAAAGCCCTTATAAACATCAGAATTGTGAAGAAGACCAGAGTGAAGCAGAATTCTGGCTTTGCATCTCAGACACAGAACTTCACCAACAATTATGCCTTCTTTCTAATTATCTCTATTACATATAAAACACCCCTAAAAACCTGACAGGAGAGAATCTAAGCAGCTGCTTTAAGAGACTGAAATTTGGTGTGATAGCAGTGGGTATAGAAGAGTGAAGGGGGTTTTTTTACAATTTGGTAGCAGTCTTGGCTCAGATAAAACAAACTGAAATTTCTGACTTCATCTGAAACCCTGCGTCAGTCCCTGGAATAGGGACTAGGATCACCAAGAAAGGTAAGAGAAATACTGTAGTTCCTGCCCTAGCCACAGGGATGATATGCTGCCACTTAAATGATGTCTTGCTGCTTTGACAGCAAGGCACTGATAATCTCTGCTGTTCCCTTAGCTTGTTTCAAGACCCAGAGAGGAGTCACCAGCATGTTCAGATAAGCCAGACATGCTTTACCAGGACGAGAAAATGCAATGAAGAACCTAAAGGGAGGAAGATAGAGAGTAAAAAAAAAAAAACAAAAACAAAACCCAACAACAACAAAACAAAACCACAAAGTAAAGAAAATTAGGCAAGCACTTAGAAGTGAGACAAGAAAAAAAGGAAATCCAAAGAGGGAACTGAATAGAAGAAAATAGGGGAAGACAACGAGTGGATGCAAAGAACAAAAAGGGGTAACAGTGTCAAGAAGAAACTACAATAAAATAGATGAAAAGCAAAAGGAGCAACAGGAGCTTGGAACAACAATTTCACAAAGGAGTAGGAAGTAAGGAAGCTTGAGGATGAAAGAAGTAGAGTGAAATGGTCTTTAGGGCTCCAATTTTCCCATCTATTTTTACTCATTTTCAGTACTTATTTTTGGCTACATGTCTTGTATCTTCCAGGAAAAATGAGGGTTCACTGGTTTCTTTGAATCCTTTCTCCTTGCTTCTGAAGGGAAAATAAAAAAATTAAAAATCAGTGTAATTAGTAAGTTTTTTTAATATTCATGGCGAACTGACTGTCACAAATGAATGTCCTAAGCCACCCTCCCACATTTCTAATACACTTGTGCAAACTCTGGTTTGCACATGAACATCAGAATTTGTTAGTGTAAATCGTAAGTGATAGAGGCAGACTGGACTTTGCATACGCAAAAGAGGTAAGGTTCAATTTAGCAAGTGTTTACTAGGAAACTTTGCCCTCAGGCGTTTTTAAATAGGTTCACCCTATATTCTTTCTGTGTGGGAAAACCACCTAGAAAAGTATTATCTGTACAAGTGCTCCACATCCAGGAAATGCATTGCTGCAAGCATGCACAGGAAATGCTACAGGCCTTAATGTACCATAGATACTAAGAATAAATCCTGAATATCATCAAAAGTCCCTTTAAACAGACTTGTCCATTTTCTGTGGGAGATGAACTATTTTGTCCACTTTTCTTTACCCTGAAACAGTTCCGCTCAGTGTTGTGCCATAGATTGAATTTGATTTGAATACTTAAGCATTTCCAGTGATGATCCTAAAGGAGAGTGCACCAGGAGTCTATCACTCATTCTGCCTCATAGGGAGCGCAAATGTCGGACCAGAAGCCTTCTCCTCTGGGACATGATAAAGCACAGTTATTAGCGAAACACATTCAGATGACATACCTATAGAAAAGAAAGCACTGAACAGACAGTTACAAATTGGACTTAGATCAAATGTGGCAAGCTCTCACAATGGAATTCTGTAAGACACAGAAGTGCTGCTTGCTTTCTCCTTGATCCACCTCTACAGCTCTCAGTGCAGCATCTCATATTACATCCATGCCAGGAGCAGCCCCATCATACCTGCCCACAGCCCCAGTGAAACACACAGTCTTCTCATCAGCCGTGCAATTACAGCCCTTCCTGGACTTGGTTTAATGGTGATGCTAAAAAACTCCTTGCCTCTTCTTTTTCCTCCTCCCTCCCTCCCTCCCTCTTCCGCTACCCCATGCTAAAAAATTCCTTGCCTCTTCTTTTTCCTCCTCCCTCCCTCCCTCCCTTTTCCACTACCCCATCTCCCCAGGAAGGGCAGCCAACCATTGATGCCAGACAAAAACAACAACTCTCCTACCAGGCTTGGTAGAAACAGAAAGAACGCCCTGAGATGCCTAAGAATCAGAAGGAAAAGAGATAGATGTGATGTCAATGAGGAGAATAATTTTTTCACTGGAATGTTTTTATTTCGATGGGACGCTGGAATTTCCATGCTAGCAAGAAGCCAGGAACAATTTCTACTATAGGTGCCAAAACTGTATTACCTTATACACCTGGCAAGGTTAGCAGCCATGTAAGTGCTATCCAAAAACAGTGAAATCTGTGGAAATAGTGGATTTCTTGGGTGCTTAGGCATCCCAAAATATCAATGAGGCTAAACAGCTGAGAAAAAGAAAAAAAAGAAAAAAGAAAAAATTGAAAACCAGAATATTTTATTTTGTGACAATTTAATATTTTAAAAACTGAAGTAATTTTTTTAAGTTCTGGTTTGAAATGAGAAGTCTAGCCAAAAAACATTGCTTTTTCTCCTCCAAAATTTCAAGCTATTTCTTTTCTGACAATATCTGTATTCATGGTATTAGTACCTATGATACAGGAGCTTCCCATGAATTTATATTTTTACTGAATTTTTTCTGTTCAGTTCTAATCATCTACATCCTCCCTTTACAAAAACATGACACATCTTGCCTTAATTTAGCTTTTGGTGGCAGAGATTGTATTTTGGGTTCCTAGGGAGTTGCATAATGCTTAAATTGAGTCCCTAAGCCCACCAGTGTTTCTGAACACAGGTATAATAACAAAATTTGTGTGTAGTATCACAAAGAAAGAGATGGATGGTAGAGTTTCTGAGCTGCCAGCCCAGAAAAAAAGTTCTCTTTAAGAAACTGCAGGAGAAAAAAAAAGAAGAAAAAAAAAAGATTTGTATTCACAACCACCAAAGCATTATTCAGAAAACCCATAGATCTCCATCTTGGGCACAGGATTCTGGGATTCGGGAGACCCTGTGGCTCTCTGGTTGTTGGCCTAGTTGAAAAGAAATCAATGATAAACAGGACTGAGTTATATACATCAGAGATTTAACCTTCTATAATGGTCTCCAAATGAGGCACATAACTGTAATTCATTGTGTGAAGCACACAAGCCAACAGGCTCTGTGCATATGATAAAATTCTCTAATTCTTCAGTTTTATGTTCACAAAGAGCTTTCCCAGTTCAGTACTTTTTCAGCAGAGGAAAAAGAAAAATCTGACATTTTTCCTATACTCCTGAATAAACATATCGAGGAAGTACTCAATCCATTTGCCAGATTACACAATACGCAGCATGGTATGAGGGGGTTCCTTCAGCAAAGGAAGAGAGGAAAGGTTTAAGCTGACATTTGCACTTTATTAGTGTGTGGTATAATACATGAATCCTTCTCAGCACTGAAACCTAACTTTTAAATTATATTTTTACTCATTCAGCTATATCTGGAGCTATTCTTTCTCAGAAGTCTAAAACTGTTTCTTCCTTTTCTGGTAAAGTTCACTTTATTAATTTCTGCCTGTATTTCTCCAGGTTGTTGTATATTTCTTCTGAGTACTCTACAGTGTTACCAATGCTTGCTGTTGTTTGAAAAGGTTAATGCATCTTTTGCCTCTCTCAGATCATTTATGAAGACATTAAACAAACAAGTGGTACCCAACACTGACCCTGCAGAACCCCATTAAATTTTTTGCTAAAACTGGATACAATGCTGTTAATATCACTACTCACTGAGAACAATCTGTCATTCCCCAAGCCAAGCTTTTCTTATTACATGCAGTCTACTGGGGTTTTATTTTTTTGGTGAGGTTTGGGGGGGGGGGTAGGCAAGGGGGAAGGTGGGTGTTACTGTGCTTTCAAGGTATTCAAAAGAACTGCAAAATCATAAAAAAATAAAGCACTGGGCAACAGTTAACTAAGTCATTAATTGTCTGATGAAGAAGCTGAAATATATAGAAGTCAGGGCATTGACATACTAAAACAGATACAGCTCAAAAACAGATAACAGAACCTACATCTGTAATCAGTCTAACAGCTGGTTTTGAACAAGTGACATTTCTAAAAGGTACATCAAAAAAACCACTTTCTATATTCTTAACAATTTTGAGACATCATTCAAAATTAGTACAAATAAAAAAGAGGGATTAAGGTCCTTGCTGCAGTATGCTCAAGAAAGGCATAATGTTTCTGCTTTCTGCACTTACACTACTCCGTGTAACTAAAAACGATCTTTGTCTGCTACAGCAACCAAAATTGTTTTCCATCTGCTGCAAGGTTACCAGAACACACAGTCCCTTTTTCCAATTTTCTCTGTACACAGTAGGTGCAAAAGCAATTTCATTTCATTAAAAATTCTTTTTTAAAGGCTTATGTATTGAAAACTCAAAATCAAGAGCAAAAGAGACAATAAATATCATGAAAGCATTTGTAATTGAAAAAGTAAAGACACAAGAAATAATTTCAAGCATCTAAGGACATCATGAAATAGCAGCAACTTTAAAACAATAACAAAGACAGGGAGAAACACCAAAATACCATTACCTTGAATTCTTTTTCAATGTTGGCCAACTTGGCAAGTTCATTGCTGAGTTCTAGAGCAGTGAGTACTGGATCTTCACTGGAGAGGGACAGATAAGCCGGACTAGCCAGTCCTTTGTATGCATTTATTCTTGACCTAGAGTGACTGAAAGAATCATGCTTTTGCTTCTCTGTACAGTCATTACATTTGCAGAAATAATCATGAGGTCTTTCTATCCTTGCTCCTTTCATCAATAGCATGTGCACGACTTCGTATTTTTGGCAGTGGGCAGCTAAAATTATGGGAGTGATATCTGGAGAAAAGCGGGTACCGTCTTCATCGTAGGAATAAAAATCATCATCCTGCAGTTCCTGCTCACAAGGGCTCAGAGTCAGTCGCTTATTTACTGAAAACCCAGGATGATTCAAAATTGCTTCCACTATCCTGATGTAGCCCTTGCTGATTGCGAGCAGCAGGGCATCTCCAATCCGTGCCAAGTTCTCTTTTTTTAACAGAAGTTCTGTCACTTCCAAATGTTCATTCCCTACAGCAAGCTGCAAGGCGTTTTGGCCCATGTAGTCAACACAGTTGACATTCAGTGTTTTTGACTCCTCCAGCATTTTGCGCACCACAGGTATGTTCCCATACTCTGCTGCATCTAGAAAGCGCTCTTCTTCAGCCGTAAGACTGGTGCCCCTGTTATTGAACATGAATGCTGGGCCTCTAATGGCCTGTCGCCTTCCCTTTTCCCTCATCATAGTCATACGTCTCAGAGATGGACTTTCTTCAATGTACCTAATGAGAAAACAAAAAGGCAATAGAATTTCACTATGTTGGTTATTTGTAGCTTCCACTTCTCCTGTGGCTACAAAAATAATGACTTATTTTGTCCCTTGTCATTTGCCCACTTATTGACAAGCAGCATTCTTTATTGTGATCTTTCTGCCTTCATGCTTGCTTGTCTGCAATCTAAAGGCACTTACAGGTTCAATACCACAGGCCATTTTTGTTTTGTTAGCATGGTCAAGATTTTTTATTTATTTATTTTACTTTATGTAAGACATCTCTTCAGAAATCCCTCCCAACTCACTTTGGTATATATACAAAATGAAAACACATCTACTGTACTACTTTCAGTAGTAATTAATACTATCCACCATAGGCATTCAAGCTGATGGTTTAAGGAAGGCAATATTTCTGCTTAGCATATTGTAGTTCAAATAGCTGACAGGTGAAAACAAGTTTTCTTCCTAATGTCTTGCCAAGCAATACACAGTGAAGCCTGATCTCATGCCTTCTACTGTTACTACTAGAAACATTAACCAAATCTGGAAGATTCTACTCACAAGTCAATTTGGTCAAATTATAAGTCTTTGAAAAACAACAGTTCATACACGTTCAACAGACCTTCTGGATGCTAGTAACTAAGTTGTTCACAGATTCCAGATACCAGGCATGATCCAGTGTAGACTGGGATGAGCTCTCACTCCAGCTGGACTTCTGCAATGCTGTGGGTTATGTTGGGCCTATTTCTATTATACATCTACCATTCCAGGAGCTGGAGGGAAGAAGCTATCTAATGTCATTACATGAGTATATGTATTTTTTTTTAGAAGCCCCCATGCATTCTTGTAATACAATCAAAAATGTGAAAGAGCTATTGAATGAAAATAAAAATAGGGATGGCAGGCTGCACTGGAAAGAGGAAACCTGGGTGTAGGAAAGTGAGATTGTTTAGGAAAGGGAACTAGAACCAGGGAGGCTGTGAACTCCCCTCAAAAACTCATTGCAAAAGCAGAAAGAGGGAGAAAAGAGAAGGGGAACAGGACAAAAGAAAGGGTGAGCGAGCTAATTCAGAAAACACAGAAACTGGAATTATGAACCAGTGAAGATACTGGCTGAGAGCAGCAGGGAGCAGAAAGGAATGAGCTGAGAGAACAGACAGATCAGATGCTGAGCTGGATCTAGCTAGGTAAGGAAACTAGGAAGGGGAGAGGAGATTCAGAGAAGCGAGACTAGGAGTTGCAAATAAACGGACCTAGGACAAGAGGTTGAGGAGCAGACACTACCTAGCTGGAGAAAACAACAGGAAACAACTGCCTGGAGAAGTCTGAAACAACAGAATAGATGGGATCAGGCTAAAGTGGTCACAGCTGGGGGACGAACAGAAGCATTTATGCCTGCCAGAGCAGAGGCCAAAGGCCTGAAAAGGTACTCGGGATACCATAACCTTCCTTCACTACCCTCTGCAAATAAATGTGAAACCCATCAGCAATCTCCCTTTCCTTTCTAGTCCAGCTCAATATTGAGAAAGACAGCCTCCAGCTGCTGTCAGTTAATCCATTAGCTCAAGGGATAGAGATCACTTGAGCTCATTTGATGGGCACAGAGACACCAGTGCAGCTGATAAACAATATATGAGTTAATGGAGGGTATGCTTTGAATACATATAACACTATATATATGCTACATAGAGACAAACAGGCCTTACAAATTTCAAATTTGGTCCTTAAGTTCTACGTGCCTCTGTTCCTCATCTATAAAAAAAGAACAGTTGGCTCCCATTTTACAGGAGCATTGTGAAAATTAATTCATTCACTTCAGCAAAAAACTCAGATACAAGAGTAAAAGGCCAAACAGAAAAACTGAAGAGGAAATTAATCCTACCTTCAGTGCAAAAGCCAGGTAATGTGCATTAGGAGAGATGTGGGTCCACATAATGAATGCTGAGGGCAAAACAAAATATTAAACAGCCCTTTTTAAGCAAGCCCCATCAGTCTGCAAAAAGACAGAACCAAGGGAAATACAGCACGCACACCTTTGGCGCACACAGAGACTACGCATTTAAGTGAACATAGTGGAACCTGCATGGGCAGCTTCAAAAGCTGCATATCCTGATTGCTGCAGGTTCAAATCCACAACCTGAGCAACATTCTTCTAAATGCAGTCTTTTTTTTTTTTTGTGTGTGTGTGTGTGTGTGAACTTCCAGCAATGAGCTTAACTATATTACCACTGCACAAAATATGCCTGTTGACATCACTGGATTTCCCCATACACAGCAATGTCAGCCCTAATGGTTTTCATCGGGCATAACTAATTCCATTCAGGTTATAAGAACATGTCTGGCCTTCTAGCTATCTACATCAGTTGTAATAAATTCAGCAAAACATAAAATCTTAATCACTTTATCACAGCTACAAATATCATAAAAGCTAGTCCGTGCTCTATAAACATTTCAGTTAACACAAATGGGCAGTTCCATTGTAGACCAAGCGAAGCGATTGTAATACTCATTACCAAGGGCAGGTCTCTCCTGGGATGAAGCATTTGATCTTTTTACATTTTCATCTGGGTTGCTGTTTCTGGACTACCAGAAATGACCTGGGTGGCACTGCAGTATAAGCAATGCTAACTGGTATTTACTTTTTGAAGTATGTGCCAAAACTGCTTTGCCAAACACGACAGGATCCCTTTTTTTTGTCACTTCTGTACCACTGTCTTTAAGTCTATGAAAAAGGCTGCATAACAGAGAGGATTTGTGACTCTGTTAAAGACAGAATTGATTTAATGTCTTAAAGCTCAGGCATATTTCATATTTTGGAGTATTCAGATATAAAGACTTGAGCCCAGAGTGCATGTGGTGAACAGCCACAGTATGCTACTACCTTATTCCCCAACAAATTCAGAAGTAAAACCAGAAATATTGCCTTTTCATAGTTACCTTTTAAACAAGATCTTATTGTCTGCTATGCTGTTATGTTTCTATTCTTCCTCCACACCTAAAAAACATACAGCTACAGAAATGTAACTGTTTACTGTAATGCTTTAAATAAAAAAAGTATGTATATTAAAGTAAGTAAAAAAGACAGAGAACAGATTGACTCATGCTGACTTCTTGATCTAAGAAGGCTCTAAACTGCCACCCTGAATTTCATTTATCTTTTATGAAATACATAACAATACATTTTCCCCTATATATTCAGCGTAATTTTTCAGCGTATTTTGAAATATGACACTTATTTTCTGGTTTATCTATCTTTCTTTCAAAACCCATTGTCTGACTGAGGTGACTCATCTGACTTCTGTAAAAAGAGATCTATCCTTCCAAAGCTGTTGCATTAAAATATCTTCCAAATAAGGAAGATTTCCTTAGCTATAAATCTTGTGACAGAAATGATATATTTGAAGTGACTCCAGTATCTTCTCAAAATAAAGATGAAAGTTGCTTGGTATTTTAATGACTAAAATATTGTCATGACCTCCTGAAAAAAATAAAAAACAAAAAATCTTGTACAGCACCACACAGCCAGAAGACATACCTCCCTCCTCTCTTCTCCCCTCCTTCCCTCAGCAAATTCAAAGACCTTGAAGCTAGCGCAGCTCTGGTCAGAGTACTGCATGCAAGAAGCATCAGGTACAAGGTCTCCTATTCCATTTTCTGCTCTCCTGTTCTTACATCTAGTATTTTTAAGCTATCCCAAAGCATGAAGAAAATGGTTAAAATTTTAGTTTTAACTATTTAACCATTTGCAGCCCATTTTATATGTAATATTTGCCAACTGAAGTAATCAAAACAACAAAATCTCAAGTCACATCATCACATCACAGTCTAAAAATCATTAGACTGGCTTAAAAATATGATTAAAATAGAACTATGTGTGCATTAATTATTTGTGTTCTATTTCCTAAAGCCTTTAAAGTTCATATTCTCAACCTTGTCTCTGTAAGGAGCTGACAATTTACATAAAAAGAAGGAAGGAGAGATGGAAATCGTGATGTTCCTCTTCCCAACTGTTCCCAATAGCTGAAAGAACACAAAAATTGAAAAATCTGTAGAACGCATGGCAAAAAAGCCACAAGAACACCAAGCAAGAAAAATGCCCAATTTTTTTTAATGTTAATTCTTCAGCAGAGATACACCACGACATTAAGTAAGTTCTAGTCCTAGTATACAGGTTGCATAATTACACTACATGGTATGCAGCAGGAAGGTGAAAGGACAGAATTCAGTCCCCTTTTGCTGACATGAAGCAGCAGCTGAGCCCCTCCATTTTTTCCACAACTATTTTTCACATTTCACAGCAGAAAAATGGCCAAGGGGTCTATAAAGCCCCAAGCCTCTGTTTGCTGCTCAGCACAAATAAGAAGGATGGAATTGGAGAAGATCAATCATGTTAACAAGTACACCAGTTCCACCACATTTGGACACATTTCACTTGGCCCTAAGCGAGCACCAGCTAGGCAGCTGTTTCGAGGACCTGAAGAGCTTCACTGGCAAGAAAGAACTTCAGAAACTTCCAGGTTGGTACACCAACCTTCAGAATCATTCACTCATCAGTATAAAACAAGGATAGTCTTAAGTTACAAGTTTATTTCCTTAACTATACTACTACCATTAGCCATTTGCCAGCTTAAGTCTAGTTCATTGCTTCCTACTTAGGCAAACTCTCAATAACTTCAGTGATAGCCGTAAATGAACATAACTCACAAGACGATTGACAATTAACCAAGAAGTGACAGGACCCTAAGTCAGACTCTTGTTGAATAATACGAAAGCAGGACACCTCCATTTCAGCTTTGCAGCAGAACTCACATTAGTGATGCCACGGCTCCTAAAGGACTATACCACCTTTCAAGACCTTTACCTAATAATAAGTATCACAAGCTTTCAGATAGAGCAATGTTATGTACACTCTGAACAACTGACTGGTTCGTTACATGCCAGGTAATGTCATAAGACACAAAAACCTATCCTACATTATAACATATTCATGTTTACCTTAAATATTTTCATCTAAAATGTATGACCTTCGTACATGCAAAAAAAAATTTTTTTTTTTTTAATTTCCACTAAACAAGCAAAGGCCACTTGTCTCTTTTGTTTTGTATGCATCACATTTACTATGACCTTACATTGCATCATATTGTTGCCTGGACAGTTACTCCTACGTACAAGGCTAGAAATCTGAGCAGTACAACAACTGCAAAGGACTGGAGTAAGCATTATGATTCCTCTGCTTCTACCATGGATTATTTCAATTACAGATTTCTACTCTGTTAGCCTACCCATCCCATTTCATGTTCGAACTTTCAGAATTGTAGCAGAAGGACAGAAATGTGGGACAAACAGTTGACCTGAGAATTCCTTGTGTTCTGCTGTTCATTATCTCATCAACAGCAGTTCAAAAGATTTATAATCTTGTTTCTAAGTCTATTTTTAACACTGAAAACTGCATAAGCTATTTAAAAAAAAAAAAAAAGAGAGAGAGAGAGAAGTTGGAGAAACAGAGGTTTCATTCTGGGCCTTCCCAGATGCCCAGAGCCATTTTCTAACATTTGTACTGAAGAACAGGTTGTTATTCTCCTTGAACTATTACATGTAATAAAAGATGGCATCAGCGATTTACAAGCAGTTTACCCCACTGCTAAACTGCAGGACAACATTAGTGATCTTGATTCTATTCTAGCCCTGAAAAGGAAATGGAGTCTAGTGATTATAGACAGATCAGAAAAGTACATCACAGAAACACCGATGCGCACGCACATTTAAAAGAACAGCACCCAAGTCAGCCGCACAGGAGATGCGGATTGTGCCTCTTGTTCTGCCAGCCTCTGAGGTCCCAGTTTTAAAATTAAAGAATGATAATTGCCTTACTCCCAAGAGTAAGTGCTCAGACACGCACATACATATGAGCAGCATTTTAGCTCATGACTCCTGAGATCTCTTAAACTAAGCTATCTTAAATGTTTGCTTTGTTACCATCACAGGAAAAGACTGTGGTTTTCCACATGAGGTAGCAGCTCCTGGCTCTGTGCAGGTCCACAGGCAGTGTTAGAGGCACAATCCTCCCAGCCTCTCCCAAATGAAGGCTTTGCCATCCCTCCAAGCTCTGCTGTAGCAGAGCCATGTGCCATGTGCACATGTAGCCATGTGCCAGAAGAGGCTGCTGGTAAATTTGTTTCTTCACCAGTAAAAACAGCGTGACATTCACGTATGTTTGCATGGAAGCTTGCGCACGTTCCACACAATTTGGGAATCCCTGCCCCAAAGCTAAAGTGTATTAAATGACAGCTTCCTTCTCCCTTCTGTGAACTACTGCCTGGGCTTTCCAGAAGAGGGAGGCTAACTCAGCTGAACAGCAGAACATAAATCAGGCCAGCTGCAAGATCTGACTCAGGTCTACGCTCTCCCACTGGTCTGAAATGACACAATCCATCATCCAAAATGCCCTCATGTCAGCTCACAGAAGTTCTGGCTCCAAACTGGAAAGAATTAGTCAAAAAATGGAACAAAACACAAGACATCAGGAGGAGGTATACACAGACTTAGTTTGTTCCTTACCCCCCCTGCCCCACAAACTATGCAGAGCTTTTTCCTACCATTGCTCTTCACTGACTCCTCAACAGAAAATACCAACATCTGAATTCCTGTGTGGAAAAAAAGGACTCTATTTTGATGACAGGAGTGCATCTATACACACACAGAAAAAGGCAAATATCTCACCAGGAAAGAGACAAGTTAAAAGGGGCTTGTTGCTGCAGCCCTGTTACACTCAGTCCTTATTTGTGTTCTGTTGTTCCACTTGGGAAACTAAGCTATGATTTTCAGAGACAATCAGGAAATCGGGCATCCAATGCCTGCTACATTTAATTTACAGTTTTTGTCCACATTTTTCCCACTGGGACATACAGTACCTTGTGAAACAAGTATTACATCCGGTCTGCAGTCTTAGTGGGAATCTGAGGTTAATTACTTTTTCCAGCAATATGTGGCACAGGAGGGAGCCAGCTGTACATAGACAAGTACCTTGCATAGGTTACAGCTTTCAGAGCGAAGACATTTCAAATACCAACTAAGTGCATCTTCTTGTGCAAACTACTTCACACCTTCCTGCCTCTTTCCCTTTGCACTGTTTGTCAGTACAGAATATTTAGACTACAAATTCTTCCAGTCAAGGATTCTCATACTCTCTGCACATTAAAGCCTTACGTTAGTCAATCTGTGTGCATTATGAGCAAACCAATACTTGTATTTATTTCGTTAACATACACTATGATTTTAGGCATTAGCATTGAACACACAATGTTACTCCAGAAGAAAAATCCCACTGCTATGCCGAGGATGGCCATGGGCACGTAACAGAGAAAATGGCAGTTGTGGGTCTTTTGCCTCTATGCCCTGTCAGTTCAACGCACTCCTATTACATTGATTAATGTCAGCCCTTTCGTCAGTCCACCAGGCAGTGGCTCGCAATCACTGCTGTCATAGACTCCCAGGACAGGGTCACAAGAATTACATACCAGGAAGCAATTCCAACAGATGGAGTCACTCCAGGCTCAAATGCCTATAGCTGTGCAAACTAAACTCCAGTTTTATTCCCTGGTGGCATAATACCCATTTCTTAAAGAAAGGAATATGCCAACAGTTCCAAGAAGACACTAACCTAAAAGGGATCCAGAAGTTTATAACTCTTAGCTTACAATTCATCTGAGCTAGCTTCAACTGTCTAAAAATAAAGTGTCCGAGTCTAAACTAATCCTCTAGGCTCTTTGGATGGTGAATGGGGAAAGACAGGCACCTCAAGAAAGAAGAAAAATTACTATGCTGGCTTGCCCACTGCTATTTCCTCTTTCATCGC
Organism: Ciconia boyciana; assembly: GCF_034638445.1. Classification (NCBI taxonomy): domain Eukaryota; kingdom Metazoa; phylum Chordata; class Aves; order Ciconiiformes; family Ciconiidae; genus Ciconia; species Ciconia boyciana. Next base: position 78,556,245 of record NC_132938.1, on the reverse strand, counting down.
ATCAACTACAGAGGGAGCCTAGACAAACAACTTAAGTGCAACTAACTTTCAGACAGCTAAAGACATGTGAAAGACTCCTTCACTTGAAGTCTGGATTGCTGGGTACAGGGTATTTGTGAAGAATTTCTGCACTGGCATGGTAAAAACCACTTTTATTTGTGGTTATCCCATTCTAAGTGCTACTCTAATTGTTTCTGTACTTTACAGTTGTCTCTAGGATGACTTAATTAAGGCTTCTTCTATAAATGCTGAATATGTTATCTTAAATCTCAAAATAAAGTGTTTTTCATCTGGTAATTAAAATATTTAATTAAGAAATAAATATTGTTCTGAAAGTATAAAATACTCAAGTAATCCTCAGAGGTAAGTCATCTAAACTGCACCATATTATAAAAATACATGAATAATTCACGGACAACCTACATTTTGTAAGTCAGAGAAAAGAAAGTTAACATCCCTATTAGTAAAACTGCATTTATTTCTCTTGCAGTGAGTCTAGTCATGGTCGGTATTTTTTTATATATATATATATGTGTGTGTGTGTGTATATATATGTATATGACTGCATCTTAAAAACCAACAAACTGAAATTTCTGAAGACAACATCAAACAGGATAAGGTGCATCTCAAGAATTGAGGCTTTTCTGCACAGGTGTCCTAGATTTCTGTGGGGAGTCTGGTTTTATCACAGCCTAGATTTTTCAAAAAATATAAAAGAGATGCATTAGCACTGCTTGTACAAAAGAGTGCAATGGGTTCTCTAAACCTTAGCTGAGCCAATAATTAGGTTTTCTCGGCAGCTATGCTAGTAGCCAGGGAAAAAAAAAGAAAAGAAAAAAAAAGAAATAAAGAGATGAAATCTCTTGGCCCCGGCACACCTGCCTGCCTTCTGCTACGGGCTGCCCCCTCCCCACCCTGCAGGAGCAAAGCCGAGGGGCTGGCGAGGAGGGAGCGGGGTAGGTAGCGACCGGACTATCCCCTCAAGGCACTTTCTCCAAAGTCTCCGCACCTCAGCCGTTGCAAACCGGCCCCGTCTCCCCCTCGCTGCACCGGTCACGCCCGTTTGCTGCCAGGCCGGGCGAGCTGCACTCCTGCCGCGGGGCCCGGGTCGGCGGGACGGAGCGGGGCGACCCGCAGCCGGCGACGCTTCCCGGGGCCGAGCGCCACAACTGGCCGGGGACACGGCAGCCGGTGACCGGCCCCCCGCGGCTCCTCCGGGGAAGTTGCCGGCCAGCACCCTCTTAACCCACCCCCGGGCCCGACTTACATGGTGCTGGCAAAGGGGGGGGGCGGGTAGTAGCCGTAGGGCTCCCGGAGGGTTTTAACGGCTCTTTGAGGTGGCGGAGGGGGCTCCGGCCCCCCATTGACGCCTCTCCAGCCGCGGCGCCGGCGCTGCTGCTCCTCTTCCTCTGCCCCCCCCTCCTCCTCCTCCTCCTGCTGCGGGGGGAAGGTCACTCTCCCCTGCTCCTTGCTCTTCCTGCTCTTGCTCGACATGGTCAGGGTCCCCTCAGGCGGCGGTGGCTGCTCTCGGCCGGCCTCGTCCGGCAGCGTGTGTGGCGGGGAAGGAGGCAGGAGGAGGAGGAAAGCCCTGCCCGGCGGGGGACAGAGCACCTGGAGAGGACAAAACCCTCACCATAAAACCACCGCCGCCCCTCCGCCCTCTCCTCCTGCCGCCCGTCAGGAAGGCGGCGCGATGCGGAGCCCGGCAGCGGGAGCCGGGAAGTGCCGGCGAGCGGGGAGGCGAGCAAGAGACAGGACTCCCGGCGGCGGCGGCGGCTCTGCCCCTCTCCTCTCCCTGTCATCATCCCTCGCTAGGACAGCATCGTTACTGAGGTAGAGGGGGCGAGCCGCGGCGGAGACGAGCAGCCGCCTACCGCAGCGGGCGCTCCGGAGAGGAGGGGACGCCTCTCCCCCCCACCTCAGCCCGCCCAACGGCCCCCTCGGCGCCGGGCGGGGGGGGGGTGAGGGGGAGGCGCCGTTACCACAGGGCCGTTACAAGTGTCCCTCAGCCGCGCCCAGGCCGCCGCCGCTGAGGTAAAGCCTTCTCCCGACACGCCTGGTCTTCAGGTACTGGTATCACCCCTCCTGTCGGGACTCCTCAGGAGGTCCCCACCGGCGTACGGTCCCTGCAAAGACGGTACGGAGCCCTTCCAACGGTGCCCGCCGTGGTACGAGCTCCGAGGGAAGCCGGGGCTGGTTTGCTCAAGTAGTTACGGCGTGAGGCGGTGGGCAGCCACCAGCAAGGTAGTTTTCGCCAAAATGGCCCGAAGGCAAAAGCGGTGCACAGCCCGGTCAAATCCGCATAAAGCTCGGTCTTTCTCAATATTTTCAGAAATATTCCGCCCTACACTGGAAACAGTTGAAGTTAAAATTTTCAGGTAAAAAGAGACTCTTTTGACGGGCTTACCAGTGATAAAAGCGAGCCAAGATTTCCCAAGTTTTTCAGATGCCTCTGCCTGAGACTTGACTGGTTTAATTCTGCATGGTGTCAAACTAAAAAACAGTGGGAGGATGTTAAGACGCTCATTGCATGTAATCAGAGCTAATTATACTTTATAGATACCAGTCACAAAGATTCTTGCTGCACGGAGACATATTACTTCTTTTATTATTATGAGATTTTTTTGGTGTGTTATGCCATAGGGAAAATTATTCTATGACAAAAACGCCACCCCATTAAAATCGAGGCAGGGTATGTGTGTTTTTATACACAGAGCATGCAGAACAGGAGGTACGCAGAGACTACATGTGTCGATTTATATATACAATAAGGCTGTTCCTGTGTCTACATACTGCTCAGATGCCATTTTTCTCTTGCTTTAAACTTTTTCGAAGCATTATGTGGCTATCAGTATAAATTTGCATAAATCTGTATTCAAAAAAGATTGAAATTTCCTACTGAAATTGAAATTCATGTAAGTTTTCCAATTACTTCAGAGAAAGTGGACTTTAAATCCACATATGACTGCTTAGATAGAATTCTTACTGCCAAGCATCATCAAGTAGTCTCTTAGTATAAAACGCTCATCACCTCACACTACACTGTTTTCAGTATCAGCCATGGTTTTGCTTTTGTTTTCCATATGTACAAAATTCATACTCATGAAGCACAGGAAAAGCCAACCAGGAGTTTCACAGAGATAAATTTACTCAGCTACAGCTTTGAAGAAAGATTTGGGGGTTGTTTTCATAAGTTTAATTAGTTTGCATCTTGAACTATTTAGGGAAGCAGGTTTTTTATGTCTTTCATCACATACAAAAACCCATTGAGCTTCAGTGGAATTACGTACATGGTAGAGCAAATTTTGCTCTCTGAGAAACTAATATATTGTGTAGCTGCTGTACCTTTGAAATACTTGGGATTATTCATTTAGGACAGTCTAGGTGTCTAACCTAATTATACATATGGTATCAGTGTTATACATTTTAGAGCATAGCCATGCAACAATCTGTTTGCATCAAACCTATGCTTGCAGGGGCACTTTGACTTTAAAATTATACTGCCCATATTGTATTCCTTTTTAAAAAAATTCCTCTGTTATTACAGTGGGCTACAGGAAGGGACTTTCAATTGCCTCTAGAATTTCCCTTGAAAACAAAACATAAAAGTACAGCTGAAAGTAGATGAGAATGCTCTTGCTTCCCAAATGTGTACTCAGAGTAAGGCTTCCACATATCAAGGTTTATTTTCTTTTCAGAAATAGATAAAGGAGGGGGTTGATACTGGTTCTTAGTTTCAAGAAAGTCACGTTCTTGCTTTTTCTGTTGCGCTTCCCCTCACTAATTTGAATTATGTGTTCTATGGGCAGTGTTTTTCATTATTTGAGTATTGTCTAAAAAGAGATTGGTTTGCTGTTTCTACAATTAAATGTAGTGATAGTAATGACTACTATCTATTCAGTTATCCAAGTCACTGATAATACTTGACTTGGAAGTCATCCTTGCAGAAGCCTTCATGATACATCCCTCCATTTCAAGGGGTAAAATGATGATAGCTCTCCAAGTAATTACAATACTGTATATTACAGTATATATTTCATGCCGTAGAACTTTCACCTAAACTGTTTCTGCAGTTTACTTCTGAGAATGCCGTGTGAGACAGCGGCAAAAAAAACTTTATTAAAGTCATGGTATAGCACTATAGGCACTGTGTAGAAGGTCACTTTTTTTACTACACAATACCCCTGTAACATGGACTTCTGACATATCTGACTCCCCTCACTGCCTATGTTAGAGAGGAAATGCCAGTCAAATTTTTTAGGGAAGTGAGCATTCTTTCTTGATACTAAGGGAAAAGGATAAGGCAAGAAAATTTGACCAAATCCTTTTCTCTTTCTCATCATACTGTTACAAAGCCACCAAGCCAAAATACATGGTTACTAATGTGCATTTAGATTAAGTGCTTTTCTTCATTCTGTCCTTCCTGCTTTACTTGCTTTCTGGTCAATTTTCGCCAGCACTTGCTTGCATTGGAACTCTACAGCACAGTAAGAGTGGAGAAATTTTCCCCTTTGTTTATCTGAAGGAGATCCTAGCTGAAAAACAGCCAGGATGGCAACAAAAGAATCCATTACAAATCTCAAACGTACTTTGTGTGGTTACAGTCTTAGAAATATTTTGTATTTCCAACTGAAATGTGTAGGGAAACAATCTCAGTCACAATAAAATCACATATAGAAAATTTACCACAGTTTGAAGTAACAGGCTGCTACCAGAACACGGTATTGGAATAGGGATATGAGAATCCTTGTCTGATTAAACTTCTGCCATCGCTGCCTTACCTGACAGTAAGAATTTAAAAATTATTGCTGTGTCTTGGTGGTATGGCTGAGGCTCCGAAGTGCCATATTCAGACAAATAACACGCATGAAGCTACACTTTTGAAACACCAGAACAAGCGAGAAACCTAATAGTAGTGAAATTGCACCTTCAAAATCCTGGGCATGGCCGAATGTTCTTGAAAAGAGATTTCTGTTCATGAGTCATTCACACATTTTTGAAAACATTAATAATACCAATAATGCCAATGTGCATCTGCAAAATGTGTATCTCAAATAATTTTTTTTTCTCAAAAATATTTAATATTATCAAAGCATCAGATAGATGTCAAACTGCAGAAAGCGAGGGAGAAAGGATGAGTAGATTTGAAATACCAGGCAGAGTAATACAGGGAACCTTGTGCTGTCTGTTGTTTCAGCTGGTTAAAGACTACACAGTCAAACGCTGCCAATCTAGTACATTTTGTGAACGCTGACTTGAAATTACAGGGGTTTGAAGTGACGTCATTTTAATTTGGAAAACTGCTTCCTGGAAGTTGCTTAGACAGGAGTAAAATAATGAAAGGTATGCTATTATAAGGACAGAGACTGAACAGAAAAACCTGAAAAATTTACAGCAAATAGCGAAACATAGCAGGTATGGTAGCTAGATTATTCTTCATGCTCTTGTTTTTTAGGACATGGATTTAATGCCATAAATACTTCATGTTCGAGTTGGAATTGCAGCCAGAATACAATCCCGCATTCTTTTCACCGGGCTGGCTTGATCAAGACAGGATGGAATTAGTTTGGAACAGGGTTTGTTTATATGGATCAACTACTCTCTGGTGGAATTTTTCTGTCTTCCTCAAAATTACGAGAAATACACGATTCAGATTTTAAAATTTCTATTGGCAGTATTCTTCAGCTGGAAGGGAATGATCAAAAAATAGCTTTTCTAAATTGAAATAAGGTGTCTAAAGAACCCACAGCAATAAATTTCCTTGAAATATTGTCAAAAACATGAGTTCCATATTTCTCTTTCCCATTTTTTTCAGCTTCTTTAAGTTAGGCAAACGAATGGAGTAAAGATCTGAAATATTAAAACAGATAGCACAGCTGGCATTCAGTATATGGAAATATCAGGAAATACATTCAGATTCTTAGACCGAACTAGCACAGCTGTAATACCTTCCAGATCTATGAGGCACCTTACTGAGTGGATATGCAAATCAGTAAGACTGTGACAAGTGATGGGGAAAAAGGTAATTTAATGAATATGCTCTGGAGTTTTCTCTTACCAGAATTTCTCTGAGAGGTACATTTCAACAGTGTTAATTTGAAAATAAATCTAACCTGCTTGTTCAAAATTGGATTGTTGACACTAAGACCTTGTTGAAACTAAGTGATGTAGATTTAAGAATCTGCAAGATCCAAGAAACTTCTAGTAAGAATTTCCCTTGCATGACATACAACAACCTTGTATGCCATATGATTATGCCAAATTATTATTTTCCTGCTTTATAAAAAAGTAAGAGTATCTTCTCTCAAGAGACAAAACTGTTTTTTATTTGCTTGAAGTGACGGGTGAAGAAAGGCAAAAAGACACTCATGGTAATGCTAGAAATAGAATCCAGGTCGTGCAGTACACTGAACCCTTCTCTAACGTGTGTGTGTACTACTTTCAAGAAAATTGGGAAGTTGGTGGGAATAGCAACAGTGTAATGAAAGCAAAATTGGCCTTCTTTGCCTCATACTGGGAATTTGCCTACTTGCCAGGAACCCAGTGTTTTCAAGGACATTTAGCTCCTACATCAAGGACTTCTATGAAAGTCTAAACAGGTTAATCAGCATGAAGAAAAAAGAAGGAGTGATGTGATGTCACTGATCTGTAAGCAGACCTCAGCCTCAGAACTAATATTATGGTTTAAGGCTTTTAAATGAGATGAAAAGATAAATTCCTGAGACTGAGCCTGTAATTTCATGCACACTGTGCAGCCATTCAGGCCCATGTGAAGTGAGTGGGTATAAAATACTGTCAAATCTTCTATTGGAACCCAGGCCTTCAGAGCTGTGTGTTGCAGTTGTATTATATGGTCTACTTTATGATATTACAAGGCTACTGAAGTCTCCTGCCAATAAAACCATTAGATAGATACTAGCTACATTTTCGAAGGTCTGCAAAATGTGTATCTAAGACAAAATGGACAAATACTCTTTTTTGTTTGCATTAAGTGGCAACTGTGTGTACATTCACATATTTGCACCTGTTATTTCCTTTTTTCTAAGGCAAGCCAGATATGTCTTGAAACAAATCCAATGTCTTTGCATGCTTTTGAACAAATCCACAGGATCCTGAGCCTATGCCAATTAAGTTTTATTCCTCTCTTTTCACTCATACTAGTAGAAATCAGAAGTTAACAGAAGCGCTACTAGGAAAGGGACTATAGAATCAATTCCCTTATCTGTACATTGCCCTGGGGACTGTATGTAGCTTATAAACTTTAAAAGTATACTTTCATAAGATTTGCTTTACTTATCATTTATATAATAATGTGTGGATGAATGCTTCAAATATGTGTGGATGAATGCAATGCACCCTACTGTCCCCTTGCTGGTTGATAGAAAAATTTATCGCATGGATGTATTCAGTGTTTCAACTAATGAGATTGAGAGTTGCAATGGATGTATAGAGTGCAGAGTAGCTCTTATTTTAGCAAATTAGCAATGATTTTTGTCCTGTGCAAGTAATTAAGTCTGAGTATATTTGGACACAGTTCAATCTTTCTCTAATTGGGGGAGCAGGATTTGAGTCACTGTGGGGATCAGAATAGGGGAAACAGGACATAGTAAAAATAATAGCAAGAGACAAACAGGTCATGTGATGAATTAAAACAGTTCACAATTATTTTTAAACCCAGAAACAAGTGGATTTTTCACATTGTTTTGTGAATTGATATTGTAATATATTTTAACTTGTGGACACATTCTCCCTTGTGACACCTTAGCAGAAAGAAATTTAAACAGCAGCTTACCATTATAAAAGACAAACCTGAGTGACAAGCATGGCTCCCTGAGGAGGAGAAAATCCTTCATCCTGGTTTGCACCATTCAAAGCTCTGTTGTCCGGGATGTCTGGCGATTTTGACTGAAAGATTACCTGATTCTGTCATAGTTCAGAGCCTAATTTTCTTAAATCGCATCAGAACCCTTGGATAAATACCATCTGGTACTAACTACTTGCCATACCTCAAAGCATTAAATTCCTCTTGTTGGAAGAGGAGCAAATACCACAGCGCAGAGTGTTGATTGAAAATGTAATCTTTCCTTCCATGGACTTCTGTGGAATAGGTGATAACACTCGACCACAGATACTATTTGAGTGGCAGCAACTCAGTGGGTCATCCAAAACTGCCTCTTTGCTATATTGAAGGAATGGGCAACTACAAGGGGAGGAGATTAAACAAAGATCCTGCTGAGTAGTGTAGCTATGCTGTGAGTGGGAGTACATCCTCCTGCAGAGCTCCCAAGTAATTTGTGGCCAAGTGAAAAAATGCTTCAGTATCCAGTATGGCAAAAATCATGTTTCCAGCTTTACCAAGTAATTCTTACCCTTGAAATGTTTTGCTGTTCAGTGCACAGTGAAGCACTGAGCACTTTGAATATCATAATTCCCAAGTGTCCAGGAGATAATATTGGCCACTGGTGGATTAGCCTTAAGCCTCTTGGTAACAAACTTCTTATGAAGAGGCCACATCTTATCTCTGAAATAAGATGCACTCAGAGACATTCATTAGGAATTAATCAGAATTGATATAAGAGACACAGTGAAGCTATATACTTGTGTGATTAAGAAGCCACAAGATGCCAACAGCCTGCTTTTGCATAGCACACAACACATTTAACTCGTGCCAAGTTCAGGTGCCCTACAGGGCTGGGGATCCCATACACATATTCTGTGTTATGAAATGAAAAAAAATCCTTTATATACTTTTGTTACAGTTTTCCTTCCTTGTATGTTAGAAAGGCCACTTTTCAGAAAAGAGAGTCAGGAAATGCCAAAGTTTCTAGCAGTTGAGAGGTGCTCAACAGCAGAAGGAAAGAAAAAAACAAACAGGATGTTTCTGTGAGAAGAGACTACACCTACTGGTAACAATCTTCAAAGTGACTGACAGGGAAAATGGGAAAGAGTGGAAAAAGGGAGACATGACAGTACTTACAAATTATTCCCTGAAGCCAATTTAAAATATAGTGAAGATGCAATATCTTGTGCCATGAAAATTAGAATAACTCTACTGTTGTCAGTAACAGGTAGATGTCCCATTCAATTAATATGTGTTTTGGGGAGGAAGATGGTTGTAGAGGTAAAAGTAAGGGTTAAAGAACCTCGGCACTGCTGTCTTTCAGCAGTCCCTGTGGTACCCTGGCATGTGTGACCAGGTGCCGACACAGAGGTATGGTGGTCAGATTTCCGACTTCACTTTCCAACTTCAGGAAAGCAAAACCTTTAAGGATATTGTCACTTCTTTGGTAAGCTCAGGTCAATGGAAATGTTGCAATCACTTTCAGTGGAGTTTGAATTTCATATTTGGCTTTTAATAAAAACAGTAACCCACGTTCATGAAAAGCTGGAAGAAATTTTCCCAGGGTTTCAGAACACAGCCAAATCCAGCTGGACTGTGGACCTCAGACAAATTGAGGAGAAAAATTAAGTCTCTGGACACCGTCATAGGTTGAATTAATTTTTAAAACACCCATGTCCTGGTTTTTAGGAGTAAACAGCAACTACAGTTGCTACATTAAAACTCAGAAAATGAGACCAGAGATGCTTACTCAGTAGAAGAGCAGCAGAAGGCAAACTATTTTGCAGTAACGTGACATACAGACATAAGGAAATGTCTTTCATGCAGAAAGCATTTATATGCCCATAATAGAGGTATTTCCGTCTCCCCCAATATTTTTCATTACATTACCACAGCTGCTGTGTGGAAACTGCCTGCAACAATGAAGTCTTTGACTAGGAATCCCCCCCCGGAGGCTTCTATATTCAACTAACAGGGGTTTGATACCAATAGTGACCTCAAATAAAATTTCATCTTAATAGCAAGAGGTAGAGTAAACACTGAAAAATTGGAATACTGAGTATCAACTTTAGTCTATATGGGAAAAGTGATACAAACGGTGTCCTTATCAGATGAAACAGCTGCTGACAGAAATATGTGCCTGGCAAGTCAGAGATTTTGGAAAATTAGGAATCTGCACATTGTGGACTTTCATGTGGGCATGGAATTCATTTGAAGAGATCCAAAGATTATTCAAGGGCTTGTTAAAAAGACACGTGTAAATATACATCCTTGTGTATTTACACGTAAATGTAAAAGCAGCATGTTAAAGACATACAGGAGTATTTTTAAAAATTGCAAAAATAAAAATGTGGCCAAAATTGGATTCTGAAATTAATAAAATCTGGTTTACATATGTAATCATCAAAAAATAATTAACCTGCAGTTAATTATTAGACAAAAAAATTTCAAGAGCCTCACACACTCAAACTTTCTATTTTTGAAATTGTATCATAAGCCATCAAAGGGGAACCCTTTAACTTCTTAACAGTCAAGGCACTTTCACTTTAAAACAGGCTATTAGCTTTGTCCATTTTTGAGCAGTCCATTTTCAGATTCAGATAGTGCTTAACATAATTCAGTATAATTTCAGCAAACCTTTTAGCAAGAGTGAATCTGCTATGTTACCCATTCTGTCTGACACTCAGAAATGGAAAGGATTGATTGCACATGAGTATATGACTATCTGATAGAAATGGTGTCTCAGTCATACGTGAGTGACAGAAATGTATCTTGACTTCTCTGTTCTTTCTTCTTGAACCTTTGTAATGAAGTTCCTTGTATCAAAGACACCCCAAATTAGATAAATTTGCATTATAAAAAGGGAAGGGTGAAAATTATTGTGATCACAAGCAAAGTTCTAAAAAGGCTAAAAATGATACAGTGACTTGTCCAAAACCAGTGAGATACACACGAGAAAATGAAAAAGGTTTTGGGGAGGAGGCAAGAGTTTGTTTTGGTCATCTTCAGAGATTACATCACCACAGAAATGAGGTAGTCACTGAGATGGAATGGAAGGAAGAAAGCATGAGTGTATTGGCATTTTTGTCCTCTTCTCCCCATGACACCCCACAATTAATACAACACAGCTCATTAAAGGACTGCTAGACACTTTCCTTAACAGTGTCTCCCTGTAGCCCTATTAGATTCCCCATTGTCTGATTATGCTGAGCCAATTAAATCATCAACATCCAGTTCTGTGGAAATAAATATAAAATCCAGATAAAAGGCACTAGGATGTCCTCAACTTTTGTGGGAACTGAAAGATCCATATGACAAACTGAGATGTTAAACCTGATTCTTCATCCTGTGAAGAAAAATAAGCAGGAAATTTTGTGTACCAAGGCACATAAAGCTTGCTGTTCCCATATAAGTTCCCTACTTACATTCCTTTACTTTGTCCATCTTTCCTCTTGTCCCCTACGCTGCCATCCCCACACAATGGGGATGTCCCACTTGTCCCACTGTTGGGACAGCTATTAGTAGTTCTCACTGAGATATTCGGAGCCAGTTCAGCAGCAAAGCTCTGGCAGAGAATACCTGTCACTGCCATGGATTCTGTCTGAAACTGGGGGAGGAGATGTCAAGAGAAATGTTACCAGGGCATTTTTGGATCAATCTTTGCTGCATTTGACATATTGTTTTACTGGACTCCGGTCAAAGTTGTGATTGTTCTCTTCCGCCCTCTCAGCCACTCCGTGTTTTGTATAAACTTCCATTTGTCTCCTCTACCTTTCTCTCCCCCTTGTATTATATCCTTATATTTGTTGTCTCCCATGGTCCCTTAGAGCTACCAGATCCCTCAGATACTCTCTGCCATGCAGTGCTGAAAAAGAGAAGCTCTACCCAGACTAGGCTAGATAAGAAAAGGAAAACCTGCATTTTATAATATCCATTTATTGTCTCTTTTCACGTACTTATCTTGAAAGTTTCTTCCTTCTGCTTTTTATACAGATATACAGTCACTATCTCAAAGAGTCCCCTTTCGCCTGTTGCAGGGTCTTGGAGCACAACAGTACAGAACATACAATATAATCCTAGACTATAAATATATATATAAAATGTACCAGTCACTATAGTGCTGCTTCTGACCTTACTTTCCAGTCCTCTCCTGTTGCTCTGCCTTCTGATACCTGTGCGTTGCCCAGAATATAAGATACTCTTGATGTAGGAGGGCAGACGTAACCAATATGTCTGAGATGGTTTGACAAACCCTGATTCCTAAATTACAGCCAAGGTGCAAGACAGCGAAAGGAAAAGAAAGGTGAGAACATTGCAAAATATATTCCAGACCCTCAAACGGTAAATGAAATCCTGAAGGAAAACAGCAGAGAACAAGAAAACAAAAATGTTATGCCCAGAAAGTGATAAATAAATAAATAGGCAAATTATATCAAAAGAAATAATGAAAATATCTTCCTGTGGTTTCCAGTATCTAACAACACACCAGGTCCCTTAGCCAACATTCATTAGCATTTGTTAGGCATGGGTCAAAACTGCAAAGTGTTGAGATCTGAATTAGAAACTTTTCTCACCTCAGAAATTAAAAGATACTCCTGTGCAGCAATAGAATATGATTCAAATGAAGGAAATTCAGTGGAGCACTACTGTGCTCTGATCGGTGCATGCTCTTTTGTTACACCAGGTAGCTATTTAATAGAAATATCCTCTAATGTCTATTTAAAATCATAACTGATTTTTCAATACTGGTGCAAAACTGCGAGGATTTATGAATACTGTATATTTGCTTAGCTGCTGAATTGAAGTAGAGTAGAAATAGGAGATGTAATGAGAATGAATGTGAGGAGCATTGTACACAAAACCAATTGACAGTTCAAAAGAAACAGACCCAATCAGAGCACAAACATAGTCTTAAATATTATTAAAATGGTACATTGGGTCATTCATGCCACTTGATTACTTTAACATTTGTAACCATATGGGACAAGGACTTGACATGAAGAATGGAGTGGCTTTTGCACAATGGACTATTCAAATTGAAAAATTGGCCAAGTGTATGACGGGCAATTTGCCTTCCTTTGAAGCATCTTCCATTTGCCAAGCAGAGTGGAGAATATTGGACTTGATGGATCATTGGCTTAATGGAGCATGGCAGATCCTATGTTCCTATTAAAACTGACTGGTAGAGGGCATTGTTCCAAACACAAATTTGGTATTAAAAGTAAATGTATATGTTCTCCTGAGCTTCCCTAGATTAAAACATTACAAGTTGCCCAATTTCTGTTAAAACTTACTAATGTAGCCTGATTTTTTTAGTGCTGCACTCTGTTTACAGATGACCTCAGAATAACAATAATTTATTATGAGACTGAGTGAGAAGAAGAAGAACTGTTCTGAAATCTAAAAGGGAACAGTGCTGTTGGTGAATTATTTTATATGTCACATTTCTAGCTTCCTTTGCTAGAACAAGATCATGCGAGAGGAGGCCATTTTTCTAAATTGCCATGTAAACAAGCAAGTAAGGTGTTAAGATTTGTGTAGCTGAGAAATGCGGTCGTCTTGTGACACAAGAAGTACTTCTAGCCAAAATGAAGGGAATAGTCTCAGGAAACCAGAGATACAATTCAGTGATCACAGTCTTTATTATCTTTCAGCAAGTGTAATGCCACAAACCTACTTAGCTCACAGCCATAAAACCTCTTATCAGAATTAACCCAAAATTAAGAAATAAAAACCATTTAAACCTTTTTACAGGCAAAGGCAGGGCTGGAATGGATAAATATCTCAGAATTACTTCATTCTCCACTGTCTTCTTTGTGGCAGGTCCACACTCTTAGAAAAAGGGCAAGGCAGGTCATCTAATGTGGTTGCCTGGCTGCCAGTTAGCGCTACAAAATCCTCTCCCTAAATTTACAGGGACCTGTCTTGAAAGTAGTTAGGTGTTTTACCTGCTTCTCTCTCCTCCTTTGTTAGAAAGCTATTGTAGAACCTTACCTCTTTGTCCAAATAACTTATTTTCCATGGCCGGTCCCCTGCTGAACACCATTGTTGTGGTCTAGTGACTACATGCAGAAACACAGCACCATACAGCCAATTTGTACATGTCATTTTTTCAGGGCATAAGCTACAAAACTTTCACAGTAATAAATGCAAAGAGCCTTTAAAATCCATCTACCTCCGAGTCATTTACATCATAATTACTAAATTACTTCAGAGCTCGGGTGAACATCCTGCAGTGAGCAGTAATAGGAGTGAAGGAGACTGTCACACTGCCTAACTTCTGGTATTTAATTTAAGTAATGAATTCAAAGTCTGTCTTCCTAGCTTCTTTATATAAAAGGTGTGGCTCCTCCAAACAGTCATTCTAAATGCCTGCGTTAGGGAATGTAACAAGAGCTTTCCAATTTAGCCACCTACATTTGGTCCCTAAAGTCAGGTGGTGCATTGGAGTCAGGAAGGGGAAGCTCTAAAAGAAATCGTAAATCCTTGCTCTGACAGAGGATATAACTTTATATCAGCAACAAAATGGAGATGGGAGAATTCTAGAATTTTGTGAAACACAGAGGTGCCGAGGTCACTGTATTTTAACATGGATTTTATGTGATGTCATAACTGAACTAATAGAGGTCATTTATAGCTGCTAACTTATGATTGTGCCTTGGTCCTTTTTACTAACAAATCGTATTTTAAAGCCTTGAAATAGGGACAGAATCGAAGGCAGAACTGAAAGACTGAGACAATTATTTCAGTCCAGAGCTCTCTTTCCAAACACTTGATTTCTCTTCTTAAATACATTGCAAATCGTGTTTTAATTTTTAGCAAGATAAAAAGAATTTACAACTCAGAAATGTATGTTACTCTTGATACTTCCCTTTTCCTTTGTGCTTTTCTTTTTCTCCTTCTTTAAAAAAAAGTGTATAAATGCTTTTTTACATCTATTCTATTCTATTCTATATATGCTATATATATATAAAAACTGATGCAGAGGTTTTAACGGAACAATCCCATCTGATAGCCTCTGAGCTGGTATCAAATGTCCTTGTTGGGAAAAGGAGCAATTCAACTTGGTAACTCTTGTTTTTTTATAAACGTCAGTTCATTTTCTTTAAATTGAAACAAAAGAGAAGAATTTCCAAACATGGAGAGAAAGAGGGCAAAGGCTATCAGAAGTGAAGAAAAAACAGCTACTGCCAATGGTGTTTGAACTTCAGCCATTGGTAAGTCATGCAGAACAGAAGAGTAGAAGTTTTGCTTTTCCAGCTTTATCTAAGTTTTTTTGTATTTTCACAGGCATATTAGAGGCATATTAAGCACTTTGATACACCAGCTGTACTAGGATCCATTGCTGGAAGTGGGTTTTTAGATGCCGAAAGGGTTACTGTAAGATTTGTTCTGACTCCTATCAGACTTGGACACTTCCCTGGGAGAAAGAAGCAAGGAAAACATAGGTAGAGGACATGAGGAAGAAACAAAAGAAACATACATCCTAGAGATGGTATATGAGATTACTATCTTCTGACAGAAAAGTCAGGAAAATGCTGATGGCATCTGGTTCAACATTTGTGTCTGAGCAGGATATCTGTCAGCTTCAGATAAATGAAAGCTTAACAGGATTATGGCAAGTCCCAGGATGGAATGTACCAAATGATTTTTTTAATAGTGAAAGATCCAGAAAGGTGTTGGCCATATCTAGTTAAATCTGATAATAAAACCAAGCTTCCAATGACCAGTTTGGAAATTTCATTAAAATTCTGGCTTCATACTATTTTATAAGCTCTCCAAAGGACTTGAATACTCTTAAGTAGCAATTATTTCCATCAGACCACTCGCATTTTTTTTTTGTTCCAGTATATGGCTTCTTTCTAATATAAAATTATACAATCTATTTGCAAACTAAAAAAAATTTAAAACACTTACCCTCTTTTCTGGACATTTAAAACCCTGTCTAGACTACTAGTTACCATTCTGTTGCTGTTCAGAGCTGCAGAGATAATGTAGCTGGATGGCATTTAGACAGGCAGAAGAAAATTGCCCTGATTCAGATTTCATCTGAACATCACAGCATGCGGGGCCACTCCAATGGTTTTAGCTTCAAAATGCCATTTTTTATTAAGAAAGTGCTTCTGTCCTCAGTGTTTACATAAGATAAACAAGAATTTATAGGGATAACAAAACACAGCTTTGCTTAATTGTGAGACCGTTGTTTATGATGGACAAGATTTAATCTCACTTCAGGTGCTAAAGAGTTATGTTTGACTCTTGTCTGGAGAAATCTGGAGCAGGAAATCTGTTTTAAAGCCTATTAAAAATCTGTTTCTGCACAAAACTAGTTCCTATGTACTTGCCCATTGTAGGACATGCATACTGAAAAGGGATCAGACCTGCGTTTGCTGATGACTGACTTCAAAGTAAAATGCTCTGTTAAATATGGAATTACTGAAACAGATAGTGACTTTCTCATACTTTCATTTCAGGAACTAAATTCCTTACTTTTTTTTCCTTTCCTGCTTTTCTTTTTTTTGTGCAAAAGATCATTTTGGATTCCATTTTTCATCTTTTACCTAGCTTCTTACCAGGTCCCCAGTACAAAGCTGCTTCTCCTTTCTATTCCAAGCTTGCAGGGTTTAGCTTCCTCCATCCTGGTAATACCATACTCAGCCAAAGAGCTTCACTTGCGAGGAGTGACATGAACGTGATGAGCGGGCATTGCTTAGCAGGGCAAGCACTTGCAGGCCTGTGAGCATAGTACAAAAAAGAGACCTGAGTATATCTGAATTTTGTGCTTCTTAAAAGTGTTTTCATTTTAGGCCTTTCAACATTGTGCAAGTATTCGCTTGGGAATGGTCATGTTGCCATACATACAGATGCTTAATGCTTACAGAGTGCTTTGTTTTTTCAAAGAGCTTAAAGAACATAAATAATTGCTATAGTGTACCCACTACTCAAAATGTTAAGCAAAATCTATGTTCGTAATGAGTTTAGGGCCAGATCATCTGCTCCACAGCAAAAAGGGCTTGAAATTGCTTTCGACAGCAGTCATATCTGGCAGCTGTCAAGAGAAGATGATCACTTCTTCTCTTTACAGCAGCCAGAGAAGACACTGAAAAGGCATAAGCTGTCATGAATAACAACTTTCCTGTCATAGGACATGCAAGTTTTTGGGAGAGGTGGAAAACGACAAGCAAAGTAGTAGCTTTTCACACTGATGACATCTTGGCCACAAACCTAAGTAATTTCTGAAATCCCTGATGAGGAAAGTGGAGATAACACAGAAGATTGTGGGTAATAAGCCAAGACAGTTGCATGAAGAGGTTGCTTCTCAAATTGCCTGGCCTGATGCCTTCTGCCTTCTGAATGTGTTCCTTCAGAGCATGTGGGTAAACAGAGTTACATCCCTTGATGCTGCATATGCCTGCAAACGCCCCCTGTCTTTCAGAACGTAGTTAAACCTAAGGTTTACTACAGCTTTCAGGTTGCAGGGATTTATGAGAAGCTTGCCCTCATCTGTGCAGTTCTGTGCACACAGGGAATATGAGGTCTCAAGGGCTTTCCTTTTTATTAGAACAAAAACATTAGTTTTATGAGCTTTTAAGTAAAGCATTGGCAAAAAGCAAAAAATATTAGTTGATATAAAATATGCATACATCTTTATCTCTGCATGAGAAATTACATTATTTTCATTCATTTTTCAAGGATAAAAAATAACTTTGACATACATTTAAAATCAGGACAGGCTGGGGATAAGGAAAATAAAACGTTCTGTGTGAGAGCTGATCTCAAACAACCAAAATGTTCATTTCTCATTGATTCACAGCTCAGGAAAATATATTTGGGTCATTGCCCAGCTCCTTTTGCCCTGAGTTTGGATTGGCCATCTTGCTGCTGTATTAACAGCCACTGCTCTATTCCAGGGAATGCTTCTGGGAATATGTTTTTCTGTTGTGATTGCAATAACAGTAAATACAACTGGTCTTTCAGGTTATGAAATACTGAATGGGTGCAGTTCACTCCACTTAGTGCTGGCTGCTTTTTAAATTTATTTTCTCTCCTGCCTTTTTAGACAGTGAGGTCAAGAGGTTGGCCAAATGTGATGAGAGTTTCTTAGTCAGATTGTGGAAAATACATATTAATATACATCCATTACAGTGTACAAAATAACTTATAAATTATGCATTGAACTTTCTTACCTAGGAAACTATTCAATGACCAATTTAAGGTAATAATATAGTGTAGTGGGGGTTGATTATAGGATGCCACATTTAAATGAAGATCTGCTTTGCTACAATAGAGGTCTCTGAAACTGCAGAAATGTAGGACTAGGTATAATCCCAGCCATCAATTCCATTCTCTGGGATCAAGTCTAGTAACTCTCACAGATATTTGTATAGCCTGTTCTTAGGCATGCAGCAATGCAGATTCCACAAATTCTGTAAATAATCTCTTTTAGTGCTAAATGTAGTTAGAAAGTTATTCCTAATATTTAAGATGGATTTTTCCCTTGCCATAAAGAAAGTACATTAATTCTTGTTCTGTTCTTGACGTCATGGAGAATAACAGTTGGTCACCATGCTTTTACAACAATGTTTTACACATTTGATGTCACCCATCTTTCTCCACATCTTCACTTTCCCATGCAGAAAAAAATCCATTTTTTTTCAACTCTTCTTCAAAGGCATTATTTTCTAAATTTCTCACCAGTTGCTCATCTCTCCAATTTATCCTAATGCTTTTTGACACTGAGATTGGTACTCAAGTAAGGAAGCATTATGTTCCAATTTAGGCTATATCGAGTTCCAAGTACAACAGAGTACCTCACTTACATGCTATATTTCTGTTGATACCTCCTAGAACAAGTGCTCTTTTTCTTTTGGAAAGAGTGTTACATAAAAGCATTCCCTATGCCTATCACTTAGGCTGTTAATTAAAACATTAAATAAGCCTGCATCCAGGTCTGACACAGTCAAGAGACAACTTTGAAACTATTTTGAATATGAGCTTTCAACACTTACCTAATAACAACATCGTTTTGTCCAGTGTTTCTTAGTTTTCATGTGAGAATACCACTCACATCTTGATATAGTAAAACTATATCAACAGTCTTAATTAAGGTGAAGTTATACCATACTTACAGGTTAACCCCTACCCATTAGGCTGGATGTTCCATCTATAAAGTAGAAGAGCAGGACTTGACCTGTATTGGTCAAGTCCACGTTGGCTGATTTTATCCCCTTATTGTCCTCTGGATGAATACAAAGTGAGTACTCTATAATTTGTTCCATTATCAAAGTGCCATTGGCTGGTCTGTAATTCTTCCAGTCCTATTCTCCTGACCTATCTCTAGTGAGTATTAAGAGGTAAGTGGGAGCAGCAGGAAGGGAAAGTGAGCCAGAAACTATGGGGTGACAACAAAACAAGCAGGGGCAGTGACCTCGCCAACTTGGGTGCAGTCCCCCAGGACTTCAGCAAGGCAGGGCAGGTCTGGTAACACTCACCAGGATCAGCCACAGTCCAGCAGATAGCCAGGCAAGCCTGTAGTGATGGGGCAGGTCCAAGATCAAGCCAAGAAGTCAATTCAGCAGGGCAGGGTCACGATCAGCCAAGTACAAGGCTGGGCACAGGCACACCTGCGACATAACTCAGGCAAGGGCCGAAGATGACGACCTTGACCATAAATGCACCTTCCAAGTGAAGGAGGAAGCCCCGATGTGGCTTCCCACAGCTCTCTCTCACCTAAGCCTGACCCAACGTTACATGGCTGTGGGTAGATGGCATTTCAGAGCTGGCTGCTCTCACCCACCTGTGTTGACTGGCAGCTGGGTGCCTCAGAGGGGCGTAAGAGGTTGCAGAGGCTCTTGGCGCACGCAGGGCGCTGACAACGGCTGGCTTTTGCTAACTTATTTCCCTACTCTTCCCCTTATTTTTTAAATTTCATTACACAATGTGTAGATTGAAAATGGAGTTTTTCACTGAAACCATTCTGACTTAGTTTGACCTAGTTTGAGTGCAGCCATGGCACCTTAACATTAGTCTTCTGAAGTCATAGGCTTCAAGGACAGTTTCCCTACAGGTAGCTTGCACTGGTAGTGCTTATCCACTTGCCCATATTTCCATGGGCTGGTATATACATAATTACATTCAAACTGGATGGACTATTATACTTCCATTATCCGAGTACAGTGATACAGCTTTTATGTGTAAAAAATGTATTAAGTCTCTTTCTTCTTTTTTTCCCAGTTATCTCTTGCCTGCACTCATCTTGTAAGGAAGGGAAGTATCAGGCTGCTTCAGTATCTCTAGACAGATAATGTAAACAGAGAGGTTGTAAGTGTTCTTAAAAACAAGGAAACAATTTTTGTAGCCATTAATAATAAGTAAACAATCATTGAATTGGTAAGAATAGAAGATCTAGCCTATTCAAGCATTATTTTTAAATGATCACAGTTCTAGCAGCTTGGTAGTGGGCTGCTTTATTTTTGCATATGCATTTATCAACAGTTTTGGGGTCATACCACTGTTTTAGCAAGAAAAATATTGTATGTTTTCATTGGCAGGCGTGCAACATTTTTTCACTGAAGATGTAAGGAGCATATTACCAGGCATGGGGTTGAATGTACAAAGATTAACAGTATGACTTTACCATCTGATAAAGCTCCCAAGCCCTTACATGCTAACCAGCTAGCCGAAGGAGATGCAAAATACTTGGCCAGATAGAACATGTGCACACACTTTATAGAAACACATAAAATAAACTTTTATTATAACAACATTTCTTCAGAATCTGGCATGGAAGAGGAGACTGCCTGCCTTGATAGACAGATACACAGAAAGACAGATACATAGAAAGACAGATACATAGAAAGCCCTTATGAGGGCTGTCACCCGCTCTGATCTGGCTGAAGACGTTAGTGACAAAAAGTTGTTACCACCTAATGGTTCTTTAAGCCTCCACGCAAAACTACCTAGTAGTTAGCTTAGTTCTCTGTGGACAAATAACCACCTTACAAAGATCCCGATCCTACACTACCTAGTGGTTCTGCTGGCAACTTCAGTGAGGCAACTGAGTGCCTTGGCGCATGTAATCTGTTCTCCCAGTGCTACTTCCAGGTGACTTGGAGACCTGCCGGCAGGTCACAGCCCTGCGGGGCTGGCTGCAGCACTGCTGCTTCTGCTCTACCTGCCCGTGAAGGGGTAGATTGAATTGATTTCCAGAACTGTTAGGCTTTTCAAAATTAGTATATCCACTCCTCCCCATTTCTGAGAAAAAAGTGCTTGCTGGGGAATTGCAGCTTTGCCTCATTCTTTCTTCCTGTTCTGCCACAAGTCTTAGTGATGGGCTGAAATAATGTCAGTCGTCCTGATAATAAGAAATGCTTATTTCCTTGCCACTGTGAAGTAAAACAATAAGTTGCTTTAAGATAATATTTGCCTCTAACCACACTTAGACAATACACTGAATTTCCACTGAGAGGCTAAACTAATGCTTTAAACTCAGCTCCATGGGTTATTTATAGATCTTCTGCTGGCTGGTGATAATGATCCTCCTCAGGCTTAAGTCACAGGCAGAATAATCCCCTGAATTCGAGACCTTTTATTAATCGTTCATGTATTTTTGCTTTGTGGGAGGAGAGCTATGTCCTACCTGCGTGCTTGGATGCTATTAACAAAACACCTCAAACAGCATGTTGTATTTTTCCAAAGGAGTCTTACCTCAGAGAACAGGGACCTGTAGTACTTTGGCTCCTGCAAACCTAATCCCAAGAAACCGCACAAGCAATGGGTTTTATCTTGAGAATATACTTGCTCGGAACCACCATTACTGTCCTCCACATGCCCACAGGTGCAACGGTCAAGAGTAGCTGTCCCAAACCATAGTCAAGCAGCTGTGTTGTCTGAGGTATTCAACACTGTAGAATACTAGAAGAATTATTTTCCTCTTTTTTTTTTTAATTAATTTGGACAGTAGCAAGCACTAATCAGATAATAGGAAGGATTGCTCATTATTCAGAAGGAAACAGACACAGAACAAATGCTCTCGCTTGTCTAATGTGCCTTTGGGAACAAAGAAGCAGGCAAACTGGAGCAGAGAGTCTTCACAAGAGAGGAACGATGAAGCCTTTGCTATACAGTTTCTTTCGCCAGCCTCACTCAAGTCTCTTCCATGATGTCCTTGCTAACAGAGCGGTGCAGGTGCCACACAGGTACTTGGGAGCAGGAGTGCAAATGGCAGAGGGAGTGGACGCTGCGTCCCACTGCCACGCCAGCACCCATTGGGATGCTGTGGATTCAGGCTTCACTCTGGGCTTGGACACCACTGCCTCTACTGGTGCAATGAGACCAGGAGTCTCCGGAAGGCAGCAGTTCCTGTGTATTGCAGTGTCTGACCCCTCATATTTCTTGCAGAATCTGCTGAAAAATGGTTAAGAAAGCCATTGTCTGTGTTATTCCCCTAAGGCATGTATACGTTTCTAGGAGGAAAAGAATGTTCTTTGTGCTGATTCATAGAAAGAGGACGCATTCTTTGTTTTAAAAAAAGTTTAGCAAGGATTTATTTTCATGTGAATAGCATACTGGAAAACAGATGTTTTCCCAAGTTATAAAAATTGTCATAATTTTATGTCCTTCACCAAATTTTACCCAGTTTTCTGCATATGTAAGCATGGGAAAACAAAAAGCATTAAATGAAAATTTTGAAGAAGATGGAAGCATTTGAAAAATCATTGGCATTACAGATTCCCCACCAGCAACTGCGCTGTGAGAATGCAATGAGAAAGCAAATGGTAGATTATTTCCCCTCACCTTCCATGCTTCTAAACCCTGCTGAGAGTTACAGGTGAGAAGTAATAGCATAATAAAGTCAGTAAAGACAAGTCTTACACTACTCCACAAATTAAGAATGGTCAAAACTTTGTTAGAGGATCAGGTCCTACACTAAAGGGAGGAAACAAAGTATGTTTAATTTATTGACTGGAGGTTAAACATACCAAAAGCAAACAAATGTACTGAAAACCAGATCAGAAAATGGAGACTGAAAGATCCTGCAAGGTACTCAGATTGCACAGTGCGCAGGGGAAGCTGAGAAAGGTACATTGTCAGATAATACTGCAAAGTATTAGTGCCACAAGAACAAAGAACACAGCAGGAAATACAGATAATGATAATGAAATTCTCATGTTACTTAGTCTGCCTTGTGAGGGACTGTCTCCTCAGCAGAATGAGCCTCTGCGAGTACAGAAAGAACTTTGTCAAATGGTCTTGTCTTTTAATTAGAGAGCTTTTTGGAGTGCTCTTGGTTGGGGCAGACAGGTTTTAAGGACATCAGCGATGCGTGCCTTCTGGTGTTTGTGATTTTCTCCCATCATGAACATCCCAAATTCTGTAATGAGACGATTCATTGGTGACAGAGTATGACATGCACCACCAATAGCTGCTAGAATGCAGCTCCATTCAGGAAAATATGTTTAAAATTAATTGCTAATAGACCATGCCTTCCATACAAGAACAGATAAAAAGTTTTCATGAGATTCCTTTAGAGAAACATCTTACTAAGGGATCTGAGGAGAAATGTCTTTGGGAAAACTCTTTAAAATTGCATTTAAAATTAGAATGTTGTACTACCAGATAAAAAGACAATGATAAAAGTGGTGTTTATCAGATTTGCTGATCGGAAGAGTACCTACTGAAATTTCTTGATAGTCTCCCATAAAAGTTGAAAATACACATATTCCAAATGTTGAAGGAACAAGTCTCTGTTTTTCTACTTCAGTATTTCAAGCAATGGGAAGCCAGAAAGAATAGATGGCTCAAAGCATGGCTATGCGCACAATGTGGACTAACTCTCAGAAGAAGAAGTGCAGACTGCAAAGTTAGGAACTGCCAAATGAAGCTCTGAAGGTATCAGCCTAGCTTCAGTTCAGTCCCTCTGTATGCATATACCGTGATCCATTTTTTCATCAGACAGCCTTACACTGGTTTTTACCCCGTGAAGCAGGGAAGAGCCCGGGTTGTAAATTGGGGTGCTTTCTGGGACCCCTTCCTTAGCTGCTACAAGGTTTGAAGTGAGGGGGTGCAGGGCTGGCAGAGGTGTGCGCACCTGCTATGGGCAGGCTTGGAGGCAGACGGAGGACGTTCGGGTACTCTGTGGTGACAGCGCGTAACCCTTCCAGCTTGTAAAGTAACCTTAGCAACAGCCTGTGTGGAACCTTAAAACTCAGTGAAATTTAGCTCAGTTTCTGTATGGAAAGCAGAAGGCCCATCTATGACACCAAGAATAATTCCTGGAGAAATTTAAACCCTTAGGCCATGGGATGGGGAGAAGACTAGGACTTTCCAAAGAAGAAGATATCTTAATTTTTTTTTTTAAATACCAAACAGCAACATTTCCCCTGTGTTCCACACTGAGAAACAGCAAAATGAAATTGTCACAGCAAAGAACCCCATTAACCTTACACACGGGCTGTGTTAGCAGTTCAAATTTAATAGAATTATAAACAGTTGAAAATGGACTTTTCTGATAAGAACTGTTGGATATTCTTAATATAGGTACTGCTGTTAGTCTTCAAAGTAGCGCTCACCTGTGCAGGTGTGTGCACAAATGTGTATGTGTGCGTGTTTACCTAAAATAAACACACTTTCTCTTGTTTTAATTCTGCTTCCTGCAGAATGGAAGATGGTGGTTTCTAATGGGAATAACGTTAAAGAACAGAGAACAGGAAGAGTATTTAGAATAACTAAACAATGGATACTGATAGTGTTTGAGTAGGTGATCCATTACAAATACTTTGTGTAGACTACACAGTATAGCAGCGTACGGATATGTCTATCAGTTGACCAGATGCTTATGCTTAGAAATGAATGTTACAAAATAATAATGAAAAAAAATATTTGTAACCATGTTTGCTGTGTCCATGTTAGTTTCCTGAGACTGCCGCTGGTAAATATGAAAAGGAATCAGATAACCAGCCGCCTCATTTGATTTCAAAGAACTAAGCTGGTAGCAATACAGTGAACACAAAACGTATTATTCGGTCACAGTTTTGCAAAGCATCTGCAAAACAAGTAAATAAATAAAAACCCGAAGATTTTGTTAAAATTCTTCAAATGAGCCTACAAAACAACACTTACCACAGAACTTCATTAAAGAGAATTAATGACATAATGTCTCTCTGTTTACTTCTTCAGAACAATTACTTGAGGCAGGAAATCTTTAGATAAAAACCTCTAATGATGCTAAGTCTCCTATCTAACCTCCTTCCCGAAAACATTACAGTTAATGATGACAAATTCTTTCCTTTCGTATCATAATAAAATTCTGTCTTTGTATGTTGTTCAATAAGAACAATATAGATTATTTGGCCTCCTCCTTTCTGATTTTAAATTTAAACTGGTAATTAACTTATCAGAAGTTTACAAAGGTGGAAAAAATGTTTTTCTTCTTTTGTCACTGTAGTTTTTATTTATTCTGACCTTGAAATAACTAACAGATCAATTTTTAAAAAGGCCAGCAAATTCACAAGTTCTGGGGTACAGCAAATGAGGGACTCTGCACGTGCTTTTCTCTTTTGTAGGCTGCAGAGAGAAAATAAGATAAACCTACAAGATACAGTCAGAAAGAGCAGGCCAGGTTAGAAGGCAAAAAGAACAGCTACAGATGGAAGAAAAACTACTAAAGTTCTGTAGTAGGTAAAGCTATAACTATAATAAGTAAGATATGCCACTCCTGAAGTGATGATAAAAAGCTTTCCTGGAGCTAGCCATACACCCCAAAGCAGTGAGTTCACACTAGAAGAAAGCACATCCCCGTAGCACCCGGGCTACCGTTCTCCAGTGTCACAAGCTGAGCTCCAAGTCCCTGCGCCTACGCTGGCCGCCGTGCTTCGTGGGCTGCTGGTGCGTACGATCCTGTGAAAGGCAGGAGCTATGAGAAGAATTTACAAACCAGTAAGCTGGAAGGGAAAGCAAACACTGCCAGTTAAACCATGTGCTTCCTGCAGTGCATTGCTGTCAAGTCTAGACTGTGGTATATAAGTACTCAGGTGGGAGAGCTCATTTCCAGATAATAGCATCTAAGACGCTGTTTGGAACCACAAAAGTGTCAGCTAATCTGCTTACCTACTGATACTGCTAAATGTAATGTGAGTTTATCATAAATTTTCAGTTATTATGCAAAAAATTAACTTTGGCCAGTTCTACTTATATCTACTGAGAAAAGAGCCACACAGTTTTGCAGAAGAAATTATGGTGATAGGGATTATGCGTACAAGTAAGGATTGCAGTGTCGTTCTTCAATTTAAACATGATTTACATCTGAGTCTACAATAAGATCTATCAATAACATTAGCGAAAATGAGTCCTCTATTACTGAGGGTATATTTGCATGACCCTTTTGTCCCTTAAAATACCCGCCATTAGGAACACGTATGTAGAGAAGGCTCTGGAAAACGCTAGTACACTGTGATGATATCATGTACTCCCGAGTAGATGATACCGGGGTTTAAATCCCAACAGTAATTTAAGCGTTTCCTATACTAAAGCTGTGATCTGACAATCATTGCTGGAAAGGTGGTGGCAGCTTAAGACATAGCTATCCACAGCTGCTTGTTAGTCCTCTGCCAGAAACTACCCCGGCAGTTCGGCTAGTGGAACAAATCACTGGAGTGCTTCTCATCAACAGCATCGCAGAAGTCAGCCCATCTAATTCAAACTGCTGCCGTGGCTGTGAGAAGTAGCTCGGCTGATTTTACACTAGAGTGGGTGAGGAGAGCTCGTGTAGTCTGTTCCCTGGCTGAACTGCGGGGCTGTGGCTGCTTGCAGATAGCTGCTGCTGACAAATAGGAGAGAGCTGCTGTATAGATCGTCTGACGGTGGCCTAACACTGCTGCTGGTGCTACCTTTGGCAGACTGGAATCAATAACAATTGCTGTAAAGGCTCCTTATCAGTCTGGGTAGAGCCAGAGACTCTACAGAAGCAGCATCTTAATGCTTGAAAACATAAAGCTGACGTTTGAGGCAATGTAGGTCTACCGATACTGGGATTCATTATGAAAGCTCTTACTGAAACAGCCGATGAAATTATGCAAAGTATTTTGTCTGAGTACGCCCCTTAGCACTGCACATGCAAAGGACAAAGAAGCATGTTTAATTCAATATTGCATGTCTTTTTCTTTTACGGGAACTGGGTAACAGTAAGGCACAGACAATGTTGTTACAAGGTCATCAGGAAGTTGTTAGCTGAACAGAAGGTTGTGGTAGTCACTCTGTTACTGGAACTGAGCCAGGAGGGCTGAGGAAGAACTTTGACAGCTCTGAGAATCGCTGATACTTTTTAATAGGTCCAGCACGGAATATATGTAAAAGAATATATGGCAATCTTCTGAAGTACTTGCTGGAGCTTTCTGCTTTCTGAATTTAAAATACACAGCCCTGCAGTTCAGGCAAGAAAAACAAAACAGCACAAGAATGGACTCTCTTGCCCGAGTCTAAAATGTAAACAAAGCACCCCCCCAAACAAATACCCCCCAAAGGCCCAACAGCAGCCCTTCTGAGGGTACGGAGTTTTGCTGTTACCTACAGATGGTAGCAGCTTTTATCACCTCCTCATACTCAAAAGTAAACATGATGCTTCTTAATTTCAACTCCCAGACAACTCTTTCCCAGGCTATCTAGAAATAAACACCCAAAGAACTAATTATTGCTGTAAAACACAGGAGCTCTGTTTTAAAGTAATTTTCCATCCCCCTGTGGTTTTCTACCCTGCGTGAACGCGTGGGTGCCTTCCGCTCTCCTCACATCGCAGTGGCAGGGCTGGGCAGAGGCAGAGTAGACCATCAGAGAGGATCGGGAAAGTAGGCAAGAAGCTGGCTGCTCGTCTGCTCGTGGTGATTAGGTCTCAACCGTGAGATCAAGGGCTGCAGCGTGTGTGTGTGTGCTCCCACCTCATCCCAATCGTGTACCAGGCACAGCCTTTCTGGGAAGGAAACCGGGGTATTTTGCTCAGAGGTGAGCCTAACACTCATGGTGAGATCCTTGGTTGTGACTGGTAGATCAGAGCTGGAAGTTTTCACCACATGCACCTGCGAGGCAGAGCAGACATCACCTCTAAGTCCCAGGCAGACTCAGACTGAGGCGAGTGTGTCTTGAGAGCAAGAAGACTGTTAGTATTACTGCAAGGCCGTGTCAAGGTCCCAGGCTGGGCTTGTTTGTTCAGAAGACAGACCAACAACGCAGCTGGCAAACGCCCAGGACGCAGCTTCCCAGCCCTTTCTAAGCTCCCTGCCCCCATCATCACTCTTCTCATCTTCTCTCTTGGTTCTGCAGGAGGTGCATCCGCTTAGCAGTTCTGGGAAGGGGAGCAGGGGCTGCCAGGTCACCCCGTCAGAAGCTCACTGCTCTGCCCGTGCGCACTTTCTCCTCATCCCTGCTCTCCCTGCCTCTTTCCAGTACGTCAGCATCAACCTCCTCCATCCCCAAACCTTGCATATGATCACAGATACCCAGGGCTCTGGAGTTGGGGAGGGGTTGGTGAGAGATGCAGCAGCAGGTGGCAAAGAAGGAATCATGAAGAAAAATGGAGAACAAATATTGAGAAACAAATCAGCCTTCAGGAGGATTATGTGACTGCAGATAGTTATACCAAATCCATCACTTCTGTCATTGTCATCAGAGCCCTGTCAGAGCCTATCCTCATCGGTTTCAGTGGGCTTTGGATTAGATCTGGAATCAGTATAAAGTATTGAAAGAGCTGATTAAAAACAGTGGCAACTCTAGGAGCTTGGCCAGTCAACAGCCATCTTGGTGCTTGAACGATGCAGCCCGCTCAGCAGTCAGCTGCATCACTGTGGGGCTATTTGTTTTCAGAGGATGTGTCTGTGGGTGACAGTGACAAAGAGAAATACATCTCGGGGACACCATTTGACCTAGAGCTTCGACAGGGCTGCTCCCTGCCAGCAAGAGCTGACTCTGGACTGATGAAGATGTTTGTTCTAGATTGAAATACTAAGTTGGCATCTACAATGCGGTAGGCCAAAAGAGAGTAGGTTTCCTTTTCTGTGGAAGCACTAGTGCTAAAGTAAGCAGTTCTCCTTTTTGCTAAGTCTGCAAAAGCAATGACTGTTATGGTCAAAGTCAAAGGAATACTGCCAATTTAGCAGAAGCCCAGTTTCTAAAGAATTTCAAGTCATACTTGTAAAATCTGGGAAGAGCAGAGTTGTTTATATTGCACAGCTAATACTGAAAACAGTTTCCATAATAACTCTGACTTTCAGTTTCTCTCCTTCCCCATCCCTTGTAAATATAAATTTAATAATAATAAAATGTAAGCTCTGTAAACATGTTTCAAAGCAAAAATCTAAAAATCTCCAGTGTTCCCTAAAACCTCATGTCACTTCTTGTCCTCTGGTAGTGTCTCTAAGGGAAGTTTGCACCAAAGAAACATACAGCGATTAGGAAATGTATCTGTAGACTTTTGAACAGTTTTCTATCATTTTTTGACTCAGGGCAAATCCAGTATTTGTTGGCACTTGTCTGAAAAGCCTAGGTTTGTTTTCTTGTCTCACAAAATAGTAAAAGGTTGCATTTCTTTAGCTAACTATTGGGCATCTTTGGGAAAATGTGTTAACGTTTGTCACGTTGCGGTCATATTTGCCACAATGCAGTGTTGTCTAAAGCACAAAGAAAATCTCTCTGGAAAGAACAATATGATTTACTCCTATCCATGGCCAGGTAGATGCGTTCATGAGAACTCACAAATGTTCCTGAAGAATACTTGAGAAAGAGGAATGCCTAAACACAGGTGGAAGAAAACAACTCACAGACACCACCACCCGCCTCCTTGACAAACTATCCGGCTCGGTGCTGTGCTGGGTTCAGAAAACGTTCTGCACACTGCTTGGAAAAAAGCACAAACATTTCCTGAAAAGGCCCTTAGAGATAGAGTAACACCTCCCAAAGTGTTACTGACTCTTTCCTTGCTTAAAAGAAAGCTTTCTGACCATGACGGGGAGGAGGGAAGGGAGTAAGTCTATAGACAAACCCTTCTTTCCTGTGCACGTGTTGAGCCCAGGAAGCAGGCTAACCGCAGGCTGAAGGGGAAACTGTGCAGCTCCTTCTGCTAGAAGATAGACAGCGCTTCCCTATCTCCCCGGAGCCGGCACCCAGGCACTGCTCCTGCCCTGCCGGGCTCAGAGACTGGGAAATGTGGGAACGTTGGAACTGGAGAGAGCCCAATTCAAGCAGATCAACTGTGCTGTCTTTTGCTCTCTCAAATAATTTCAGCTGGTTTTCAATCGGAGTTTGTTTTATGTCCTTCCAGCGCAGGAGAACAAGCTTGTGGTCAGAGAGGTTCCCTTTCGCCCCGAGGTGAAACCTGCTGTCATAATGGGGGTAAAGCCATTTTCACCACTGCCATAAGAAGCATCCAGCATTTGAGATAACAGCTTTTGAAACAGCGCAGAAATGGTTGCCAGTTTTGTCCTTTTTAACACCGACAGTTTAAATAACTTTCACCCTTAGTTCAAGGATACTTGCTGGTGTTAACCATTTTCAAGGATGGTTTAGGACCTTCAGGTAGACAGAGAGGACGCAGTGTGCAAACAGAAACTGTTGAGCTATCATTTTCCAGCTACACATGAGAAAGAAAAAATGAAGAGAGCTGATTTTTTTAAGGCAAAAGCCAAGTCCGTCTTGCACGGTGGCAAACAGCAGAATAGTATAGTCAGAATACAAGCAGGGAAGCTGCGTAGTTTAACAAATGCAAATATGATAAATTCCTTGTTTATACATTACTTACTGCTTGGAAATAGAATTTGTGAAGTATTTATTAGGTAAAATCATCAAAATCATGTCTCTGAGGTTGTGATCTGCATATTAGCAATGACACTCAGATTATTGCTAAGTGTTACCACTGGCCAGTTTTCATCATAATATTTTATTACCAATAACAATATATTTATTTGTACTGCTTTGTGCACTATCCAGGCTAAGTGGGATCTGCAATGATTACACTGAAAATGTGTCAGCAATATTTCATCTGGGTCTCTGGGGAATATTAAGGGCATGCACCCTGCCTCCACAGATGTCATGGTCAAAACTTTCAGCAATTTCACCGAGAACGGGACCAAGCCTTGCACGTGCTGCTCTGCTCCCTCTCCCGACGGGATCCCACTGCGTCAGACTCTGAGGTGAGGGCTCGGGAGCTCTCCATGGGTCAGAGCTCCATGGCCAGTCCTGACTCCTCATGATTTAATTAATTCCCTGGACACAGTACCTCTTCCTCTTCTATTTCTACTGCTGCTTGTTATTTCAGTAACATTTTTAAAGTCATCTTGCTCATCCTTAAATGTTGTAAGCCTTGAAGGTAAGATGCAGTATCTTTCCAATACGACACTATAGCCTTTACATGTGGAGGCATCCACAGTGAATTAAGACATTGTCCTTACAGCTTTGTCAATGCTTCACCTGTATTTTTCCCATTTATCCTGGAAGACTCTCAGAAGACCTGGAAAATGCCTATATAGCAGTGGCTTCACCTGCTCATAGGAGCAGGCACTGTGCTAACTGATTGTGGTCACCTCTGTGGTCTCCTAGTAATACTGCACAAGCAGCTATCCCCAAGAGATTGGAAACAGATGACATTATAGATGTATAATGTGTCAGAGGATCTCGTAGGCAACTTCCAAAGCCCTTGGTCACATAGTGCACAAGCATTTCAAGCCCTGCACATGGATAAGTTGCATTGTGCAATAATTTGTTGCACAGCTGACTGTCCGCTGTCTCTTGTGTTAAATGGTTCTCCATGAGCACAAATTTGAGAGCCTTTGGTCTGGTTTTCTGTGCCACAGTTACTGCCTTTACATAGATACCTTTTTTCTCCTTCCAGTGTATGTTTCATTTTTTCCTCTTTATCTCTTCTTCCACCGCTAAATAATTTCCCTCAAAACCGCACTTAAGCGTGATTATTCCCTCAGTTGCGCAATTACATTACCCCTTAAAATCCATGTTATATTTGTGCATGAAGAATTCACTGTTGGATTCCCCCACCCTTTTTTATAAAAAAACCAAAAAATGAACAAGTAATGAAAGGAATAAACCCCCACAAAGTCTTGGTATTATCCTACTACACAGCAGTCATTGAGACAGCAAGTGAAAAGTAGCTTCTCCAACAAAAACGCTAGAGGAGGTTAAGAGAAATGTAGGTGGGTATTTGTCATTACAAAAGGCTTATGGTACAGAGCTAGTATTAAACATGGGGTGATATCCTGCGTATATCTTTATACACCCAAACTTCAAGTCTGTGGGAATTTCCAAAGCGCAAAGAACACAGAATCTAAGCCAGAATTATTTGTAAACATGGGATAGATGAGATTTATATAACAGGCTACTGCAGATCTATGAATTCAGGAAAGGAAATAATTACAAAGGAAATTAAAGTTAAAAATAGTCATGAACCACCCAAAAGACTGTGCTTTCACCTCTTTCTCTGGCAACAGAGTGTTACACCCACTTGCTGTGTGCCAGTTCATTCTTCTAGATAACTAGTAGGGCCAGGAATGGGGTTTCCAGTTTAAAAGAGAAACTTTACTTGGTAAATACTTCCTATTTTATGTTCAAAATAGGTTTTAGATTGCTTAGACAAAAAGCTTATACAATTTGCCTATACATCTAGCACAAAAAGTCTTCTAATAGTGTGTTTCAGTACAATGAACTTCTCTTGAGAGCAGGAACAACTAAAAATAAGAGACATTTAAGAACAAAAACTAAAGCTAACCTACCATCTGATGACATTTATTACCAGCATAAAATGTAATGTGGTGTTAATAAAGTGACGCTGTAGAGCTATAAGATGTGAATGCTGAAGGAATGGACATAACTGCTTGTAGTTACCAAACAGACAGTTATTTATAGGCCTAGAGACACTCAATAAAATCCAATATAAATCCATAACGCAACTAGACAGAAACAAAACGGGGAGAAAGAGTCAAGATGCAGCTCTGTGGTGCTGGATATTGCTGTTACCTGTGGTGCCCGTGGTGGCACTGGGGCCACGTCAGGGAGCAGGCAGGCTGCCCGGGGTCTTCAGGGGCTTCCAAATACACACCCAAAGCCAGGCACAGGTTTTTAACGGGTTCAGTGAACAGATGGTAGGAAAACACAACAGGCTAAAGGAAATCTCTGGGACCGTAAACACGAATAACTTCCTTAATAGCAACAATTTCCTTAATAGTAAGGAAGTTACAATCCATACCGAAAAAGGGAGCGGTAACACAATTAAGCTTCACATGTGCACGTCTAGCACGTGATGTGGGGGACAGGTGAGAAAGGTGAGTTTTTAAAATATTAAGTGAAGGATTTTGTGAAAAAATGTGTGCAGGTGCAACATAAGGACACTCAAGTGTGTTTTAGTAATTGCCAAGATACAGTGATGGGATATCATGGGTTCCCTACCTGTTTGCTTGTTTTAACGTGTCATTTTCTGAAACTAAAAGCACCGATTTTTCAAGGAAATGGGATTTTTAGTGCTGTCTGAAAATAGTTTTGATAGATGAATTTTAACAAGTTGTCGGTAAAAGCTTTCGGCTTCCACAAGCTAAACCCTGAGCTTGCTGAAATCAGCATTCATTTTATGTGGTTTGATGCCTGTTTCCTCACAGGATGATCTGTATGCAAGAGGTCTGAATGAGATGCACGAGATCTTTCCTGTGAATTTGGCTAAACAGCACCTGTTCTGAAATGCAGATTTTATTACCAGCGTTGGTTTACAATCACACTCATTAATCACATCAGAAGGAAAAGGTTTATGAAAATGATTGTTTGAAGAAACTAATATAAAAACTAACATGTTTTGTTAGCAATTGTCATATACCATTCTGACTGCTGATCAAGGTGAAAACTATATTGTTTAGTTTAGAGGAATATGACAGCATATCCTATATGTAGGGTAAATGATATTTTCCTTTAGATTTTATTTAGGGATTTAATGAAGAATAGCTTGATCCTTCTACATTTTTCCTATTCACACAAGATCTGGGTGCACAGATCCACACACCAATAAACTACTCTCAGAGCAAGAAGGATTTCTTCCAGCTCAGGAGGAACCTGTTTGGGAATCAGGTTTTGGGTACACCATGAGATGGACAACTTCCATGGAAAGACAGACAACCTTCAGTGAAGCTCCTTGGATAAATATGCTTTGGAAGCAAGAAAGACACTGCGAGTACCAAAAGGTCAAGTATGGCATAAATTAAATCTGTAATTCATAACAAGTGACTTCCAGCTCTGGCAAATTATGTACTTAATATAAATTATTAATACTTGTTTGTTTTCTGAACTGAGTGTCTGTGATTTTTATCCTCAGATGAAAAGAACCAGAGAATTTAAGATTGTGCCGCTAAGCTAAAGGATGTGGGTGTTTCTGACCCGCTGGCTGCTGGCTGCTGGCTTATGTTATAGTGAGTTTTTGCAATGTTGAAAAGATTTTGCATAAGGAGTATTTATATTTATTTATGTCTAAGATCAGTGTTTGTTTTTAATGTAATCTAGAATGAACTCTTATAGTAAACACTGATGTCCTTTAGAGAAAGCATAAACCAACCAGTACTTCCATTTATATACTCACAGCTCCAGCAACTTCAAAGCGCTCACTAAAGCATAGCTGAAGACAGAATTTAGTTTCATAATATACAGAGCGGTAGTAACATGCTTTTTTCTCTTTATTTGTGACTGTTTTCTCAGAGCTGGGAGAATGAGGGAAATATTTTAAATTCTGAGTTGGTTACCGCGCTGCTCTTGGTCCACAGGAGCCGGAGCCCAGCCTAAGGTGCAAGACACCCGTATCTGCACTCTGCAGCCTCCTGTGATACTGAACACAGCACCAGGAAAACAATTCCCCAAAGATATTGTTACAGAGCTCCCTGCAAGAGGATTGCCTGACAAGGACTTTTCAATCTGATAAAGACTATGAAGGGGCTCTTTACAATCTCCTGATTAAATGAATTGTCTCATAAAGTAACTGATGCCGGTGAATCAGCTTCTAACTCTGCGATGGCGAATACTCGGGCTGGCGCGGGGGGCTGTTGCAGGAGGCCGGTTGCTTTGGGGGGATGCAGATGGAGCGTGGTGATGGGAGACGGGGCAAGGACAGGAGCGGCAGAAGGAAGGGAAGGCTCAAGGCTCTGCAGTCGCATCTGGGGCTGGGTCCCTGCCCACTCTCACACTGCTTGGGGAGAGGGTCTCGGGTCACTGTGAAAGGCCATCGCCGGGATTAGCGGACTGAAAGAGAAATAAGATCCTTGCTACTTAAGCAATTGCATATGGCAGTTTAGTAAGAAGTTGCTGGCTTAATTGCAAGAAGAAAATAATTGTTGGTAAGGGAGGCTTTCTGCCACGTTACTGAACGAGGAGCGCCGGTGTGCCCAAGCCTGATTCTTAGAAGGGTTGTGCCCGTGACTATCCAGGTAATGTCAGCTGGAGCAGCGACTGCTCCATTCCCCTGGAAAATGCCAGGAGTACCCAGCTGCCCCAACGAGGTAAATAGTCCAAGTCCAAGAAATGAGTATGCATGTTCCTGGTCACATTTTTGCTTTTGTTAAAGTGTCATGTACCCAGCAGCTTCCAGTTCTGTATAAATAAATTCTGGCAGCCTCAACATTAGCTTGACTTTGACCCTTGGTTGGTATCAACCAAACATAAAACATATGAGTTAAAAGACTTGGGAGCTTTTAGAACAATGTTCGGGGAAGCGTATTCCACTGCAAAACAGAGGAGGTATAAATAAAGATGATGCTTTTACTCTTTATTCCTTACAAATAAAGACTTCGAGTTTTAGGCATAAAAATAAACATTCTGAGGCAAATGGGAATGCCACCTGATGTAAAATAAGTTAAAGCGTAGAGGACAGGGTTATAATTTTCCTTAACTTGAAAGTTATATGATGAGACAACATTTATAAAATCTATTCTAAATTCCTACATTAATAACTAAAGACGCAACATCATAGGCTGCAAAGAATTAAGCACAAAGGATTCTCTGTTTTCTGGACCATGAGAAAAATCTGGGCAAGCTTGAAGTTATACCCCAAGGACAACAGTCAAGCTGGGGCCATTAGTGCTGTGTGCATGTACATAACACCATCAGAAGCTGCCAGATTTCCCCCAAAAAGCAAACGAGCCTGTGGTATGTTAGAGAGCAGACGGGACTGAAAGAACCCCGACTTAGTTCTCCCCCCCCCCCCAATGTTAGTCTAGATATGACAGTCATTATGTTACTCTACTTTTAAAGTATTGAATCATATTACAGTGCATTGTATTTCATCTGTTAATCTCAAGCCACCTCGAGAATGGCTTGATGTGTTGGGAGAGGCTTTCTTGGTCCTTCAAATGTGAATCATCGACTGGATTACAAAAGGGAAAGGTGATTAATCAACTCCTTTCTCTCGTTACCTGAGTGGTTTTGTTTATGTCGATAACGTATCCTGAAGCCTTGATTATTTGTGTACCCTTTAAAAAGTGATTTCTACAAATAAATTTCAAATGTCAAATATATTTTATTGTCTGGCATCAGAGTACAGAAGGAAGAGCTGAAAGAAGCAATCCAGCATCATGACTTATCGGGAAGAAAATGAAGGGAACACTCCTTTAAGAAGAGAGAGGAGGAAAAGAAAGCAGGAGGAAAATAGCAGGAGCTAATTTGTGGACACTCCCCCAAAAGGTCATGGGAGGCAATGGAAGGAATGAAACTGGTGATGGAAATCAGCAACACAGACAAACATCCCAAAAAATGCAATCTTCAAAAAAGCAGCAGGCAATCAGGCGGGGGTGCTGTGAGAATCCACAAACCTCGTGCAGCGCTAACCCACGGCAACCACCAGCTCTGCTCCCCATCACACCCATACAACACTCCTGCCTCCAAAGCACTGTGCTCAGAAAACGTAACGCCAAGTGCCCACCTAAAAAAGAAAAGCCCAGCACCCAAGGCTTTCCACTGGTCCAGGCTGTGACGCAGTGACCCGCGGTGGTTGTCCATGTGCAAGATCTCACACTTTGGTGGGAGCCTGCGAAGACCAAATTTGTTTAGACCAAGCCAGATGATGCTGACAAAATAACTCTCAGGTATCAAAAAACAGGGATCTGAAAACTGAATACATACAAATCTAAAAATTATATAAAACTGTTGCTGCTAATTGCTAGAATTATTCTTTGTTATCAGTTTTTGAAATAGTGATTAGCGCTGCATTAGCAAAGAAAGGGACCAAAGACATTTAAAACTGCAATACCACTTGCTATCATAAGGCAAAGTGCTACCAATATGCACATGTACTAATTTTTGGTATAAACACGGTGGCAGGTTGGATTTAAGCTGGCCTTTATTTAAAAATACTGCATGGAATAACTTCTGTTCGTGATTTTATCTCTTGGAAAGTAGATTCAAAGCCTCTGCATTTCCTCCCCACCACTGGAATTGTGATAAGACCCAGAATTTCAGCTACCCCAGCTTTTCTATTTCAATCCTGGTAACTTTAAATTGTGGTATTACACTAAGAACAGAAACCATTTCTCCCTCTGCCTTATTTTGGTTGTTCTGGAACACATTCTGCCCTGTAATTGATAGAGTTTAAAAATAAATCCAGTTTGGCCTTTTCAAACATAACAATATTTTCTTGAGAAGAGAGTGCAGGTTTCTTTTACAGAGAAGGTAAATATTAGTGCCCTTTATGAAACAAATAGGTTCAAAGTTGCAGAGGGGTAAATATTTTTCCTTGTGTTAACTCCATATTTCAATTTGCTAGCCAGGCCTGTATCAGCATTAAAGCTTTTCTTTCCATCTCTTACACCAGGAAAAGGCCCACCTTCCCCAAGGTCTACTGCTAGTTTTCAGCTAAAATTTCTTCATGTGACTTAGCTGCATGGTCGTCATTAAGGCCTTCAGGCACCATGTGGATAAAAACATTTGGAAGAGCCTCCCGAGACCCTGAGCATCCATCCCCTTGGCGCAGCAGGTCAGAGCATTGCTGGAGTGCATGGCTCTAGCAACAGCGGGGCATAAGGTGGAAAGGGGGGCTTCACTATGAAAACCAGAAGTATTTAAACAATATTTTTCTTACTATGCTTAGTATGATGAGAATGTAATAAAAAAACACAAAGGATAAACCTCGTTAGATAACACTTGCTTTGATGGTAGCTCATCTGCTGGGCGGAGGATGCCTGAAGCTGTTTGGAGCACGGCACTGCCCAGCCGCGCTGCTCAGGACGCTGGGGTGCAGCTGGGGTGAGGGTTCGCCTCTGTTTTGCGGTGCTGCAAGATCACGATGCTGCTCAAGGGATAATCCTGCCGGTGCCTTTCTGCACCAGGTTAAGAGCTCTCACCAGGCACTCAGGGGCATCCGTGCCCTTGTGCGGCGAGCTGGATCAGCTCGCTGTTTGCTGATCCGGCTGAAAGCTAGCTCTGCAGGGAAAACTGCTCGGTCTGCTTGAGCCAACGTGGGGCAGAAGGCAAAAACATGTGGCTCGTAGAGAGAAGCCACAAGCGCTCTGCTCAGCTGGGCTCAGTTTCACTTTGGCTCAAGTGAATCCACGCAGCCCATAGAGAGGTCTTGCTGCAGGCCAGTGGGAGCAGGATGCTAGCTTAGGGGATCTGTGTTTCCCCTCCACAAAGGATTTATTCTGCAGGTACAAAGCAGTAAAACCAGCCTTCTAATCTAGGTGCCCAAGGCTGGGTACCCCTCGCCCTGCTGCCGGCTGAGCCCGGTGAGAGACAGGATGCTGGAACATGGCGCGTCAGCACCTGTCTGGACAGCGTGCAAGTACGACATGGAAAGAGATACACACGCATGCATGCACACGCGGTTGGTGTTTCGGTTTCCTCTGATACACTACTAACGTCTGTAGGGTGGACACCGCGGTGATTTTACAGAAATCTGTGCGTTTATCGCATTTTACTACATCTGACTGTCAAGTCACGGCCACGCACGTGCTCAGAAATGTCTGATAATTAACTTTTTATCTGCCTGTCTTTTGGGGGCGAGTTTTGGCCACCCAAAGGAGGGCATAAACAGTGGACAGCAAAACGAATAGCCGGAAGAGAGAATTACCCAGCCGCTTGGTAAAGAACACACTTCAGTGCCTCCCAATTAAGAAATGATCAAACCGCGCGCACACGGGAAAGCGGTATGTGCCGTGGGCTGACAGGCGCCCAGTCCTGCAGCTGCACAGCCTCTGCTCGGTGACCGGAGGCCGAACGGGAGCCCGGGGCAGCGAAGGCCGGCAGTGCTTCTCCTGACGGGAGGCTCCAAACGTGTCTGCGACGACGGCGGACAACTCCGTCTGTTGCAGAAGCCATCAAAGAGGCTCACACTTACGGGCTGCGCTCACCAGCTAGAGACACCCTCATGAAAACCCGCCACACCCGGCCCGCCCCACACCACAGGAAGCCGGGCCCCGCCCGCTCTGTCAGCGCCTGCGCATGCGCGGCGCACACCCACACCCGCCGTGAAGGGGCGGCAGAGGCTTCCCCCGCCCTCCCTGCAGACACACACACACGGACGGCACCGCCTCTTGCGATTGGCGGCGCGCCCCCCCTTCTTCCCGCCCCCTCCGGGAGCCGCCGCCCTTGCCATTGGCCCCGCGGGCCGGCGGCGCCTCGCGGTTGGCTCCGGCGGCGCTGCGGGCCGGCGGCGCTGTGGGCGGGGCGGCCCGGCGTTCACCGTGAGGTGCGGGAGGGCCCCGGCCGCCGCCGCTTCCGGGTCTGTGGTGAAGCCGCCGCGGAGGGCGATGGCGTAAGTGCGGGGGGCGCCGGGCGGGGGCGGGCCCGCCGCTCTGCCCAGCCGCTCTGCCCAGCCGCCCCTCGGTGCCCGCGGCGGGCGGGGCGGGGGCGTGCTCCCGTTCCCACCGGGCTGGGCCCGGTGCAGGCTGAAGGCGGGGCGGGGGCTGGTGCGGAGGAGTCGGCCCCGCCGCTGTCCCGGGGCCTGTCAGGCCGCGCCGCCGGCGGCCTCCCTGAGGGAGAAGCCGCCCGCGCGCGGGGCGGCTCTGAGGGGCGCCTGCCGCCCCCGCCCCGGGAGCAGCCGGGTGCCGGCAGCGCGCTGGGGCCGGCGCGGGCCTCCGCCGTGCCGGGGAGGGGGCCGGGGGGCCGCGCCGCGCCTCCTACGCGCCCGCCGGTGCTCAGGGGGAGGCGGTCTTGGCGCGCTGCCTCCTCCGCCCCACAGGGCGTCGTGTTGCCGGTACCGGCGTGCTCCGTCCTTCCCCCGCCTCGTCGCTTTCCGTGGAAGCGGTGCGAGGGGAAGCCCCTCCGGTTTCACGGGTCCCTGCGTTTTCCCTTTGCGTCTGTCTTTTGTAGGTTAACGCCGTGCAGAAAGGGTGTGAGGTCAGAGGACAGGAGTTCAGGCGCTTCCAGTCTTGTTTGGCCTGCGAGGAAAGTTTTGCTCTTCCTTTCCCTGGCCGGTGAAAGACGATCTCTGCCAGCGCCTGCCGTCCTCACAGGGCTTAACGTGCACACACACACACTGATTTAACACAAAACGCACCTGCTTTTTGTTGTGTCTAAAGCTGTAACGATAACGTGCTTGCACTTCACATTGTCAATAAAAAAATCCCATGTAACTTACCAATATAACATGCTTTAACATGTTAATATGGTGGAGGTGTATCTTAAAGATCAACGTATAGCCGATATCCCAGTCATAATCTACGTCTGGATTTGTTTCCCGTCTTAGGACACATCTCCACAGCAACCTTCACTAAACTTTGTGAAAACTTCCGAAGTTGGTAGTTTACTGCAACAGATGTATCTATATATATAATTTTATCAGGTTTAGTATGAAAAAACCATGACTGTTGCCATGGGAGTTCTTCTGTTGTGTAATTTAATTAGTTAATTCTACTTTTCTGGCTTTTTTTTTTAATTGTAGCTGTCCCATTTTTCCCCCCATTTTTACGTGCAAAATGTAAGGACCAGATTAACAATCGGGCCAGAAATTTTGGCAACTGAGAAGAAGAACTGGAGTGTAGGAGGGAGTAGTCCTCTTGTTTGTAAAAGTATGTTATGTAGGTTATTCAAGCAATCACTGGTAAAAACAGTATTAAGGTCCAATTAGGCAGTTGGCTCTAAATGGATGTTCAGGGATGTTTGCTTAGGATCATGGCCTGAATTTGCACAATTTGACAGTGTTCATTGCATGAGGAGACTTTGCTCATGGTGAATCGTCTCAGGTTGATTGGGTGGAGGTACGTGCATGTCTGGGACTTCTCTAGGGAGAGCTCTCATCCTCATGTGTGGCATGCTGAAGTAACTTACCCCTTTTGGGTATGCTGTTAGAAAAATTTGGTGTGTGAAATGTGCATCAGCTGCTCTTTGGTAATTGTCCTTTTGCATAATTTTATCCTGTGGGAAATAGGCAAGAGTTTACTGCTCTTTGTTAGCAGTGTGCGGAGTTATCTTGTGCTTACAGTGGTGTTCTCCTAGTAACTGCTTATCTTCTTATGTAACTTCTTACAGCACTTGTTGCTGCGCCAAAATCTTTGGGTTGACTGCAGACTGAGACAGATGCTAATGAAGATCTGTATGTAGTTCACTTAAGGATAATGGTATATGTAGCCACAAGACTGATTTTTGGTTTGATTTATGGCAGATTCCCCCCTTTCCCCTAATTGTGGTGATGTGTCAGAGGAGAAGTTTAGAGGAAGTACTTCTGGAAAAATTGATGTGTAAGGTGTAGAAGACTCAATTTTATAGAGTATTTCAGAGGTACAATGCTGTAGTTCAAATTAAAAAAAGGGAGGGGGAAACAAAAAAAGGTCATTGCCTTGTTGTTGAGACCAGCCCCAAAAATGAATTTTTTTTTTTTTTCCCTAAATAGAGGAGTGTGCGTAAGGGAAGTTCTTATTTATTTCTACTGTTATGAGCCTTTAGGTTCTGTTGTTTGGGTTTTTTTGGTCTTGTCCTTTTTTTCTTCCGCAGCATCAAAAGCTGGCAATGTAAGCAGGAAGACAACCCCCTCCCCTGAACAAGTTTGGGAGGCAAGGTTAGACAATATATTTTTATTTTTTAAATATTAAAATTAAATGAAAAATAATCCAAAGTTCAGTTAGGCATTCCTAGGCTAGCAGTTGAGTGATGCAAGGACTACTGTATGTTGGTGGCCATAGCAGGAGTTTGTCTTTGATTTCTTCTGTATTAAAACTCATGTCCTGTACTACTAGAAATAAATAAATAACAATATATCACTTCTGCTGTTTTGGACACTGAATCAGTAGATACTAGATTTTTTCTTCTGTTTTTTCTTGCTGCTCTCAGAAGGGTGTTAATTTTTTTTTTTTTACTGTAGATGCTTCTCTGGTGGTTTCTATTTCTCTATTAGGTAAAATAAATCTTATCAGGTAGGCTACTGTAAGAATGGTTTTTATCTTATATCTTACAGTTCCTTTGAATATACTTTAATTTTGATTTAATTAATTTTTAAGTAAACATGTTATTTACTAATGTAAGCTACTGTAGTGCAAATTATGTTTAACTAAGACTGTCCACACACTGGTTTAACTAGGTGTGACTGTCTTGTGCTCTGTTTTTAGTTCAGCTGTTTCCGCTGGAGGTCGTAGCCAGATTTCATTGGTATAATTAAAGCAGTAGTTTAGTTTGTTTACAGTCTGCAGCTATTGTTACTTCAAGCACTAGCAGAGGGGGAAGAAAATAGGCCTTAAGAAAAGAACTGCTAATCTTTAATTGGGTATAAGGTACGAAGCCATGCAACATGTCAGATGGCAGAATTGCTGTGCGGGTGCTGTCACTTAGCTTATTTTTTGTGTACATGTGTTTTTTGAGAACTTTCCTTGTCTTCCTTCCTCTTTTCCTTGCTTGTTGATTAAAGAATAGCCGAGCTTCCTAAGCTGTGCTGCGACAGGTTTGAAGTCTTCGGACCTAGCTGGAGTGTTTTGGGAAAGATGCCAAGGTTGGCAGCTTTTTGTTTTGTGAATTGTGCCTAATGTGCATCTGGGTGCTGACAATGTCACAATACCTTCAGAGGAAAATTCAGTCGAGTCATGTTTACGTTTGTGAGACTCCTTTCTAATATTTAATTATCTAAAGCTCTGACTTCGTAGCAGCTGTTGCTGGAGACCCCTTGAAAGAAAGTGGTGGGGTGGGTAGGATGCGAAAATGCCATTTCTTTCCTTTTCTCTAAGGAACCGCTGTGGGTATGGCTGCTCTACTGGAGATGTGAAGCATGCGGGCATATTATCTATGTTCATTTATTTAGACTAGGGGGATTTACCTCCTGTTGTTTAATGTGTCATTTTGGGTGTAATTGTGACTCCACTGCCTTGTAATTGCTGTAGAAGTTGGGAGTAGAGTATCCTCAGAATCGTCATTAACCTCTAATAACATCAATTAACATATATTCAGTAAGCACTTGATTTCTGTGAAGATCTGAGGAATATGTCTGGCAAATTTAAAGTCCTGGTTTATTCCCCCCATGAATTCTAGTAATAATAAGGGGATTGGCAGGGTCCCGTATTTCCCTACTTGCTTCATAACTGTATAAAAGTGTTTCTTCTCAGTATCATGAAACGCGAGTTTTTTTCCTCACCTTT
This sequence comes from Ciconia boyciana, assembly GCF_034638445.1. Lineage (NCBI taxonomy): Eukaryota > Metazoa > Chordata > Aves > Ciconiiformes > Ciconiidae > Ciconia > Ciconia boyciana. The sequence goes on along the minus strand of NC_132938.1, from coordinate 78,512,838 downwards.
GGATACCAGTTTTATTCAGCTGTTTCTATAAGGTGTGCCAGAAAAAGATTGTTACAAAGGATGTGATAAACAGACATTTCTTTCTCATTCTCCTTTTGTTATACAGCCCAAGACCCATATTACCCTAATGCTTTCAGGCACTGAATAAGATATCTGTTGCCTTTATCCTCAGCTATAGATGCAGGACAGACCTTTTACAGGTGGGTTGTTGCTCCCTAGACAGCTCCCTCCTGCAGCTGTCTCTGCCAAGCAACTGCACTCTGGTGACCAAGAGCCTGGTGACTGGGCTTCAGTTGTGGGTTTTTTTGTCAGGTCTTTCATACATGCATGCTTTCTGTAAATTTTTAATGACTTTGTTCAAGCAGAGGTTTGTTCTCGGTGTTGAGTGTTAATGTGTCAGGCTGAGGTTAACACTAGTTTACCTACTTGATGCGATTTAAATGTGTTTATAAAGATTTGAAGTAGCTGCTTTTGAGTATTTGGCTTTTTAGAGATGGAATATTTGCTGTGAAAATCGGATCGAGTTTGGAATACTGGAAGTGGGCTGGAAATGAAGTGCATCCCCCAGGATTATAACATCACTTGCGTCTTCTTAGTAGCGAGAAAAATGGATTAATATGTGACACAAGTAATTAAAAAGCATTTTTTTTAAGTGTCTGTTAAGTGTGTGTTTCTGCTATGAAGAAAGCCTGTTTGACCAGGAGGAGCAAATCTACATCAGTATCGAACCTCACATCTTCAAGCCAGTCGGCTGTCTGCTTTGAACATGCTAAGTGCTCTAAACATGCAGAACCTGAAAAGCAGGGCCCAAGTATTTCAGTGTGGGCATCATAAATAAAGGATTTGGCCTTTATCTCTCCTTGCTTCAGATATCTCATTTGCAGAACGACAACTACATAACCCCTTAAAAGACTGCTGTGAAGATAAATATGAGTATTGGGATTCTGTCACTTCACAGAATCCCACAGAATCCTCCTCTTTTCCTGTCCTCCTCCCAGGAGAAAGCTAATATGTTTTGTATGTATTAACATGGTATGTGGTAAATGAGAGCCACAAGTGATGTACTGACTAGTAAAGATGTGCTTAAAAAAAAAAAAGAGGCGGGGGGGAGGCAAATAAACCAAAACACTTGTTATGGTTTCGGACTATGCTCTGGCATGTTAACTGAGCTCATAATCACAAAACAGTAGAGACCTTGAGAAAATACTATAAATAAGTGCAGAGAGGTAAACATGCAGTTCTGGGTTTCTCTTCCTCTTTGGTATGTTTTATTTCCTGTATTAGCACGGTTGGTAAGTCAGTTTCCCACACAGTCTTAGGTCTCATCCTTCCAAGAGTTTGTCTCTTAAGATTTTGAGAGTATACTGGTACTTCAGAAGAACAGAGTAGCAGTATGAATGTAAATTATAAGCTCATCAACCTATGGGTCAGTGTTCCTGGGGAGTGCAACAGTTAATGTTTTGTCTGATTGCAAAGTAATTTTGCCCGTAGGAATAAATGTAACAGAGAGTGGATGAGTGCAGGCAACTGACAGGTATGCACAATTTAAATCTATAGGTACAGTATGTAGGGCGTGGAAGATGAAGGCAGATAGGTGCAGGACTGTCAACAGAAGGAAATGCTGGTTACTGAAAGTAGCTAATATCTGTCCCTGAAAAGACTGCATCTCTTAACAGTCATGATGATCCAGATCCTGCCTCTCCATGCTGTATAAATGTGCAAGGACATTATACACAGTGTGTAGTACTTAAGTCTCTGCATGCATCCCCTTTGTATTACACTAATTCATAAGGCCAAAATTGCTTCATAATCTAAATGGATTAAGCACTTGCTTCCTCTGAGACACATACTGAGAGCCTGCAGGTGTTGCTGCTGCCTATTTCTGGGTGGTTATACTTTCATTGCCATCATCCTCTTCCTCAGGGTGATGGGTGCCCATCAGTGGGGCAGGTTGTTAAAGGATCAGCTGTGGAGCTCCAAAATGATGTATTGACACATGATGACTGATGGGGGATTCCTCTGTTTATTTGCATGTGAGTAGCAAATGTATTCCAGAAAACTTCCAAGGATATTTAATTTATGGTTATGGATAGTGGTGACAAAAAATGATGAACATGGTCTTTATTTAAATAAGTAACTATCAGGATCCCATGACTTGCAGTCTCTGCGTTGTCTTGCCACAGTCCTTTTCAGAGCATAATGATATTTAGTGTCCTGCCTCAGTATCACGTAACATTGGATGATAATTTCTTAGGAAAAAGCCTCAGGTTGCTTTCTCGAGGGATTACATCATAGTGGTGATAAGCAGTCCTCACCAATTGACAGCACTTCTGCAGTGGTCTTGATCACAAAAGAATGACCCTGTTGTCTCTTGGTAAGAATGGGAAAAACCAAGTTCGTTCTTCCTTTGTGCTGAAAGTGGTGATTTTGGTTTCTCCAGTTACCCTGTCATTCACGGGTTAAAGGCTCTTAGAGGCTGCCTGCAGAGGCATCATCTGCTTCATAATACAAGTTGACATGTGGGGTTTTTATTAAGGTACTGTCAATGTCTTAAAGCAAATCACAGTGCCATTACGTGATTTAATTTGCCTTTGTAAGGTCCCTTCTAAAACAAGGGTTTCTTTCTGTAAAGTGTGTGTATGTGTGTGTGATGCTTATTATTCGTCTTTGTAGGGAAGCTAAGTTAGTGGCTTTATCATCGCTACTGGAAGCAATGTCTGGTGTTTTGGTGTTGGTTTTTTTGTTGTTGTTTGCTTCTGTTTATTGCTTTCATGTTCTTTCCTCCCCATTCTATTCCTTCTTACAGAAGAAGTAGCGAACAGATTGTTAGTGCTTATTCTTGGGACTCCACTTGTATTTTAGTTCAAAACATAGGCTCTTAGTTCAAGGTACTGTATTTACCCAAATGTAGGGGAGAAATAAGTGCATTAAAGGCAGGGTTTTTTCAACTTCTCCTTCTACATTTTGTTTTCAAGTTAGAGTAGTGAGAGATAGTATGGATATTACAGGAAAAAATGGATAAATTGTTAGCTTTATTGCTAACACTTCTAAATACTGACTATTCCAAAGATGTTATGCTGCTCAAAAACTAAGGTCTTACCAACATTACTTAATTTTATGTTCTAGAGCTCTTGATGGAGAGCATTGAAGACTTCCTAAAAATAAAGTCTACTCATTTTTTTTGAGGGTTGAGCACTGACAGGAAGACAGGCTGCCAGGAGCTGGAAGGTGTTTAAAAAAAAAAAAAAAGGCGGAATTAATGCTTATCTTCCTGTAAGAAGGCTTGACAGATAATGTCCAAGGGAGAAGAGTTCAAATGAAACTAATGCAAGCAAAATACTGCTGTGTAATTACAGATATTACTGAGTTGAGCTATTCCCTGTTAATCACAGTTAATTAATGTAACCCAGTTGCAAGATGATTTATGGGTGGTTTGAATAAGTGTATAAGATCAGAAGGACTGGCTTTCTGCTCTCTGAACAGAGACACTATGTAGTCACTTTTTATACGATGATGGAAATCCATCTTAAAGCAAGAGAATTAATGGACACAGTGGATTAGGAGGTTATGGAAATTTTCCATAGCTCCTGAAAGTGTCTGCTTCGGCCTTCCCTTCCACGGGGGCGGGGGGTTCAGTCTCATATTGTGTCATATACCCTTTTTGAATGTTAGAAGGCTTAATACAGACTCATTTTTTACTTGTATGTTCAGTTACCTTTTGACTTACTGCTATGGTACAATAGTTTTATAAATTTATTTGCTATTATGTGCTGTACTTGGCATTCAGGGTGCTAAATTTGGAGAGCGTATTCTGACATTCTGTTGATCTGTAATCTGTTTTAGGGAGGCACGTGCCTGGAAACTGTTTGTTTCAGCAGAGATGAATGGAAGTGTTTCTGGAGCTCTAGAGTAGAAGAAAGGGTACCTGAGAATCATGAAGATGTTATTGAAGGAATAAAACAAGTAAATTCATATTTGTGTGAAACAGACTGTTAGAGATTATTTAACATAGTACATACTCAATTTTCTCCAAACTGTACTGTGCTTCTTACTAATTTTGGTTTTTGTTGTTGTTGTGTTTTTTTTTTTTCCTTCAGTTCTGTAGGTGCTGGTGCAAAAACAGTTTAGCAATGGATCAAAGGAAAAATGATAGTTTTGTCCCAAGCATCACGCAGTTGGAAGACTTCCTAACAGAACATGACTCCAACGTTGTTTGGCTGTTAGTAGGTAAGGTGAATCTATTCTGTTTTGGTTAAATGTTTTTTTGTGTGTGTACTTTTAAACGTGCTTCTCTAAATGCTGGTATACCAATAGCTAATTTCTTACCAAATTACATCAAAACATTGCAAATAGATTTTTATTTGTCATACAGCTGTTTAGCGAGCTATGGCAATGCTGCTGAAGTAATTCAGAAAGAAAAAATATGGAACTGTTTCCAATACTAATCGTGCTGCAACACTTGGGAGATAAGTCCAATGTGCAAAGGACGATGCTCTACAACTGCGACTCTGCAAAATAAGAACTCAGTGAGAGCTTCTCTCCATGAAATAGGTTTTTTCTAACACCAGAGTAAGCTGGTGATTAATTGTAATACCATAACAAAGGATTAGCGTTGTAGCAACAGGCAGGTACAATAACTTCATTATACCAATACGTACATATCTGCCATGTAATATGGTATAGTTTGAATAGTGATATAAAGACTGTTGTGTTTAGTGACATAACTTCTAGACTAAATTGTGTGCCACAATAAGCCTTTAAGCCAAACCATCGTGTACTCGGTTATGGGCTGTTTTTGTAAATGTGCCTGATTTAGGTATGCTAATTTTTTTATAACACTAGTGCTATTGTTTATATTTTTGTGTAGGTACTTTTATTTTCTGAATCTATGAACAGGTGGGTCAGGGACAGCAAAATAAAAATTAAGTTGTATTCAGGTCCAAATGAGAGTGCTAGAAGTGTGTGATGAATTTGAACTTTTCCAAAGGTAGATAATACCTGCTTTTCAGCCTTGATGCTTAGACCTGAGGTGAGGGGCAGCACAGGAAAAATAACTTTATTTTTTGACTTCTGGGAAATTAAAGTATGTCTGTTGGCTATTGACGTGCTGGAATTATTTTTCAGTAGGCCAAACTGAATGAAAAGGATGTAGGCAAATTAGCCGAGGGTGCTTTCTGGATATTATTTATTTCAGTTTTAATATGTTGACATGGAAAGCTCATACTCAACATAAAATTACAAGTGTAATCAAGAAGAAAATAAAGAAAGTCATCATGCTGATAGTTGCTCATGGTAAAATGTGGAACAGATGCAGAACAGATCTGAAAAATTTGTTTCTGGAAGCTTTGACTTGAGACTGAGATGTTCAGGTCTTTCACCAAAGAATAAAAGTGTCAAACTGCAGCCTGCAGAATTTACTTTCTCTGGTTTTCCCTCTCTGCAATGGATCCTTAGAGCAAACTATTAGTAATTCTGCTTGGAAAGTATGAAGGATATAAGCAATTCCATGTAACAGCTATAATTTAAACCAAAAGCTTTGCTTAGCTTCCTTATTTGCTTGAATATATTAAACTTACAAATTTCTGTTTCACAGAAGGGTGGGTGGAACTTCAAGAAATAGTCCATCCCCTTTTTCTATGGACAGAATGACCTGTATACAGTTATGCAGTTCTGGGGAGCTGCTCATGTTTTCAGTTGTAAGAAACCACCTGGTATTCTAGAAACAATAACACAAACAACAGAAAAAGCTGGGTGGCCTCCTGTTACTATAAGGTTTGGATAGAAATGTATTAAAGTAATATTTATTAACTGACCCAGTTTCAACCAGCCATTCCTCCTTTGCTTTCATCTTCTGACCTATGGCTTCCTGTTATAACAGGACAAAAAAAGATGTCAATAGTTTCTTATTCTGAAACAGCTAACTATTGATCCCAGTAAAAGAGGTGATGAATTCTAGAAATGAACATGCTCCTCAAGGAGCCGTTGCTCAATTCTTGAATAATTTTGAACAATCACATGCAGTAAAACTTTCCAAATGTAATTTCCAAAATGTAGTTTCAGTGAGGAGGCTTTTAAAATCAAGTATATAATAATGAGATGAATAGAGTTTATGGGATCTGTCAGTTACTAGCGGAGACTAAATTTGATGAGGGAAAAGAAAAGGCTACAATTTGTGGCAGAGGTGAGACTAGTGGTAAAGGCAGTGGATTAGGACCGTAGTGCCTGGAAACTGCACTAGTTTGCTGATTTTTCTCAGTATATGTCACCTTAAGAGGGTACTTTCTTGGCTTTAAGTATCTAGAAGTTAAGGTACAGTTGAACTTTAATCTCAAATTAAGTTTTATTACTGGAATGAGACCCTTTCAGTGTGACGCATTCCACCTTTCTCCCTACATTGATAGAGGACCAGCAATGAGTAGCTTACTCATCTGAAGGCAAGGGGAGGTAAAATGTGCCTTTGCTGAATGCCAAGAGCAGTTTCTTTTGTGGGGTGTAGCTTTAACCCTCCCTGCCTTGTTCCTGTGTAATCACCCACACAGACTGGATTTGTTTTACATGTCAAGCAGCTTACCTGCCCGAGTGTATGAGCTACTTGAATTTTGGCCACACTGGATCCATTTTTCAGAAAGCAAAAGACAAAGTCATGCAAGTCTTTCTCTTCTACCTTTTCCTCATCTTTCAACAAAGCACAGGCATTGTTACAAAGCAGTGGAACATCTCACTGCAAAAAAATTAAGAGGCAGTAAAAGGACAGGTTGTTTTTGTAATTTTTTTGTGGGTTTGGTGTTGGTTTTTTTTTTTTTTGAGTAATCATCTGAACTCTCTGTAGTGTGAAAGGCATACCTGTATGCCTTTCTGCGCTTCAGATTTCCTGTAAAAGGCACAATAAATCTGAGTTTTTCAGTATGAAGTGTATACATAAATGAAAAACTTCTGTTACAAAGTTCAGTTAGTATAATGAGTAGAGATGCCTCAAATACAAAAATTGCTTTCTTTCCTCCTCTGCTTTGGATGAAACAGAATGGTAATTATCAGTAAAGTGAGTTAGAACTAGTCTGTTCCCTGGCAGTCCCATTCCTTTTGGGTTTGTCCTTCTGGAAGCTTTGAGAACCCTTGTAGTTAGAAATAGGTTACTAGCTCTTAATCAACTAAAGTAAAAATTACTTTGGGGATTAGCAGACCTAATTTTTTTTTTTTAACATCTTTCTCATTGGATTGCTGTTTCCTTTTCTTTTCCTATCAAATTCCATGCTTGACCTGTTGACAGATTTCTGCTAACCCAAGGACCGGTACATTTCTCTCAGGATACAGCAACTTAGGAAATGTTTTCTGATGTGATAATGTTGCTTCCTGTGCTAAGATATGAAAGACTAGAAATTTAAGTTACAGTTCATGGTTTGGAGAAAGGTGGAGAAGGAATGTTGTATGACTTTTGTTGTGGTGGGTTTTTTTAGGGTATTTTGAAATAAATGCCCATGTGGGATCATGCATGTTATGATTTGATCGGCGAAATTTAACTTCTTGGATGATAAGGGATGCAATGAAATACATGTTGCCTTTTGCCAAGTCCTCAGGAGGACTTTTTTTTTTATATTGGGGAATGGAAGAGCAGTGAAGAATCTATACTTTTCTGAACTTCCCGCTTCTCCTTCTTTTTTCTCCCCATCTTTTTATACCCTTCTCACACCATCTCTCTGAAAACACCCATTAAAATGTCACATCAGTTTCAAATTTTTTTGGAGAGTAGGAAGAAGGTTCTTGTGCTTTATAGTCTTAATAGGTAAGGCTTTTATCTAGGTCAGCATACTTCAGAAAAAATTTTAATTCATTTTAATCTTTCAACAGCGACAATATTGTCTTGTGGATGGATTATCTACCTAACTTATTATAATTCCCGGAACATTGGACTCATTTTAACATTGGTTCTTAACAGATTATATAAACATGGCTACATCCATATTGGTAAGTTATTATTACTCTAATGCTGCCGTTTATCTACTGCTTTTTATTATACCTCAATTTGCTAAAAACTCTTAAGTAAAATCAAGGTATTCCTTTGTTACAGTAATTTGAAAATGATCAGCATGGGTTTAATTTAAGAAGAGAAAAAAGTTCAATATCATACTTTAGGGGAGGATTCTTGGTGTAGATAGAAAAAGACTCCCTTTTTCACTGAAGTCTCTCATTATTTTATATTAAAGTTCACTTGACCGTTTTTTTAATTTTAAGTTTACTTTTTTTCTGTTCAGTCTGTATACTTTGTGTACTTAAAATCTGTACATTTTCCATTACCCCTTTTTCAAAGCCCTGTAATCATAACAGTTAGTGTCCTAAAAGGAGAAGGTTGACCTCAGTCCCCCATGGAACCTGCCTGAGCCGCTTCTGAATTTGCCTCATAATTTGGTGTTAAGGGTGCAGCTTCCCACTCCCCTGCACCTTTGAGGCAGGTTATACAGCATCTGAAATGTGGGTAGCAACCCCTGGAGTGGGCTCAGAGGAGCACAGTGGAGTCTCGAGCCTCAACTCCCTGTTACGGCAGTGTCCTTGCTTTCCAAATAAGCTGTCAGAACGACTAATCATGTTAATCCATACTGGGACTGTGATATGTAGAATTTATACTGCCTAGAACATTTGCATCAAAATCCATTAACTTTTTTTTTTATATTTTAAAACATTTTTGAATAAAACAGGTCAGTACAAATCACTTGGGCACTCACCCACATTACAAAAATATCTGATGCTGAGTCACAGAGGGCTGTATCCCACAACCTCACTCTCACTGCACTTCTAATTTTCTTTCATTTATTCTTCCATGCCTTCCTCTGGCTGCTTCCCAGAATGACGATGACTTTAGTTCTGGACTTTTTCTGCAACTATTGATCATAGATGTAGTGAAAACTTAGAAAAAAACAACCCATCCACACCTGCCTGCCAAAGAGACCCCTGCAATAATTTGCTTATGTTCTCAAGAATTTAAGAACTGTAATCCAAACCATCTTCAAATCCAACTTTCTGAACAGCAATATAGATGAAATACTTACTGGCTGCTACACTTGATCTATGGGCTTTTATTAAAATTTCTCTGTGAAACTGCTGCTAAGTAAAGACAGCTGGACATAGCTGGCCAAATATATGGTCTTCTTTATAAACTTAATCAGTAAGAAGAACATAACATTAATTAAATCCCATGATTTACAGCTTGGCTTCAATCGATTAATGTTGAATTATTTTTTTTTTTTTTTTAAACAAATCATGGTTTACTTAGCTTTCTGTGGGTGAGGTGAAAAGCCTTAGGATAAATAAGGGCTATCGCATTACCTGCTGGTCTCACGCTTATTAAGCCTTCCTGCTGTAAACACAATTTGTCATAATAATTGGACTGAAAACTTTATAGCCATTTAAAATTTGAAAAATTATTTTGTCAGGAATCTTTATTTCTCTAATTGCAGTCTTGTATACAATGGCTTGATACTTACAAATGTTCAAAATAGCTTTCTTAACTCTTTTCACAAGCTTCGCAAGGCACCTGAATGTTCCTGAGTGACTAGTGTGTCTCAGGGGGTTGGTTGTAGTCTTGGGTGGTGCCAAACCCAGCACCTTTTAGAGTTGTGTACTTTTTGTCTTGTATGTTCTGAATCTCTGACTTCCCTTCTCTGAAAGTCAGTGTGTTTTCAAAGGGAAAACTCAAGATACCCAGTAAACACATTTCAGATAATGGAATACTATATTCTTCCTGTTCAGAAAATAAAGCATCAACAGCTTCAGGCTAATGTCCGATAAACACTTTCTGTCACACTAGGTTCCTTTTCGTTCTCTGTGCTGTCTGGGAAAGTCATGGTTCGTGAAATCTATTTCATCACAGAAGACATGTCTATCAGGTACAGATTTCCAAGGGAGTCGCTCTTCTAAATAGCGATTTCAAATACTGTAAATATATATGTCTAAATAACACATATCAAAATACCATCTTACAAACAAGCAATAAATATATTTACAAATGTAAAAAATAAACTGACTCTTTTGATGGTAGTATTTAGACATTCTTAGATACTTGTGTTGTTTGCTGTTTGAGCATTATCAACTGAAGGTGAGTACTGGATAAGATTCTAGTTGTCCTTAATATTTGTAAAAGAAAACACTTCAGAATTTGAAGGAGAACTATTTTCATTTGTCTTTCACTCCTTCATGCTCCCATTCTTAAGTCTGGAAGATTAATTTTGGCCGAGTAGTTTGTATTTATTCACTGGAATTGAGAATAATTTGTTTCGTGAACTGCACACTAGTGAATAGTTTGTAATTTTGGTTCTTACTGTTAAATTTGGAAAGCCTTGAGAAGGCAATGGATATGGGATTTTATAAAATTTCAGCTAATACAGTAATTGTATAATATTATACTGTATGTGTTGTGCTGTAACGCTTTGCGCTTTAATATTGCTTCTACACTACTGCAGCTGCAGAGCTCTGCACTGCATAAGGCAACATGTCTGTCATGCAGCTGCACATAGGATTTTGGATTATCACTCTCTTAACTTCTGTTTTATCTAACTTATTTGATTTAGAATTCAAGATGGATTTATCATATTTCGCTGGTGGAAGATGTACAACCCTAAGCAGAAACAGCATGGTAGGTTTCTCAAAAAGGTTTCAAAGTTTAAATAAAGTTTACAGGTAGCCTACAGAAAAATACTTCCCTTGCACAATTGGATGCATGTAACTTATTTGTTAATATGTGCCTGAAGTACATTGAATCATCAGAAGGTATGGGTTCTTTTAACTGGTTGATCTGTGTTAGTAGACTAGAACCACACAATGAAATAAATGCAGGATTCATTATCAGGGACTTGAACCCTTCTTAAGACAAACCATTAACCTTAATAGTAGGCTTCATTAGCTGTAGTCTAAGCATAATTGACCCTGTATTGAAGTTTATAACTATGGTAAATAGAGACTTCTTATGTTCTGGAAGGGATTTTAGTTTTCAAGTTTTAGTGTTGTGCTGTCACTATTTTAGCAAAAGTGTTACAGTAGGGGAGTGTTCTTTAGTATTTGATAACCCTGTGTCTTGATGACATCTGTGATTATAAAAGTGGAGAAGTGTGAAAAATTCATTTATTTTTCTTCTTTATCTATGGCCGAAGAAGGACTATTAACACCAGCTGCAAGAGATTAATTGTATCTGTGGAAAACACTGTGAGAAAACATAAGTAGCCTTGGGATGTGTGCTTAGTAATTTATAGGATTAGAATCTGGTTGAATGAGTCTCAGGTCCTGCCTCTTGACTTTTGAAGCATCACAGCTCCATTGCAAATTCAAGGAGGTCCAGAAATGGCAACTGTCTACAATTGAGGAGGGCACTAATTCAGAGGGTCACTGAACTTTGAAGGCCTTTTTTTTTCCCATCTCCCCTTTCGAAGTGGCCTCTGATGGTGTGAAGCCTCTTAGATTTGTCAGCAGCTTGTACAGCAGTTGCTTTGTCAGTACGAAATCAACAGTGGTAAGAGTACTACATACGCATTATGCAGGTAAATATGAGACACCGTTCAGTATTGTTTTACGAATTAGGAAGAGTTGCTCACCTCTTTTTATTGAGGCATTACTAAACCTCTGAGTTGATAGGACACAATTCAAGTTCTTTATACCATAAGAAGACTAATTCAAAAAGTGGAACCTAGTCTTAGAGTTAATTAGATTTTTCCAACCACAGGTCATTGTCCAACAGGTTTTCATAGAATTTTCTTCATGTGCTAGTTAAAACATATTTCTCTAGTGGCTCACAGAATGAAAAAATGAATTGAACTTAATGCAATAAAGATAGTTGTGTCTGTCTTTTTATGGTGATATTTTTGCTTGGCAGTACCACAAGGCTTTAACCTTTTCTGCTGGCATTTGAGACTGCACAATTAGTGGACAAATAATCCAAGTAACCAACGGGGTCAGAGGTGTATAGGTCTGACAACAAAGTAACGTGAATAAAATACTCTCTTAAATAATTACTTGTTTTCCTAGGAAAAATAAGCTTGCTCACTTTACATTTTGATTATTTAGCAGAGATGCTTTCGTTTTTAACCTTAAAGGAAAAATAAAAACTTCAGTGATTCTTAGTCTATTGTAGTACATTCTTCCCAATACTTTTTAATCTGCTTGATTCCAACAGAAATACCTGTACCTGACCAAATTGCGAAGGCTGATGGTATATTACATCTTAAAGATTTATGTTTTGTTCAAGGATGACTCCCTTACAGCTGTCACAAAGAATAATTGGAAAACCTGTTGTAGTTAGACATTACTGATGCATACCTTTGTTTCAGATCCTTCATAAAACAACAACAAAAAACCAAAATAGAGCTGAGCTTTTCCTATAGAAAAACGCATAGGCTGAATCAGGGCTATTAACAATTTAAAAATCCCACCAGATTCTTATAAAAACAGAAGCCTTAAATATTTTAATATTTTTGCTTGGGAAAAATACATCTTATGAAGACTTCGATATAAGCAATAACGATTAGTTTCTGAGTGTTGTGGTTTTTTTGTTTTCAAGTTATGTAACTGAAGTGCAGGGTGCTCTTAACAATGTGAAATGTGACAGGAATGGGATTTTGGTTTTCATAGTGGTGATAAACTTAGTCCTGTTAGTGTAGAAATAATGTGACCTCATTCTGTTTTTTTTCTGAGATATTTAGAGTATTAGAGGAGGGTTTTTTTGTGCACAAAGGGGAGGCTAGTGAAGGATCCTCAAATACTTGGAGACCGTAATAAGGGAACTCCCCTTCAGGTCATTTCAGGTGTCCTTGACATCACCTCTTTGGTAAAGGGCTGTACTCGATAATCCAGTTTTCAGTGGTAAGATTATCAATGTTAAGCACCATTACAATTGTACGCAAGGAGCTGAACTTCAGCATGGGGACACCTTCAGTTTCCTAAAAGCTATCTTTGTTCAAATGTGTATGAAGCTTGTATGTGTCTCTGTCTCCTGAAGGAATGTGCTGAAGGTAGTACAGACTTGTACATTTCCCCCCTGAGCTTGGGGGAGGAGAACGACTAGAAATTAATTCGTATATTCAGACGTTCTAGAACCAGAAAGGTCTTCAGTGTTCATCCAACCCAGTCATACAAGTTGTAAAGTTTTCCCTGGAAGCAAAATAAGTGACCTTTTAAAAAGACTGAGTGATGATAAGTACTTGACACATTCAGTATGTTATGCCAAAGTAATTTTTTTTTTTTAATGCTGGGAATTACATATTCAATCTTGATATAACTTCAGCTTCCAGGTTGTTATTCCTGTTGGTAAGAAAAATTCAGTGTTTTTTCCACATGCCCATGGAATATGTTCCTGTGTTACTGGGAATATTTTTCCTGATAACTCCTTTCTAATCACATGGCTTCTCAGCCTTCTTCCTGAGGAGCTGAAGAATGTGGCAGTGCCTGCCAGGCGCTGCTGACCTGCTGAGATCCACTGACTTTGCAAGTCTTATGAGGATACACAAAGAAATAAAAACTGAGCAAGGAGCACGATCTGAGGTTTGTCAGAGAAGAGTGAAGGTTATTAGGAAAAAGAGGCCAAACTCGGAGAATGATTTTGTACACTCTGGTGTATGTACTTTGCAAAATGCTTTATGGTATACTCTTCCTATTGAACTTCTGGTAGTCAATATGTGTCTATGATCAAAGGGTAGATTACAGTAATGGATGCTAGGAAGCATGACTATTAAACCTTTGCGTCAGAAAAAGGAAAAATTAAAATGCTTTGCATTCTGGTTTTTTTCACGTTTGTTCTAAAGCTAAGAGAATTCTTTTGTTACCATTCTTCTGAGAAGATGAAAACTAACCTATCAAAATTGATGCATTGTCTACCTGCCCACTGGAATCTAAAGTAAACGTTGCTATAAGACTTGGGTTACACTGTAATTTAAGGATTCTTCTCATAAAAACTTAATCACAGTTCCTTGCATAAGAAAAGGTTTGAACTACAAAAAGTTTGGATGATGATTATTGATAACCTGTAGTAAATTTGCATTTTCTGCTGTGTTTTTTTTAAAAGTTCCTCAGTTTGACCTAGCAAGTGCAATCTGTTTTTCATCATGGCACTATGTTTGTACTAGGCGTGTCATACCAATGTTGAAAGAACTTCACAGAAAAAGTCAAGTATGTGGGTTGTTTTCCCTGAGCGTTGACTGAAATCATACTGGGACTTGAGAGTAGGTTTTGTACATACTTGAGAAATGAAGGTGGTTTAGGAACAAAAGCTGGAGGATTACATTGTGAATAGGCACACCCGGATGTCTTGGCTTAGATGCCACAGCAGATTATCAATTTTCATATTGTGAAACCATATAGTGTAGTTTGTGAGGTACTTTTTGAGGGGCAATACTGTTTTGAGAACCAGTTCCTGGACTCTTTATTGTTGGGAGTGACTTGTTTCATGTTCCCATTAGGTTTTATTTAGTGGGTATATTTATGTTGAATTGTTTGGGTAGGTGTGATACAAACATTTGAATAAATAATAAATAAATAATACATATTGATTAAACTCTGTAGGAGGCAAATGTCAAACCCCTGGCTACATTAATCACCTTGATTCCAACAAATGTTTGTAAAACTTCAGTATTTTGCTATCAGTCTGGTAGTTACTTTTATATGACCTACATATATGTTTCTTTGAGTCACTTAACTATATGACATTCAAGTGTGCTTGTATCTTTTTTTCCTTGCCCCCCCCCCCCCCTTTTTTTCCTTCTTTTCCAAAAGTGTCTTAGGCAACCAAATTGGTGTGTGGAGGTCAAATCTTATTTTTGTTATTAGGAAAAAGAGATAGTTGTCTCTTTAAATCCCTTTGAAAGAAATGAATTACTACATATGATTTCATTTAGTTAATGAAGTCTAATGCTTGCCTCCAGGAATTGAAAAATTACATTTATTTGTGTTCTTGATGATACTGAGATCTGCCAGGTGAATAATTGCGTATCCCAGTCTTTGTCCATGTCATCCTTTGCCTATGTCATATTGATGCAAGTTAACGTTACCAATGAACGGATTTGATAGTGCTTTTCTGAAAACAAGAAGGAACTGAAACTGGCTCATTAACTTTTCTCTCCGTCTCCTTTTCAAGAAAACTGTGATGTCAGTGCTTTCTAGAGACTTATACATTTACTTTTTTTTATAACGATAGGGAAATTTCTGGTAATTTAGGTGTGAGGGGTAAAAGGTGGGTTGCTGTTGTTGGGACAGTGTTGTATAGATGCATAACATCGGGGACAGAGGAGTTTGTTAACAAAGTGGGTGTATTTAATAAAGCAGGTGTCTCTAAACTTTGGCTCTTGGGCAGCTGCGTTTCTTCTCTTGACCCTGACCACAACAGTAGTGGTGTTCGCTCTGACTGTTTAATTTCTGGTGTCTGTGGGAAATGTTGCCTCCAGTTTGTACTCCCCGAGTTACAGATTAGGGACTGCTGTAACAACCGTTGATGTATCAGCTTCCTAAAGTCTGTTTGACTTACAAAGACCAGATCAGGTTTTAGAGCAGCTCAGGTCTCTTGAGTGAATGTGTAACGGGCGCTCTTTCAACTGGGTAATTAGGGGGAAACTGTGCGAGCTTTTTCCTCACATTAGCTACATAATTAGGTCATACTATCTATGGCAAAAGTATGTCAAAGTATGTCACAAACAGCTCTGTATGCCATCTGCAGATGTTAAACTAGTTTTTAAGTATCAGAGAGTCAAGCTGATATTACAGTTAAAATTTTAAATTTGTGAAAATATTGACCAATTGTGCAAAAAAAAATATACTTCTTGTTAGTTCTGCTATTAATGTTCTCTGTTTCTCTGTAAAATAAAGCTTTTTCCCAGTTCAGGTCTGCTGTACCACAGAGCTTGGCTAGAAAACCATTTGGTTTTTGAGATTGAATTGGTCTCAAGTACTGATATCTGTGCAAAAAGCAGGGGTTGGCACTGAGGCTTCTATGCTGTGCATCAAGAGGGATTTTTGTTTGATTTTTATATATGAGACTGAATAAACCTTATTTCCCATCTTGTGCAGCTCCTGCCTGGATTTATTTTTGGATTGTGACCTAAGGGTGAAATGCCTTTCGGGTTTTATATTTTGTATGCAACTGTCTTATTTGCCAAGTTTTACTGATTTGCTTGGAATGGTGAATTATTTTGTGGGGATTTTTTTACTGCTTTTTAATATATACTTCCGCAGCTGTTCACTACCATGTAGATTGTTTTTGCAAAATGTGCGTATTTGAAAAACTGTAAATATTGCAAGGGAATGTTTGAATAGAATTATAAACTCTTTTCCTACTGTTTTTTTTTTTTTAGATCCAAAGGCAGAAACACGACTGTATATTATGGTGAATGACTTTGAATTTCATGTGTACAACCGTTCTGAGCTTTATGGACAACTTCAAGAACTGTTTGGCTTGGATCCCACAATAATTCCAGCAAAGAAAGATGATGAAAAAGCACAAGTAAACGGGAGGCAGAGAACACATACCAATCTTGAAAGGTAAATTATTATTAATTTTGCTGTTTTGTTGATGCTTTGTTCTGCAAAGTGCTGAACTAATTGGGTAATGTTTTGTTAACATATGCTCTGGAGGCCAAACAGTTGAAGCACAGCTGAGAGAGAAATTGCACTGACAAGCCTGACAGTCTAAATCTTTTTCCTTTCCATAAAAATTAAAAAACACAACCAAACAAACCAAACACTCCTTGTTTAATGATCAGAGACAGGTTGAAAAAGCTATTTGAAGTACCATGTGGAAAAGGAGCATGTGTTGAAGAGGGTTATGCTTGCAGAATAATAATGGTGTTGCTCAGTAGAAGTAACAGCTGCTCAAGACATTGAATAGACAAAATGTGAGGATCTATATGGTGTTGGGAGGACTTACTGGTTTTTGAGCTTTAAACTCAGGCTGATTACACAAGTTGTCTTTTTAGAGGTGTGTGTTTGTGTATAGCTACACAAACCTTCTTTTCTTATTTTATTCCTCTTTTTGGGGTACCCCAGAAAACATGGTGCAGGTCTATAAGGAGTTCTTCTACATGGCTTATGTGTAGTGGAGTTGGATGTTCAATAATAAGCCTCTCTTTGGGCAGAATCACACCAGACTGATTTATTGGCAGGAGCAGAGAAGGTCTAATGGGACTTGAGTCCTTCCACTGCTGCTGGCCAGGCCAGTATGTGATACTAAATTATATAGTGGGCAACTGCAGGATGCTGTGGCAGTCCTGAGTTTGGGTAAGGGCTGTGCGTCCGAACCAATCTCTTCATGTTTTCATCTTACGCCCTTATTGACAGGTGCAGGAAGGACTTCTGCCTTTGGGGAGGATGTGACTTGGGAATTGAAAAATCCTACACCTAAATAAGAATATTTAGAACGGGCCAAGTTCCCCTGAGGAAGATTTATTTAACTATTGCTCTGTGATAAACATGGCATGCTTGTTTTCTACCAGTGTCAGCTCAGTATATCAGCACCCAAGGCATAGCTCCGTATGCTTCCCTGCTGTACTTCCAGGCTCTGGAGGAGTCTGCAGTAGTGTGCTAGCAGGTCCCTTAGAGGAGGCACCCCTGTGGGAAGGAGTGTTCCCTGAGAGCTGTGCACTGAAGACCCCTAGAAGAAAAGGTTGGTTAGTTCTTCTGCAGAAAAGACAAAATAATAAAACCCATTTTTTCCCCGTAGTGTTAAAGTAAAAACAGAATCTCAAGACCCTTCTTCTTCATGGAGATCGCTTATTCCAGTCATTAAAGTCAATGTGAGCACGGTAAGTTGAAAGACCCTGATAATGAAAATATTTAGCAGTATATGCTTAAAAATCAGGCTTGCCATTCATTTTTTTATACAATCTTTTTGAGTTTTGTTCTCCTCCACCCTTTAAAAAAGTTTTAAAATGACACCACCAGCACTCCCCTGACACAGTCACAAATCCTGCTGGTGCTGATGGAAACATGGTTATGTTCTCTGTTGTGGGAAATACTTGTGTCTTAGGCTTGTAATGATTTCAAGAGTATCACCAAGTATTTAAGCCAGGTAATGGGTGTTGTACAATGTGTGGTGTGTTGGGTTTTTGAGAGGTGTTTGGGGTTTTTTTTTTTTCCTTCTTTTTTCTTTTCTTCCCTGCATCTTTTAATACGGATATTTGGCCATGTTCCTTAAAAGTTGATGTTGCCTCCCCAGAAAACCAGGAAAACTGTTATTGAGGTGATAGGCGATAGAATATTGAGAGCTTAATGTACAAGGTAGTATTTTTAGATACGCACAGAATATGGCCAGCATTTTTGTCCATGGTATTTATTTGCATATGGCTGGTTAAACTGCATTATTGTAGGTAAATTAGATATATGTATATATAAGAGCAGTGTATAATGAGTAATTGGGTTTTCTTTTTGATTTAGGGTCGCTTGGCATTTGGGAATCATTATCAGCCACAAACACTTTGTATTAACTTTGATGATGCTTTTTTGACATATACCACAAAACCACCTTCGAGCCACCTTGATCAGTTTATGCACATTGTGAAAGGAAAATTGGAAAATGTTAGAGTCATGCTGGTTCCAAGTCCAAGATATGTTGGTCTTCAAAATGATGAGTAAGTTTTGGGTATTTTTGTTTCCATATGAATTTATTATTTATTTTAAGAAAACAAAGAAAAGAATGTTGGTTGTGTTTCTGTGACTTTTTCTTAGTGTGTTTAGACAGTTGGCATTTTTACTACTCTGAAGGTTTTAAATGTTGGATTTTTGAAACGATTTTATTTATGGAGAAAAGTACTGGTTTTCTATCTCATTGTAGATTTTTGTGTGTGTGTGTGTTCTGCTGTACTATTAATCATAGAAACATAGAATAGTTTGAGTTGGAAGGAACCTTTAAAGGTCATCTAGTCCAACCCCCCCTGCAATGAGCAGGGACATCTTCCACTAGATCAGGTTGCTTGGAGCCCCATCCAACCTGACCTTGAATGTTTCAAGGGATGGGGCATCCTGCATTCAACTTTTATTTTCCTTCACTCAGGTACTATAGCTGTACTCAGGCTTTGACAGCACTAAATTTCCAGGATAAATGCAAGGTTTAAGGTGTTGACTTCTGTAGAGCTGATTCGCATGTGGTTTGGAAAATATTTTTTAAAAATGGGCAAAAGCTGCACAATACTTGCTGTAGTAGGAATCATGTTATCTTTTGAAGACAGATTGCTTATCCTTCTACCTCTGTGTATTCCGCATAAGTGGGGTTATGCAGCTTTAACAAACTGAATGGTAATAAGTCAAACAAAAGAAAGGGTGCTTGCATGAAGTGATTTGACATTAGGATTCTCATTTTATTATACTTTAACTAGCAAGACATTTATGTCTTACTGTATTAACATCCCTGATTGATACGGTATGAACGTCATAGCCAGAATTCTCTGCATTATCTTATTTAATGCTTACAATGTTATATATTCAACAGATAATTTGGACAAAGTGGCTCAATTTCAGAGTCCTTCACAGGCGTTATTTGCTCAACAAAAAATAATGTATATGATCCTTGGACAATTGCGTGTATGAGTTCACATAAAATGGTTATATCTGTTTTATACCTCCTAAGCAACGATATCCAGAGAATGAATTATGATGTTTGGAAATAAACTGTACATCATTTGACTGTACCTTAATTGGCTTTGTATCAGCCAAATACTGCCGTCTATAATATGCCTTAATGTGTTTTTAAAGAACATTCTGTGGATGTGTACAGAATCTTACTCTTCCAGCATGACAACAAAGGAAATTTCTCCAACTAATATTGAAAACAAACAAGATTAAAACAAAATAGGATTAAGGTACTCAAACTATTAGCTTTTTCTCCTGCTTCCACTAAGTATTTTCTTTTTATGCTGTTACCATCCCTGCAGTTTCTGATGGCTGAAGGATGACGTGTGCAGAAAATGTGCCCTAATTTACTGGGTAGCTTCAACAAATGACCCAGGTCACTGGAAACGGGGAATGTTTGAATCTTTAGAGCCTGCTCTCTTATGCTTCTTTGGCTTAAAAATTAAGCTGGGTGTCTTAACTTTCAGAAATTCCTGCAGGCAATGCACATATAAAAAACAGCTAAGTGACTTGATGAAATTTGTAACAGACTGACTAATCGATACAAACATCAAAAACCCACCTTGAAAACTGTCATAGTATATTACAAACAGACATCTCAATGCCTCCGTCACTTTTTGCAAATAAATCCTTCAAAACCCAAGGAAAAAAAATTGTGCTAGGAAAAGCAGATCAAAGCGGAACAAGTCTGGAGAGCAGTGACTAAGTCAGCAGGCTCGAAGTGGAAGTTTAGGGTAGATATTAGTAAATACTTTTTAATGATGATGATAATCTCATTATCATTCCTTGCCATTATCTAATTTGTTTTTGCAAATGGCCTGTGGTGGGATTTCTAGGGTTCTACCACCTCCATCAGCTAAGTCTGGCAAGGTGTAACTATTCCTGCTGAGGGTGGGTTAGACGGCCTTGTTAGGTACCTTCCTCTCCCATTTTTTGCAGAGGTAGTTTCATGTACGCTTCAATAGAGAATACAGCTAAAAGAAGCAGTACTGTTATCTTTTTTGCATGGCTGTGCAATGAACACTGATCATGGAATTCATCCCTATTAAGAAAAATATATGTTGGTCTTAAATCTAAATCGGTTCTGCTACTGGGTTCACCACCTGTCAGTTATCACCTAACCTATGACCATACTAGGACTGCCATAAGGAAAGATATTGCTTTTGTTGGCTGCTGTGTTGTGTTTGCTATGGCCTGTGATGCTTTGATAATGTAAAACTATAAGCTGCTTCAGTCATCTACTATATATTTTCATATTCTTATTAAAAAGGGAATATAAAAAACTAGTGACAAGACATGACGATACAGAAGAGAACTTTCCTCTTTGTGGAAAAAAACCCCACACTGAACAGGCAAAGAGTTTTACACAAGTGTAGCGAGTTCAGAGAAATCAGAACAAGAGCATGGAAGAGAAGTGTTTAATGGAATATGCAGACACGGTAAAGATGTACACTAAAAGAATTGGAGGAAAAGGACTGAGGAAGACGTTTAGCTACCACGTGGCGTTTTGGTGGGGTTGTTTTCTCCCCCTCCACTTCCATTTAGTGTAAGACCTCGTAGCTTTCCTCCAGAAAGTGGAGTATGGCAAAGGTGATGAGGATGACACAGCAGCGGGTGTTTGACAGGAGGATTTGGCCATTCTGTCAGCTCCTAAAGCTTTCCTGTCGATATTTCTTTCTTTCCTACAGCTAAATTACAGTTTCTGTTAGGCTGTGGAGTTAAGTTGAACTGTCTATCTTGAAGAAGACTTAGCTCAAAAACTCTTTGTAATTCTATTTAAGATAGTGTTTTAGATTACAACAAAATTATTAATTAATCTAAGTCGGTATAAGTAAACACTATTAGGAAGGCAGAAATAAACAATTGTTAAATCTGCCCTATGCATTCGTACTTTACAGTAGTTTTTATTAAAACAGTAATATAGCTTCTCCAATGTATTTCCATAGGCTTAGATAAGTCTCTATATAGTGTTTCAAGACCTATGCACTCCGTGCTGTCAGAGAGGGGAACGCATGTGAAAGGGAATATAGTATTCTGTATTTCACAGAACAAAACATATACCAGATCAAGCAGCAGGGAGTAAGTATAGCTTGCCATCATAGACAGGCCACCTCACACTGTGGCTGGCTGCCCTTCATGGTGAAATGCTGAGCTGCTGAGGTGAGATGCAGCCTTTGCCTTGGCAATGTGCCCTGCTGAGGGCATAGTCAGACAATGGCAAATGATTGTGTCGGCCGAAGAAGTTCGTGTCAGGCTCCTAAGTTTTGCAGCTGGTTATGTTGTGAGCTTTCCCTCTCTTGCGTTACAAAGCAGAGTGGCTTCCCCTGAGCCCCCGTTGGTGGTGTACTCAGCTTGAGAGGCTGAAGGTACTAAATCGTGCTACTGTGCCATGGTGTGCTTTCCAGCCTTGCTGACCTGCCTGTGCCTATTGAGGTGTGTGGGCAGAATAACCTGAGCTCTTCCCATGAACTACTATTTATGTATCTCTCAATGCTTTCCTTCCCACTTCTATTCCTGAACCACCAAATTTTTTTCACACCTTGCTATGTTTGCATCTCACTGGGGAGGCCAATTCAGTTTTGGACAGAAAAAAAGAAATAATTGGAAAATTGGGAGTGAATAGGAAGTATTTCATCTTTTACTGCTGTCATTAACTCTCAAAGTAAAATTGATTTTAAGGTTCCTGCTCTGTTGCTTTTGACGAACTTCTGGCAGTACATGGGATCTGCATCTGCTGTCTTCCATATTTTCCAAGTTTTCGTGCATTTGAGCCGTGGTAAAATGGGCAAGGTGCTTCTAACAGGTCATGCTCTTAGACCGTGTGTTTCTGTCATTGGAATTTTCTTTTTCTGTTAAGAGGTGACAATTTATAGAAGTGGCTGAAAAGTGGCAAAAACATCTTTTGCAGTAAAAATAGAATTTTCACATTATAATATTATTACTACTATAAAATGTAATATTATGTAAATTAGCATGTGGTAACACTATAAGAAAGGGATTGTAATATACCAGTATAATAGTATTGGGAGAAGTGTTTCGTGTATTAGTTTTATCACTTAGATCCTTTTATATTGAGGGAAATGTTGCTAAGGAAGAACAGCCTTTTTTTAAAAAAAAAAACAAAACCAAACCCCAAAACTCTAATGGTCTAATTACTGAAGATGTCTTGTCCCTTTGGTTTAGAGTGCTATTTTAGTAAGAAAACAATTAGCAGGTGAAAGAACAATATAGGACAAGGAGAAAGGCACTCTTGATGGAAAGAAACATTGAAAGTAAAACTTTGGTAGTTGATTGTGGTTTGTAATACCTGAGAAATGTCTTTGTGGAGAGGAACCTGGTATCTTCATGCTTGAGTTAACTAAACTTTTAAGTTACTTTAGGTAATAATAATAATAACGTAATAATCAAGTATTTCTTGCAAATCAGGGTAAACATAGCCTAGCAATATGACAGCTGCCTTTTTGATAGGAGACTAGAGACCAGATAGACTTGGATATTCACGGTGTTTATTTTCAGAAGCTCATTTAGTCTGAGGTAGCAGATAGACCAGGAATCACAGCATGACAGGGAGGGAAAAAGAGGAACTGAAGTTATAACCTGCACTTCAAATTTGGCTTATGAACAGCTGCATTTGGACGGGCTGTGGTGTGGCCCAGACACTTCTGTCTATTCTGTCCACCCTTCTGGTAATGTGACAGGACCGATGCCTGGTAGATAAGGTAGCCTGTGGCTCTTGCAGGCAGCCTGCCATCAAGCTGCTGGCAAGACCAGTGTAGACATATGGAGCTGGTGTCTTGGGATCACATCAAGCTCGCGTCTTGCCCACAAAATCTTCCTGGTCAGGTTCCACATACACTGTATCTCCACTGTTGGCTTGCTTGATACAGATAGCAGTTTTATTGATGATTCTATGATTAAATATGTACTACTTACAAGCTACAAGTGAGCCTGACCTATGTAATCTCTTTAATTATGCTTAACATGTTGCATTTAAAATTACTTGATTTCATAAAGATTAATCTCAGTGCATTTCTTTTTAATCTTTATCTTTGCACTCTTTTCCATTACAGACCACCGAGGCTGATGGGTGAAGGTTTTGTTGTAATGCAGTCCAATGATGTTGATATCTATTACTATATGGATGAACCAGGTACCTTCTGTTAAATACAAAGATAAAATTTTAAGGGATTTGAAGGCTATTTGTTTATTTAATTGTCTGGACTTGCTAGACAGTTTCTTCTTTTTTTTTAATGCTGAAAGAGTGTAATGTTTTGGAGCCAATAAAAGCGTTCATAAGTGCACTTATGAATGCTTATAAGTTCATATTTTTTCTGCAGATGAAAAAAATTTCCACTGAAACAAATGGGAGAGAGTTCACGTGTTTGATATTTAGAAGGGCGTGAAATTTTGAGCTGCGTTCTTTTTAATGTCAGCTTCTAGACGGTTTCATGTAAGAGGCCTAGGGAATTCCGTAGGTGAAATAACTGTACATGTAGAGCTAATGTTTTTATCAGTGAGTGGTTTTATATAGATGTAGGTACTCTGTCAGCAGTGCCTTCTGCAAGTCTATATGCAACAAGGAAACAATTTTGATATTTATTCTTGAAACAAGTTATGTTTTAAGCTGTAAACTTAAATGATGTAGGTTTCCAAAAGTACTTCAGGAGCAGGGATAATTTATAGTCAATACCTACTGGGGTTTTTGGAAGTTTATTTGATGCATTGATTTATTGCAGTGCCTGTCCTTTTCACTTCAAATCCAGTGCATTATATTACCATTTTATTTTGCTGGAGTTTTTTTGGTTTGCAAAAGCTTTTGCTCTGACTCCACTTAAAGTATTGCCTGAATCTTGAACAAAGGTAACGTGTTCAATAATGATGTATACTGGTGTAGGATAGGTGGCAATTTCGGATCGTTGCTGAATGACTGCTTGAATTTTTACTAGTAACTCTGGGTCTACTGTAGTAAGTCTCCCTTTTTATTTGCTTGCATTGTCTGTAGAAATGATTTTAACTTAATCTTACTTGTTTCAAAACTTGGTTTGTAAGTAGGATTTGGAACTGAATGTGGACGCATGAAAGCCTGTCTTGGGAAAAAGCATGCTTAAGAGATAAAACTGCTGTGTATATCAGCATTTCACTGACATCAGTGAGCAGTGCTTCAGAAAATCCTGAGAATTTTTGTTCATATTCTTGCCCTTCCCCTGGGAGTCTGCATTGAATTGTGGCTTGATATCTACATAGTGTAGTGGTCTCAAATAAAACTGACATCAGGACACTTTAATTGTCTTGTGCTTAGCAAACATTTTTCATAATAATTTGAAGCAGCTTCCTTTAATAATCTCTTTATTGTATTATGTAATATAGGTCTTGTACCAGAGGAGACGGAAGAAAGTAATGACGGAGAAGCAAACAACGAAGACAGCAAATTACAGGATCTGCCACCATGTTGGGGTTTGGACATTGTTTGTGGAAAAGGAACAGACTTCAACTATGGACCTTGGGCTGATAGGCAGAGGTATTACCATGATTTACATCTTTAGTTTTAATCTTTAATATCTATTATTCTAAATAATAGATTCTAAAGTTTCCAGTGTGCGACTGCTCAGACTTCTAATTTGTATGGGGTAGACTAGACAGTCTAAAAGAAGAATCCTGCCACAATGTTTTAAGATTAGTAAATTCACTGTTGTTTATCTTGTTGGCCTTCCAAAGTTAGATCACTCAGTGAATA
Organism: Ciconia boyciana; assembly: GCF_034638445.1. Taxonomy (NCBI): domain Eukaryota; kingdom Metazoa; phylum Chordata; class Aves; order Ciconiiformes; family Ciconiidae; genus Ciconia; species Ciconia boyciana. The sequence goes on along the minus strand of NC_132938.1, from coordinate 78,487,520 downwards.
TTTATTATTAATATGGTAAATTATGTTCCTATTTTTTGTGAACAAAGTAGTTTTACTATTTATCAGGTGTTACATACCTAAGGGTTTAACCTTTTAATTGGTTACCTTTAGACTTGTCAAGCTCTTGTTAGCTCATGGATGGGGATACACTGCATATCGATGAGAAAATTTTATGGAAATACAAATCTGGCTATGAAAATAATGAGGGGGGAATCATTTATCCCTGCTTAGGAGAATCAGCTGCTTGATGCCGTCTCCAAAGTTTGTATTATCTAGATATTTTAGTGACAAAATATTACGCCAGAGCTCTATTACTGTTCTCTACTTAGCCCGCGATGTTTTGTGCATGAGTATTTCTGGTGGAGACAATAGGATTGTTTAGAGAGTAAAGGACTATTAAGCAAAAGTGACATAATCAGTGCTTTCCCTCTTTTCCCCTATTAATTACAGATTGATACTTCTCTTGGCCTCCATTAATTCTCCTGTGAAACTATTATGATTAACTATCTCTTAGGAGTGTGAGGATGGCAGACCAAAGAGTAGTCATTAGATATGACAGTGTCTTAGAGAATTTAAGAGAAAATGCTAATTTCCAGAACAGTGCTTTGCTAGGAACGTGAAGTCAGTGAATTATTAATGATATTTTAAATACTACCGTGACAGCTCGATGCTATGCTTTTTATAATTTTAACTGGCTAGGCAGAAGGCAGTTTGGTGCCTATGCAGAATGCGTAGAGTTCATAGATACCTACCTGGGAACACTTTCGTATTGTGCCATGGATAGAAGATAGAATTTTAGAAAGTGCCTGAATGTTTTAGAAGCACAGATCTGTAGGACTTCTGTGGACTTTGTACTCTCAATTCATATAAGGGCTTCTACGAATACCCATCTTTAATACCTCATGCAGTAAAATCTTGGGTTTCCCTAGGATTTTGACAGTGTGTGTTTTGTGGTGTTTGTGGGGGTTTTGTCATTGGTTTCTTTGGCTTGTTTTTTTTGTGTTTTAACATTTAAGCTGCTACAGTGGTCAGGTGCTGGGTGCAGGAAACTGCTATCCCCCCCTTAAAGAATTACTTCGACCCCCTTGAGACCTATATAAGCTATTCTGTCTTTGCTTCATCGCTGTGGCTTTCCTTTCATGTAGTTGCATGTTCATATATAAGTCCGCAGAAATGTAGGCTTCATTTTACTCCCATTCTGAGGTCCTAAAGTTTTGTATTCTGTTTATTTCTGGGCATTACATCAATTATTTATGCACAAACCAAAGCATAAACAGATTACTTCCTACTATGTTTTTGTAGCAGATTTGTAAACCAAAGATTAGGAATAAGAAGAAAAACATAGCTTGTTTGCCATCTGAATCCAAATATTTTTATTCTGAATCATTTATGGTCTGTCCATTTATGGCTTTTATCCAAAAGTCACTTCTTGTCATTGAAACTTTTGGAGATTTCAATAATGAGTTGGAAGGCTCCCATGATGAAGACTTTAAACAAACATTCTTATTCCATTCAGTGGTTGTCTAAAGACACAGCTAACTGGAAAATAATTAAATGAACCAAATAGATGCATAAATATGTGTGTGTGTGTGTGTATGTGTATATATATATATATATATATACACACATATATATATTTCTTCTGTGAATAAAAACAACTCCATTTTTTTTTCTTTCTTTTTTTTTCTTTCTTCTTCCCCACTAGGGATTGCTTGTGGAAGTTTTTCTTCCCACCAGACTACCAAGTTATGAAAGTCTCGGAAATTGCTCAGCCTGGGAAACCAAGACAGATTCTTGCTTTTGAACTGCGGATGAATATTATTGCAGATGCCACTATTGATTTGCTTTTTACCAAAAATAGGGTAAATAACAAAAACTTACCTAGAAAATAATTTGTCTACTGTGATTACACTGTGCTTTTTGGTTGTGCATATTTTTACTTGTCTCAGGTGTTTATTACAGAACTATGGTTTTAAAAGCTAGGTAATTTTTGTTTTCGTCTTCCATAATTATGAGCAAACCCTTCAAAGAGAAATATTGGCTGAGAGGCATTTGTTGGCTTATTTTAAGTTTCTTTTAAGCCTAAAGCTACATCTTAAGCCATGCCAGCTCCTACAGTCTTGGGAATTCATGATCTGGACATTTCCTGTGTAATCTTCCATTATGATGAAGCTCATCATGATGAAAAGATAACTTCTTCCGATGTTGGATGAATATCTAATATTACTGGAGAGATGATAGTGGGGGGAACAAAAGATGTGTATGTGTAGGGGTTTGGATTTTTTTTTCCCCTGTTGCTACTCTTATAAATGGGATATAGCATGACTTCATTGTACACCTGTTTTCTTCTTTTTTTGTGACTGAAAGGGTTAGAAAGTGTAGTGTTAGAAATACATATTCATCTGCCCTCTCAGGCCTTGGATCAGAATATCTTACGCTGTTTCTATTAGTGGACCTAAGTCAGCATTGATTAAGCCTAAAAATGGTGTTATTTGGTATCAGTGCTCATAGATAGTTCGGTAGTAATTTTTCTGAAGGCAAGAAGGACTTCAGTCATCAGGTGCCTTAATCTGGGTGCAGATAATGATAGCCAGAGGTGTAAAGTACACTGGCTGATGCGGTGAGCCTAGAAGTAATGTTTGGACTTTTTTTCCTTTCTTGCAATACAGGAAACTAATGCTGTACATGTAAATGTTGGTGCAGGATCATATTTGGAAATAAATATTCCCATGACAGTAGGTGAAAACGGTGAGTTAAGGCTAAGCTTAATTTGTTTTCCTAATGTTTTTTCCTGAACAGTTACCTTAATTCCTATGTGTGTGAATGTCTTGTAATGTTTTTCCTTTGTGACTATGAGGTGTATATTCTTAGGTAAAGGAACAAAAAGTATTTCCTTGTACCTTTCATTGCAAGATATTAAAGCATGTACATATTTAAATAGTTACCTCCAAGTTACCTCCATGTTTTGTTCGGGTTAGGAAACACAAATTCCTTAACTACTAGACAGTGTATCATTTAACTGTGTGTGTATTGAAGCAGATTATAGATACGTTGTCAACTCAAAGCAGAAGACTTATTCAGTAGGATTAGTGTAGTAGTTGAATCATGCTGAGAAATGTTATGAAAACTAATTTAGTAGTTTATTTAAACAAAACAAACCCCCAAATCCAGAGTGAAGTGGAGATAAATGTAAAGTTATGGATATGTTCCTTGCATTTACTTATCTTGTTGGCTGGTTTGAAGCCCTTTGCTAAATTGTTTGTTCTCTTGATTCTTTCTGGCATATTTGGGGTTTTATTCTGCAACTTAAACCAAGATCTCCAGAACCTGAGCATTTCCAGACCCAGCAAGACGACTTTTGTCATCTCTCCTACATGAAGGCAGAACATGTTAAGCTCTTAATTGACAAACAGTAGAGGACAGAATTATTATAGTACTAATTTCCATCATGATATTTCTTGATTGTTAGTGGACTGATGAAATCACTGGTGAAAATTATGTAAATATTTGTGTAACTTATGTCTGAATGATTATGTTTTATATCTTTTGTTTGCTAGGCTATTCACCTACAATTAAAGGGCAGCTCTTACATGTTGATGCCACCAGCAGTATGCAGTATCGGACTCTCTTAGAAGCCGAAATGCTAGCTGTAAGTTTGCATTGATAAGCACATAGCTTCAGTCTGCAGAGGATTTTTAATAAAGAACATATTTATTTGTCTGTGTAGCAGTTCCTTAGGTTCTTAAACAATACAGAAATATGCCTTTAGAATGTATTTTGCAAGACCTTAATACGTAAGGAACTTATATATGCACACATAACTATGCACGTGTGTAACTTTCAGTGACTTATGTAATTTATATACCAAGTTATGTGTGTTTTGAAAGCAGTGGAGGGATTGGAGTGCCATTTACAAATCTTGCCTCGTTTAGGTAGCCATGTGTTCCTGTAGGCTTTACCTTAATAAATGATTGCACTCGCTAGCTGTGCTACAGAATGTGTGTGCATAAGTACTTAAAAGAACTTCAGAGTGCTTAAACTACTTGAGACAGATTTAATACTGCATTATTCTTTTGTTTGCCTAGTATTTCACTTCTGCAGTACTGTAATTCTGTAGATTACCCTTCTCACTGGTTTTTAAATGACCTTATTAGTCTGATGTTTTTAATGTTTAAATTTTGAGCATCATATCAATGGTTGAAAAAATATTATATTCTGAGGGGTTTTGTCTTTAGTGTATTGTGAAAAGTGATGCTTTTAATGAACACTTTGGTTTATAAATTGCTTCGTACGTCTACTGCAACAGATGTATCAGAAGTTCATAGTATACCTTTCCAAATAAATGAATACACTAACACTTGACCTTCAAACACAGAGAGAGAGATTAAATTATTAAGGAACTGGAGAGGCCTTCTGTTCATCCCAGCAGGAAGACAGTTTTAATTATTCAGCAGAGTACATATGTGAAAACTGCTGAGCTACAGGGTCAAGCACTGCCATCTTTTCAAGTCATTCTGATGCTTTAATATCTTGTTCACAGTTTCATATTAATGCCAGCTATCCCCGGATATGGAACATGCCACAGACATGGCAATGCGAACTTGAAGTTTATAAAGCAACCTATCATTTTATCTTTGCTCAGAAAAGCTTCTTTACAGGTAACTTCTTTACTAAATAAGTTACGTATCAAATTAAATATTCTTTCTTTAGAATTTATTTTCAAATTTTGTGATGGTGTACAAGGTCAGGTACTCAGATTTCACATATTTAGGACAAATTGTTTCTGAGGACAAAGTTCCTGATGTTTTCTGTTGCCTATAAGTGTCTAAGTACATGATATTCTTATATTTGAGTAGAGATACTAAATAATTTAATTTTCAACTATCTAAACTAAATTTGATCTGCAGTTATATTAAGTGATCTTAAATTTCAGATTAATTTATTTCTATCAGAGCTATTGATTTGTTTAATATTTGTCACCTAGGATGTTTATTTCTCTGGTACCTCTCTATCTTTGGCTGACTGATTTTCAACTGCTTAGGCTTTAGGTCGTGTCCCTGTGGCTGACAGATGATGAGACAGTAATTTGCTCCTTAGGATTTTGGCTGTGAGGAAGAATACATGTGCACAAGGCAGTACAATGTGATACAGCATCACCAAACTGTTGCTGAATGTTCCAGCTGCAGTAATGGAAAGAATATAGCCCCATCAATGTAGCACTGCCTGGGCTAATTAGCCCTGCTGGGAGGAAGGATTAATTCGTGCAGGCATAGTGCCATGCTAATAAAGTTATCCTCCTAGTGAGGCCAGAGCCATTATCTATATAGTGCTGCAGTACGCAGCATAGTTTACCACTCCATTCAGAGCAAATAGGAACTTCTACAACAACGCTGTTTTGCTGTGTTAGAAAATATTACTAATGTACACATTCAGAGTATCAGAGTGGAAAACCAAAGGAAAGCAGTTGGTAGTCCAGTGCTTTTAAGCCCATGTGTAACTTTGCTACGGAACAAAACTGAACTAGAAAACTTTAATTAAACCTATGGCTTTCCAACTTTAAAAAGCAGGTGAGAAATGAGAGATGGATTCACAGCAAGTATTTGTGGAATATCTGCCTGAGAAATGGATACTGTGTATTGTTCTCCTCATTTTCCTTTTTCTGTAAAGGAGCAAACGGTTAAGATTTACAATTTATGAAAAGCCAAAAACTTAAAAGAAGAAATCTCTCACTTGATTGCTACTAACTTGTCTTTTATTATTTTATGTGGGTTTAGATTTGATCCAAGACTGGTCCAGTGATAGCGCACCTGATATTTTTTCATTTGTTCCTTATATGTGGAACTTTAAAGTCATGTTTCATCAATTTGAAATGATTTGGGCGGCAAATCAACACAACTGGATTGACTGTTCCACCAAACAACAAGAAAATGGTGAGATCACTTTTTTTTAATTTGGAAGAAGAGTACATACTACAAAAAAAATGTACAAAATATAGAGTATATATAGAGAGAGAGTACAAGAATGATAAAATTTTTAACTAGAAAAATGTGTGTTCAGTGATAACTACCCATTTTGCTACTGTTGATGTGCATAAACCATCCTAAAACTATTTTAAGTTCTAACTTACTTTGCAAATGCATATGCAAATACAAATACAAATGTATACCTATTTTGGGGAGAGTACAGTTCTAGATCATGTTTTAGCATTCATTTTTCAAGACCCTTTGAATCTTTGATTTTGTCCAACAGTTTGCAGAGAGCAGCCGTGAGGTCTTGACATATATTCAGTAAGCTAACTGAAAACATTCACTTGGGAATAAACTTTTTAAGTAATGTTGGAAAAATACCCTTTGAACTCCATATAATTGGAAATGTCCGTTTCCTCTTCATTTCAGAATAGGAGATAAAGCTGCTAATTCTAGACAAAACTAAGAGGTACATTTCAGAAAGCCAAAACTTTGTTTAATGTGTGGTTTGGTTTATACGTATTTCAGTGGTCTACACTGTACTAGAATCTTACCATTTCAACATAGAAAGAGGATGGTGGATTAAAAATCTCACATTTGTGTTCTAGTCAAAAATAAGGTTCACAACTTCATCAGAAGCCTGAGGAACTTTCAATGTGTGTTTTCTTGTCCCAAAACTGGTCTGTGAAGCAATAAAGAAAGTCATAAGATATTAGTTACAGTTGTTTTTATTGTCTGCTTGCATTCATTGTGCTACGTACAGTGGCTTTCTGTAAAGGATGAGCTGTGGAAAGTAAATACTTTCAGAATAATTTAGTACAACGTACTCTAAATACACAGTAGCTAAAATGGCACTTTCCTATGTCATGAGTTCTTGAATATCTTTTCATTACTTTTATCTGTATGTCTGATAATTTGTCTAACAACAAAATGGGAAGTAATTGTGACAGAATTTTTTTTTGTTTTTCCTCTTCTCTCCCAGTTTATCTAGCAGCTTGTGGAGAAACATTGAACATTGTTTTCTCTCTGCCTTTCACTGACTTTGTTCCAACCACATGTAATACTAGATTCTCTTTAAGGGTAAGTTCTTCCCCCCTTACCTCTCTTGTGTCTTCTAAACATGAGATAGTTTCCCTACCTTTTCTTCTTCAGTCAGGAAATTTGGGATAAACTCTTTCCTGAAAGAAAATTAGTCTCCTTCACTTCTGGCTCATAGAATTTTTCTTTAAGTAACCCAGAGATAAATGGTTTCCATTGCTTATATGAAGTATCCAGTCATAGGCTGTTTAATTTATATATATATACACACACACACACACAAAAATATATTTAAAAATATATACACATATGCTTCATACATACATATATACACACATTCAGTATATATATTTACTCTCTCTATATATACTTAGACTGTGTGTCTATGTATGTATTTTATCACTTGGAAGTCTGTTCCCATTTATTTAGAAAACGTGAAAATCTAATGTATGTTCAAAGATAAAAATCATGTACTGGAATGGGTACCTCCAAACCATTTTGGAAAGCCATCTGCTAGATGTCTAAGAGTTTCTGTAGAATAAGTAATGATGATAAAGTGTTTTTAACAGACACAGCTAATTCTTTCAAAGACTTCTTGTCTTCCCTAAAATAGAAGCAGTCTACTCCTACTAAAAATAAAAAACTAGTTGACGGTGATGCTGGTAATTTTGTATAATTTGATAGCAAAGAAAGCAATGTTTTATCTAATCTTTTTTAAAAAAGAATGGTTTACTTGAGATGTAGGGTAGCCTTGGGCCAGTCACTTAACTTTTGCAGTATGGCTTGAACAACAAAAGAACAGGAATCATTAAAATCCATGCCCCTGTGTTTTACAGATTGCTATGGTGTGTTGTTATGTGCAAGTTACTGGACTTGTAACTGTTCAGAACTACAGAGCTCTTGGGATTGGACTAGAAATTTGTGTCAGCTGTGGTCAGCCATCACATGTGAAAATTGAGATTTCTTGCCTCACTTTGCCTGTAAAGTGAAGATGATGGTGCATATGAACATGTGAATAGCATGAGCATTATGCATAAAGTGACTGTAAACTAACTTTTCTGTTACTAATGTTTGATTTCAGGGAGAAGATGTTGATCTTCATTTGTATCTACCAGATTGTCATCCTAGTAAATATTCCCTTTTTATGTTGGTGAAAGATTGTCAGCCTAATAAAATAAGTCCTGAGTCTTGTATTTCTGCAGAATATCAAAGTGGTCAGAAAACAGGCAAACCCAAATGGAGGAACATTACTCAAGAAGAGTGAGTTTTATTGTGATATATATTTATGTCTTTGTATTGGCTCTTCATATTTATTTATTTTGTTTGTGGTGAAAGCAACCTCATATGTTAATGAAAAATATTTAGTGAAACTATTGTACTTCAAATAAAAGTATGATGTTTCTTTTTGAAAGGGCTGGATGGGTTGAATGCTGGACAGTCCCAAGTGTTGTGTTTACAATTGACTACTCATGGCACCCAATTTATCCTCAAAAGGCAGATGAGCAGTTAAAACAATCCTGTAAGTGTCACTGCTTTTTTCTTGTTGGCATGTTTCATTTCAGGAACTGCTGTGACTTTGTTGGATCAAACTGCTGAAATTTGCAGAAATGTATTTTGCACTGAACTACTATTTTATGTCACATGGGAGAATGCTAATCTTTAGAATGCAGCAGGTTTGATTTAAAAACTGACAATCTCTCGTGATGCAAAATTTCAGAGTGTCCCAGTTCCCTGTGTGAAAAGAGGATACTGTCTGTAGTTCTTTTCTCCTTGTCCTTAACAAAGTGGATCTCTTAAATGGGTTGTTGCTAACATAAAATATCCCTTGGTATATTAAATAATATTTTTGGCAGTATCATGTTCCTTAGCCTCTCTAAGCTTTTTTTCCTTTGGATGTTGTGATGTTGTCTTATGATTTAAATGTTTAAATACACGATATATGAGAGATAATAACATTGTCTTACCTTTATGGATACGAAACTGAGAAGTGAACCATGGCCGTTGGATAAGAGTGTTGGACTGGTCAGTGTAGCACTAATTTCTAAATAAGAATTTTTAAATTTTAAATGTCTAAACAGTATTTCTAAATAAGAAATAATCTGTAAGTATGTGCTTGCAAAAAAGTTATAAAATACTTAAATGCAGAGATAAAAGTAAGTTATTTTAAATGCAGAGGGAGGTATGCAGGAAGTTATGGGGTTACATAAAAGTCTTTCAGGTTGAGACGGTGGAAGCAGAACTGATGAAGGAGAGGTATTGGAAGAATAATGGGGGCTAATTTGAATGGAACTCAATCAGCAGGTGTTAGAAGACGTGCTGGGTAGGGGTTTTAGGTTTTGAGTTCCAATAATTCAAATCTAAAAGAATGCAAATTTTAGAGGACGAAGCAGAAATAGTAAGATTCATCTTGCAGATGTTCATTAAGTGCTCTTGTGAGACTCTGTCAGCTTGTGTCAAATTTGCATACTTCAAATTTGAAAACATTTACTTGTAATCGTAGCAATTGAACCTGCATTTGAAAGTTTATACATACACAGGTAATTTTATCTGCAGCTTCCTTCAATGAATAATCCAGCACAGTCCAGCTCACTTCTAATCTGTGATGCTGATAGAATGTGTTTGTTACAGTAGCAACATCTGTATTTTCTTTTGAGTCAATCGATAGAACTCTCTAAGTCTCTGAGAAACAACTATATTGCATAACAAGAGATGCAGCTTCCAAAAAAAGTGGTCATCTCACTGCGGCATTTAGCTAATTTATAACACATAATATAATGCAAGCACTGTAGACAATAATGGTAAGTTAAAACCTTGAAGGTTTGCTGGCTACAGGTGTGTATTCACTGTAGTTCTGTATGTGCCAGTTCTTCCAGTTAAACTGGTACCTGAAATCTTACTCCATCTGGACCATCAATTTTATATGGTTTTCCTATAGAGTTCTTTACTTCCTAGCAATCACTCTGCATCCGCAAAGCACTTCTAGTTACTCATTTCCTTCTCGTCACCTTTCCTCACTTAAAAAAGACAAAGCGCTTTCTTCTCCCTAGCTCCAAATAAAAAGAAGGGATAGGAAATAAGATTTGAATTTCCACACTCTTTTGTGACTAGAGTAATTGAGTTGTTTGAGGGGAAATTTTGGCCTACAGAACTACCGGTTCAGAATAGGTTTTTAATATAACTTCTGCAATTTCCCTGTTTATTTACTTTTGTTTATTCTGCAGTAGCTTTGTGGTTGTGGGAAATCTGCTACACTGAAATAAAAGCATGTCTTTGTTTAACTTGAAAAGCAAGATAAATAAATGGATTTTTTTTTTTTTCAGAACTTGAAGGATTGTTTTTCTCTTGCATAATTAGCATTGACTAAAATATTCTATATTTTCCTGTCTTCCCATAGTTACTAGATATGAGAAACCAGTTCTGTAGCATAGACATATTGACGTAATTATACAATCCAAATTAGAAAGCTGAAAAAGTTGTATATTTAACAAACATTCATATTTGCAGAACTTTGTCTGTCAGAAGCCTAACTGGTAATCAAAATCTGTTTTCTTCTTTATTTTGCTCCGAAGTGTCAGAAATGGAAGAAACAATGTTATCTGTGCTAAGGCCATCGCAGAAAACAGCCGACAGTGTGATTTCATCTCCCACAGCGTCAACCCGCCTTCCCCTTGACCCCTCAGAGCTGCCCCCGGATAAGCTCCACGTGGAACTGGAACTCTCCCCAGATTCCCAGATAACCCTGTATGGACCCCTGCTCAAAGCCTTTCTGTCCATAAAGGTAGGCACAGGAACACAACTTGGAAAATTTATGGATGGCCACATGTAGGAAAGGGAAATAATTAATTTGAAATGGAAAATTAGAATTCTGCAGAATACATGAATTTAGATTAAAACTTTTTTGTAAGTACTAGTTTGGAATGACTTTGCTTGGTGATACGGTGTAGCTGGGATTAATTCAGTTGGCACAGACTTATGAGAAGACTTCCAAACTTCCAATATATATGTGTAGACACATATCAGCATAATTTTCCTTTCAAGAAACAGTATATGCTCTAGACTTCATGTGCAGAAAATTTCTTCTTTGACTTTCGCAGTAGTAAAAATAAATTATTTTTTTAAAAAAAAAATCCATGATTATGACTAGAGCTTATATAAACAACCACTTTTATGCAAAGATATATAAGAACCTGTGCTTTTAGTGCATTTTAGGTTCTGCAGAGTGTCCTAATTGTTTGTTTTTGTTTTAATTAGATTCTGTGAAATTTCTGGAGTTAGGATCATGGAGGGGAAGGGGGAAGGACATGAGAATAAGTTTAGTTTAAAAAGCTACTTCAGTCAATATTGAAGAAGAATTTTTCATCCTTTTTTTGATGTTAATCTGTTATGCTCTAAAACGTTTGTTTGTGTTGCTTATGTTGTGTCCTCTTCCATTACTGATCTTCAGGGTGGCTAGAAACAGTTTAATTTCTTACCCACCTCCCTCACCCTGCCTTGTGACAAAAGCCGAGGCAATTGAACGTGGCACTTCTATTTGACTAACAGTGAAATGCTTGCATTTTGGTTGGGTTTTGTGGTTGTGTTTGGTTGTTTTTTGGTGGCTGGTTGTTTTGGGGTGTGTGTGCGTTTGTTTTAAAGGACTGGTTTAGCCTATGTAGATCTAGGCTAAGGTAATGCTTCTGGAGGCTTTCATTTTGGGTCAGAGGATGAGGAATTTTCTGAGACAGGTGATGAGTATCAGGACTTATACTGAAACAGTAATTTTTATAAATTTATATAAGGTATTGCATGTAAGCAATGAATAGCAGAAAATAGTAAGTTTTTGTAGAGTATAGGACTTGCAAATATGCTCGTTATTTTTTCATGTTGCCACTAAAGTAAATAGGATTAAAATTAGGCTAGTATTGCATCTTGAAGCTTTCATTTCTTCTGATACAGAGGAAATGCACCCATGTTTGAATTGTTTATTGAACTCCTTTTTTGGAGCCCATAAATTCATGAGATGGTTCTGTCTTTCCAAGGAAAGCAGCATTTCTTCAGTGCTCTTCGCCTCTGGAGGTGTATGTAAACGGTGCTATGTTAGATCCCTTGATTCTATGATGATTTAATTTTTGTAGGTGCAGATTTCTCAGCCTAAATCTAGCTTGATAAAAGCTAGAAGAGAATCTCAAATCTCAAAAAATCTCAAGAGAAAATTTAGATGAGTACTTTGTTTTTGAAAATGTGTATTTGTTGGTTTCTTTGTATTTTCATGACTGTGTTTACATCTTTTTGTCCAGCTGTGCTGGCAGCATCTCTTAATAGATTTATAGGGGAGTTTTTTATGCTTTTTTCCCTGACTTGTGGTTGAATTGTTGTTTTCAGCTTGTTTTCATTGATCTTTTTTAATACATGTGGGAGAGATTCCTGGACATGCATCGTTCAGGCAGTTTTGTTAAGCCTTCTATTCTTGGGAGGTAGTTTTTTTGGTGTAGCACACTGTGTTTCTTACTGAATGGCTTACTGGCTGGGAATGAATGATTTATAGGTCCTTGCATCCCCAGCAGAAGGTACCAGGAGTAAGTTACTGGAGTTCTTAGCACCCTCTGCTGGGTCTGCCTTATAAAAAATATTTCAAGGTCTGTATCGTAACATCGACCTTTATCTTTTCCCTTTGCTAAAAAGGAAAACAGATTAGCTTTGCTTAACTTTTGAGGGTTTTTTGGTTTGGCCACAGAGCAGAGCTTAATTCGTACGCATTAACACCAAAAATACTTCAGAGACTCAGTACAAGATGGTAAAATTACATGTCTGCAGGAGTCATTATTTCAAGGCCAATAATGAACCTGCCTTTTCTGCAGACCTTTTTCGAGGACATGGGTACCTTGCAGCTGCTTGCTTTCTTTTTGTTGTAGACTTCCTCTTTGTTTGCTTGCACTGCAGACTTGTGCTTACAAAAGAACAAAGAAGTTTTGGAAAGCAAATGAGGCACAGAAAAGGGAAGGAGGGCAGCAAGAAACATCATAAGATTCAAATGTGTTCCAGTTTAATCTTCAGTCTAGTACTCGTTTGTCTGCATCTCACAAATCACCAGTGGAGTTTGTAATAGTTGGAACATTTCTGTCAACATGAGAGGCCAAGGGACCGAATTACTTTCGAAGAACGAATGAGGGAACAGCCTTTGTGTCTGTGTTGTAACCTCTTCGGTCAGAAAGGATTTTGCTCCACAGAATGTTTAGTCCCTAACATTTCCCACATACTGAATTAACAAGAAAATATAACCTGCATCATTCAGAAAATTCTTCTTGAGAGTCTAGCCTTTCTTTTTTTTTAAGGGGGGGAGGAGGTGACAAATTATCAGAAAACTGATTCTGATGCACTTAAATAAAACACAGGAAGTTGAAAATTTTTTTTAAATTTTTTTTAATTAGTGATGGATTTTCTGTTTCCCAGTAGAATTTGGCAAAGTTACTTTGGTCTTAGATAATTGAGAGGGATTGGCTTAGAAACAAGGTGGGTTTTAGACCCAAGGGGAGAAAAGTTTATGAACTAATATTTTAGAAGGATGTTTAAGACTTTGTAATATGCTAATAACAAGTTTCAGAAGGTTGGATGAGAGTGACTTCCTGCAGGATGTTTTGTGTTCTTACTCTCAAAGTTATCTATCTTTAAAAGCACAAAATCTGTTTAAAAAGTCAGTAGTAGTACTTCAGAATAGTTATTTGTATTGCATGCATCTGGAATACTGGTACTTCAAGAACTACTGAGAGCCCCTTCTTTTCCTGCAAAGCACATGGCCTGAATTTGCTCACTTAAGGTATCAATTTTTCATAAAATAAAAGTATATATGTTTCTTCAGCTATAGGTTGTAGCTATACTGCTTATTTTAGGGAGGGCTAACGTACAGGAAAAGGTTGGATTTGTATTTCATTACATTGCCTATATGTTTTTAATTTGTTTTCCATATGGTCATAACAATTCCTTTTCCTAGGAAAATTATTTTGGAGAAGATGACATGTACACTGATTTTGAAGAAGTTATTTCAAGCCCTGTTTTGTCACTGTCAACATCTTCAAGCTCTGGATGGACAGCCGTTGGAGTGGAAAATGACAAAAAAGAAAATGAAAGTTCAGTCAAGCCAGTTCATCCTCTTACTTTACGCCCATGGGATATCACTGTGCTTGTGAATTTGTACAAAGTGCATGGGCGATTACCAGTGGTAAGTACTTTAGAACCTTAAAATATTTTGCTCCATTTATTTTTTTTTTTTCCCTAGTTTCATAATCTGGAGTTAAATTTAACTCCCTGGAACATTAAGTTAGGGTGGTGCTTACCAAAGTGTGTGTATAGTCCACTAAAATTGTGGCTATCTAAACCAGTTTGAGACAGGATTTATTCTGCTTATCTGGGAGGTAGAACTGGATAATTTTTTGTATGATTTTTATTCAATGAACTTGATTTGTGTGATAATATTTTCAATTGACCATTATGACTTCTCTGCTGATTAGCAAAACTGTCTTCTAATGGTGCATTCTGCTCTGTGTAGCTGCATTCTGAGGGATCCCCAGGAATTCCACTAGGAATCCAGATGAAAAATTGGGTTCACCCAAATGGGTTTGAATTGCTGTTTATGTAATTGTCGAAAGGTTTTTGAAGTTGCATGGGCTTCTTTTTCATTATCCACTTGGAGGAAAATGAGCATGCTTCTGGCTCACAAGTTTGCTTCTAATCTTACAATTTCAACCATGTTGTGTATTTTCAGTTTCTGTAACAGATGTGTTTAATTTTTATTTTAGCATTGCAGTCCAGATGGTCCTGAGTGCCCTACAGCTTTCTTGGAAAGGTTGTGTTTTGAGATGAAGAAAGGATTTAGAGAAACAATGCTTCAACTTGTACTGTCTCCAGTGAATTTGTTTCTGAATGACAACTATCAGGTAGTAAGCTGTTTTTTACGTGTTTGCGTGTGTGTGTTTGTGTTGTGGAAGCTGTCATGATCTTAAAATTGAATTCTTTTTTGTTAGGAACTTTCCTGTTGTACATACACAAAGTTTATTAAGGCTTATGAATAATAAGAGGTATTAAAGAAAAATCTGATGCATATTTTTTTTAAACCTTTATTTCTGTCCAGTTTCCATTTTAGTGGAATGCACAAAAGAAAAGATTGTATTTTCTTAATTTCATTTAAAATCTTTCTGGAGAAGGTTCTCTAGGAAACGGTAATATTCAGACTGGTCTTAGAACCATTGAGTGATCTCTGGTTTGTGTGTGGGGGTCTTTTGTTTGTTTTGTGTGTGTGGTGGGGTTTTTTTGTTGTTGTTGTTGTTTTTTTAAGAATTTGGTTTTAAAAGATACTGCAAATACTGACACATGTAAATTTTGTGCAGTGGCTGGATCTGTTTCACTTAAGCATATAGTTTTAAAACTACACATGTGTTAGTAAATAGAATAACTGTATCTTTCACACATTCTCTATGACTTTTATTAGACTAAATCACACAGCTGGATCTGTATCTTATGGTCAAGATATTGTTATGATGTACAGTCTTCTGGTGGGGGAGTCATGAGCCATACTTCAGAAAGTACTTAATGAGACCAAGTTAAGTGGTGTTTGTGGCTTGTCGGCTGGCTGTATACTACTTTGATTTTAGTAAAATTGCAAAAATTGCCCATATGGATGAATTTAGCTCAATGAGGAGTTTAGGCTGAAATTTGTTAATGCAAGAAGTTACTCTGAGTCAGTCCACGTTAGTGAATAGTTGGAGTTTGTATTTTGTTTGTGCACATATTAGTTGCATTAAAAGCACTATGATACTTAGACTGTGCCTTACAGATTGTATTGTTTTCAATACCTGTGTCCTGAAATATGTTGCTGCCAATGGCCTGTATGAAATAAAATTTAAATTATTTTTATCTTGCACACATTCCAGTGTTTGAAAACTGGAATACTGTATACAGATGAAGATGCATGTCACCCTGTTTTTTTTCACTCTTATGTCAGTACGCTAATGAAAGGAGTTGGTTGATGCTTGTTTAGTTCCAAATTTGGATCCAGTGTGCCACAAGCAGAAAAGTACCTGAAGTATAACCACTGACTGTAGACTGACTAAAAGATAAAGGAATTGGAAGAAATAATGAACTTTCTTGATGGCAAAAGTTAAATGACATCTTAGGAGCTTCCATATTAGCACTCATATTTTTGAGATGTTATTCTATCGACCTCTGATTAATAAAGAAATCATCCCCAATGAGAATGTAGAATCTAAACATCTTGGGTTTTGGTTGTAACACTGCAATTGTCTTTAGCAGCAATCTGAAGAAAGCGGTGGTGTGAAGTCACAGGAATTGCAGATGCATAATCTATATGGGATTAATAGACCTGTCTTTTGAGAGAGCCACAGAAATTGGATGTACTGGCAGCATGGTGGCAGACAAAATTCCATTTCCTCATAGCTTTTGTCAGGAGCTAAGTATCCAGATTGTAGGGCTTGTTTTTCAATTGAATGAAGTTATCAGAAGGTGCAGTTGAAGCTGATGGCAATTACAGCTTGAGCATACAAACCTTTATGTAATGAAAAATTGCATCCTATGAATTTCCAGTTATGTTATCCAAATCTGCTGGAAGGTTTTTGTATATTATTTTTTGTGGTGGGTTTTTTGGTGCTGTTGTTTTTGTTTATCCTATGAGGAATCCAAGCATTTGAATAGCTGCTTATTTAAGAACACAATCTATTTTGTGCACTGACTGGGACCCTTAAATATTGTTCAAACCTGTAACTTAATTATTGTATTGCAGTTTACATATACAAGGAAGCAGAAATGAGCTTGCAGGCAAATTCTTAATTTTTTTGGATTTTGGGTTTTTTTATGATTTTGTATTGCACCCCTGAGACTTATTGCATGACTTTTTTTCGGTATTCTTACTGTTTAGACTTAGTCATGCTGTGGTTACATATTTTGCCTTAGGTTTTATATTTTCTTTTTGGTTGGGTTTATTTAATTCAGAAACATTAACTCAGACAAATAAGACTTCTGCCTGGGAATTTCTGTTAGTTGAAATGATGAACATGCAGGTGGCATGTTTTAAAAAAAATTGTGAAGAAAGTTTTGATCAGTTACGTGTGTTACTGTTACCTAGTGTTTGATGTTATATTAATTCTTGCTATTTAATATTGGAAACATTAATATTTTGGTTTTTTTTTAAAAAAATTGACCCTTTATTCATATTGCGTATCTCAAAAATGCTGTTTGATACTTCCCAGTTTAACCTTAAAGTGAGAAGTTCATAGTACTAATGTATATAGAACAGGAATTGTCCCTCTGCCTAGCTGGGCAAGCGTTGTTGCTTCATGTTTCCCATTCATACTGTTTTGAAATAGCTTCTGAATCGAGACATAGGTCCCCAGTGATATCAAAAGAGTAGGACGTGTTTCTTCTTCATTAAGCAACTCCAAAGGGTTTGCTGACAGTGGAAAACAAACCAGGCAAGATGACAAGTTGAAAAAACTGAATGAAAGAGAAGTTTTGCTGTTGACTTACTGGCTTTAATCCACAGCTTACCTCCATGCAGTCACAAGCTTCTAGTGTATGCCTGTGCTGTTTTTATCTTTTCAGTGTCTTCTCTGGCTGGTGGAGTAATATTCTTTTGAAAAGTATTATAACTGAATTTTCATATCTGCAAACAAGTAGCTTTGCTTTAGGTACCCAAGAAATACTTCGGTGAAAAGTACAACTTAGAGGATAGCCTCTGATGTTTGTTGTTTGTTTTTTTAAAATTTATTTTCATTTTTTTATATAATATGTCAGCTTTCTGATAGTAGCAAACCTTCATAAGTCATGTTTTTTAGCCTCTTGATCACTTCCATTGTTAAATATGCTCTTCCATTCTTTGTTTATATTTTATTGCAGTAATATTTAACAGATTGTGTCTAGGTGTCACTGTGTGGAGTTCACCAAGGGAAGGTTGTTGATGACAGTTGCTAAAAATTAAAACAAACTTGGGTTAGATAAACTTCCCTCTCCCCCTGTAAGACTTGCATATATATTGTTGCGTGGGTAATGGTGAGCAGTCTTGGGACTGTCTAGCTGTACCAAAGTCAACAGGATTTAAGAGTTGAAGATGAATGTGTATGAAGTATCTCTGGCTACACAGTTTTTGCATTTTCTATTGATGTATTCTTTGCAAATATTAGCTTTAACTTGCTTGTCCTTAACAGCGACCTGCAGTGGATGAAGTTCTTCGAGAGGGTCACATCAGCCTGTCAGGTCTGCAGTTGCGCGCTCATGCAATGTTTTCAGCAGAAGGTCTGCCTCTTGGAAGTGATACTTTAGAATATGCATGGCTGATAGATGTACAGGCTGGAAGTCTTACAGCCAAAGTTACAGCACCACAGGTACCACCTAGAAACTATTTGCTTTGAAGTATTACCTTTCTTCTTTCTGGTAAAACTGGCATAGCATGGATTTTGGAAAGCACATCAGCTGAATTCAGATGCATCTGTGCCTTAAGTAACCTTAATTTTATAGTTTGAAAATCTAACCATTTCTACAAATGAATAGGAGATGCCAAATGAGCTGAATCTGATATTCATCTTAAATCTAGGTGTTACAGGGTGGCTAGTGTTATATGGGAATTTGAAGGGATGATGATAACAGAGCATGAACAGATCAGTAGTGAATACTGTTGTCACTAGATGTAAACGCTTGTATGTTACATCTATGTATGTTGATGTACTTTAATACGGATTAGAAAGGCAACCACAGTATCTACATGCACTTTAAGTGGTTTAATCGCAGAGTAAATAATACTCCTCTGTAAATAGAGCAGGTGTTTTGGGATGTCTTCAGCCATAAACTAAGTAACATGATGAAGAGGTGAAAGGAAAATCTATCGAAAAGGTTTGAGATGACTTAGTTGTCTGTGACTTCCTCTGAGGTTACTTTTATTTTATGATGCTGAGTTCTGGAGATGCAGGTTCGTTACCCCTGCTGGTTAACTCTCTGGGAAGGACAAATGAAGTATCCAGTTGTGATTGCAGTCTGAAAGGCAATTTGATATCCCTTGGATGTAAGGTTCTTGAAGATATATAGGCATTTGCATGAAGGGATGCTGCCAGCAATAAGGATACAGTTGAGCATCTGGCAAGAATTTAGCTTGCAGATAAAGTTCTGGCTTTCCGTAGAAAGCTATGTACAAAGTCACATTTTAAAGTAGGAGACAAATGAGATAATTTGTGGGAGCGTAGTATGGGCAGCCCTCAGCAGGAGAGTAGCTGGTAACTCAGTCATGCTGCTCACTGCATAAATGCTGATGCTTGGTCCCACTGGAACATAGTTTGCTTTCACAGTGTTGGATTTTCTTAGGTCTAGTCTTAGCACTAGATCCTTCTAGTTTTGCCATTTATGTTACTTTCACTTTTCCAGATATAATAATGGCTCCAAGGATACAATAGGCAGATCACTTTGATTTATTTCTAGTGTGGGCTGACAGTTCTTTAAAAAAGGTTGCTTTGTCAGTATATTCTGAGACATGAGGAAAGTACATACATTTTATTTAGTAGTTACTGTTTGGTTCATTTATTAATTTTTTAAAGGCACTTCTACATCCTCTTCTTCCTCTAAATTCCTCTAAAAATTGACATTATTTTCTAGGATTAAACACGTATGTCATTAGGAGACTTCTGCAGCAAATAAAATCAAAATAAGGCATGCAAGCAATTTCAGTAAATCTAAAGAAGAGATTCCAGATGCATTTTCATGCTACATATACAGGTTTTTGTGGCAGTATTTCCCAAAATGATACCACTGATTTAGATAAGTTATAGTATTTACTCCACTGCTCTATGCTTCAAAATTAAACCTAGTTGATTTGAAGTACTCTAAGGTTAGAGAATATTTCTAAATGCTTGATGCAACTTAAGGATTTTCTTCCCCTACAAAGACATTCTGAATTGTATGCTTCATACAGGATTATTTTATTTTATTTTATTTTATTTCATTGTTGTCAGCACTGCTATGGAGCAGAACTTGAATTTGCTGTTTCAGGGTCATTGGCTTTTTTTCCTCCCATAGTGTGATTCATTGCAAGAATTTGTGAAGGGACAACACTAAAGGGAGGAGGAGGAGGGATTTTGTGCAGGACAGTCATAGCTATATTAAATTCCAGTTAAATTACTGCTCATTTTAAGTGCCCTTTCCTTTGGCTAGCCAAAGAAAACCCATTTCCTGCTCATAAGAGACACACAGTCATGAATAATTTCCTTTATGAATGAGCTGACTAATATAAAAGATTTAAATCAACAATAGGCTAATTACTAGGTCCAGCGAGGTTCAGGAGTAGTCTGTTTAGCTAGTTTCCTCCTATGCTTTCTAAATGTAACTTTCTTACTTCTGTACAAGGAAGTCTGACATTTAAATTATGAATGGTAATTCACAAGTGTTTTGAGGTATTTTTTTGTGGTAAAATAAGGGGAGCTCTGTCTTTACAATGAAGTTCTCAGTTGACCGTAATAGCAAAATCTGTTTCCTTATATTAAGAAATAATTTAGAAAATTATTTAACATCACAGTGTTATCCATGAAAAACTACAGAGACTTGCAAGTTGTGGCACACACAAAGATAAAAATCAGTCCTGAGTAACAGAAAATCGACTATATGTAAGCAAGGTAATTCAGTCAGAATGTTATGGTGGGGTCTTTTGTTTATTTTTACTCCTGCTCGCCTCCCAACCTTTGGTGATGTTCTTTCAGTACTGTCAAATACCAAAAGTTCATTTTGCATACTTACTATTAGAGAATGTGTTGTTATTTGCTTACAGCTTGCGTGTCTTCTGGAATGGGGGCAGACCTTTGTATTTCATGTGGTATGCCGGGAGTTTGAACTGGAAAGGCCAAAGTCTGTAATAATATGCCAGCATGGAATTGATCGTCGGTTTTGTGACTCTAAGGTAACCTTTCATCCGTCTTAATTGCTCACTATATTTAGCAGTTTAGAAATCCAGCCTTAAAGTTATCAAGACACATGGAGTATATAGTCAGATTGGATGTTCCCTTTGATAAGTCATAGCTAATTACGTTTTAGAAAGAGAAGTGATTCTCTCTGGATTTTCTGGTGGATGTGCACAATGTTTTTGTGTTCTGTGAATTATTTTGAGAAACAGTGTCCACAGGAGTCATGCCTAGTTTCTTAGCTCTACTGTGACAGTTAAGAGCCAAAGGGCATACTCCAGTGTCCCTTAAGATACAAAGGTCATACTTTCCCTCATGCTCCTGGCACATTTCCATGGTACTTTTTCATCCTGTATCCTCTGATGAAACAGTGCTTTGGTGGGAGACTTAAGCTGACAGCTTATAGCTTCCATGGACCATTTTTTAACTTTTATTTTTAAAATTTTTTTTTAAAACATGAGACACTTACTTAACCATCATGTCATTGTGGATTCTGCTTTTGGTGCTTGTCTCTTGGAATCCGTGTGCGCGGTCACTTGAAGACCAAAGGAGGCTTGCCATATATTAAGAATGATTCCTGGATTTCATCTCTCGACATCTTCCTTGTTTTGTTCCAGTTTTTGTGGTGTTCTCTGTTAGCAGACTTGATTTGCCTTTTGCTGGTGGAAGCCAGGAGAGCCAACTGGGTCCCCTGATGTTGCTGGACAGAAGATTTAAACATACACTAGTGAAAATGAACCTCGGCACAGAAACACCCCATCTCATACTCATGTTGATAGTGTAGAAGTAGTAACTTTTATGGCTCTAGTTTTAGGCCTCTGTTAAACAGAACATAAATAAAAGGATAAGCACAAGTTAAACTAAAACTCCTAATGTACATTTTTTCTTTTTTTTCTTTTTTTTTTCCTTCAGATGAACTGTGTCCCTGGGCCTTGCCCAACATCTGATGACTTAAAGTACACTATGACACGCTTAGCCATGGATGGAGCAGATCTGTATGTGGTAGAACATGGCTGTGCCACCAATATAAAGGTAACGATATTTCTCTTCACAGCCATTAAAATACTTCTTTGTCAATAGAGTTCTTTGTATTTTTTGATAGACTAGCTACCTGAATTTATTGCTTGCTTACATGCAATGGACTAAGCAGAATTTCTGAAACTTTAAGTGATAAAAGGTTGGCTTGGACTGGGCCAGGAGTAGGTCAGTTTGGCTTCTGCTTAGTAATTCCATTAATGGTCTTCGAAAATGGTAAGGAGGAGTGGACGTCTGCCAAAATAAGAGTGAAAGCTGCAGGATTGGTGTAAAAAATTTAAGAAAACACTGAGCAATATAAATCTCAGTGTCTGTACCTGAGAGCTAATAAGAACTGCTGTAAGTTAGTAACTCAGCAACTGCAAATGGTTGATATGGATTGCATACAAGTCAATGCTTGATAACTCATGATTGTCTTATGTGATGTGGCTGTTTGAGTTAAGGTATATCTTTGGTAGAGATGGGAGAAGTGTTAGTGCCACTGCCTGACTGAATCTAGAATACTGCATGGTGTATCATCTGTTCAAAAAAAAGATGTGCAGAGAAGAGTTGATATTCTCTCCCTTATCCTATCATACAAGAGAAAACTGGAATAATTGACTCAATGTAGTAAAATATAAGTTAAGAGATAATTGAATTATGGTAACAACAGAAAAGGAGGAAAGTGCTATGCTGGTGTAAGTGACTAGTAGTTGTGCTGTCCATTAATAAATGTGGTTTTAAAAGGTAGACTTAACATGTGAAGTTTTGGGGGCAGCTTCATGTTATGAGCCATAATCTAACTGAAGGAAAGTCGTAATTATTTTAGACATTTTTTTAATGACATGGTATCTTGTCATTTGAATGGCTTGCTACCTAGTGGCAGTAAAAAAAATAGCGTTTGAGTCTCCAAATTCTTTTGAGTCCAATGTTAAAAAGCACCATCACAAATATTAACTGTGTTTGCAGGCATAAATATGAATGGCAGTATTTTCAAAGGCAGCTTAATAACCTGCACCACTCTAGAAAATTATTTCCCGAATGTGTTTCATTTTAATTTTAAAAAAAGGTTTCCAGTGCTCCTTTATAGTCTGTGACAGAGATGAGAAGTAATAATTTAATATTAACCCTGTGGGCAGCTTTTCCACGGCTGGGTTCTTTTTCAGCTTTCCTTCTTTTCCCTATGGAAAGCTTGAAAACTCAATCTGAAATTTCAGGTCCTGCATGGTGACTTTTTAGAGAGGATTCAAGCTGTGCAGGAAACTTGGTCCAATGTCTTCAGATTATTTGAAGTTTGAAGACTAAGCAAGTGTGGCAGGGCTATGTCATCTTTTATCAGTGTACACCAGTGTCAGGGAGGTTCGATACTGTATGGGCAGGTGGGTTAGTTGTACAGGGACCAGTTTCCACAGCGAAGTGCGGGGGATAAAGCAAGGACTTCTGTCTCCTCTTTGGAGAGGGTTGGCTCCTGCTGGTACTGTGCTTTTCATAGGAGAGTGGCGGCCTCCTTTTTGGTTCAACAAAACTACTGGAGTTCTGCTAATACAAGAAATAGTGTGATCATATAAGGGCTACTATAACACAATTCATATGGATCTCAGTTAAGGTTTAGGATCTGGAATTTCTTGAGTTTTGCAGTGTTTATTGTGGTTGTCTCACTGAGGTATTTATTAATTGTAGAGTTAATACAGCTTTGTAATCAAAGTATATAATCAGTGTTTTAGTCTAAGGACATAGAATTATATATATTGTATCAAATTGTGTATCTGATTTTGAAAGTTTTGGATTTCTTGGTTTTTAGATGACAGTGAAGAATTTAATAATGATTTAATTTTTTTAAAATGTTCATTACAACATCTGTCTAAAGTTGAGCTTTCTTTTTTGATCCCTTTACAAAAGGCAACTCCTAAGTAGAGATTTTATTTTTATTATTCAAAAACTGGCTGAAACTAATTTCTGAGCTTGCCTTCTTTTGTGTGTATGTGCGTGCTTGCATATAAAACTGGTTCTTTGTCTTTTTTGGAGAGAATAGTTTACTGAGATCTTTCTGGAATGTAGTAGGTGGTGTGTTAACTGGTTTAAGGCTACCCTTTCTTTGTTTCACTCATGACTAATCAGAGTTGATGTTTTAAATCATGTTTTCAGATGGGTGCTATACGTATTGCAAACTGCAACCTCCACAACCAGTCTGTTGGAGAAGGTATAAGTGCTGCTATTCAAGACTTTCAACTGAGACAATATGTTGAGCAGGTGAACAATTGCAGAACTGGTCTTCAGCCAATATTAAGGAGGGCATATTGGCTGGAAGCTGGCTCTGTCAACTTGGGGCTCATCACTGCTGACATCGCTTTAGCAGCAGATCATCCTTCTAAACATGAAGTGCAGAGACACTTCTTAGAAACGCATGATAACCGAACTAAGAGGTAAGAGATATGATTGAAGGAGATGCATTTAAATTTTTTTGGGTGTGTAAGTTAATACATTCATCTAAAGATGGAACTTTGTTTTTTGCTTACATAGATAACAATTTCTTGGGATTTTTTTTAAAGTATGTTGAATGCTTAGCTATGGGGTTGGTGGTTTGAATGTGCTTGGACTATACGAAATTGTATGACTTTTGGCAAAACTTACTTTTCCCTCTGCTTTCCCTTATCCCCCAAAGTGAAGATCAGGGAGAGGAGGGAATCGATTTTGTCCTTTGTTCTCAGGCTGGACTGAAAACAGGCCTTAAAGACTCCTGAGCAAGCTGATGAGCAGCTGTGAATAAGATGCCTGGTGTAACTGTGGTTTGTGTGTCTCTCGAGCAATTACCTCTGGCATAAGCAACACACACCAGTGTGGAGTGTGTTTGCAGTGCTTGCCTCTGTGCTGAGGGAAAGGGTTGCTCCTATTAGTGTGTATTGTGGCAGGTGGACATAATCTGTGCCTGAGCATGATTGCCTGAGCACTGCATATACTTTTGTGATTTGCTCCTTTCTGGAGCTAAGCCTTTGTTTTATGTATGACATCTGTGTTTCAGACACAAGTCTTAGTCATTTCATGCTGAGTGAAATAAGAGCTCACGTATAAGAGAGGGCTATCTTTTAATCTTGTTTTCACTGAATTTAAATGTACTAAGGCTGATGTGGTCATGTTTTTGTTTTCTGTTTTTCTGCCTTTGTATAGATTGTGGTTTTTGTGGCCTGATGATAATTTGAGGAATAAGAGAAGCAAGAACAAGTGTGGCTGTCTTGGTGGTTGTCGATTCTTCGGTGGCACGTTAACAGGACTAGATTTTTTCAAACTTGAGGAACTGACACCTTCAAGCAGCTCCGCTTTCTCAAGTACAAGTGCAGAATCTGATATGTTTTATGGGCAGTCTTTACTGCAGCCAGGAGAATGGATAATTACTAAGGAGATTCCTAAAATTTTAGATGGTGAGAATGCATTGTACTGTAACTTTACTCTATTTCGCCCAAAAGTATAATTTCTTAACTGCACGTTAGCATTTATATTCTTTCTGATTCTGGTTAATGAGTAATACTTGTTGCGCTCTTGTGCAAGAGGTCTTGGAGTGGCATGGGCCCTTCTGAGAGCAGACAGTAGCTTGATAGTAGTGAGCAAGCTTTCATATGCTGAATTCTTATATTAACATGGAGCTCCTTTCTGAGTAAAAAGAAGTTTTTTGACTTGCATCTTTTCTACTTATATAGAAAGTAGTCTGCCAAGACAATTTGATGTTTTGCTGCTATGACTTGATTCATTTTTGTTAGTACAACATGCTAGTATGTGTATGCATTTCAAAACTAGGGCTTTTATTTGATAATGATTTTTATTTCACTGGGCAGGGAAGAGACCGTTGCAGTTGTGTTATCAGATGTTCAATTTTTCTTTTCTGTTTCTGATCCCAGGTAAAGCAAATGGTGTAAAACGAAAAGATTGGGATTGCAGAGCTATGGGTATAGAAATAGAAAGAAAAGCACAACATCTAAGCCTACAAGTGCCATTGCGCTCCCATAGCTCCTCATCATCTTCGGAGGAAACGAGCAGTTCTAGTGCTGCACTCCCCTTGCTTGCAGGTGAGAAGGACAGCCCATCGTCAACTACTGAGGATCACTTGGGACAGAAGGAGTTCTTGTCTGGTGCAAAAAGGGAAGATGGTCATGGAAGGTTAGTGCTCTGTGTCCAGGTAGAAGTATAATTTGACTCTTGAACATATTATGACAGAACAAACCCTTATATTTAGCAATTTATAAAATGTTGGTTATTTTTCTAATGGTACTGCTGAAATGCATTTCCTCATTTGAATGCAAATTTGGATCCCTAATAGGGGATGATTACCTGATCTGAGTAGAAAATCCAGCGTGTAAGACAACAGTACTTGCCATTAATGTTCGTTTTTACATCCTCTATACGTAGACAAGTGGACTAACAAGTGGCAGAATTTAGTATGTAATCAGCATTATGAAAATAATTGCTATGCTAATAGAAAGTCATGGAATCACTGAAGCATTTGACAGCTCCTATAATGTAAAAAGAGAAGCGTTAAGAATAAAATAAGCAAATGAACCTTTAATTTTTATTTCCAGTGTTGCAGTGGAGGGTGCAGAGGGCAGTCCTGCATCCCCTGGCAACCAGGAAAGGCCTGTTGGTCAGTCTCCCCTGAGGTCTCCACTGAAACGGCAAGCGTCCGTGTGCTCCACCCGGCTCGGGAGCACCAAGAGCCTCACGGCAGCCTTCTATGGAGACAAGCAGCCTGTTCCAGTTGGCGTGCAGTTCAGCAGCGATGTGTCTCGCAGTGATGAGAATGTCTTGGACTCCCCAAAGCAGAGGAGGAGCTTTGGTTCTTTTCCGTATACTCCATCTGCAGATTCAAACTCATTTCACCAGTATCGCTCAATGGATTCCAGTATGTCAATGGCTGATAGTGAAGCTTATTTTTCTGCAGCAGAAGAGTTTGAGCCAATAAGTAGTGATGAAGGTCCAGGAACCTATCCAGGGAGGAAGAAGAGAAAAAAGCAAGCTCAGAAAATTGAATATAGCAGAGGGTCTATTTATCACAGTGTGGAAGGGCCCTTAACCAGCACAATCCATGGAGAAATTAGCCAAGATGTTAAAACATTGCCAATTAAGACTCATCCTTCACAGGCTTCATTTGTTTCAGCTCTGGGAGGAGAAGATGAGCATGTTGAGAATATGTATGCCATGGAATCTGAGAAGACTGTGGAAAGCGAGCAAATAACTTCTCAGCAGCCTGTAATGGCATGTTACCAAAATTATCTTACGCAGTTCCAGGTGATCAACTGGTCAGTAAAGCATCCAACTAACAAAAGAACTTCAAAATCCTCATTACATCGCCCTTTAGACCTTGACACGCCAACGAGTGAAGAAAGTTCGTCATCTTTTGAGCAACTTTCTGTCCCAACTTTTAAGGTATGGGAGATGGAGGAAGAAGGAGTAGAGAAAGGAATAAGAATTCAAAACAAGTTAAAATTGCTTAGTACACCTGTTGTGTAAATAAACCTATGAGAAACTTGAAATTTCTTTGCTTTTAGTTAAGGAATACCTTGGATTTCTGACTTCAGATCATGGGCTGTGTGGCTGGGAGGTTGTGGAAAAGAAAAGATGGAGTTAGAATTCTGTGCATAAGATGTGTGTTCTGAATTGTCATTATTGCACTTAAAAATGCTGCCTGTTGAATGCTATGCAGCTGAAAGATATTTACATGAGTTTTGTTTAAAATACATGTTTCACAGCATTTCAGTAGCAGTACATTTAATACTGATAAAGTATAATCTAGGCTGTAAATGCTTTACTTCAAAGTAAAGTTGAAACTCATAGATTTAGCAAATGATTTTTGTAAATGTTTGGGCTGCTTTTTTTCCTTGTGATGTATGTGATATGAGCATACATACTTAAGAAAGGAGCTGAAATGAAATATATGAAAAATAATGGAAATGACTTGATAGAAAATAGGTGTCTAAGCTCTGGAATTTAATTTGTTACCACTTTGCAGCAAAAGCTTTGTGTTCATGCAAGCCTTTCATAGATTAGTATTTGGAGCCTTTTTTTTAAAAGCAATTAGTCACTATTTATCTATGTAAAAACTTTGTAATCTAATCTCTCAAGTCATTTAAAAAAAATAAACCTAGGAGTTTCTGTATGCTATCTTGGAGAATCTGCATATGAGGGATTATTTTAAGAAAAAAACTGTAAGGACAATCTTTATTTGAAGATTCCTTGGGTATTTTTTTCATCTATAGAAGGAATGCAATAAATTTCTTTGCACTTTTATCTTAGATTGTTAAACAGGGTCTCACAGCTAATTCATTACTGGACAGAGGCATGCAGCTTACAGGATCAACATCTAAGTAAGTTGAATACTGCATAACATTATTAGCATATTTTTTTAAGGGTAGGATTTTCCTGATACTCTTGTTAAATATTTTGACTCTTGCTAGCCCTTCCAAAATTTGATTCGTAGCAATAATTTTCAGTACAGATCTATTTTAGAATAGAGTATTCTGTTATAAAATGTTTGGTTTTGGTCAAAAAGTAAGTATACGCCATGAAAGCATTAACTGATTTCACTTGTACGTTTTCAAGATTAGGAATTGCAACTTAATTTAAATTAATCTGGGAGGTGCTTATGGCAAGTGTCCCTTGCATTGCCAAAAGGTGAACTTGAATCTAGGGAAGGGCCTTGTCCTGGGATTATATTTGTGTGCCTTCTAAGCTATACGGTAGAAGAAACCTGCCATTATATGCATTTTATGAAGAATTAAAATGATGCCAGGACAATTCCGTATTTCTTTTTACAAACCTAGATTATTAATATGTATTTGACTTGTATAGTACACCTTATACTCCTTTGGAAAAGAAGTCTGCAGAAAATACAGACGATGAAACAATAACTGAAGAATGGACGTTGGATCACCCTGTCTTCCAGACACGGACAACGGCGATAGTAGAAGTAAAAGGAACTGTAGATGTAGTTCTGACTCCTCTTGTAGCAGAGGCACTGGATAGGTAATTAATTTTACTTTTACTACTGCAGTGTTAATTGATTATGCTAAAAATTGTCTAAAATCAAAGCCGTTTTTGTTCAGCAAAGGTTTAGGTAAAAGGATTGAATAACATGACTGATGAACAGTAGGGCCTTGCACCCAGTGAGTGTAATTCTGCATTTCCCGTGAAGAAGCTAGAAGAATGTGATGCTGACCTGGGAGTTGCCCTTTATGTCTGTCAGTGCTTAATTGTTCTCTCTGTAGTGTTAATTAATCATTATTGATGGTGTGTCATGTGAAACTGGAAGTTTAAATGGTCTGTTGTGGACTTGTTTCCTTTCACAGATATATAGAAGCAATGGTGCATTGTGCTAGCTCTCGACACCCAGCAGCAATCGTTGATGATCTGCACTGCAAAGTTCTTCGAGATGCTGTACAGAACAGCAAAACAAGCTTCTCAGAAAATGTAAGAAACAAGAACAAGGAACAAACAGGAACAAGAAAAAGGCACAAAGATTTGAAAGAATATTGTTTTCTATATTTTACATAGCAAAATTTTTAATTGAAATTAGTTTTTGAGATATAGTAGCTAAACGCTATATTAATTTGGAATACATATTTATTTTTATCTTGTGCTTAATGTACATGCATTTTTACAATCAACTGTTCTATGCTGTCTTTCAGTGACCAGAAATCTCTCTTACAGAATTGAAGTGACGTTTTTGTTTTGGACTCTAGTCAGTAGCTACAGTAATTTGCATGAGATCATACATTCTGTTCTTAGAAATTACTATAACTGATATTCTTATGTATTATATTCATATCAGCAATGCATAATATATTATTTTACAGTAGTTAGGGAGATAGTCTCTGTGAGGTAGAGGAAAGTTCAAACTAAGCTGTGAAAGTGCATGTGTTTTCTTTGCAGTTCATCTCATTAACTTAAAAAATTAATTTAGCTTGAGAAGAATTGTATGGTAGTTCTACAGAATTAGGAGTTCTTTCTGTCCAAGTTAATGACCATATCTATATTTTATGGTTTCTTAGACTTCACAGTGTAACGGACACTAATTATTTACTTCATAGTAAGTTCTATATAACTTATATATGTAGAACTCAAACTTTCAGCATTTCAGCTGAAAGTTCTGGTCATTAGAAAGTTTATTGCAGCATGGCTTTGCTACGCTTATGGATCTATACCTACCACATCTGTAAGTGCTACAGTCCTTGTTCTAGAAATCATGGTATTGTGCTTTAAAAGGCAGAATCTGTTGCTGCTTCAGTGCTAATGAACAATCCTGTTACTCTTTAGCTTAGCAGCTCTCAGTTTCAGTGAGAATAAATTATTTCCCCCCCCCCCCCAAGTTATCTTCAAAGCAGGACATTAGAGGAACAAAAATAGACACTACCGCTACAGGAACAACAAACCAGGGACCAGCACAGACCAATCTCTCACTTAAGCAAGATAATGTGACAATTAAAGGTCTTCAGGCCAACGTTACTGTACCAAAGGTAACAACTTTTTGTTTAGCTTATTAGTAGACATGTGCCTCACAAATTACCTTTATTTTGCATCCCTGTTAGTTCCCCAAAAGCTTAAGTGAAGCTATGTATTTGTGCTAGATAACTAATGTTTTGAGCAGGATAGACTGTTTTGGAGCTGCTCAATTTTATTATGGTAGGTGTGCAAGTTAAATAACAACCGCTGTAGGGATAACTGGCTGCCACGTCTTTAAATTATGTTTCTACATCTTCTAGATGTGACAATTTTATCTTTTATTTTTTCATTTTACTGAGAAGTATAAGACAAGATTGTATCAGAAATTAGTGATGTATACTTAATGTAACATGTTTTTCTAAATTTCTTTACTCTTCGGGGGAATTGTACATATAGGTGAACCTGTGTTTACTACAAGCATCTGTTGATGAATCCCCAGGGGTTTCTTCTGGCAAAACCGTGACTCATGTTTCATTAGTAGCTTTGTGTTTTGATAGAATTGCCACGCAAGTTCGTATGAATAGGTAAGAATAATACGTATCATTATTTGTGCCTCTTTCTTATTAAGGTAGTCAAAAGACTTACAGTGATGCCAATTTTTTGCAGTTCTGAAGAGTATCTGAAAAAGTTGTCATGACTGGGTTAAGCAATGAAATGTGTCTTCTGTGCTTTATAAATTAACATCTAATATCTAATTAGAATTGCAGTTTCTTTAAGAAGTGGAGGAACCCTTTTGGAATAATTTTGGAACTTAAGTTTTAACTCTTTCTTGCTTATATGTCATGCAGGATAAAATTAAATTTTTCAGTACTTTTCTACCGAAGTGTATGTATCTTCTATCTTACAAAGAATTCTTTTTAACACTGCTATGGCAATGTCACTTAAAATTTTAAACAAAAATAATCAAATGAAATATGTCTATCTGAGATTTGCTTAATTGTTTTTTTTCTCCCTTATATTCAAAGGGGTGTAGTTGAGGAGACTTCAAACAATGCAGAAACTGGGAGGAATTCTGTCACATTTGATCGTTACATCCAAACCAGTAAAATGCAGCCCCAGTCTTCTGGCTCGCTGAGATCCAATGCCGGAGCAGAAAAAGGAAAAGAAATTGCTGCTAAATTGAACATCCATCGCGTTCATGGGCAGCTTAGAGGCCTCGATACAACAGGTAAGCCTTTTTTTAAATTGTGGAGATGTCAGTTTTCATAGAAGCAAGTGGTTATAGTTGGCCTTGATCTTGTAGTTTGGTCGTGGTTGTTTTATCAACACAGATAAAAAGATGCTTGTACCTGGAAACTTTGCAGGTACTCTAAAAAGAAGTCTAGGATAGTTACTCTGAATTATTTTCTGTTATTCTACTAAAGTGCTAGATTTAAATGTAGGCAGAGTGAAAACTATCAAGACGAACTTCTAAGCAGATGGGTTGCATTGTAAATATTGACATGCACTGGTAAAATTTCAGACATGGGCTCTCTTCCTCCCAATTGATCTCTTTTTCAGCTACCATTTTTTGTCACCTGATGCAGGGAAAGAATTATACTTATTTGCTTTCTTACTACTTTCTAACAATTTCAAGATAGTATAATGTGCCTGTTGTACTGGCAATTTCAGCATGACAAGCTGTAGATTTTTAACTATAGCAACTATGAAATTGAAAATGAGATCTACCCGATTGTCTTCCTTCTTGTTTGTGTAAAGGAAATTCCTTCAAGAGGCTATGAGTTAAATTCAGCTGGTATAACTCCTGATCCCGGAAAAGCTAACCTGGAAAAGATGACCAAAAGTAGAGGCAGTTTTTGTTAAAACTGATTCAATTTTGATGGAATCTATACCAGTTAGTGCCGTGTTTTACTCTGTCCTAAAGATTCCTACTCTTTATAAAGGACATGAGGAAGTGCTCTGTGAAACATGTATGATTTAAAAACACACAATAAACAAAAAACTCCAAAAAATCCCACTGCTGTGCAAAGATGAGTGAGCAAAGGAAATGGGAGGAAAACAGAAGCAATAAGAGAACACTAAAATGGTTAACTCCATTTTTACTTATGGGTAGAATCTTAGTAGTAGTGTCCTGTGTTAGGTATGCTGCAGGCATTCAAGAAGACCAAGTAATTTTTGAATTCTGACCAAGAAGACTCATCATCATCTATTTAAAAGGTTTGAGAAATGTCTTTCTAGGGATCTTAGCATTTCACGTATACTTCAAAAGTGATTGCAGTTGTAAGTTGGGGACAGAGAGTGAGGATTGGGAGGGATATAAATTGACTCAGTGTAGTTCTTTTCCCCAGATATTTGACATTTAGCTCTGTGTGTGAGTTAATAGGCAATAGGTATAAAATATTTTAAAATGTTCCTTCAGACATGTCACTAGAAGAAAGGATTTATATTTAAGCTACATCCT
Source organism: Ciconia boyciana (assembly GCF_034638445.1). Lineage (NCBI taxonomy): Eukaryota > Metazoa > Chordata > Aves > Ciconiiformes > Ciconiidae > Ciconia > Ciconia boyciana. The sequence goes on along the minus strand of NC_132938.1, from coordinate 78,454,698 downwards.
AACATCAAAGAAATCAAGGTGGCATAGTAACCTCCTGGATCTTAGACAGCAAAGATCATAATGAATTAAAAACTGCTTGAATCTGTATTTTGTTAGGAATCAGTGAGACTTAGTGCTTTACATCCTCCCAACACAGACATAGACATGCTTCCAACCAGGAAACAGTCCTTGAATTAAAATTAGAGCTTTATTTCTAAATATCCGTCAAGTATGCTATAGTTAATACCAAATGCATTTCTGCTAAAACATACTATCCAAGAGCACTGTCGGTATCACTGTCATTTGTTGCTGTTAAACCTTAGGTATTCATTAGGAATGGGTTTTTTTGGTAAAGTAATTTCAGACCAATTGCCAGTTTCAGGTAAAAATCTGAAGAGCTTGTTTGTACACGTGTCTTTGGAACCATGACTCTACAAAAAGACAAAGAAAGCAGATGTGTTAGTATTGGGAATGTCTCGAAGCTTTAACTTCGTGTTGTTCGCTCCATGTTTTTCCAAACTTAAAAATTACCCCACCCATATGAACATACCAGGAGGAAGGTTTTTAGACTTTATAAACTATGCTTCTTTTTTTCTTGCTCATACTTCGATTCTATTTTTTTCTTTCTCCCCCCTGTTTGAGGAATGCTAAAGGGGCAACACTCCCAAAACACTGTAAACTTCAGAGAGCTATTTGAAGATGTAAAGTTTTTTTTCATTTTGTAACAAAGTGGTAAATATGTTTGTTTTCACAGATATTGGAACTTGTGCAATAACAGCTATTCCTTTTGGGAAATCAAAAGTTCTTTTTACTTTGGAAGAGTTGGATGAGTTTGCTTTTGTGGATGAAACAGATCAACAAGCTGTTCCAGATGTAACTCGAATTGGTCCTAGTCAAGAGAAGTGGGGTTGGATAATGTTCGAGTGTGGAATTGAAAATTTAACTATAAAAGGTAAGGCTTATGTAGGGTTTATATTATTTTGCTTTATGAAACTGCTAACAATTCTGTTGTTAGGTGTTCTAGTTCAGCAATTACGTGATTAGAAATTGCTGAATATAGGTGATACTAAATAGTACATGTCTATTGTAAATAAATTATATCACATAGTAGATTATACAGTAAAGGAACTTTTAGTAATCAATACCACTTATAACAGTACATGAAATAATTCTATATAAACCAGTTTCAGCACTTTCTGAACTTAAAGTGAAGGTAGAAATTGATGCTTTCACTGATCACTTAAATGACCTTGCAATTGTACCCACAGTAAGTGTCTGCATATAGGGCCAGAGTTTTGCTTTGGGTGGGGGGAAGCTAGCTTGAAAAAGAAAAAAAAAACAAAAAACCCCAGTGTATATGTATTTGCTGTCATCCAAGTTATTCTTTTCAGGGAATAGTGTGTAAAAATAGTCGTCGTGTGAGTACTCTTTGCCTCCTTGGAACAAACTGTCAAAAGTTCTACAACTAGTTGTTAAATTGCTGTATAAAAATTACAGTGATAAATTGTAGTGTAAAATGGTAATACACCTTGTTTAACCAAAATCATATGTATTTCTCCTCTTAAGTGTATATCTTTTCAATGGGACATAACTTATAGAAGTTTATGCATGGCAAACATTTACGGTCTTTGTGTGTGCTTTTATAGGAGGAAGACAATCTGGAGCAGTATTGTATAATACGTTTGGAGTCATGGGTAAATCAAGAGATACAGAAAGAGGTGGATTGCTTGCATCAAACAACTCTTCAGATTCTCCAACTGGCAGTGGTTATAATACTGATGTGTCTGACGATAACCTTCCTTGTGATAGAATAAGTCCCTCTTCAGATATTAATGGAAATTCAGTTTCAGATGAGCAGGTATGTGCATACTATGTAGAAACGATTGGTCTTGGGTTGTGTTTTTTGAAAGCGATTAACATTCATAATAAGTTGACACTTTAACAGATGTCTTGTTGTGCCAACTGAATTCATACTGTCTGCTTGCACACTAAACTTCCAGCTTTCTGCAAGGTGTCTTGGTATTGTCTTGGGAGACTTGGTGGACAGCATTAGTTTATTTTTCTTTGCCTAAATGCATATGAAACTATTTGTTATGAACAGTGCACAGTATGGTACGTTAGTGCCTTTCAGTGTAATCATTTTGGAAAATTATTTCACTTTGGCTTTGTGTTTCCTTTTTTAAGGACGAAGGGGTTGAATCTGATGATCTGAAAAAAGATATACCCTTGATGCCTCCTCCCCCTGACTCTTGCAGCATGAAGCTAACAATCAAAGAAATTTGGTTTAGTTTTGCAGCCCCTACCAATGTGCGCTCTCCAGCCCATGTGTTTTCAAGGTATAACTGTACCTGATTTAAAGGAAAGAAAAGGACGATTTAAAGGAAAGAAAATGACAATTCTGCTTTGTTAAATTGCAGTTGTATTTGGTAGATTCTGAATGTAATTTCAATAATTTTTGAAGCTTCTCTGGAAATGAAAATTTTGGATTTTACATATATCACAGTAACTCTAGCTTCAATTTTTTATTGTCGTCATTTATATGGAAGCGTTGCTAGAAAATTTTTAGTTAGATATGATTAAAAGAAGAAAAGAAAGATAAAACCCCAACAACCAACAAAAAACTTCCAGTGAGACTGAATGTATGAAGGAGAAAGGCAGGGGAGGGTATTTGTTTTGAGGAGGAGAGATGCTATAGGAGAGAACCACTCAGTGCTTTTGGTATTCAACCTGATGCTTAAGCCATGATCTTACTGCTGTTGCACTATAAAGTTCAAGATAAATCTTTCTAAGATAGTTTTTCATATTGTGTTTGTAGAACAAGCCAAATATTCTTATCTGTCAGTAGTTTAAGCTCAGTATATAGGTATAAATTAGCAAATACTCTTTGTGGTTTTCCTAATATTCTTGCCTCAGCCCTTCAGCGAAAGTCCTTCATGATGTATTGTGTAACAGTTAACGTGGGATTCAGTCAGTGATGAGAATTTCAAACTGTATGATTTCAGTAGGGAATACAAATGGGAAAAGGAGGGAATAGTGGTAGCAGGAGTGGATGGAATCATGAGTGTGTGAGCATGTAAAACAAAACCTGCCTTAGGTACTTTTTGCCAATTTTCATTTTCTGGGGAGTAAGATTGTGCTTGTTACTTTGTAACATTGTTCTGTCATATGCCACCTATTTGAATATCATGCATAATGGCATTAGAAAATCTTGCTAATTGCTGCTGCAGAACGTGAATACCTAATTCTTTTTCTTTTTCTCAATAGGCAGCTGAACCTCCTGAGTACTGCAACGCCTGCAGTTGGTGCTTGGCTTGTTCCCATTGATCAAGTGAAATCATCATTAAATAAACTAGAAACGGAAGGAACCCTGCGAATCTGTGCTGTTATGGGTTGCATTATGACAGAAGCTTTAGAGGTAAATGACCTTGATAAAATCAATAGACATATCAGAACAGAGCAATGTCATATGTAATATATATTTGTTCGGGATTCTGGATATTTTCACTGACAAACTTATAGCACCTCTTACAAGCCTTTACTTCCAGAATTGGTCATAAGAACTCACTACCTGTGCTTTTTGTACAGAATCTAAATTTCAGTGGAAAAAATTCAGCTGTTACTAGTGAGGAAGTCTTGCGCTTCTTACAGGAATGCATCTCCAGGTAAAATAACTGGAGACTCTGCCTTTTGAAAGGGAAGAGTAAGAAATATGGCTGTAGCATCTGGTATATTTTATGAAATATGAAAGTGTGTTGAATTATGAAATATTCAGGGTATATTTCGGGAGAAAATGTGAATTTCTGTGCTCCTGCCGTGTGTTGAATCATTGTGTTTATTGAACCCACTTGTTAGAGGAAGGGAGGACAAGCATAGCGAGGGTGAAACATTCTAGCAAGAAATGCAAAATAGACAAATTTTTTGTTGAAAAGTAGGATTGGTAGAGCTTTTATGACAAATTGGGTGTTACTGTGATTTGCGAAGGAGCTTTCTTGTGTGTAGGTATTTTCTGCGGTTGGTTTACTTAGCACCATCTAGTGGGAAGATTTTGAGGTGATACCCGTTGTTGAGATCCCGTCTTGCATTGTAAGATTGACGAGCTTAGTGTCAGGCTAGTTTTCTGCTGTAGTCAAAAATCATCCTTTGGAGCAGTCTCTTATTGCTACCTCCCTTCCTATTTCTTTTCCTACCCTTTTTCTAGCATGAAACCAAATTAGAAAAGTGCCTGTTTTTTCTTTAACTAGGAATAAACAGTTTCTTTGGAAATCTCAGCTAGCTGTGCATATGTGTCTGTTAGTCTAGAGGTAACTTTACAAAGTCTGCAATTTGAATCCAGCCTTCTGTTTTATTACTTCAAATAAATAAATATGCATCAAGTATGATTTTTCACATACCACTATTTACAACAAGGTAGGTATCTGGGTGGGAAATCTTTGTTGTGGAAGTTCAAAATGGGGTTAGAAATTTGTGGTATCATAGGTGAAATCTTGTGGTTCGTGCGCGTGCTCTGTTTGCAAATATATTCATATGTGAAAAATTGTTACATTTTAATCTAGAATAAAAGTGTCCACTTTCCTCTGCGAAGCAAGTACAACAGGCTTACCAAAGTGGCTCGTTTCTTGCAAGAAAATCCTTCTTGTTTATTGTGTAATATATTGCACCATTACCTTCATCAAGCAAATTACTCCATTATTGAGGATGCCACCATGGTGAGTTACCCTGTAAAAATGGAAATAACTCAGTGTGTTGTTTTGAAATGTACCAGTTCTAATGTCTTAAATTAGGTAACAGTTTAAGGAAAGTTAACAAACAAGAAAACAGAACCCAAACATATATATCCTTAAACTGATAAGTAGATATGGCTTCTCTCATTTAATTTTCTTTCAGATCTGCTGTTTTTGTTGTGGCCTATGTATACACATAATTTTTATCAAGCTATTTTATTAGTAAATACGTGAGAAATCATAAACCAAAAAGGCATGTCTTTAAAATTGTTAATCTTTGCTGTTAAAGATAACAGCAAAGTAGTAAAAATTTGCATCTGTAGTTTTAAAATTGAATAAATCTCAATTATTAAGGCAAGTGCATGCACTGATTAGCTTATTCCAAATTCTTTCCTTCAGAACTAGTTTTCTTGTCTCTTAGAAATACTTGGATAATGCAGACAGTTCAAGGAAAGAGCTAGAATTGTAGAAACTTTAAGGCTTAATCTAATCTTTTTCTTGTTGGCTTTAGAATGTAAATGTCTGGATTATAGTGGTAAATAATTGTTTGAACAACCATATTAGGCATAAGGAGGAGTGTTTGTTCCTGATTTTCTGTCATTTTCATAATCCAATTCCACAGCTGTCAGATTTAAACACTACGTTTTTCAACATACTCAGCTGAGAGCCCAGTGATCAGAAATAGCCCAATTTGTGGCAGAAATAGCACTGTTTGATTTGTGGTCAAAATAAGAAGGTGGTGTGGGTTTTTTGTTTGTTTGATTTTGTTGGTTTGTTTTGTTTTTTTTTAGCACAATTCAGTGATGTAATCAAAACAATCCCCATTTTTTGCCTCAAATTTATGTTTTTAAAATACTGCTTACCAACAATGGAAAAAACCTCATCTTTTTAATTGCAGTTCTGTTTCCACAGTCAATCTAGTGCTGTTGTGAATTTTAGTCCATAGTTCAGAGCCTTATAATTACTTAAGTCCTTTTCATTTCATATTTAATAAACTTGTTTCCTGTTGTTTATTTTTGGCCCCTTGGGCCAGATCCTCAGGTCATGTAAATGAATGTATTTACTGTGTTCAATGAAGCTATAATTTTTATCTGTTAGCACTATGGCTTCTTATATCTGAATGGATGTTGTGTGGTGCCAGCACGTTTCTGTCATAAGCCTCTTGAGCACAAAGATTTAAGGGAGTTCTGACTTGTTTTTTTCCCCAGTTTACTTCAAAATGCTGTGATATGCATTTTTAATTTTTGTTTTTCTTTTTTTAAGAGTGATGGTCTTCCTGCCTTAGTAACCTTAAAGAAAGGTCTAGTTGCCTTAGCAAGGCAATGGATGAAGTTCATTGTGGTGACCCCAGCTTTTAAAGGAGTCAGCTTACATAGACCAGCTCAGCCAGTGAAATTGCAGACAAATGCCTGCCATGAGCATGAGGATGGACTTGGATTAGACAACGGAGGGGGTCTTCAGAGTGACACAAGTGCTGACGGAGCAGAGTTTGAATTTGATGCAGGTATTTTTGTGTTCTTCTGTCTCCATAAAAATTCACAGGGACAAGTAGCTCCTCTCAGAGCATTTGTATCTACTTTAGATTTAATGCTTGAATACATTATATTCTTCTTTTTTTTAAATCATCAAGCTGCTTTTTTAGAATCATCTTCATTTTGAAGCAGCTGCTGACAATTATAGTATTACAATAATTCTTTCTTGTTTGGGGAAAAACAAAGCAGGAGACTTCTTCTCTTTCTTCACATGCTTTGTCTTGTTATTTACTGCACAAAATACATTAACTTAATTATTTGCTAGCTTGCAATTCGGATTTTGTTGTGCAGCTTCTGACCTTACTTAAGGATTGTAACATGCAATTCTATGAATTCTGCCAGGTATAGCTTCAAACCTCCCTTCTTATTTGTTCTTTGTGAAGACATATTTTCATAAAAAATTTTTTTCCTCCATTTTACTACTTCATATGTGGTAGATTTCTGTTGTCAGCTTATGCATTGCCAACTTAACATAAGCTACTGATTTAGCTTTGTATTTGATACAGAGCTGACTTAACTAAGAACCGCAGAAAGGAAGGGCATAAATAAATACATGTTGTTGGAGCGCTCTTTTTTGCTGTCTTGAGTTGACTTAGTTTTTTTGTGTTTGTAGCATCTATATACATTCTGTTACTGTTCTCAGAAATACGATGTTTGTGTTTTTCTTTTCTCAAGTAAGGATTATGTAACATTGAGGAAAAAATAATTTTACAAAATCAGGAGGAGAATCTGCTTTTTGGTTAAAAGCCAGGCAGCAGTCTTCAGTTTAAAGACACCAAAACCAAAGATGTTTGTGTGTGAAACTTGTATGTAATCATACGGTATGATGGAAATTTTTGCCCCCTCCTTTAAAATATCTGCTTTGGTTGAGCAGAAACAGACTATTAGAACCAGTGAAATATTTTAATTTTTTTGCCCTGTGTATATTCTTCTATTTTTCACCAAGAATTTTGGAAGTGACAATTTTGCTGCCTTGCACAGATTTACTTATAGATGGAATTCATGCAAATGTAAGCATCTTAATTCAAAAAATGATCAGCCATGCCAGAGTCAGCAAAAGAAAGTGAAATTTGGCAACTTCCTTTTCATCTGTAGAACAGAGCAACAGTTGTATGACGTTAGAAGGACGAAAAGATTTGTACTTGGATTATTAAACAAAATCCAGTAGGCTGTGTCTGAGGTTTTCTTACTCGTCTTAAAATTCACTTGAATTCCCCAGACAGCTCTGTGTGTGTCAGGTGTGTGTCAGAAACTGGAAGTTCATGGCTGCGTGTAAATAATAAATGTACCTAATAATAGATAATCTTGTTTCCCATATATATAAAAATGAGAAAAATTATTTGCTTGGTTCCAGCTACTGTCAGTGAGCATACAATGCTCTTAGAAGGAACAGCTAATCGCCCTCCACCTGCTGGTGGCTCTTCTGGGCCTGTAACTGGTGCTGAGATCATGAGGAAATTATCCAAGACTCACACTCATAGTGATTCTGTTCTGAAAATAAAGGTAAGTTTTTAGGGCCATGCATGAGGGGAAAGTGGTTTGTAGCTGGTCTGTTTAGAAGCAATTCTGTAGACTGCAGGTGAATAAATGCTTGTCTAAAAAGTAACTATAACTACCTATAACTGTAACACATGGAAAGTATGCTCTTTGCCTTATAGAAGTGATGCTTGATCAGGCCTATATTCTGCATCTTTTTATTGTTTCTCTTGCCAAGTAACTTAAGAGCCACGCTTAAAAACAATATATACATGCATCATTTGAGGATGTACATTACCTTTTCTGGCTTTAATCTATTTATAGAAGCAGAAATGAGGATTTAACTATCATTATACAAAATACAAGATTGACAAAGCACTCCAATAACTTGTATTAAAATTAGTGTGGGTTTTTTTATTCCACAAGTTGTTCAGGAAACTGCAAGATTTTATTTTTATCTCTGCTTTCTGAACAGAACGGGTCTGTGAATGCTCGTGGTTTTTGGGGGGTTTGGTTTGCCTTGCTTTTGTGTGTTGGTTTTGGGGTTTTTTTTTTTGTTCTGTTTTAAGTTACTTGTCTTCTGTATGTATGTTAGGCAGCTTGGTGGCTTGTACTGATTCCTTTTCAGCTGTGGCTTTTCACAGAATGATTGAGGTTGAAATGGACCTCTGTAGGTCATCTTGTCCAACCCCCCTGCTCAAGCAGGGTCACCTAGAGCCAGTTGCCCAGGATTATGTTCAGATGGCTTTTGAATATCTCCAAGGATGGAGACTCCATAACCTGTGACAGTGCTCAGTCACCCTCACAGTAAAAAAGCATTTCCTGATGTTCAGGAGGAAGCTCCTGTGTTTCAGTTTGTGCCTATTGCCTCTTGTCCTGTCACTGGGCACCACTGAGAAGGGCTTGGCTCCATCGTCTTTGCATCCTCCCTTCAGGTCTTTACATACATTAATAAGATCCTCCCTGAGCCTTCTCATCCCTAGGCTGAACAGTCCCAGCTCCCTCAGCCTTTCCTCACATGAAAGATGCTCCAGTCCCTTAATCATCTTAGTGGCCCTTTGTTGGACTCTCTCCAGTATTTCTCTCGTGTACTGGGGAGCCTGTAACTAGACACAGTATTCCAGGTGTGGCCTCACCAGTGCTGAGTAGGGGGGTAGGATCACCTCCCTCAACTTGCTGGCAACTTGCTGTCTAATGCAGCCCAAGCTGGACAGCCCAAGCTGGACAGCCCAGCATGGGCACGCTGCTGCCTCACATTCAACTTGGTGTCCACCAGGACCTCCAGGTCCTTTTCTGCAAAGCTGTTTTCCATCTGGTCAGACCCCAGCATCTACTGGTGCATTTGTCCCCTGTAGTAGATAGTTGCCCGGTACTATCACTTACTACTCCCTCCTGGTGGTCTTGCATGGTTTAGGGTTAAGTGGCCCAGATGCTTTGCTTGAAAGCACATCTGGCTCTTCCTCAACTTTGAGGGCAGAGAACCTATTTCATAGTTTTAAGCCTTTAGGTGGACCATGAGCCTTCCTCTTGGTGCCAGAAGTCTCCAGCTTCCATTCTTTGCCTTCCCCAGAGGCTGCACTTACCATTATACTAGGGATGGAAGGGATTTGGTCTTCAGATGAAGACCAAATACACATGAGGCTTATATTCAGTGGTATGTACTGTTCCTTCTGCAAACTTGCTTTAGATGAATTCTACACATCTGCAGTTCCATTTGTTACTTGTTTGGCTTTTTAAACTGTTTTTTACACATAAAATTATTTTAATACTTGAGAATTCAATAGCACCTTTATGCACAATACCTGTATGGTGTATGACCTGCCCCAGGTGAAGTGCTACTTGTCCAAAAGTTTGCAGAAATGAGAATTTTGTAGTTACTGTGTTCCAATCTTATATTCAGACCAAATGTCGCTTCCTTTTTGCAGTTTACACAGCATTTCATTAGTTTCTTCTTCTCTCCACAAGGGTATACATCCATATCATTCCTTAAGTTACACCAGCGGAGATACAGCTACAGATTCTCCAGTGCACGTTGGCCGTTCTGGAATGGCAGTCAAAGAAAGTCCAAGAAAAGAGAGTCTGCTCAGCTATCTTACTGGGAGTTTTCCTAGCCTGCATAATCTTTTGGAAGGGACTCCTCAAAGAAGTACAACTGCAGTTAAAAGTAGTTCTTTAACAAGAACAGGTATGATGTAGCGTAAGTAAGCTGAAAGGAGGGGAAGGGAGGATTGATTTTATTTTAGTGATTTAGAAAAGGGACTATATTTTCACTATGAGTTATCATTCCTGTTTAAGATCCTACCTCCCCCCTCCCTCCCCCCAAATAAGAATTGTAGTTTTTAATAGCAGTTCCTAGACATCGCTGCACCATACCATTTCCTAGAAGCAAATAGCGAGTACATCAGGTTGGGAAGAGAAATGATAACTAAAAAAATAAATAAAATCTTTTCCTTTTACTTAGCCTTACTACTTTTTGAGTATAAAACATAATTACTTAAGTGAGTCTTTTTGAATGAATAAGGAAATGATCATTCCGTATTTGTAATTTTTTTCTTGACTTTATACGTTGGTCAAAAAGTGGACTAAAACTAATGTTCCAGTAACTTAATTTGTGTATAATAATTTGTAGATTTTAGTAATGGTGTTTTGAACAAATGTGTTTTGTAGAAGTTTGAAATACAGACATTGAAATTCTTATGTTCTCTGTTATTGTTCAGAGTGCCTGTTATAATTTATATAAAGAGAAACAGATAAGTTTGATACTGCATTTTCTCTAAAACCTCACTCCTTTGCTGTCAGGGAATGAAATACTATTCAGAAAAAAAGGTATTTTACTTTCTTAATGACTCCTTTCCTCTAATTAATGGTAGAGATGAAGAAATGCAGACACTTGTAGTGCAACATCCATTAGTGTCATAGTATAACTTCTGTGGTAGGACCTGTAGTGCTGCTTGACACATAATTTACTGGAATAAGCCTTGAGGGTTAGGCTTATTTTAATAGTAGATATGTATTGTCAGTAGAATTGTGCTGTGTTCCTGCGTTTTGCTGACTTTGATACAACAAATGCTAAAACTTCTGGTTTATCTGTATAGGAAATACTGTGGCCACAGACATGTTATCTGAACATCCTTTGCTGTCTGAACCATCTTCTGTGAGTTTCTATAACTGGATGTCCAATGCTGTGGGCAACAGAGGAAGTGTAGTACAAGAAAGTCCGGCCACCAAATCTGGACACAATAGTCTTCCAACAGGTATTGCTAATTACAGCTGAATTTAAGAGATTATTCTGGGTTGGCTGTTCCTCTGTTTACCAGATTCTTACTGAAAGTAATTGAGCAAGTGACTTAAGTTCAACAGACGTAAATACTACTTGTGGGACATCTCAGCAAACCGGAAAATGAACAAATGTGATTTAAGCAAAACTGTTGTTTTCTTTTCCCTCATCCTGCCTCCAAGAATTTAGCTTTTTCTTACATTTGGAACTGTAAATGTAGCTTCCAAAACCATGTGTAGCTGCAAAAAGCTAAGCCATAAAATCATCCTTAGTTGCAGAGTTCCTTGGATTTTGTTAGTTACTTTTAACCTAATTTGCATATGCTGGTTTTGTAATGAAGATTTTGTACATTGGAGTCCTTGCTCTTTCTCAGTTAAATTTTAAGACTAAACATAAGCATCTGTTTTGAGAGTAATGTTCTTCTTCAGGGATGGGAAGTAGTCAACTGGTGTAAGGGAATGGAGAAAAGAAAATACGCATTACTGAAAGTCTTAAATGTATTAAAGAAACAGATATGTAACAACTTATTGCAGCTTATTTATTATTCTTGTAAGCCTGTCATCATTCATAATCCTCAAATGTGTATATCTTAATTTTCATTTTCACTAACACTAAATTTGAATTCTTCTTCTATTAACAGTCTTTCAACTGTAATGTATTAATCTTAGGCAATAATAAGTTGTTTTAATTTGTTTTTAACATTGAACAAATAGTCTCATCCTACAAAACATCTTTGTGCTGTACATATTGTTTAACTAGTGTGGCTCCTCTGTAAACTGGAACGTGTTTCTCTGCAGAAAGAATCATAGGGTAGAAGTATAGCTTTCAATTTTATTTTTTTTTATCCCCTGAGCCCCCCAGAAAAAGCTGTATTTTTTCCCTACTGAAACTATAACAGTTTGTTCACAAGCTCACGTTCCTGAAATTAAGACACAGTGATTTTTAACTCGGCACAGATCTATCCAAACCATTTTCCTGTGGAGCTGTGTAGTCGTGGTTCTCTGATAAGCGCTGTAAGCTTGAGTTTTGAAGAATCAGGATTAATTTACATTGGCAGAGCAACTTTGTTTCATGGAGGTTGAGTCCAGTCCAGACTCAAGATGCAGGCGATGCAGCATCACTCAGCCCTTGGGCTGCAAGTCTGATTGTTTGTGAATAGAGCACCTGCAGGGAAGTGGCTGTCCACGGTCATTTTTATAAAGAGCGTATTTGGCTGGAGACTAATCTGTAGAGATCTAATTAGTGGATCTTGCATTGGAACTAATAAAACCCAGAAGCTTATAGCACATTGAAAGCTAAAAGCAAGTATCTGCAATTGTAGATTATCTTTGCTTTTTGTTGATGGTATAGGCTACTCAGCCTATAAACTATTGCAGTTTATACAGGAGTTAGGTACCCTATAGAATGCAATACAGACAAAAGGCCCTTGGGAAGGAGGGCAAAAAGAAGGAAATATTGTTGTGCTTTCCAAATATGATTGAACTATCTCTATTACCTGTTTCAGCAATATCAGGCTGTTTCTTTATCCTGAATGCCACTTTTGTGAGGTTGTAGACCTGACTAGGGCTCTGACTTTCTGTGTGTATGGCATGTGTTTCTATATAATTAACCTTGCCGAATTAATAGATTTGGTGGTGTTAAAATTTGCTGTGGCGTTAGTGTTCCATGGGTATTTATTTTTTAGGTGTGGCACCCAATCTTCCTACAATACCC